>NC_138186.1:11344881-11973678 GCF_964194105.1 Spermophilus citellus
GGCCAGGTTTTTGGTTTTGTTTGTCCATTGATTGATTGTTGTTTTGCGTTTTTTGGATGTAATGGACAGTTTCAAACACACAAAATCCAGAGAAGGGAACAGTGGTGTGTTGGGTGGAGCTAGTGGTTATCACCAGGTCCCAAGATGGGAGTGTTGAATATTCAGAAAGTTTTTGAGACGCCTCCAACTATTGGTAGCTTGAAGTTGGCCATGGTGGGAACCCCACAAGATTGGCAAATGGTTCAAATGTGAAGCTTCCCCCGCCCCAGAGCCCGGCCAGCATCTCACTGCATGTCCCGATCAGCAGCTTCCAGAGTTGCCATTGGCTGGCTAATCTTGTTTTAGCCACCTGTCCCCACTGATTTCTCTTGTGCCGATGGCAGTTTTGATGCAAACCCAGACATCTTATCATTTTATCTGTACATACTTTAAATTCAGTTCTAGATCATAAGGACCCTTCCCTCAACCTACCCAAAATGTCATTTCCACACCTAAAAACGTCTTTTAATATCATCCAATGCCCAACAGAATACATTGATACAGTTAGTGTGACTCAGGATCCACATAAGGGTCACACGGTCACTTTGCGAGGATGCCCCAAGTCCTTTCTACTCAACAGGTTTCTAGATTAGTTTGTTGGGGCTGCTAACTAAGGATCACCAACCAGGTGGTTTATATAACAGAAATGCAGGTCTCAGGGTCTGGGGGTGAGAAGTCCAGGATGAGCTGTGGGCGGGCTGCTTCCTGCTGAGCGCTGCTGTGAAGGTCACTCTGTCCCACACCACTCTCCTGGGTGCTGGTGGTTTGCTGGCCTTCTCTGGTGTTCCATGGCTGGTGGACACATCACATCACCTGCCGTTGTCTTCCTCTTCCCTCCCTGGCACCCTCTCTGTGTGTCTGCTCCAAATTCCCCCTGCGTACAGGACACCCATCGAGTTGGATTCGTGACCTGGCTTTAATTTAAATATCTCTGTAAAGACCCTATTTCCAAAAAAGGTCACTTCTGAGATTAGGTAGATCAAACCTTCAACAAACAAATTTGGGGCGGAGCCAACTCAATCCATGATAGTTTTTTTTTTTTTTTCTATTTCCTTGTGATTTGTGTGTTGTTGAAAAACCCAAGATACTGTTGAACGTCTGGCTTTGGATGATTTCTTCCACATAATCCCAATTATACTGTGTTTCTCTGCCCCTCTAGATTTCCTGTACACTGATATATAGACCCAATCCCAGGACCAGATTCAGACGTGTTTATTTTAGCAATAATGCGCTAGGAGAGGCCTCTCTTCTGGTGACACGAGGACCCAATCCCAGGCCATGGACTGTCCACCTGCAGGTCCATGCAGAGGGAGCCCCCTCAGCCATCCACCTGATGGCTTCAGTAGCCCTTCATGAGCATGGCTCAGATCTGACTTTCACTGGGGGTTGAAAGCCATCATCTTTGATTCCTAGTTCTGCATGTGTTGTCTGAAATTCTTCCATGGGGAACATTCTACGTGCTTACCCTGAAGTCCAGCTCACACCAGCCAGACAGGATCAAGATTTCCTTCATTTCCTTTATTGGTTGGTTTTCAACACAATGAGCTGGTGCCTGAGCATCTTTCACAAAGAAACCATGAGGGCAATGGACCAAAATTATAATCAACTCGTGGGCTTTGACACGTATGATTCGTTGCCGTTCTTCTGTTAATTGTGGTCATTAGGACTCTTTTTGATACTCGACATTTCCCATCTTTGCCCCTGGAGAGCCTCCAGAGTTCTGACACAAGTCTAAAAGTCTCTGAAGGTGTTCTTGGCTTCTGGTAAATCAGTGGGTTCTAGGTTCACCTTGTACAGTTCTTTTCTCAGAACTTCAATTAGCTATTTCACCAAAGAACACTGGTTCCTTTTATTGGAAATTGGTCTTCAGAGCCAAATATCTGAATGCTAACAATACTCATCTCTAGATTATTTATAGAACTTTCAGTGGGAAGTACGAGAAAAAAAATATATCATAAGATCATGTCAATATTGTCCACTTAAATTTAGAACTACAGGGTTTTGAAATAATTGTTTAATTTTCTACTTGCATCTCTTTTTACACTGAATGTCTTGGTTCCTCATAATGTTAACATAATTTAATTATCTATGTGAACACACACATATATATCCACACATACAGATGTTTCAAATGAACTCGAGCAATATTATCACCAAATAAAAATACTTAGTAAATAACACTAGCAAATATACTTAGTAAATATTATTATTGAACACTATTTAAACTTTTTTATAGTTGTAAGATCCCTTAAGGTGTAACCTGTTAGGAATGTGCACTTAATTACAATGCTTTAAAGTCACATGAAATCGTCCCTTTCTGTTGACTCATCTATTCAACTACTAAGTTAACAAGGTTATTGTTCCACTTTGATTTTGATTAGGTTTTCTTTTCGGGGGGGGGGGTAGGTACCAGAGATTGAACTCAGGGGCACTCCACCACTGAGCCTCATCCCCAAACTTATTTTGTATTTTATTTAGATAGAGGGTCTCACTGAGTTGCTTAGTACCTCGCTTTTGCTGAGTCTGGCTTCGAACTCCTTCGAAATCCTCCTGCCTCAGCCTCCAGAGCCACTGGGATTATGGGTGTGCACCACCACACCAAGCATTTTTTGTTTCTAAGCCCAAAGGAGCAGGAAGAAAATTTTGCTTTTAGTTTTTAAAGATCGCTTTCTACTTTGATTTGATTTGATTTTGTGATTATATAAAACACTGACACGGACTCAAAGTCAAATCAACAAAATGAGGTCAATTCAGGGGCTCGGGCTCCTGTTCCTACCCTGCAACTTTCCCTTCCTTACTTTATCTACCACAAAAAAATTCCAGCAAATAGGAGTCTGAGCCTGTTCCCCTTTCCCACTAGCTTAGCATGTCCTGAAACCACACTTTCACCTCATGTTTCCTGAAGGTCACTCCAGAGAGACTTCAGATTTGGGGTCTTGGACTTCCATCCTGAAGCACAAAAACATATATATATATATATATATATATATATATATATATATATATATATATATATATCACAGCAATTCTAAGGGCAATAAAAAGCAGAATGTCCCCACTGATGTCAGAAGTTTTCATAAGTAAAAAGAAAAAAGGAACCACCAGATCCAACTTCTTAGGCAGCTTCTGAAGCTCTCGGGCTTCCCAAATAACCCTGTGGGCAACATGCCCCCCTTCTAAGAGAACGTGAACGATACCTGCAGTTGGTGGCCCCTAGCCTCTGCATGACTCATGGGAAACCACAGGAGGACTCGGGGGACAGGGGCTGAACTCTGTCCTGGACTCACAGCTTCCTAGAACCTGGGGTAAGTTGATTCCTTCCTGAAAGGTTTTTCAGGAGAACCCTTCACACCAGGTGTGCTCAGCGTTGTGGTTGTGGTTGTTATTTTCACAAGCTCTTTCACACACTCGGTTCCACCTCAATTCAGCAATGCTTTGAGCTGGGGATCCAAGGGGGTAGGAACTAGTTTTAGGTTAAATTTATGAATCTGTGGTGCTGCATGCTCACAGGCTGTCTGTCCACTCAGTGGGACTTGGGTGCTTCTTGTCCAATCCACACCTCTGACGCAGTGTGTCTGTGTTGTGCATTTGAACTCTGGTTTCATTACATACACTGAGGGGATTTTACCATGGAATAGCTGCTTCTCTGTCTTCTCTGACCACCACTCAGATCTCCAATTAATTTATGTCATGCTTGGTCCTTAATCAAGAGTCAACCAAGCTGGGCACAGTGTTACACTCCTGTAATCCCAGCAGATCCGGAGGCTGAGGCAGGAGGATCACAAGTTCAAAGCCAGTCTCAGCAAAAGCAAGGTGCTAAGCAACTCAAGAGACCCTGTCTCTAAATAAAATACAAAATAGGGGTGGGGATGGGGCTCAGTAGTCCAGTGCCCCTAAGTTCAATTCCCAGCACCCCACCCCACCCCCTGCCAAAAAAAGAAACAGAGTCAACAGCAATTCAAGCAGGAGCCCTGGAAGAATGAATGAGCCCACCGACAACAGTCTGGGATGTGATTTAAATTGCAAGAAGGAATTGAAGGAAAACAGAGGAGAAACCTCATTTTTTATAAATTATTTAACTTTTATTGGAGACATTACTTTTGACCAGACCATTCCCTTGATTCAGAAGACACTGACTTTCCAAATAAATATTCTCCCTTTAACCTCTTCTACAATGAAATTTAGGAGAATTTTGGGATAGACGCAGTCCAAGACATTAAAACCACTGTCTGTGTGTGTCTGTCTGTCTTTCTTTTTTCAGTGAATTTCCTTCAGCCCAATGGTTCTGAACCATTGGCTCATCTATACATTAGAATCCCAGGGAAGAAAGAATTTAAAAAACAATACTCAGCGGGGAAGTACCAAGGAGTGATATTGGTCAAATCATATTGTTATCCTGTGTGCATATATTAATATGTAACAACAAATCCCATCATTATGTACAACTATAATGAACCAATTAAAAATGTGGGATATAGCAATACCACCTGCTTCACTCTTCCTGCTAAGGATTGCTTTAGCTATTCTGAGTCTCTTATTTTTCCAGATGAATTTCATGATTGCTTTGTCTATTTCTATGAGGAATTCCATTGGGGTTTTGATTGGAATTGCAATTAAAACTGTATAGTGCTGTATAGTAGTATGGTCATTTTGATAATATTAATTCTACCTATCCAAGAGCAAGGTAGATCTTTCCATCTTCTAAGGTCTTCTTTGATTTCTCTCTTTAGCATTCTATAGTTTTCATTGAATAGATCTTTCACCTCTTTCGTTAAGTTGATTCCCAAGTATCTTATTTATTTATTTGTTTATTTATTTTTTTGGATATTGTGGCAGGTAAATGGATGGCGTTGGAGAAGATAATGCTAAGTGAAATTAGCCAATCCCCAAAAAAACAAATGCTGAATGTTTTCTCTCATATAAGGAGGCTGACTCATAGTGGGGTCGGGAGGGGGAGTATGGGAGGAATAGATGAATTCTAGGTAGGGAAGAGGGGTGGGAGGGAAAGGGAGGGGGCAGGAGATTAGCAAGGATGGTGGAATGTGGTGGTCATCATTATCCAAAGTACATGTATGAAGACGTAAATTGGGTGTCAACATACTTTATATGTTGGGATTTTGATTGGAATTGCATTAAATCTGTATAGTGCTTTTGGTATGAAAAAATGTGGTATATATGTATATTAAGAATTGTATGAGAAATTATATCCCATCTGATTCAAATGTATGATATTTCAAGATCATTGTACTGTCATATGTAACTAATTAAAACTAATTTTAAAAAGAAATGTAATGCAGAAAAAAACAAAATACATGTATAAAGGCATGAATGGCGTGAACATACTTTATATACAGAGATGTGAAAAATTGTGGTATATATGTGTATTAAGAATTGTAATGCATTCCACAGCTGTAGGGTATTTTAAAAAATCAATAAAAGACTAAAAAGTCATCAAAAAAATAAATAAAGGGGCTGGACTTGTGGCTCAGAGGTAAAGCGCCCGCCTAGCATGGGCGGGACCCGGGTTCGATCCTCAGCACCGCATTAAAAATAAAGGCATTGTGTTGTGTCCATCTACACTTAAAAAATAAATAATTAAAAAAATTGATAAATAAATAAATAAAATTTAAATGTGGGATAAAAAAGAATAAAGAGGATTGCAACCTGGAGAGGGGGGTAGGGGGACTGGTGCCCAGGCTGAGCCCTGGACCAGAGAAATAAGACTCCCTAGGGCAACCAGGCACCAGGACTGTGCTGGCCCAGCCCAGGTGACTGACCTGTTGAAGAGTTCGTGCGTTGGTCAGCTTGCTCCTAACTGTAGGGAGTGATAGAGGTGAAGTCCAGGCCTTGACCCTGCAACCCTCACAGACTCAGGAGCTGAAGACGACGGAACCCATCTGGCAGGTCCTGAGCCTTTGGAGTCTGAAGATTCCAGCTGTTCCCTCCAAGAGGAATCAGCTGCTCCCGGGAGCCTAGAGGAGGCCTGCCGGGCGTTAAATGCCCTCAGGAAACCCCACTGTGTGACAGGCAGGGAACTTCCCTGTGGCCTTGGGGGGGGGGGCCCAGGGCAGGAGCCAGGGCAGGCTGCCAGCCACAGCCAATGCCTGGTACAGCTCAGGCCCAGCCCCACTCGGGGAGCCAAGGAACTGCCAGGAGGACCGGGCCAAGGCCCTGGTGGAGGGGCTTCTCTGGGCCCTCTGATGGGGGACAGGACGGCTGGCCGCTGGCCCCACACCCCCGCTTCAGGGGGAAGCATAGCACTTCCTTTCATTTCTCTGTCCCAAAGCTTAGAACTAAGGGGCCCCCAGAGCTCTTCCCGCAGCTGCTCCGCTCCCAAAGCTTGGATTCTTTCTGGTAAAAGGAACTTGCTGACCAGCCCAGGTGAAGTGAGGGCACCGTTAACACAGGTGTGGCACCCAACCCTGCTCCCTTCCCCCCTTCCACCACAGGGTCTGAAGAGGCTACCAGAAGCCGGGAGAGCACCTCTGGCTTTGTCCTCAAGGAGCCGTGGGGCCACAGTACCGCTCCATGTTCCCACACAGCCCTGTGAGGCCCAGAGAGCAAGGGCAGACTGGGAGCAGAACCCCTCCACCCCACTGGCTGGTCCGCTGTGAGCTTTGTCTTCCACAAGGAATAGTTCATCCTGCTTTGCCACTATGCGAGGCCACGAGGCCAACGGCCAGAGGAAGCTGGTCAGCTGGGCTCCAGAGGGGAGGACAGGCCCTTGGAGTGGTCCAAGGCTGCTCACCAGGCTTTCCTCTCTTCCTCAGACTCCTGGGGCACAGAGATTCCTGACTGCGTTAAGTCCTGCATACTCAGGGCTGTCTAGGACCCCCAAGTCTGACAGGCTCTCCAGGAAATAAATATGTCAAATGGAACTAAGTTTGACCCAAAGCTGCCTCCATACAGACTGAACCTAACTTCCTCCCAATCCCAGCAGCATAGGCTGCTCTAACAGCTTTCTCTCTCTCCACTGCTTTTGGTTCCAGTGACACCTGGTTCCTGAGCCTTCTCTCTGCTCAATCTCTGCTTGTCATAAAACTCTTTTAACAAATGTCTGTCCCTGCTGTCCTCCCTTGGCCTCTAGTCTCATGTCATGCAGGACAGTTCAAGGTGGTTGGCAGGTTGAAAATCACTGAACCGGTCCCGTTGGGGGAGGTCACCTCTTACACACAGAACACCCCAGGAAAACCCAGATGACCCATGTCAGCCCATTAATACCTGTTAGGTCCTCAGAGAAGAAGCAGTCTCCAGTCCCACCTCTGAGCAGCCCTCTGGTCCACCAACTCTCCAGAAGACAACCTGTGGTGGGGGCCCCATCCTGTCTATCTTCGTATCTCTGGCAGACAGGGGGGCAGCTGTACAGAGAAAGCACTTTTATGATGTCCAGTGAATGAGTGCGGTCACTACCACCGACCCAGCATCTGCCCCTGCTGGGCACTATTCCAAGTGTATTGATCCTGTCAATCACCTAAACACAAATGTGATTATCTCTGCTATTTTACAGATGAGGAAACCAAGGAAGAGAGAACAGTAGCTTGCCCAGGGTCACCCATTTGGTATCAAATGGGCTTTTTTGCTGCTGGGCATTAATAGTGTCATAATCCAGGCTAGATGGCAAGAGATGAGGCAAGACATCGGGCAGTTCTCACCTGGAGGAAGATCCTTTGTAAGCCAGCTGGGGCCTCTTCCTTTGTTTGGGGCAGAAAAATTCATTTTTTAAAATCAATCTCTCTCTCTCTCCCTCCACAAAATTCACCCTTTAAGAGTATACAATTCACTGAGCTGTGGCTGGGCTCAGTGGCAGAGTGCTCACCTAGCATGCATGAGGCACTGGGTTCGATCCTCAGCATCACATAAAAATAAAGACATTGTGTCCACCTAAACATAAAATATAGAAATAAATTTTTTTAAAAAAAGAGTATACAATTCAAGTCAGGTGTGGTGGCACATGTCTGTAATTCTAGCTGCTCAGGAGGCTGAGGTAGGAGGATCACAAATTTGAGGCCAGCCCAAGCAATTTAGTAAGACCCTGTCTCAAAATTAAAACTAAAAAGGAAAAAAATAAAAATAAAAAGGGCTGGGGATGTAGCTTAGTGGTAGAGAGCCCCTGGGTTCAATCCCCAGTACTGCAAAATAATAATAATAATGATAATAATAATAATATATTATAATTATCATTATTATTTTAAAAACAAAAGCATGCAATTCAGAGGATTCACAGAGTTGTCCAATCATCACCATTATCTAACTCCAGGCCACTTAACAATCCAAAAAGAAACCCCATACCCAGTAGCAGTCACTCCCCAGACCCCCCCACAGCCCCAGGCTGCCAATCTGATTTCTATAAATGGAGTCATATAATACGGGATAAAAAACAGCCCTCCTGTCTACCTTCTGCCCTTGTTTAAGTAAACACCATGGCAGTTCATGACTTTCAAACATTTCCTTGCAACACGCCCAAGGAGAGCAGATACTCCGTTTGCCTTTGCTCCCCCATAGCCATCTACAGCTTCGCCACCCATGCGGCTGGCCACATCTCACCACAGGGTAAAGTCACAGCCACATCTCACCACAGGGTAAAGTCACATAGGCTAAATCTCTTACATTTTGCATATGTTCAAAGACATTTCTTGATGTTATCAATCCATGGTCTGCCGCAGTCCGGCTGCAACAAAATAACGGGGGGGGGGGGGGAAGAGCCCGCTGCCACTGCTTAGAAAGCCCTTGCTGCGCCATGACCAGCTAGTGCACGTGGCAGCCGCCCCGCGCTGATTCACGCACCCTCCAGTAACAAAAAGTATTCAGTAATAGCCTTTTGCTGCAACTTTTTTCCTGATAATCCTTCTTTTTCTGAACTTTCTTTTTCTTTCTGACTAGAGTTCCTGGGCTTCCATCAACACATGCCCTAACTATTCTTGGTTCCACTGGGGTGCCTCCTTCCCTTAGTAATTTACTTCTCACCCCTTCCATATTTTCATCACAAAGACAATACAACATTTCAAGACAAAACAAGACACAAACATACTGTATCAATCTTCTCCATTTTCTCAAAATGGCCTTTTTTCCTTTCACCCTATCTGTCTAGGGACGAGCAGATTTGCTCCCGTCCTATCTAGGGACGGGCAGCTTTTTTTTTTCACTTACCCTCGAGTGTCCCGGGGCTCCCCGTAATGGGCCACCATCTGCCGCAGTCCAGCTGCAGCAAAATAACCCGGGGGGTGACGAGCAACTTGTGTACACTGATACAGCAGGAGTGGGAGCCGTTTATTGTAGGACAGGAGGGGTATATATACATTCCACACACCTTATCTTAATTAGCATAAACTAGATACAGCAGTCAACCAATAAGGAATCTCCACACTTAATGGCTCGCTGGCAAACCACTCCCCCTGGCAAAATACCAGGCGCCACCCTGACTTGTTTACAGACTCTAACATTTGCCAGGCGCCATCCCGACTTGTTTACAGACCCTAACATTAACCACTCCCTCTGGCAAAATGCCAGGCACCATCCTGACTTGTTTACAGACTCTAACATTAACCACTCCCTCTGGCAAAATACCAGGCGCCATCCCGACTTGTTTACAGACTCTAACATTAACCACTCCCTCTGGCAAAATGCCAGGCGCCATCCCGACTTGTTTACAGACCCTAACATTTGCCAGGTGCCATCCCGACTTGTTTACAGACCCTAACATTTGCCAGGCGCCATCCCGACTTGTTTACAGACCCTAACATTAACCACTCCCTCTGGCAAAACACCAGGTGCCATCCCGACTTGTTTACAGACCCTAACATTAACCACTCCCTCTGGCAAAACACCAGGCGCCATCCCAACTTGTTTACAGACCCTAACATTTGCCAGGCGTCATCCTGACTTGTTTACAGACCGTAACATTAACCACTCCCTCTGGCAAAACACCAGGCGCCATCCCGACTTGTTTACAGACCCTAACATTAACCACTCCCTCTGGCAAAACACCAGGCGCCATCCCAACTTGTTTACAGACCCTAACATTAACCACTCCCTCTGGCAAAATGCCAGGCGCCATCCCAACTTGTTTACAGACCCTAACATTTGCCAGGCACCATCCTGACTTGTTAACAGACCCTAACATTTGCCAGGCGCCATCCCGACTTGTTTACAGACCGTAACATTAACCACTCCCTCTGGCAAAACACCAGGCGCCATCCTGACTTGTTACAGACTCTAACATTAACCACTCCCTCTGGCAAAATGCCAGGCGCCATCCCGACTTGTTTACAGACTCTAACATTAACCACTCCCTCTGGCAAAATGCCAGGCGCCATCCCGACTTGTTTACAGACCCTAACATTTGCCAGGTGCCATCCCGACTTGTTTACAGACCCTAACATTTGCCAGGCGCCATCCCGACTTGTTTACAGACCCTAACATTAACCACTCCCTCTGGCAAAATGCCAGGCGCCATCCCGACTTCTTTACAGACCCTAACATTTGCCAGGTGCCATCCCGACTTGTTTACAGACCCTAACATTAACCACTCCCTCTGGCAAAATGCCAGGCGCCATCCCGACTTGTTTACAGACCCTAACATTTGCCAGGCGCCATGCCGACTTGTTTACAGACCCTAACATTTGCCAGGCGCCATCCCGACTTGTTTACAGACCCTAACATTTGCCAGGCGCCATCCCGACTTGTTTACAGACCCTAACATTTGCCAGGTGCCATCCCGACTTGTTTACAGACCCTAACATTTGCCAGGCGCCATCCTGACTTGTTTACAGACCCTAACATTAACCACTCCCTCTGGCAAAATGCCAGGTGCCATCCCGACTTCTTTACAGACCCTAACATTTGCCAGGTGCCATCCCAACTTATTTACAGACCCTAACATTAACCACTCCCTCTGGCAAAATGCCAGGCGCCATCCCGACTTGTTTACAGACCCTAACATTTGCCAGGCGCCATCCCGACTTGTTTACAGACCCTAACATTAACCACTCTGGCAAAATGCCAGGCGCCATCCCGACTTGTTTACAGACCCTAACATTTGCCAGGCGCCATCCCGACTTGTTTACAGACCCTAACATTTGCCAGGCGCCATCCCGACTTGTTTACAGACCCTAACATTTGCCAGGTGCCATCCCGACTTGTTTACAGACCCTAACATTAACCACTCTGGCAAAATGCCAGGCGCCATCCCGACTTGTTTACAGACCCTAACATTTGCCAGGCGCCATCCCGACTTGTTTACAGACCCTAACATTAACCACTCCCTCTGGCAAAATGCCAGGCGCCATCCCGACTTGTTTACAGACCCTAACATTTGCCAGGCGCCATCCCGACTTGTTTACAGACCCTAACATTAACCACTCCCTCTGGCAAAATGCCAGGCGCCATCCCGACTTGTTTACAGACTCTAACATTAACCACTCCCTCTGGCAAAATGCCAGGTGCCATCCCGACTTGTTTACAGACCCTAACATTTGCCAGGCACCATCCTGACTTGTTTACAGACCCTAACATTTGCCAGGCGCCATCCCGACTTGTTTACAGACCCTAACATTTGCCAGGCGCCATCCCGACTTGTTTACAGACCCTAACATTTGCCAGGCGCCATCCCGACTTGTTTACAGACCCTAACATTTGCCAGGCGCCATCCCGACTTGTTTACAGACCCTAACAATGGTCGAGTTTATTAAATACTCATCTGAGCTCAGGGCCTAAATTGAAATTGAGACAAGAAAATATTAAGAGATCAGAATAACAGAAGCGGAGGTGCAGGTGGGGTTCAGGGGTTGGAGATAAGAAAGGAGCTGCCCCAGGTCTGGCAGGTGGGGCTGCCAGATGGTGGGAAGACACACACACACACACACACACACACACACACCGTCCCAGCCACTGCTGCTCTCGCTCCACCGCCCTCCCCCGAGCTCTGGCTTTAAATGCTCTAAAATCACATTCCTGAGTCACAGAATAGAGAACCCAGACCCTACTGAAGCAAGGTTTTCAAAACAAAAGGGGGGGGGAGGGAAAAGGTGGCTTTTTCCTGTGACTTCCAGACACCCCACCATTAGCTGGTGATTTAGACTTGCTTCCACAGCTTACCATAACCAATCACGCGGCATGGTGATTAAAGAGCCACGATCCCTACCTTAATGCTTCTTTAATCATTCATTCCTTATTTATCTGTTTATTGATCTTTGCAGTGCTGATGATGGAACCCAGGACTTTGCATGCTTTATCGTTGATTTATGTCCCCAGCCTGGAGATAACCATATTTTTTGTGCCTTTTTTTTAACCCCCCTTGAGACAAGGTCTCACTATGTTTCCCAGGTTGGTCTCAAACTCCTGGGCTCAAGTGATCCTCGTGCCTCAACCTCCAGAGTATAATAAACTTACTTGAGAATAATTTCAGATGCACAGAAACATGGTGAAGATAATGTAGAATTCCAGCGTCTCCCCATCACTGTTGTCCCCTAATCTTAATCCTGTGGTGCTTTCTCTAAAGAAAGAGATTAACATGGGTGCATTGCTATTAACTGAACTCAGACGGTAGTTACACTTCACTAGTTTTTGCATTAATGTCCTTACTCAGTTTCCAGGATCCAATCGAGGACCTACATGGCCATGTCACTGGAGGTTCACGCAGTTCCCAGAGAGGGGACCTTACTTCAGGACAAGCGGGGGTCTTGGCTTATATGACAGAAAAGAATTTCAGCACGCACCGTCAGAGGCATGGGCAAAACTTCATGTAGGAGAGCGGAGATGCACTCAGGTGATCATTTCCAGGGGGAGAGACCACAACCCCTTGGTGTGGGCTGTTAGGGGCTGGACTAGAGGCGGAGCCAGGACAGAGCTCCATAATTTGGTACCAGCCCTCCAGAACTCACACATATCCTCAGGCTACTTTTTGTAGACAAGGCCATGGGGTTAAGGGCACAGGCGAAGAGCCTGGGCTGGGTTGCTCAGGAATGTCTGTTTTGCATTTCAAAGTTTCCTGGGTGTTTCCAGCAGCTCCTGGGCACTTCTCTCTTGAGACTGCATCCATCTTTACTTTTCCGTATTCCCAAATTCCTAGCTCACACTTCGTGGTCCTGTCTCTTTAGGCTTCTCCAGACCATTACAGTTTCTCAGTCTCTTCCATATCTTCATGGCTTCACCATCTGGGTGCGTTTTGGTTGAGTATTTCATATGATGCACCTCAACTTGGGTTTGTCTGATTTTTTTTCCTTCATTGTGAGACTGGGGCCACCTCCACAGACTGTGACTCCATAAATCTGGGAGGTCCAAGAATCCAGATTCTTCCCTCTGCTCCAAGTGGGTCTGATGTATATGGCCTCTACCTGCCCTTTGAGAAACGCTGCCAGATATAACATCGCTAGGTAAACTACAGATGGGTTAAAAGATGGAAAAGTTGGCTGGACAAAGTGGTGCACACCTGTAATCCCAGCAGCTGGGCTATGGAGGCTGAGGCAGTGTAAGGGTCTGGCAAAGCATCAGAGGAAGAGACCACCAAGAGACTGACTCATGCAATTGCAGAAGGGGATTTATTGAGGATCCAATTCAGCGCGCTGAGGCTCCAGGCTCACTCAAGAAGGGATAACAGCCCAGAGCCCAGAGCAGAGGTTAAGCAGTGCTTAAGTACACTTTTTGGGGAGGGCGGGGGCTTTGCATACATCAGAACAAATCAGCATGAGGCGCGGGAAAATTGAACAACAACTCTCATACATGATTAGCACATTCATTGGCGGGAACAGGTCGGGTGGGGGTGATTGGTCACTCCTAAGTGGGGTACACATTCAACTGATTGGTTTGGGCCCTGTATGCCTACGTGACAAGCTGCACAGGGCCCTAGGCTAAATGGCCAGTAGGGCATTGTCTTAACTGCCTCAGGAATTTCAGGTTCTGGGTGTAGCAGAGGAACTTAACAATACCTGGTCCTTTACTTTTTAACTCAGGCCTTGCAGCTTAGAAACTTTACCCTTTCAGCAGGAGGATTGTGAGTTCAAAGCCAGCCTCAGCAACAGTGAGTTTCTAAGCAACTCAGTGGGACTTTGCCTCTACATTAAATACAAAATAGAGCTGGGGATGTGGCTTAAGATTGAGTGCCCCTGAGTTCAATCCCTGGTACCAAAAAAGAAAAAAAAGTGAAAAAGTTTAAAATACTTTTTAAAAACGGGAATGATTTAATAAAACTTTTTAAAGAACTGCTTTTAAAAAACGGAAATGATTTAATAAAACTTTAAACAAATCTGTACAGGATGACAGTTTTCTCTGGTTTGGAGCATTAACAAATGAATAAAAAAGATTAACACATTAAACCATGTAAAATATGGTCCTTTATAATAAAAAGTATTTGCCTTAAATATGCACGGCAAAGAGTTAATACCTATCATGAAATCCAAATAAATTGGAATCACCTGCTAGAGAAACTGAGAAAGATATGGACAGATAAAACCCCAAAAGTAAAAACACAAAACAGAAAGCAGATATTTGGGGAAATGTGCCATCTCATCGGTAAGTGAATGTGAATTAAAAGAAAAACCACATTATGCCCAGAAACAATTGCAAATCCGGAGCGACAGACCATTGGCCCTGACCTTGACCCATGCTCTTGTAAAATAAGGGCCAGATGCAAAGCACAAGGAAAACTGGTGCTCAATTGTGTGGCTCCGCCCTGGCTCCACCCCTAGTCCCGCCCCTAGCAACGGCCCGGCATAAATACTGACCGCCCACACCGACGTGCTGCTGTCTGCCTTGAAGGTCTTCCTTGCTTCACTCCTTTTTCTCCCTTGAATATTTGTCTGCTTTCCTAAATAAATCTCTGTCTATTCCTCTGAAACAAAAAAAGGAAATGCACGCTCTGAATTAGCAAAGCTCACGATAGGACCTCGTGCTGTGGAACGTGATGAAGCTAGAATCTCCTCATTGATGGTGACTTCGTCAGTTGGTCCTGACACTGTTGGTTTGCAAAGCAGTCTGATAATATACATTTACTTAAACAAAATATTTACATTCCATACTTTAGTTACATAATTCATGAGAATTTATCCTGAATCCAAATGAAGGAAACGCTCTGGGAAGGAAAGATTTCAAAATTGCAAAAATTGGAAAAGACATACTTTGTAACAATGACAGCATAATTACTAAGTTACAGCACATCATCTCCATGTAGGTAGGTAGCTGCTTGATACAAAGACTACAGGCCACCATGAAAAAAAATGTATGCAGTATTATATTGAAACCATATGAATTGTATAAAAAGTACATTACATTTATCTTTGCATGGAAATGTTTATGTATGGACCAAAAATAAAAGGGCGCTTACCAAAATGAGATGTTTAGGTTAGAAAAGATTCTACATCTTCTGAGCTGATCGTCATCTATTCAAATTATTTTAGCTTCTATCATCTCAAAAAAATAAAGACCCTGAAAAACATTTTTGGAAGTCTTCCCATCAAGCCAAATTTGTGCTGCCTCTGGAGAATTTGCTGGTGTGTGAATTGACATGAGTCACGGGCTGGGAAGAGACGAGCCTGTGTCCAGTTTATTCACTGGAGGTGGATCATGTTCTTTTAAAAACAACTCTCTGGATTTTCTTGGTAACAGAGATGGAATTAGGGACATGGGTGGGTGTGTCTGAATTATATTGAGAATTTCCCTTTTCTTAAGGAACCGTATGGAAATTACCAATGGATTCCATAAGCAGCCCTTCTCTCCCTTCTGCCCACATCTGCTAGCCCTGGGATAAGTCCTCACTCCCCTCCTGCCCCACCTTAGACACCGGGGCCTGGTTTTGGAGAGTTGTGGAGGTGGGGCAGCCCTCCCTTCCCACCTCTGTGCCATCATCAGGACCACCTTTTGCAGAGAAGGCACAGAGGGAACATCTACCCACAAGGGGCCGTCAGGCCTAGGTATTCTGAGGTCTTCCCTGAGGCTAAATTACTACATGTTGAATAAGTGCCAATGACATTATTAACTCAGAGGTGGGGGGTGGCATCTAAATGAAGCAACGGGAGACATTTTACTTTATGATTTGTGAGTATAATTGAAACATCTTCCTGGATATTGTGACTATAGGACGCATCCAAAAAGAGTGGCCTTAACATATTCTAAGACTGGTCAACGGTTTCCCTACCAAGGTGAAAGTCTGCTTTGGTCCATCTTGTATTACATACTGAAAAATGTTCACGAAAATTTGCTTCTAGTTGACTGAGATATTTCTATGGAGATGTGACTTCCAGCTATTTCCTCCTCTCCACCTTTTTAATTTTAACATCTACTCTACTCAAGAAAGGATTCATTTGGCCTTGAACACTAACTAGGAATCAAAGGTTTCCCTACAGAACACAGATCCGTGGCTTTACTAATACATCCTGGAAATGAACCCAATAAAGCTGAGTCTCCTGTTGGGGACAGCGGTTTGTGGCCAGGAGGCTGACTCAGCCTTATATTCACTGTCACTGTTGTACCCAAGGCCAGATGGTGAGAAAAGGACACTGAGCTCAGGACAGGGCCTGCAACCAGGCCCATATCCTCCATTCCAGAAAGAGGAAGGAAAGGCCGATATCTAGACCAAAATGGCGGGCTGGTGTGGCAGCCCCTGCCTGCAATCTGCACACTTGTGAGTTCTCCTTAATATCTTAGCTAACGGATGTGCTTAGCCCCTCGTGGTCCAGTGAATACAAACCAGCAAATGTGCTTAGATTCTCTAAGGCAGAGGTTCATTAAACTAAGGTCCATTTACAGACCCCGAGGCTCTGTGAAGATAGGTGGGGGAAATGACATAGTTACTTTTATTAGCTCCTAATTGAAATTTAACATTTCCTCAATTAAGAATACTACTGAACCACAATAGCATTAGGAGTTCCTGGGGCTCTGTCACCAATGGAAATCACCAAGATTTTCAGAATGTGTTATATTCCAGAGAGCTGGCAATACCATTTATACCTGTCATTGCTTCACTGGGTCTGTCACAAGGGTTGTCACTCAGTGCCCCAGTCAAGAGGCACATGGTCATGAACTGAATGTGTTCCCACCCTCCTATTACCCAGATTTATGGGTTGAAATCCTACCCTGCAATGTCGGCGTAGGGCCTCTGGGAGGTGATCAAGTTTAGATGAGATCAAGAGGGTGGGCCCATGGTGGAATGAGACCCCTGGGGAGAAGAGCAAGAGACACCAGAGACCCTTCTCCCTGCCACGTGAAGACACAGCGTGAAGGCATCCTCCGCACCCCTGGAAGAGGGCCCTGGTCAGGAAAGGAGTCTGTGAGAAGTAATTGCCTACTATTCAGGCCACCGTTCTGGGAGTTTGTTATAGCAAAATACTTACTAGTGATTTGACTAGAAACAGGTAATACAAAGTCACTTGGTTTTAAAGAATTTGGCAACTTTACACATAACTGATTTCCTTTATGATCCTATGGATTCCCTTTTCTACATTTGAAAGCATTATTTTAAAAAATGAATCCCTAGATTCCCCAGAGGGTCCATGGCCCAATGAAGATCACCAAGGAGACCCTGTGTCACCTACATCCCCACGTGGTCACGTCTGTACTTCACTTGAGCAGTCTCTCACCTCCTGGGGAGAAGGGTGGCAGAGAACATGGTGAGATCAGGCTTGTGGGCGTGTGTGGCCTCCCCCCCTCCCCCGTAGGTCAGGCCTTCAGGGTCATAGACTTGTCTCAATGACCCAGCCACCTGCTGAGAAATCAGTGCCCTTTGGGGAAGAGAATGCACACAAACAGAAGGATGCTCTCAAGGCAATGACAACCAGAACATTGACACCCTTCCCAGGACAGGGAGGACCAGCTGGAAAGCCACCCTTTGTGGAGGAGAAACATGAAATCTTGTATTGATTCACCAGGATGAGTTCATTTGGGAATTAAAAGAAAAGAAAAAAGTAAAAAAGATGCGCCCTGTATCCACTCTTGCCAGCACCACTTACTAGTGGTTTGAACTTGGGAAATCTGTGACCACTTTGAGCCTAGGTTTCCTCATCTGTCCAGGGTGAATACAACTTGAAGCCTTAGTTTAAATCATATTCCCTGAGTTCTCCCCCTCTCTCCCTCTCGCTCTGTCCTTCTTCCTTATTTGGAGAGCTGCCAATTTTGAGCTTTTTATTCTTAATGTTATCGGATGGTAATCCACTTTCAAAAATAGGAATCCGGGCATCGTGAACAAATGAATTTCATTTTAAACATCGTACTGCTGATCTGAACTGCTCAGACTGAAACAACCTGCTTTGTGACAGGTGGGGGCCCGACTTTTTGCTTTGCTTTGTTCTGGGTTTTGCTGGATCTGGAGACTGCGTTTTGGTCTGCGAGCTCTAGGTGGCAGTAGTGCACCATGGAGCTTGTGGCTGAAGAGAACCCTGAGGACACAGTGTGGTTCCTGGGTGTCAAGCCTGCCCCGTGGTCTGCAAGCTAGCATTGTTTTTTCGCCCTGTTGGAGGATTAGAGGCAGCCGCAGGCTCATGCATATACTGTAGACAGGAGGCAATGAAATGGGCCCTATGTGATGGAATCTCTCCAAATCCACCCTCTATGTGTACTCTATATTCTCTCTGCATACAGATGTACTGTGAAGCTTGGGAGCCTCAGGGGAGAGTGCATTTGAGAGGCTGATTATTTCCCTTCTCTGGTTTCATTTATAACAATTTATGTATCCGTTTTCTCATCTATAAAATGAAGATAATAGTTCTAACTTCATAGGGTTGCTTTGGAGATTAAATTGGTTTACATATAGAAAGACAATGAATTGCCATACATAGCAATCTCTGCTATTGTTGTAATACCCAAAGTCTTTGGCTTTTCATTTGAAGGAACAAGGAGGAGATGGGGGAATGTCTACCTAGGGGAGAAGTGGGAAAGAATGCAGAGAACCAGATACACAAACACACACAGAGATGGATGCAGACACACACACACACAACACACACACACACACACACACACACACACTCACATGGCCTTTCCAGAATAGATGTGTATGTGAATCCAGAAAAATAATCGCCAAAAGTTGTTAGAACGGGGAAAACTCAAGGCCAGAGGATGTGTGCTAAGGTCTTAGCTACTTTACCTTAGGGATGGTGAATAGTCAAATCGTTTGGCTATTGTTGTTTGTTTGTTTTGTTTTTTTATGGAGAAGAGGAGGGGGGTCATGAGCTGATGATATGAGCAAATCTCACTTGAGAGAACTTGTTTCTCTCTTCCCAATATCTGTAGTCACGTAGATTGTGGGTGAGTGCAGTGTCCTGTTATGGCGAAGCCAGACACATGTGGCCCCAGTGGCCTTCTCGGTGGGGCTGAGGCATGTCTTTGTCCAATGATGTGGTCCTGTCATGAATGGAGCTGAGCTCTGGACGATCAGAGAAAAGTTGTTCCTCCTGTGATCCTTGCTGGGTGGTCACTTATTGCTCTGAGGTCATGTGTCAATTTACGTGTCTTTTGAGACAATCAGAAATGTGGAAATTCAAACCTAAAACTCAAACGGGAGTAGCAAAGTCTTCAAACAGGAAAAAAATTCTACACTTCACAAAATCCTTCCCCACTAGTGACTCTTAAATCACGGATGGGGAGTATGATTACAATTCCACACCATCTCTCAGGGCCGTGTTTTGGGGTCATCATTTCTGAGGATCTTTTCTTTGAAGATGTTCTTTTTTTTTTTTTAAGAGAGAGTGTGTGAGAGAGAGAGAGAGGGAGAGAGAGAAAGAATTTTTTTTAAATATTTATATTTTAGTTTTCGGCGGACACAGCATCTTTGTTGGTATGTGGTGCTGAGGATCGAACCCGGGCCGCACGCATGCCAGGCGAGCGCGCTACCGCTTGAGCCACATCCCCAGCCCCTGAAGATGTTCTTTAGAAAGAAAAAAAAAAAGCGTGGCTTTCCATGAAGATTAGTCAGGTGACAGAGTCCACATATACACTGTCTTGGCAGCAAGTGTGCGTGGTGCTGGTGAACTGCTGATGGGAGAGAGAAGTTTCTGGATGTTCTTCGGCTCTCTCCCTCCCTTTCCTCCCATTACTATTATTATTACTATTATTATTATGCAAAGGATTCTACCCCAGGGTCCAGGGAAAGATATTTAACACATATCCTCCAGCAGATGTGGCTCTGCTACAATAGCAATTGTGAGGTTGAATGAGGAACAGGAAGATGAAGCTGTCACTCAGGACACTCCAATGCCACGCCCCCCAGGGATGGTACCCAAGGTAGACATCGCAGCTGAAACTGCTTCCCGTGCAAAAACACGACCTGTGACATTGCTTTTTATCCCTCCCCAAGGCCATTTTTAATTAAATCAATGACCAAATTCACAAGTACAAATGCTCCTTGACTTAGGATTGAGTCATATCCTAGGAACTCATGGCAAATTGAAAATGTCCTAAGTTCCAAGTGCATCGGCTACACCTCCTCTGTGGAGCATCCCAGCCAAGCAGCCGCACCCTGTGGAGCATGGGTTTTTTTCCTGGTGATCACCAGGCTGCCTGGGAGCTGCAGCCACAGCCACTGCCCAGCGTCACAAGAGAAGTTGGGATCACCTCTTGCCAGCCTGGGAAAAGATCCAAATTCAAAATTCAAAGTATGGTTTCCACTGAATATGCATCCTTTTAACATCATCATAAAGTTGAAAAATCATCATTTGAGTCACTGGAAGGCCGGGGGACTGCCTGCATTCTCCACCATAATCTTTTATTTGTGGCAGGAGCTTTGGACCGTGATATTAGCCAATGAGTTAAAACCTTTGCCTTCCAAGACAATCGTGGAAACTACAGAGGGGAAAAAAGCATGCATTGGTGCCAAACTAGCCAGAATAAATGAACTCTTCCAAGACTCTAGAATCTAACCTGTTTTCCAGAAGGTGTTCTGAAAATCCCCAGCCTGCCTTTAGAGGTTCATCAATTAAAGCACAGGGAGCCAGGTGTGCTGTGGTCCCAGCTACTCGGGAGGCTGAGGCAGGAGGATCTCTCGAGCCCAAGGCTAGCCTGGGTAACATAGCAAGACTCCATCTCAAAATAGATAGAGAGGATGACTATCCCAATGCTGCAGTGTAACTAGTTAGCTGGGAATGGTTTTATGCTTTCTGCTTATATTGTATTCCTCCTAGTTCTGACCACGTGTTGGTCAGAGTATGCAATTAAATGCTTGTTAATCTGATTTGCTCAAAGTCTAGAAGTCTTTGGCATGAGAGGATGTTATATTAGAAAGAGCCCTGGGCCGAGACTTTAAAAAGATCAAAGCCTCATCCAAGGCCTACGACCCTATAGCATCATGGAATAAAGCCCTGTATCTTTCTAAACCTCAAATATCACAAATGAAAAAAAAATTATAATGCTGACATTTTCCTCCTTCTTGCCTTCAAGAGAGACACAAAACAATACCAATGCATAGTAGAATGGTAGCATCTTTTCTTTGTATGACAGTCTATGATTGACAAAGTTCTTATAGGACATATGACATCTGAGCCTCATAACTACCCTATAAAATAAAGGCAGTATGTTGTCAGATTTTCATCCCTGCGACCAAAATGCCTGTCAAGAACAACTTAGAGCAGGAAAAGTTGATTTTTGGCTCACTGTTTCAGGGGATCAGTTCGTGGTCAGCCACCTCCATCTCTCTGACCCGAGCTGAGTCAGAACATCGTGGTGGAGGGAAGCTAAAGCCTCACCGCAGCCCAGAAGCAGAGAGAGAAAGTGCGTTGCCAGGGACAAAAAGCACACCCCAGGGACCTGCTTCCTGCAGCCACACCCCCACATACCTAAAGTTGTCCCCCAGGCCAATATAATAATATTTCAAATTATTATTTCAAATAATAATTGATTTCAAATTATTAATCCACCGAATGGGTCAATGCACTGATTAGGTCACAGCTGTTGTGATGTAATCAGCTCACCTCTGAAGACTCTTGCAACGTCTCACAGGCGAGCTCTTGGAGGACACTCCTTATCTAAACCATAACATGATATATTCATGCTTCTCCATGCGGACAGCTGAGCATTCTCCAAATCTTCAAATTCTGGTTCCTTTTTTAACAGTTCCTCTTCAACTTAGCTCTGTGTACTCACATCTTATCAGACATGGTAAAGAGATATCAGACCACACTCTTAACACTTCACTTGGAAAGCTCCTGAGCTAAATATTCAAGTTTATCACTTTTGAATATTATCTTTCACAAAATATTAGCACATCATTAAGCCACGTTCTTTGCCACTTTACAGCAAGGGTTTCCTTTCTTCTAGTGCCTAATAATAGGCTCCTCACCAGCAACACCTGAGATGCCCATATTTCTAACAACAGCTCTTCAAGGCAATCTAGGTTTTGTTTTTGTTTGGGTACCAAGGATTGAATTCAGGGGCTCTCGACTGCTAAGCCACATCCCCAGCCTTATTTTGTATTTTACTTAGAAATAGGATCTCACTGAGTTGCTTAGGGCCTTGCTTTTACTGAGGCTGGCTTTGAACTTGCAATCCTCCTGCCTCAATCTCCTGAATTGCTAGGATCACAGGTGTGCACCACCACGCCCAGCTAAATCTAGGTTTTTCTACCATGTGCTTCAAAAGCCTTCTAGCCTCTACCATCACCCAGCTCCATGCCACTTCCACATTTTAGGGTTTTTTGTTGTTTGTTTGTTTTTTAATAGCACCCCACTCTCAGTACCAAAATCTGCCTAGTATGTTTAGGCTACTCCAACAAAGTGCCATGGGCCAGGTGGCTTACACAACGGAAATGTACCTCCTTCCAGGTTTGGTCTGGAAGTCCAAGACCAGGGTGCTGACGGGGGTGGGATCATTCTCAGGCACCCTTGCTGTGTATGTGACTGTCTTTTTCTGACATCTTCATACAACCTGTCCTCCATGATCGTATGTGTCTGTTTCTTCTTCAGGCACACTGGTCATATTGGATGAAGTCTCACCATCAAGACCTCATTTTAACTTAATCAATCACCTCTTTAAAAACCTTATCTCTGAATCCAGTCACATTCTGGGGTACTGAGGGGTAGGATGTCAACACAGGAATCAGGGGTAGCCAGGGAACATAATTCAGACCATAATGGGCAGTAAACCCGCAATGAGAACACGGGCCATTCATAGAAACCTGAAGTCTCACAGCTAGGATGCTCAAGACCCAGATGCCCTGAGTTCCCTTGATCATTAAAATGGCAAATATGTTTTGGAAGTGTGTGATCCACTCTCCATTCAGACCTAGGAATGGTTTGGGGGAAACAAGACAAATATATAAGTTGTGGCCACGGGGAAAACAGGATATTTTAATGGGACTACTACAAACTTGACAGATCAAGACTCTCAGCATGCCTAGCTTAGTCTGTTTGCGCTGCTATAACAAAACAGCTGAGACTGAGTAATTTGTAAGGACAATGACTTATGTCTTACAGTTGTGGAGGTGGGAAAGTCCAAGTTTGAGATGCCGGTGTGCAATGTCTAGTGAGGGCCTTTCCACTGCATCCTCACACGGCAGGAGAGAAAGGGACAAATGGAATCAACCCTGTGTCCTTGCTTGGAAGCATGGAAGGGAAAATAGCACTGGGCACTTCCCTCAACCACTCTTATGAGACCACCAATCTATTCAAGAGAGGGATCCTATGACCCAATTACCTCCTCAAGGGTTCACCTCTTAATACCATCGCATTGGCCATTAAGTTTCAAATATAAAGTTTGAAGGCCACATTTAGACCAGAGCCATGGCCAACATCTCGGTAAATTATTTGAAACTCTAAGTTCATGGCAATGCCATTATTTTAAGACTTAGATATTTTTGTTGTGCTTTTAGAATTAACTTCATCTTCCTCAGATTTATAAGCTTGAAAGGAAGGCGATTGTATTTTCATCTCCATCCTTGGAATGGTATAAATCACTCCAAACAATTTTAAACTAAACCACCCTATTCGGTAACTATAAGAACAAGCCCCTCGGGCTGAATAGAAAACAGCTCAGAACTCATCAGACGAACAAAATTAGGGATCAGAGCTGTACTTTGGCCATGCATCCATCCCAGTGCCAACCTGGGTATCTCTCAGCTCTAACGAGCTGCTTCAGTGCCAAGGTCAATGAAGGCTTTGTCTCTGACCTAGAGCAAATCATCCCTAGTCATGCTGGGTTTCTGCTGCGTAAACTGGGAATTAATGATCTCAGAGGCTTAGGATCACATTTGAAATAACACTTTTAAATAAATATGCATTTATTAAAGATGGAGGGAAACATTTTTCAAGTTTTGGTCTTTGTGAGACTGTTCTTGGGTTTTAAAAGTTGTTTTACACCTAATAACATAAATGTATATTTGCGTTTAAAAGTATCATATAATAGATTAAAGCATCACCGTTGGCCAAACACAAAAGGGACATGTAATTCTCTGTTAGTTATACTATGTCCTTAAGATCACTGGGTATTCCAAAAAGGAAGAAGAAGACAGAGGCAATAGATGTAATGCCCAGCACCTAAGTCAAGGTCTTTCTGTAACGAGGACTTGACAATAGTTAAGGACAAGTTTGGGACACAGCTAAACCCAACCAACCTCTAAAATGTCACTTACCTGGTAAGTCTACAAAAAGAAGGGACTGGAATCATTTCTCAACAAGGTCTCTTTGGTTCCAAAAATCAGGGGCCCATGCAAAAATGTTTTTGTGTGTGGGCATGTGGTGCCATGGTTTAAATGGGCCTAACCAAAACCATGTGTATGAATTAGAAGCAATCCCCAATCCCCAGTAGGAGGTGTGGCCTCAGGGAAGGTGTTTAGGTCATGAGGGCTCCACCCTCAAGAATGGATTAGTGCCAATTATAAAGTGGGCTTGAGAGGGCCCCATCCTCTCCCTCTCCCTTTCTCTCCTCCAATCCCTTGCCCTCTTGCCTTCCACCATGGGATGATGCAGCAGCTGCAAGGCCCCTGCACCTTGGACCTCCCAGTCTCCAGAAATGTAAGGACATCTTTCTTTATTACCCAGTCCATGGTATTCTGTTTTAGCCACACAAAAGGGGCTTACACGAGTGGAGCCGGATTAAAGCCACAAGATTCTTCTCCCGAGGAGGCTTGAGGATGTGAGGTCCACACAGGATAAGGGAGCTTGCGGTTGCCAGGCAGCCCCAGGTAACACAGCATGATCTGATGATCACCCTGTGCTCCCTGAGCTTGTCTTTGGCTCTGTGATAATTAATTTAAAGTGACACTTTAACGCGTGCGCCAAATAATAGAAAAAATTAGATTAAAAAAAATGCAACCAGCTGCCTTTTCAACCTTCCTGGCAAGTCATGATCAGAAGTGCCCTTTGGCAAGAAGCCTCTGTGTCAGACGCCTCCTGGCAGGGCTCCAAAGGAAGGCGGGCATGAGATTGGCAGGTACTGCTGCTGGGGCTGAGCCCTGCCAGCGCCCCGTGCTGTGGGTGGTCGGCCTTCTGAGAGGCGCTGCAGCCCATTAGTCCTCAGAGAGTGGTCATTCCTGTGGGGCCAGCTCGTCTCCCTGCTTCCCCTCCAGCGACTGTATCCCACACGGCAGCCAAAGTAATCCTTGTAAAACTCAAGTTGGTTTATTTCCTTCCTCTGGAAACCCCCCGCCCCCCGCCAAGTCTCTCAGCACAGGGAATAGAACCCCAAATCCTTACTGGCACTTTGATCTGATCCCCACTGACTCTCTGATCCCATCTTCCATCACTTTCCCACTCTGTCTCTCTGCAGCTGCCTGACTGGCCTCCTGACTTCCTCTGAGACAGGCACATGCCTTCCCCGTGGCCTGCACACATTCTGTTCCCCTGCCTGGAATGCTCTTCCCCTGGTGACTTGCTCCCTCCCTTCATCCAAGTGTCCAGTCAGCTGTCACCTCATTAGGGAAGGGTTCCCACTCCCCATGGCTTGTCCCTCTCTCCACCACTTTTTCTTGTTTGAAATCATTTTCCGACTTTATGGGTTGCATTAAAAGAGCGTGACTGTCTGGAAGTAGCTCACCAACATGGCGTCCATCACCTTTAAGTAGTTAAGCTTAGACATCCTACAAACAAGAAGGTTCTTTTGCAGGATGATGATCACTATCAGGATGGGAAGTGAACACTGATTCGTCGTTGCCCTGTCATCTTCAGACCCTGTTCAAGTTTCACTAGTTGTCCCAATGGCACCCTTTACAGCCAGAGAATCCTGCCTGGCAGTTCTCCTCATGAGTCTCTGGTCCCTCCAACACGACCCAGTTCCTCCGTCTTCCAGGGGCTCTCATGACCTCAGCCCTGTGGCAGAGGGCAGGCCACTGCTTTTGCTGAATGCAAAACTTGTCACCACAATTTGGAATCATGGTCAGATTCAGGTTAGGCCACCTTGGCCAGAATATCTCATAACCGGTGCCGCGTCCAGGACCAGCTACGTTTCAGGCAGCGCTCGCTGCAATGAAAATGCAGATCTGTGTTAAAAATGAGTGAGAATTCCAAGAAGGCGATGGCAGGGCTCGAAACCAACGGCGGGGCTTCTAAACATGAGGCCCGGTGGGACCGCAAATGTCACACGATGGTCCATCTGTGATCTCAACGCTGCATCTCATCAGATGGCAGTGATTCTGCTTTGTGCGTGAGTGAGGGTGTTAACTTGGATCGCTCCATTCAGGTGGATCTGCCAGGCCTGCCCCCCGTCATCTTTCTCCTGTGCAGTTACTTAAATATTGGTAGATGTTTTGCATTTACTTATTTACATCAGTGCAAACTCATGGTTTCTGATTCTATTCAGTGGTCTATACTCATACTATCTGTTGCATATTTTTAAATACACGTAGAGTCCACTTGGTCTTCTTGGGTACAGTTGGTTCCATGTGTTTTAGCTCATGTGTAGACAAACGTGCCCACCATCATGGTAAGGATCCAGCACTCCCTCAGCGTCCCCAAATTCCCTCATCTTCTCCCTTCATCATCAAATCTTCCCCCTCCCCCATCAAATCTTCCCCCTCCCCCAGCCTCTGGCCGCCACTGAAGCTCTGGCCCCATAGTTTCTTTTCCTAGAATGTCACATGCGAGGAATCACAGTGCACATAACATTTTGAGACTTGAGGGTTCCCCTCAGTGACGTCCCTGTTTGACACCCTTATGTCATTTCCTGAACAGGTGTCCATTATGTGAATGAACGGATTCATTTATCTCATCACCCATGTTTGACATTGGAGGTTCTGTATTCAAACTAACGAGGCTTGCCATCTCCAGAGGGGCCCTTGCTGGTAGTAAACACGGGATTGAGAGTCTCCAGTTCTGACAAGCTTCCTGGTGATGCTGATGCCGCTGGTTCGGGGACCAAGCTTGGAGGAGCAAGGCTGCAGACAGATCTCTAGGACGGTGGAACAAGGATCTGGTTTGCAAAGGAGGACGTCAGGGCAAGGCAGGTCGGAGCTAATGAGGGCTTGAACCAAACCAGGGAACCCGGGGCAGACGGAGATGGAGTGGAGGGGAGGTAAGGAGAGACCAGCAACAGCTGGAGGGATCCAGAGGCAGGTCCCTGGGACTCGGGAAAGGACCAGCAGTGGGCCGTGAAGGATGCAGGGAAACGAAGAGTTCCCTTCTTGGCATTCCTTGTGGAGGAGACATCAGGTAGAACTGACCAGGAGGAAGTTGGCCAGAATATCTGGAGCTCAGGGAAGACACATGGGCTAAAGCCAACGGGATGTGGGCTGTGGTCACTCTAGGGATGGAGTGGAGTGGGAAGAACTGAGGTGGGGGACAGTCCCCCTAGTGCCAGCTCCTTGGTCCATCTGCTCTCCAGCTTCAGAGGCCCCACCCACTTCCCCCTGGAGCCGCCTCCTTCTTTTGAGAAGTACATTCGAAAGCAGCCAAGCTGCTGACCTTTTTCTACATAATATGATTTTAAGTAAAAAAAAAAAAAGACTGAATTATGTTTAGTACTAAACCAATTTTGCAACCATACTGACCTTGTGACCTTGGTGGCCTCCAGCAAACTGCTCATGCTCCTTTGTGGCTTTTTTCTGAGCCCAGGTAATGAAAATTTGCATTCAAAAATAGTATTACCACTCACTGAGTAAGCTAAAGGAAATGATGACTGAAATATGCATTAACTAACAGTATTCGAATTCACAAAATTCAAGATTCTAATCCAAATGACATCATTTAAGAAAAAAGAAAAGAAAAGAAAAAGAAAGAAGAGAACCACAGTAACAAGGCTCCCAGGCTCGGATTCAGCCATTGGTTCCTCTGTCCCAGTCCTCATTTCCAGAGCCAGCAGAATGCAAACGTCATCGTTTTATTTCCCATTAAGACAATAATTCTAAGGAACATTTTGTCAAAACCCTATGATTTAGGGTATACTTTCTACATTATATAATTTTAAGTCACAAAAAGCATTACATTAAGTAAGCTTCCAATTTTGCAACCGTGTGCTCCATAGGTCCTAAAACGTTGAGAAGATTTGGTGCCTACCTTTGAAACCGAGATTTTTTAATTGCTTTTCTTCTCATTTTACTTCTCTGTTTCATGATTGTCTTCTACCATATGATGCTTTGCTTTTTTTCTCTTTTCAGTAAGAAAAAAGTCTATGAAGGTTTTTAAATGGTCAGAAATTCACACTGCTCAGATGCCAGGTGGGTACCAGGTGGGTACCAGGTAGCTCCTTGCTGAGTGAGTGAGAATGAATGAAGGACAAGGGACACCATGAGTATGTCCCTGCTCATCTGCTGAGTGGCCGCTTTTCCTACCTGCAAAGTTGTGGCTTCAGTGCCGCCCTGGGCTGTCTCCCTGAGCCTAGGACAGATCGCACACAGAATGCCATCTTGGAGAGCAGCCTGCCTGTTGGCTTTTGTGACTCCAAGCAAGAGTGCCAAGGCCCCGGGGCTAATTGCAGGGATAAAGGTGAGTGTCTCACAGTGTAAACAACCTGAAACAGCTGGTGAGATAAGTCCCCAAAGCCCAAATCCCTGCTAGCTAATTAGCAGGTGCTCACCTGCGATGACACCATAGTCAGGAACCTACTGGTATTTTAAAATTAGTGTTGTTACGGGTTATTCTTCCACATTAAACAAGGTAGGATCAAATTGTAGGACCTAGTTTCAAAATTCAAGCTGTACCTGTAGAGATCAGGCAGAAAAATCAGACAGTCATAGAGAGAAACGAGACTAGTTACACCAAGTACAATATTTACCAATTCAACACTTAGTTACACGGGCGATCTTATGAGAAAACAAGAGCATGCTTTGATTTTAGCAAACAGATATTCTCCCATAGGTCTTCATTCATGCAACATACATGTACTGATCAGCTGTTTCTATGTCTTATTTTAGCAGTCAAGTGTCACAACAAGTAATGATAAGAGAAACATCTTTCACACCTAAATGGAGTGATGTTTGGTGGTGGGTGTGTTGAAGCTGATTTGTACCAGCTCACGAGGACTGGTTGTTACATTTCCAAGACTTTGCAAGCCGATTGTCAGATGCAGTCATTATTAAAATTCATGATTAAATTATATTAAAATAGAGTGAATACTCAATACATTTCTTTCTGATTATTTTACTATAGATTTCTATTACCTGTGCTCTTGAGATGACTTTGTTCTGTTGCGCCTGTATGTGGAAATGTCACATAGCCACCTGGTACTATGCTTCTTTTCCCATCAATGTGATCATGTTGACGGCATGGGATAGTTGTTGACGGCATGGGATAGTCATGGTAGGAGCATTTACACCACAGAAATTGGCAAGCACTACACATCAGGCCTCGGTTGATTTGTTGTTGTTTCTGTTGTTGTTGATGCCCTTCTAGACTTAAGAAGGTGGTGGAGAAAATGCTAATGGTGCAGACTAAACCTAAAAGTATACAATAAAATTGTATCGGTAGCTGGCAGATTAGGGACTGTGCCATAATTGAGGAGCTTTTCTTTTAGGATCAAAAGCCATGATCTAACTCAGCAACAAAATCAGTCATTGATGAATGAATGAAATGCCCACATATCATTCCCTTTTTTTCCCTTTTGTTTGTTCAAAGCCAAAACATCCACCCATGCTCAGGTTGGAATTCCATGAAGTTGTTAATGCTTTCAGGGCCCGCTGAACGGGAGAGTGAGCAAAAATTTGTTTACAGTCTGATTTCATCAAATGATGGTTGAATCAACCAAGGTTGATGAGGGATACAAGAGTTCCACAGAAATCAACAAAGCATTCTGGAAGAACAATTGGCCAGGCCAAGCGCAGTGGCTCATGCCTATAATCCCAGTGGCTTGGGAGGCTGAGGCAGGAGGATCACAAGTTCAAAAGTTTCAGCAACTTAGCAAGGCCCTGAGCAACTTAGCAAGACCCTTGTCTCTAAATAAAAAATTTAAAAGGGCTGGGGATGTAGCTTAGTGGTTAAACACCCCAGAGTTCAATACCTAGGTACCAAAAAGAATAAAAAGAAATAAGAATCAAGTGGCCATATTGAATTTGTAATAAAGAGTATTGCCAACTTTATATTTTTTGTAAATTATGAGGTACACAACCTTTATATCAGTAAAATTTATAATAAACTTATGTGTGTAGATATTTGCATATATATTTTCATATATCAGAGCACTGCTTTGTGAGGAGTTCATTAAAAGCAAACTCCACCAACCACTCCCTCTTTTGCTATCTATTAACCACCTAAATGAAAATGAGTTACCTCAGGATATACATGAAATTTCTGTAATTTTATTTATTTATTTATTTATTTATTTTTTTTGTACCAGAGATTGAACCCAGGGCCTCTTAACTACTGAGCCACATCCCCAGTTTTTGTTTTGTTTTGCTTTGTTTTGGGACAAAGTCTCACTAAGTGGCTTAGGGCCTTGCTAAATTGCTGAGGCTGGCCTCCAATCTGTGATCCTCCTGCCTCAGCCTTCCAAGTCACTGCATTTCTGTAATTTTTCAAAGAACTAGACAATAGCCGTAGATGCCACCGGCTGTGTTAAGGCAGGCTGTCTGCTGGCTTAATTCAGTCATTTGCAAGACTCCAATAATAGTCAGGGATAAAAGGAAATACTGTCTTTTCCTCTGGTGGCTTCTCCCCCCACCCACCTCCTTCACTCACATAAATCACTGATCTGGAGTCTTCCCTAGTTCAAGCCCTGCTGAAGCCTCACATGACTACATATCTAGTGACAGCACTTGCTCTTTGGTGTTGATGCAGTTGCAAATGGAAGTAGCAGGTTTACCTTGGCGATGCTGGGGGAAAGTGCCAGAAAACTGTGTTCTCAGTTTGGTGGCTAAGGGACAGGGTGGGAAAGCTCATTGACCAGGAAACTGGGCTGTTGCCTCTGACAGTTATACGATCCCACCGAGTGAGGAGAGCTGGCCTCCTCCTAAGGAGTGAGAGGCACGTGGCAGGAACCTGGTTTGTTTGTTGCTTCTCCAGAGCCTAGCACAGTGCCAGTCCATGTCCGCCAAGCAGATGGCATGGTAATAAATACAAAGTCCACCTGTCAGAGCTGTTGTGAGGACCAAATCGGTTTGAATGCCCGTGGGGCGTTTTGCAAACTCGAAGGTTTTTAACTTACTATTTTCTGAGTTACACCCTTTGAGCAACTTCTACTTGGATACCATTGCCTTGATCCCTCCTTTGAGTCCTCCTTTCTAATCAGAAGCATCTCTGCAAATGTGACGTATTCTCCCACAGCGGCTCCAGCAGACCTGGGGCACAGAAACCCTGCCCTGGGTGCAGAGAGCTGACTGACTCATCTGCCTTTCCCAGCCTGGGCTCCAGCGGGAACCCCATCCCCTCACCTCCTCACCAGGGCAGGGATGGGGTGCGCTCCAAGCCCAGCTCCCTCCGTGAAGCATCTTCCAGGTGTCCTGGAACAAGACAAGGCCGGGTGGCGGCCAGACAGAGGAAAGGTGGCTTTAATTAAGTCCCTGTGTTAACTGCTCATGGCCACAGAGATGTCGGCCTGATGACAGCACTTAACAGGCAGAGCCCAGAATCAATCCTCACGGAGCTCCGGGCCTTGGCGAGCTGATGCTGGGCTCGCAGGTGACGAGCCTCTCTCTGATTCTTCCAACGCAGCAAGTAAAAGGTGTGCAGGCCCCGGTGAAGGGAGGTCCCCGGGTCCACAGCTCAGATCTGCACCACCCTGGGTCCCAGCGCAGGTGCCAGGGGAAGGACACTAACTGAGCGGGAAACGGGGACATCTCTCCATTGTGTGGCGGAGCTCTTGGCCGGCTGCCAAGCACAGCGACCTCAGGGACATGGTGGCTGTTCTGCTTTGGCAGATGAAGTGGTTCGCTTCGGCCACTTGTTTATTCTTGTGTAGTCCTGTGGGGGTGACCACCCAGGTCCCATGGTCTAACTCCCTTTTCCCCCAAAACCCAGGGGTGGGGGACTGAGTGAGAAGAGGACACCTCCAGTCTTTGCAGATGTTCTCCCACCTCCGGGCGTATAAGCCAGACAAGCTGTGGTTTATGGCGAACAAGGAAGGCCATGCTCCCCCCGAGGACACGGGAGCGCCCAGGGTCCCGCTCAGGAGCAGACTGAGTCCTGTCCACAGGGGCAGCTGTGATGGAAGGGGCAGGGGGCCCGTGGATCCGCGCTTCTTGACACATTTGGTAGAAAGTAATCATCCCTCCTGATGGCAGACCCATGCATTTGAAGTGTCCCCAGGAAAGCCACCTCAAGCCCGCCTCGGGGGCCTTCAAGAGTGTCCCTACCCTGTACACACCATGGCCTTGCAGCCAGCCCCACAGTCCAGCCTGATGCTGGCTGGCGGGACAGGGAGGACGAAGGGCCCTCCTGAGAACCTGCCTGTCTCCGTTGACTGAATCAGCCGGCACACGAACCAGAGCAGGCACCACGTCTTCCTTCTCCCTGATCAGCATGGCAGGCCCAGCCCAGCCTCACCTAGGACCCAGGGGAGGCCTCAGTCCAGCAGTCCACAGTGGACTTCCTAGGATGCCTGTGAGAAGAAGGTCCCTCCCCGACACCCCGCCCCTTCAAATCTAGAGGCAGGAGGCCTCGGGAGAAGGCGGGGAAGTGCAAGGGGAGAGCCCAGCGCTCACCGACCTGTGTCAGCCTAACAGACTCCTACACATCCCTCAAAGCTCAGCTCACCATGTCCGTTTGCCCCTCCAGCCCAGCCTCGTTCACAGATTCCTGGCCTCTTTCTCAGAGTTCCTAGAACACCCATAGCCATGGTCTTCCCAGGCTATGATACAAAATTGTTACCATAGTTACCTGAGTCTTACTAGTTTATTAACCCAGTGACCCAAGACCAAAGTCCACCTGCAAATTACCCCCTAGTTGTTCCTGGGAGACCCCAAGGGCTCCCGTAAAGGTGACCAGCAACTTTGGTCTTGTCTTCACCTGGCGTGGGACAGCCTGAGTCTCCTGAGGAGGTCCCCCCGCTCTGCCGGGTAGCTGAACTCAGCCCCTCCTGGGTCCTTCTGCTGTTACATGGCAATGAAAGGCCACTGTGGGGGGTACCCTGAGTCCTACTGAGCCTCCTCCACCTCCCCTCCTCCGGTCCTAGGAGAAGAGGTGTCTCTAGAGAAGGGTCCCAGGGGTTTCCAGGGGGTGGGGGAGCTAGATTAGGGACCTGTTGTGATTCTAGCAACACATCTGGACCCTGAGCCTCTGGAGAGCAGGACCACAGACCATTCAGCTTTGTGTTCCCACCAGATTCTGCCCTCCACAGATAAGCTTGGCAGGAGCTGGTTTTCAACGAGCACTTACTATAAATGAATGGGTGCAGGTTAGACTTGGGTAATAAGATTCCCCACACCCACCTGCCTCATCCAACTTCCTAAATTAAATTTGTTTGCATTTGAGGCTGAGATGGGCAAGCATTTAATCTTTGACTCCTTTCCCTCGTCCTCAGATCAGTGGTCAAACCTCTGCCAAGACCAACACAGCATACAGGAAGGTTCGGAACAGAAACTAGGACTGGGGTGCAGTGGGGGATGGCCTGAGCAGGCTGCCCATATCCTCCTACCTCTGCAGCTGGGCTCTACACATATTTTTCCACTTGATAATTCTCCTAAAAGAATCTGGTCCACTTTTCAGTTTCCTCTCTAGGCCCTGAAGATCGGGAAAGACAGGCGCAGAAAGTGTTATTACAAGCTCAACCTCGATACAGAGATTGGCAAGGCAGGTCATCCGCACACGGGAACTTGAAGGCTGGTCATTTCTACCCATTGCAGGGCAGGAAAACATATGGAGTTTTATTTTGCTTAAAACGTCTTCCAGACTCCCGACCTTCTTGATTGGGTTTTCTGTTTTAGTGATACCCCTGGCCAAGACTGCACCCACTGCTCTCCCCAGTAGCAAGAGGAGAGGACCTTCCATGATCTTCTGGAACCGGGAAATCTTACGCTTGGAAGTTTCACAACGTTCAGTCCAACTGCATCTTGGACTTGAGTCGACCAGTCCGAGGCCTCCCTTAGTCTGAGGAGGGCCGCCTCTGAGTCACCAAGGAGCCTCTGGAAATGCAGATTCCTGGGACCTCCTCCTCCAGACTCTGATTTAGTCGGTTGGGGAAGAGTCTCAGGAAAATGAGTTTTTACAAATCTTGCAGCTTGCCGTTGTCAATAATACCTACACACGGAGATTTCTCCACACTGTGATTATGCACCTCTGGTGATGCCCAGAACGCTTCACAACTATTCCAGACAATCATGAGATTTTTAACAACACAGAATTCCTGCCCTCTATCTTCTACCAGTTTGTAGGTTCTTTGGAAATAATGCAATCAGTCCAACCTTCCTCAAATATCGAAGCCAAGGATGAATGATTCCCTAGGGTTTAGTCTCCTCCAGGTCTTAAAGCACTAGTGTCACCAGTTTTTTCTATAATCATAGTCCTTTTTGACCCAATTCTTCAAAATCATGAACCCCATATGCTTTACAATATTTATAGACCACCTACTATGTGCCAGCCATTCTTCTAGGTCCCAGAGATAAGGACAGTGAACTAAACAAAGTCCAGAATCTCCTGAAGCTTACCTCTGCATTAGCCATCTGATCATCACTGTGACAAAATACCAGAGAACATCAACTTAAAGAAGAAAAAAAAATTATTTTGGCTCATGGTTTTCAGAGGTTTCCGTCCATGTTTAATTGGATCCAGTTTGGGGGACTGTGTTGAGGCAGAACATCATGGCAGGGAGTGTGTAGTGGGGCAAAGCTGCTCAGTTCATAGTGGCCAGGAAGCAGAGAGAGAGAGAGAGAAGGGGGCCAGGGCCCCCATATTCCGTTAGAGGGCACGCCCCCAATGACCTGACTTCCTTCCACCGGGCCCCACCTCCTAAAGGCTCCACCCCCTCCCAATAGTGCCACAGTCCGAGGACCAAGTCTTTGATACATGGGCCTCTTTGGGGGACTTTCAAGAACCAAGCTATGGCATCTTCAAGTCAGGGTGACAGAAAAAAGTACAAACAGATGAGATACGTTGTAAAGAGAGAAATTAGGCAAGGTACAATGGTGACGTGACATAAGGTGTTAACAATGAATTCAGTAAAAATGGGTTACTATGAAGTCCTAATAAGCCTTTGTTTTGTCCAGGTGAACAATGTGTGCCAGGTGGATGCTTGTGAAGTCCGGTCCCTATTCTTCACTATTCCATCCTTGGAGATGCTACTTTGGAGAGAACGATCCACATTTAGGCCACTAGAGGGCATCGGAGAGCAAGATCTATGTCTGCACCTTAAGTACCATGGCCCCAGGGAGTCCCTCCATAGGCCCCTACGAAAACCTTCCAGGTTTTTGTTCTTAAATTGTCAGCAGCCCATAAGAAAAATATGAGAATACCATGTTGAGACAAAGGTTTGTATGCTGATAATTTTCTCTCTATTCTTATGCAGAACCAGTAGGGTGGCATAATAGGAAGGCAGAATTCAGTCTGGGAACAAAGTTATTTTTTCTCCAGGACTCCTCTGTGAGGCTGGATCAATGAGTTCTCCATACATAAGTAAGAATTTAGCTACTTCTCACAAGCCTAAGCTGTTTACTTGGCATGTGTGCGTGACCATCCCTTCATACTGAATTAACAGCCATTGATTCATGCAGCCGTTTTTTGTGACATCATAATAGATGCCCATCGAAAAAAGCCTAGCAAAAAAAAAAATGGTTGAATGCTCAGGAGCAAGAAGAGAATGATGTTTGGGTTTTTGTTGTTGTTGATTTTTACTACCCCCAACCTACAGCAGAGACCTGCATCAGTCAGCTTTGCAATACTGTAACAAATACCTGAGATAAATCAACTTAAACAGAAGAAAGGTTTATTTTGGCCCAGGGTTTTAGAGGTTTCTGCCTATGGTTGGTTGACTTATTGCTCCCTGGGTCTGTGATGAGGCAGTACATTGTGGTAGAGCGGAGAAAGCTGCTCACTTCATGGAGGCTAGGAGCCAAAGAGGGAGGAAGAGGAGGGCCTGGGGTCCCAATAGCCCCTTCAAGGGCACAGCCCCTTCAAGGGCACGTCCCCTTGACCTGAAACCTCCCACTAGGCCCTGCCTCTGAACTTTTCCACCACGTCCTGATAGCACCAAGTTGAGGGGTAAGCCTCTGACACGTGGGCCATCGGGAAACATTTAGGATCCAAACTATAGCAGCCCTTTGGGGTAAGATGCTTTAAAATTCAGACGAGACATCTAGTTGTACCGGATTCAACTGGAATTAACAAAGCTTCAGTAAAACTCAGGACTCACAGAATAAATCCCTACCTTGCCCAAGCATGTCTCATGCCGCATGTCTCCATGATGTCTACCATACATGGGGGACGCTCAAAATGTAACAGGGTCCACTTTTATGCTGTGAATGTGGCCCTTGCTGCTCTGCCACTGAGACTTATTTTTTAAATGGACATGTTTCTTTCCCTTCCTCTCTCTCAGGTCTCCCTAATCTCTCCCCTCCCTAATCTCAAGGGAAACTGGGTTGTCTTTCTTCCCCCATTTTAGGGGAGGATTATCTGCCACACACACACACACACACACACACACACACACACCCATAGGCATGAAGTAATCCAGACTAGGGAGATGGCACCTGAAGATCTCAGAAATGGTTCTCTCCCAAATTAACAAGTGAATTGCAACTCCAACAGAGAACCCATGGGATGTAGCCTTAGGGTCACCTCTTTAAAAGCCCCCTGTTCCTGCAGATGACAGGAGTCCCCTGTGTTTCTCCTTTGCTAGCAAAGCAATAAGCCTTCTTTTTCCTTTTTCTCAAAACTGTGTCCTCTTATTGGATTGGCATGGGGGCAAGGAGCAAGCTTTTGGCAACAAATTCATAAAGTATTTTCTTTCTACCAAGGAGGTGGGTGGGCAGGTGACAGCCACCCTCTTCACTGGCTTGCCCTTTCCCTGGGCACCCTGGATTAACGGCTCAGTGGGTGGCATCCCCCGCCAGCCCCAGAGTCCTCAGTGTTGCCGGCTTTACCTGTTCAAAGGCTCTGGGGAGAAAGACCTGCGTCTGTCCACCACTCAGGACAATGATGATTTCAAGAATTGCTACCTTTTACTGAGTACCTCCTATTGTCAGCGGCCAGATTTCAACAATCAGTTTAAAGATCTTAATTGGCTCTATGCTTGATTCCAGAGAGGGCAACCGGGTTCCCATGGGCTAAGCAGAGGAGGCCGGTTTTATGACCCTTCTCTAAGGGCTGTACAAAGCAGAATCCAAGAACAAAAAACCAGTCATTTCAAAGTGACTTTCTTTGTAAGGTGGGGACAAGGAGACTGAACAATACAAAAATAACTGATTGATTAACATCAGGTCACTTCAGGTCACTCCTTTTGTGTAAGGATTAAAACCAGGAGAACTTCATTAGCATGCTGATTGCAACTGGCCTGCTTGGGACTGTGGCTCTTTCTCTCTCTCTCTCTCTCTCTCTCTCTCTCTCTCTCTCACTCTCTCTCTCTCTCTCTCTCCCCCCCCTCCCCTCCTGATTTCTCACAATGTCAGAAAAACAGCTTAGTTTCAGCCTGATGATACAGAACTTTGGCATGAGAGACCCCATTTTGACTTTTAGCCTGGTCTGTGGGGACTCAGTGTAGGAGCTTAATCTAGAACAAGGGCTCCCTGTCTTTCTCCTTTAACACTGTGTACTTTATTATTTGAACATTATGCCCTTTAGTCCCCTCTTCACCTCTTAATTGATATGTGGACATTCAGTCTCACTTTAACAGAGGTTTGGGCAGAGAGGTGCAATCCCCAAGGGAGAGCCGGAATCAGCCCTGCAGCCTTGACAAGCCTTTATCACCGATTTGGGAGGTCAGGGAGCTAAGCAGTACGTTCCCATTTGCTATATAACACCTCCCGCATTTAGATGTAATGAAATGGTTGCCTGCGGTGTTTTCAGGAACTTGGAGGTAGCTCAAACCAGTTGAAACCCCAACCTTCTCTGGGAGCTGTGCAAGTATCTAATGCAAGTATCTAAAGGGTGACAAACACCCTCAGGCCATGCTAACACTCTCTGAACAGACATCCTCTGAAGAGCCATGAGATTGGATTAGGCATGCACATGCCACCATGTGCTTCTTACTTATAGTTGCTTTCTCCATGCCTCAGACTGCCCAGTTTCCTTGAGCCCATAAATACCCCTAAACCCTATCCCTGGGGAATCAGATTTGAGGCCTGAAGTTCCTCTTCCTGGTGTTTTGGTTATATTGTGAATAAGTGGTGCTGGGGATTGAACCCAGGGCCCTGTGCATGGGAGGCAAGCACTCTACCAACCAACTGAGCTCTATCCCCAGCCCTGTGAATAAGCTCTTCATCTCTTGCAAAACTCATCATTTTGGAGACTGGCAGACCACGCAGCGGGCAAAGCAGGACTCGGTGGGTAACCGAAGTCGAAGAGGGAGGTTTCAGGTGCTTAAGAAGTTGTAAACCCTAAACTTGGACCACTTCCTAATTCTTACTTGATGGAATTTTCAGAGCAAGAACTTTTTGAGATACATAGTTTTTGTGGAAAACGAAAGGCCTTACAGCTTGGATGAGGTTTCCTCTGTTTTAGTTGATGTTTCTGTTTGTCTCCGCGGTGCTCCTATCACCAAAACTACATACTTCACCAAAGGAACTGCCGATCTGTATAATGTCAGGGTATTTTGTTTCTTTCTTTCTTTCTTTTTTTCCTTTACTTTCTGAACATAAAGCCTCTGTTCATGATCTATGTGTGTTGCCGAGACTTTATATATCTCAGATGGGGCAGGAAAATATCGTCAAAGGCAGTACAGTGTGTGGCCGCTTTGTTAGCCAGGAGGCATGTTTCCGGGACAGAAAACCGAAACAGCTTCAACATCACTCCATCTTATCTTCCCAGTGTCCTACATCTGTAATCTGTCATGGATGTACCCCTGAGAGGACTCTTTTGGCAGATACACTTCTCAGGGGCCCCCTCAGGGAATTCTCCAGTTCAGCGGGAAGAAGGTCCCTGCCTGGCTCAGTGGCGCCCCATCTGGAGGAGAGGAGAAGTGCAAGCCTCCAGTGTCTACTTCCCTCCCTAAAAGGGTTCATTAGTAACCAGCTCTGAATCCTTCTCCAAGGTGCAACCAAAGCCCTTTCCACGTTCCCAGCCAACAGACACTTTGATGTGCTCCTGTTCAAAGCCTCTTAAAAAAAAAAAAAAGCAGATGTCCCCTCTTACAGCAACAATACCCTCCCCCACATTTGGGTGGAAATCTGCACTTCGACAAGCCCCTCCAGGGCCATTATTTGATTTAAATGAATGAGCCAGTGCAGCAAAAGCAAAATGATTCTCTTCTCAGAAATGACTGGAAGGAGCCGGTGGTTTCTGTTCATTAAGACTCGTGCTGTTCTACACCCTTGTCATTAACATCACCTCTGTTACCGGCCTCCTGGGTCCTCTTGCTTTCCCAAGGGAGAAAGTGAACCTCATAGAACACCAGCCTGGAGCATGGATCGCGCCTCAGTGCTACCATGTTGATGACGCTCAGATCCCTGGCGGGGAAACGCTCTTGGCTGAGTGTCCCAGAGGTGGTCAAGGGCTTTTAGAGATCTGTCCTCAACAAGTACTGGCCATGGGGCAGGTCACAGGATTTGCGTACCCTGCCTGGAAGGGAAAGCTTGTTAAGTGTCACTGGTGTCCCCAGGACCCACTGGGCATCCATTCCAGCCCCCAGGGGATACCAAATTCAAGCCTTTGTATAAAAATGGTGGGATGTTTGCATAGAACCTGCTCCGTATATATTAAATCACCTCTAGAGTACTTTTACTACAATGTAAATGCTTTGTAAATACTTGTCCAACTGTGTTGTTTAGGGGAAAATGACAAGAAAAAAAAGAGTGGACATGTTCAGGTCTGATGCAATTTTAAAATATATATTTTTTCTTTTTTTTGGAGCCACGGTTGGTTGGATGGATAGATGCAGAACTCACAGCTCCAGCGGGGTGGCTGTGCGTGGAAAGACGTGATTCCGGAGATGGAATGAAGAGGGTCCTGTTTCCATCACACAGGAACACTCGGCCAGAGCTGCAGCGGGCATGTCCCCAGCCACACCCGCTTCAGGCTGCCACAAGCCTCAGCTCACCTCCCTTCCTCCGAAGGACCCCCTGGCCCCTGTGGCCATGGGGTTTCTCTCTGGCTCAGGGACTTGTTGGCTCGTGGGACCAAATACCCACCCAAAATTCTTATTCATGCACATACTTCCTTCTCCATTCTTTCCTCTCCTCCTGCCATAGAAGCCCTCTGAACACAGGCTGCTTGTGTAATTTGGTTCTCCTTTATATTCTTGGTCCCCAAAACTCCCCTGCACTGAGCAGAGGTTCATATGCCCTGAGGAGTTCTGGCCTCCTCCACAGCCTCCACTGTTCCCCCCAGCTCAGAAGTCAAGATCAAAACTTTTCTCTCTCCCTGCCCCCAACTCAGAGAGAAACCCCACTACAGTTAAAACACAAATGCCTTTGAACACAGCAGCGGTTTGTGTTCATCATCGCCTTTGTGGGTAATGATAATATTTTAAAAGTGTGTAGAGATCAACAGTCACAAGTGCTCTCCTATGCGTTACTCGACTCCTCCCCACGTGCCGACAGATTCTTTTCGAAGCTTGGACGTCCTGTTGTCAATCACCATCTAGTTGGGTCTGTTGTCCATTTCAAAGGTGTGGATAGAATCCGGTCCGATCAACACAGGAAGAGACGTGGGACCAAATACAACCTGAAGGATGACCTGAAGGTCCAGCTAGGACAGCGCCAAGATCTTTATCGCAAGTTGACAGCCAGTGCTTCACATCAAATCCAAAAGACAAGGGACGGAAATAGGAATGAGCTGAGGGCTGGGGACTGGGAAGGATGCACAGGGTCTCTGGTGAGCCCGGGGAAGCACCATCGCGGAACAACCTCTTGATTTGCATCAGAGTCGGGGTGCACAGGTGCCGACGGATGGGGTACTGGGGGGTCCCTTCCTCCTTCATAGGCTCTGGGTGAGTGAAACAGGGAAGAGAGGGGCTTCCAGAGAAGACCCGGCCCAGCCGGAGCTCACAGGCTTTTCCCCATCGTCCCTTGCTTTCCTGACCGTGGGGCAGGAGCAGCGAGAGCATTCAATCAACAGGGCGCCTCTGCCCCCGTTGAATAATGACGCCAGGGGAAAGCTGTTCTAGTAGAGGAAATGGAAAGTCGATGCAGAAGTGGGCAGCTGAACTGACCTTCCAAGGCATGCAGGAAGAAAGGAATAACCGGCCACTGAGAGGGGAGGGCATAGGGACTGTCTTTGCCTTTGGTAGTTACACCTCTCAACATCCGCCTTCCCCAGGTAATTCCACCGCTCTTCCCTGCTCTGGTTTTGGGTTTCTTTGTGTGTCTGTTTGTTTCCAGGCAGTGTGACCCAAAGTCTGTTCTGTCTGTGTGGACAGAACCCCTTCCCTCTCCAGAGCCGAGAGAACTGTCCGTCACAAGGTGCAACTCCAGGGACATCTACAGTAGCATCTGGGCCCTCTGTAAGTGTCTCGTGGGTCACTGTTGGCAGCTGGTCTGGATGAGCTCCAGCTTCCTATCCACGCAGATTAGGAGGCAGGAGGAAGTGACCTGCCCTGCCCTGGAGGACAGGTCAGGAGGGCTCCAACGCATCACTTCAGGTGCTACCAAAGAAATGCTTCCATCAGCCATGTCCTCGCTCTGGTTTTGACATGGGGAAGCAGAACAAAATCGAGGTTCCTGCTTCGGCAACAGAACTAGAGCCCGTGACCCCGGCTGTATTCAAGCAATGGATTTGTACACAGCCTGATTAAAAGGGGACCCATGACAAATCTCTCAAAGGTCAATAGAAATAGGCACAATCTGTTTTTAAAATCTCAGTTGGTGGGGGGGGGAGGAATCTCAGAGTAAGAAACATGCAAGATTAATGATCCCCACGCACCACAGGGAGAAGTCAACACCAGCTGGGGATAGATCTGTCAGAGGCAATGAATGCGATGGGGAAAGGCTGCTGATAAGTTCATTCGGTGCAGAATTTGAAATACGATCTATGGATACACCCAGCAAGCACAGGAGGACCTTCCATGCAGAGTATAAATACCCCACAATACATACGCTCCCGATAGAGAGGGCAAATTTTTTTGCGGGGTGCGGGGGGGGGGGAGTGCTTCTCATTTTATCCTCACCCTGCATCTTCATTAGCGACCACACAAATTTTTAGGGCATCAAGTAGAAAAATCATGCATATTCATTTCAAGTGTATAATGAAGGAAATGTGTTTGCAATATGGATTTTTATGAAAGACTCAACTCAGATGGCAGCTTCTTATTTACAAGGACACTTGTCTATTCAAATATCTTAGAGGTATAAATATACCAAGTTTACATTACTCCCACGTTTCACATAAGATATGGAATTCATTACAACCGAAGTGGGTGAGGGTTCTAGTTTAAGTATCACCATGTTGCATGGCATGTGATCCCGGCTTTCCGCCTCAGTGAGGCAGAAATTATAGAAGTGTCAGCATGATCACCTGAATGGGTCAGATCAGTTCAAACTATTTGCATCTGGTGCAACTCCAATGACCTCAGACCAATGTAGCCTGTTTTTAAAAACATTTTAACCAGGCATTTGGTTGAAATAAGTTTAGAATTTAAACGCACAAATAGTCCTAATAAAAGTAGAGTTAGTTTGAATCCATAAATCATCCGCTCTGATTTGGAGATGGTGGGACTGTGTCCTCCAAGGATTCTTGGACTGAAATTTAATGTTCATTGTGAGATGATAAGAGGGTGCAAACCTAACCAACTATCGGGGGCTTATGCATGATTAGATGAGGTCATCACAGTGGGACTGGGGATTGACTCCTGTTGGCTTTATAAGAGGGAGAGAGACCAGAAGAGACACATACCCATACTCCCTGTCTCTCACTCTGATGCCCTGCACCACCTTGGGATTCTGCCAGCAAGGGGGCCTTCACTAGATGTGGGCCCTTGGACCTCCAGAATTATGAGCCAGATAAATTATCTTTATGAAGTTACCCAGCCTCAGGTATTTTGTTATAGCAATGCAGAAAGAACTAACACTTCCTCTCTATTTAGTCAGGGATCAACTCTCTCCCCTGCACCTTTTACCAATACTCATCAGAGCCAACACCGTGCTCAGTTTAGCTTTCTCTGTCCCTGCCCAGCCTCTGCAGGAGGTGACCACAGTCCAGCAGCAGAACGGTCATTGCCTAAAAAGGATAGTGGACAAGAGCGAGAAGGCAAAGGTTAGGCACAAACTAGAGCAGCTCTGTCTGACTACAGGCCACTCAGGACCTGAGAATCTTCAAACATGAGACCCAGATAATCACTTGAAGACTCAGTCCAGAGCAGCAAAGTTCAGGGTCAAGATCATCCAACCAGCTAATGAATTGCAATCTAGTGCTGCAGATTCCTCTCCTGAGATCTATGGGGAGACCTGGAATTTAAAAACAAAAGCAAAACAAGACAGTCCCAAACCAAAAATAGGCAGCCCCCAACCACGAGTCAGCTCTGGTCCAACTAAATTTTCTCTGGCAGAGAAAGCACAAATCCAGATGTGTGGAGAGGCCTTTATAGTAACAATAAGCAAGAATGAAATCTCACATGTTTATGACGTTAATCTGAAATGTTTTTAAAAACTGCCAAAAGAGAGCATGACTCTATACTTAGTAATGAAAACCACCACAGCTCAATACAAAGATGAGCTAAAAACAGCTAGTTGAGTATCTGACATTTTTTATCAGAAAATGAGAAAAAGAGAACTTTTTTTTTTTTCCAGAATACCTGTGGTTTCTAGATCTTAGGGAGAAAGTAAAACATCTTAGAGAAGTTTCAGATAGTATTTTCTCATAAAGTGTGAGTTATGGCTTTATGGATATATGTGTGTGTATATGTACAGAAGAAGAAAAAGGAAAAGAAAGATGAGAAGAAAGAAGTTGGACGTGGTGCACGCCTGTAATCCCAGAGACTTGGGAGGCTGAGGCAGGAGGATCACAAGGTCAAGGCCAGCCTCAGCAACTTAGCAAGGCCCTGTCTCAAAATAAAGCATTAAAGGTGCTGGGGATGTAGCTCAGTGGCAAACCACCCTGGGTTCAATCCCTAGTACCAATGGGAAGAGGGAAGGAAGAAAGGAGGGAGGGAGGGAGAAGAGGGTGAAAGAGAGAGAGGCTGAGAGGCCATTTCTTGCTTTCTTTTCCATCTGTTCCTATCTCAACCTGGCAGCTACCCCTGTCCTCCTCTGAACCACCAGATCCAGTTCTGTTTCTCTTAGACAGTAATAAACTAGGAAGCATGAACTTTTATAATTTGTTTTGCTATTTGAATAATTTTCCAAAGAGTCCTACGCTCCTTGATGGCTTTTCTCCCTGTGGCCTCACTGGCCTTTCGTGGAAAGTGGTTCCCTACCTTCTGCTGAAACACTTCAGCGGGGACAAACCTAACTTCCCTCCCTCGGAGAAGAACAGAGCGTCGAGCACCCTGACTTGAGCCTTTGTTTGCACACGCACTGGTTTGACTTCTGCAGCGGTCGCTGTCATCTCAGCTGTCCTGACCGTGGACTGCCCACCGCCCACGCGGCATGGTCCTTGAGCTGGAAGGGAGAGCGGAGCGTGGTGACTCACAGTGCTTGAGGTTCAGGAAGACGCTCTCCCCAACGGCCCGGCACCAAGGTGCAGGCAGGAGGCTTGGGGACATGCCCCACGGAATGTCATCTTTATATGTATAATTTTGAAAGATGATCCTCTTCAGAAGCATGATTTTCTTTTCCTACTGCACTTTTCTGGACTGTGGTGTAGAACACACGAGTTTCCCCAGAGCCTGTGTCTGTCAGCCAGCGCATGCTTCAAGAATTAGCCAGGGGTAGCCGGGCACAGTGACGCAAGCCTGTAATCCCAGCAGCTCAGGAGGCTGAGGCAGGAGGACTGTGAGTTCAAAGCCAGCCTCAGCAACAGCAAGGTGCTAAGCTACTCAGTGAGACCCTGTCTGTCTCTAAATAAGATACAAAATTGGGCTGGGGATGTGGTTTAGTGGCCATGTTCAATCCCTGGTATCCCACTCCCACCAAAAAAAAAAAAATATCCAGAGATATGTGTGTACATGCATATGTGTTTGTGTACATACGCACATTAAAATATGGGTATTCTGCTTGCAAAGTTCTGCAATGAGAGGTTGACGTGTCTTTCTTACCATTGAAAGTCGTGCTAGGGTGCTGTCTTCTCACGACAACTTAACTCCCCAAAGCTAAGCTCCAACATAGAAAACCAGCAGAAGAGAGGTCTGACCAGTCCAAGAGGAAACTGATCCGATGCTGAATCAGTCTATTAGCCAGGATAAACAGCCCCACAGGAACAGTTCTCCAGTCTCAGTGGCTTCATAGACTAGGCTTATCCTTACTCAAGTCACATCCTCAGCAGATTGGGGGCTCTCCTGCAGGAGGTAACGCAGGAATCCAGCTCCTTCCATTTTCTGTCGCCACCACCATACACGTGTGGCCCTCACCATTGCCACAGATGGAAGAGAGATGCACACAGGGTTTCATGCCAGTCTAAAAGCAGCTGATACCCCTTCCAGCCACATACCACTGGCCAAAACCCAGTGTATGGCCACGATCTAATTAAAATCGAATTTTGAGAAACTCAGTCCCCCAGAGTGCCAGGAAGAGATAATAGGATTAATATCTAGCCAGCCTCTGCCAAAGGCAATGCTTTCTTTTGTCTATTAAATAATTAAACTGTGTGTGTTCTAAATTTTGGCAAAGTGGTGATGTTGCTCAGTGGTAGAGTGCTTGTGCAAGGTCCTGAATTCAATCTCCAGCATTGCAAAAATAAAACTAAAATGGGCAAAGATGACAAAGGAAAAACTAAACAAGACCTGCGTTACTCTGATATAATCAGACTTTTGATTGGGCTCAACATCTCAAAATGGCAGATCTGGGTGGCAAGACCCATTAAACAGACCTGAAGTGCACAGAAGCCAAAGCTTATGGGAACCGCTTGGCCCCAAGGACCAGGCCAGGATATGAAGTCCCTTTTGCAATACTGTGATAATCAGGCCTCAGTGTGGAGGTAGCCACTGGGCTCTACAAAGAAAGCAGGGCCAAGCCAGCCTTGAGAAATTCCACAAGTGTGCTATTGTCTAGTAATTGAGGGAGTTAGGGCCATTCAGAGATACGGAATCCTGAATCTTTCTTGGTGAGATAGGGGTCTCCAACAGGAAGATGATCACACTGTGTACCATCCACCCAGGAACCCAAGCCAGACTCCTCTCTCCCCTGCCTCCGGCCTGCAGAGACCCCACCTTACTGTCACCTCCTACCTATCTCCAAGGCCTCCCACTTCCTGTAACTCACTGCCTGCACCTCCGTCCATGCTCCTCATTGCTCCCTGGACTTCCACCGCAGCACCCCACCTGGCCTCCCTGCCTCCAGCTTGACTCGCCCCTGAATCAATGCTTCATGCTGCCGCAGAGGACTCTTTCTAAAACATAAGGCTCCTTCTGTCAACTTCTTGCTTAAAATCCTGTAGTAGCTCCACTACCTTCAGAACAAAGCCCAGAATCCTTTGCAGGACCGACAAGGCCCCACATAATTGGTTTCTTGCTTGGTCCCCCAGCCTCACCTCTGGCCACTGCCCCTTTTCGCTAATGCCCACTGCAGCCAAACGTTACCGTCACAGACCCCAGAGGAGCACAAGCTCCTCCCTCCCAAGATGGGCTCGTGTGCCTCCTCTGCCTCAGACTCCCACCCTCTCGCCTTCTCCCCGTCCCCACAAGATTTCCCACTTAGATAGGATGAACGCCATGTTCCTGTGTTGGAAATCAGAAAGGATAAAGGAAGGATGTGACAAAATTCAGCACCATAGCCCCGGGGCATTGTTGGTCAAGGACTGGACTCAAAGTGCACTTCTAGGAGGCCCCTGCCTTCTCGCATATGGAGTAGACTAGGGGTTCTCCAGAGAAACCCTCTGCAGGGCACCCCCCGCGTTTCCCTTCCGCACCTGAGGAGCTCACAGGCCCGGCATCGCCGGTGGAAAAACCTCACAGGTGGTGCCCCCCCTCCTCTTTCCCAGACAAGACCCCATCTTGTCCCTCCGCCCTGAAAAGTCAGTAGCCATCAGAACTCACAGAACAGTGTTCTCAAGTCTCAAGAAAGCCCTAGGAGCCGAGCTCTGCTATCCTTCCTGAGGTTTGTCCTGTCCTGCAGGAGAAGGTCAGGGCACCAGGGAGAGAGGGTGTAAAGAGGCTGTGGAAGGACAAGGAGGACCAGGGGGAGGGGGATGGAGAAAATGAGAACGTGCTCAGTGAGGCCTCTGAGATGCCCAAAGAGGAGATGACAGGCGGCAGGAGCACCCCCACTCTGCAAAAGAGCTGCACCCTCCACGGAGGACTTCCTGGAGGTCCCCAAACCAAGTGTGGCCCAAGCCTCGGGCCTCCTGTGGGCTATGCACACAGGTGAAGGTGAGAGGGAGGATCTCGGGTGCTCTGCAGGGCGGTGCCTTCTCTCCCTGTGCCACGTGAGAACGGCTTCAGGAGCATCGGTGGAGCACAAGTGGCAGGGAGATGCCAAGGGCGTCTCAGAGGCACAGAGAGGGCATGAGAACTGTCCCCTGTTGCAGAACAAACTCACATTCCTCACTTCAGCCCATTCGGACCAGGGCTCATGATGGCCACGTGAGACAGGGAGGGACCTCCTGTGGCCTGGCCGGGGGTCTTCCAGGGAACTGCTTGAAGCGCATGCTGTGGTCCCTGGATTCTGGAAGACCTAGAGACGGGTGCCTGACCCCACTTGTAGCATTCTGAAGACAAACGTCTGACATGTCCCACGGACCACAGCAGGCCCTGCAGAGGGACACGGGGCTGGAGCTGTCATGGAAGGGCCCTCCTGACAGGCCAGCCTGCGGCAGGAAGTGACCACAAAAGAAGAGTCCATGAGGGGTGGACCTCCAGAAACGGCAACTGAGGGGGGAGGTCCAGAGGGCCAGCACCAGCACCAGGCAGTGGGTCGGGGGGCCCTGCAAGGGGCCTCCAGAGGGACGTTTCCACACAGGCCACTAGAATCAGAGCTGGCATCTGGGCATTTGCCCCTCTCCGAGGCAGGTAAGGTGGGATTTCCTTTTCTTGTCTCTCTATCTCAGTCTGGAAAATGAGCCAGTCTAGGGCGGGTGGAAAATAAGATGGGAGATGAAGAAATCCTGGGGAAGCAGCCCACCCTGGAACCCCCCCACTGCAGCCTTCCAAGCCCAATCCAGGTTGACACTGATGGAGGATAAGCGGCTGTCTATCGGGGACGCAAAGCTTTGATGTTAGCTTAGACTGGACTTTTTAAACCTAAAAATGAGACTGTGCATTAAGACTTAAAACTGACCAGAAAATCTGTGGGATTAGGCAGATTTGTCAGGGAAATGGGGGAGGAACGGCGAGGAGGAGGAGGAGGCGTGGGGTTGTTCCTGCTTCGCCTGCTCCGGGTCCAGCTCCATCAGTGAACGGTGAACGTCGCTGCCCTGCGACAACATTCCTCTTGTGTAGAACACGACCCTCCAGGTAGAAGGGGCTCTCTGAAGTCACGTGGGCTTCAGGTGAGCTGACATTTCAGCCGGCAAACAGTCACAAGGCTCTTCCATAACCCCAGTCTAACTTGGTTTGTGCATCCTGGGCAAAGGGGCCACTCTGGTCTTGGCTCTGCTAAAGTCACTAAGGCTGCTTAAGCAATACGGTCAACCCTGGGTGTCCACCGGGATTGGCTCCAGAGCACCCCAGGAATACCAATATGCTCAGATGTTTAAGCCTCTTATATAAAATGGCACGGTATTTGCAAAGAACCTACACACATCACCTCTGGGTTTCTATGGTACCTCGTATCATGTAAATGCTACGTGAATAGGTGTTATGCTGTATTATGTCGGGGATAATGACAAGAAAAATGTCTGTAAATGTTCACTACAGATGCAGTTTTTCAAATATCTTTGCAACGTGCAGACGGTTGGAAATGCAAGGATGCAGAACCTGGGGATGGGCAGGGACAGCTGTATTGACTATTCTGCTTCGTGAACGTTCACTTGTCAACACTGGAGCCTTGAGACACCCTGCACTGGCTCCAGGGGAGGCGAGGTATAATAGCCAGATCAGGCGGCCTGAGGAATTCTGCACTGACATCTTGGGAGTTGTTCACCCTCCCTGGTGAGGGCTGTTGATTCCGGGCACAGACTCAAGAATAGAAAATGTCAGGCTTTGCTTGGCGAGTCCCTCCTGTGTTGGGGAGAAATGGACAATGTGGAGGGAATACAAATGGGGCGAGTGCTTCCAGAGCTGAATGAAGCCACCAGCCTCTCCAACCCTTCAGAGGGAGCACAAAGGAGGCCGGGAACACGGTCCTTCCAGGCATCTCGCCCCCAAGCAGGAGACACATTTCATTTCTGTGCACATAAACACCTTGGTATTTCTCCTGTGACAGTTCCTCCTCCTCCTCCTCCTCCTCCTCCTCCTCCTCCTCCTCCTCCTCCTCCTCCTCCTTTTCTTCTTCCGCAGATTTGTAAGTGTGCATGTGCATGTTTGCAATGGTATAGTCCTTTCCTAGGTTCTTGAAACAAATCACCACACACTTGGTGTCTTAAAACAACAGAAGTGTATTCTCTTGCTGTTCTGAGGACCAAAACTACTCCATCAAGGTATCAGCAGAGCCACAGTCTCTCCGAAGCCCTGCAGGAAAGAACTTCAGTGTCTTCCAGCTTCTTTCTGGGGCTCCAGATGTTCCAAGGCTGTGGCTGCCCACGTTACTCCCTGGTCCCCCTTCACAGGGGCTTCTGCTCTATGTGTCCCAATGTATTTGAAATACATGAAACGCGTTCAGTTGTCCAAACACAAAGAATGGACCAGGAGACACAGGGTATTAAAACAGTGAGGCTTGAATGACAATCTTGCAAGACCCGGTGTCTGGGGGAGCAAGGGCACAGACTGGCTACAACCAGCATTTCATCCCCTAGAGCACAAGGTCCCCACTCCTGTTCCTCGTTGGCTGAGCTCTATGGAGCGCACGGTCTTCCCAACGTCACCTAGGTTTTGACTGTGTCTTGTTGGGTTATTTAAAAAAAAAAAAAAAGTACCTTTAGTTGTCCCAATCTCCCCTTGTTCTCTTGTGGCAGGGAAGGCTTCTTGGGGCGAATGCACTCGGACACACATGAGGCTCTTACTTCTTTACCTAAGTCACTGTTTCTTAATGGAGAGGTTTCCATCTGTTGGCTAGGCTGACCCTCCCCCACCCGTTGTCAAGGGGGCTGCTCGGGTGCATGGACTTGGATCTGCCACACCTACAGGCTAGGGTGCGAGTTTCCATTCTGCTCTTTTCCCTCTGCCTGCCTTCCTGCATCCCAGTTTTACATTTAAGGCTGAATACTATATTCTGAATTTGGACCATCAGGCTCTTTCTCACCTAAGGGCAGCGGTGTTGGATTTAAGCTAACCTGAATAATTGGATGATCTCATTTTGAGATCCTTAACTTAATTACACCTGAAAGGACACTTTCTCCAAATAAAGTGAGAGTCTTAGATTCCTGGTGGCAGTATCTTTGGGGCTGGGAGAGGACACCATTCAACTCACTACAGAAGGCAAAACACAGCAGAGACATGATGAACTCCCTGTTGTCCTGGGAAGGTTCTGCCTTAGAGGCATGAGCCCCGGGCCTCTGGTCTCCACACAGTGTGCCCCAGGGCCCCTTGGATTCTCTGCCCAGAGTCAGCCAGAGCCATAGCTGGTCCCCTCCCAGGGCTTTGTACCGAGACCACACCTCTGTTCCATGGCACAGGAGAGAAACAACATGTTTGGAAAAAGACAGAGAGCCCTCTCTCTCTTGAAATGGAAAAAATCTATAAGGAAGCCAAGGCCTCTTTCTCCAGGACCAACTCTCTCAAGAACAAGAAATCACAAGTACTTTGAAAATTTTGAAGGGCTTTATGACTATACAACTTGCTTATATGATTACCACCGTTATTCAGAGGAGATCAACTCCAGCCTGAGCTTGGAAATCCCTAGGATGGACATGACGGTAACAGCGTCAGCCATATTCCAAGCACAGACCCCACGGGGAATGTGGAGACGTTCACCCTGCAGGCGGTTTGCTCCTGTCGCTTCTTTAAGTCTCATTTTCCTTAGTTTTAAATGGAAAAACAACACCACCTTCTCCAGTTCTGAAAATGACAAGAGTAGATCATTTACCCCGGGACCACAGCCAGTGGCCAATGCACTAAGGATTCACACCTGGATCACTTCGTCTCCAAATCCAATGAGCAGAACCAGGGTGCTTTCCCCCACTGGCGTGACTTGACATAGCTAGGGACAGTTCCTGTCAACAGGGGACTCTTTTGCACTCTGGGGTTTTGTCTTCTCCCTTCTGTGCAAACTTCCCAGAGCCTTTTAGAAAACGGAGGAATGGTGGATTCTTTGGGGCGTGGACTGAGGTGGTACCAATTTCTGGCTGGTGAGGATGGTCCTTCCGACTTTAGGATCCCACGTTTCTCAGCCCTGGTGCTGCTGTGCCTGAAACTGGCCTTGTGAGTAAGGAACCGCAGGCAGTTAGGCAGCGGGCTGCGCTTCCACAGGGTTTATGGAAACACTGTGAAGGGAAGGTCGCCCTCAGGGGGGTGCAGGTGGCCAAGGAGAGGGACATGTGAGTGGCCAGGGAGAACACACGCCCAAGTGTCAGGACTGCAAATTACTAGTAATGCGGAGGCAGGAAGGTACGCAGGGGTGTGTGCCTTGTCCCAGTTCAAATGCACCCCTCATCCCCCTGAGGGTGATGTCAGGGTGTGCCGCTGCCCTGGCTGTAATGGGGGCTGTCTACCTAGCTGAAGGGGGGATGGGGAGGACGGATGGGGAGCCTGGCCTCCTCTGCTTCCTTTGGTCAAGAATCTGAGCCAGTAACTCTGAGCAGTAACATGCCATGCTTCTGGAAGGGTGGGCAATTGCTAAGTGAATTTGCAGGAAACCAAGGTGCCCCAGACTCTTCCACCATCAGGGGTCACATGCTCAATAATGCCCTGAAGACAGGGTCCACGTCCCGTACTCCTGGGACTCCCAAGGAATGGCCTCCTCGCCAGCTCTTTGCCCAAGCTTGGCCCCTGGACCTCTAGTAATTCTAAACCGACTCTGGGATGACCAACAGAGCTCTGGTGGAGGCTTGAGAGTTTGCCTCCTCTGCAGTTCAGGGGCCAGGCCTTCCTTGGGGTCTCTTCTGGACACCCTTCTCCTTAGACCCTGCTCTAAGATCAAGGTGGAGGGGCCAAGTCAGCTTCCAAAGGGGCATGTCTCTCCCACTAAGAGCTCAGGCAGGTATTTTCTGAGGCTTCATGGAAGGACAAAATAAATTTTGTTTCTAGGAGAAAGTCATTTGAGATGTGCAAATGTGCCCGAGTGAAGACATTTTTAATTATGCAAAATATTTAGATCTTTGTTGTCTTAAACCACCCTTTTCCAGCAAGGTTTACAACCAAAAGTTCTGTTAGAGTCTTGTTCTGCCGTTAATGACAACATCCCTCCCCATCTCTGGAGAGACAGAGGAACTGTGGGAAGTTCTGGGGAAATCCAGTTCCTTCCTAGATTGATGATTCTTAGGAGAAAAAAAAAGATTCTAAGCTTCACTACAGCTCCCTGATGTAGAGTGGATGGAAAGAGGGAAGAATGGGAAGAGAGGGGAAGGAGGGAGGGAGGAGGCCCCCTTGGGCGCTGGGCTGGCACCAGGCTGTCAGTTCACTTCAGTTGTGGAACTCAGAGCCCCAGAATCCCCGTCTTGTTTAGGGGACGAAAGAGCTTCACCCCTGAGAAGTGCAAATCATCTAAGCGGCTTTGAGATAGCTGAATAAGGTGTACCCTAAAAGGTATTAACCCTAGAACCCCTCCGCAATAGTGAGCGCTCCCTAGGCCAGGCGGCTGGTTCCCCTGATGAAGTGGCGTGGGCCCCAAGGTCACACCTGTCCCGTCCTCCTGGCTAGGAATGAAAACTTGTTAGTGATCCCATTGTGATTATTACTCAGAAAAACGAGGAATGATATCCCATCTATGTATGTGACAGGTCATGGTATATAAATGCATTCTACCGTCTTGTATAACTAATTAAAACAAATCAGTTTTTTTTTTAATTCCCTTAACCTAGAGTTACCAATTAGGAAGACAATTTGGAGCAAGGTTTTAAAGAGTGAAACTCCTCCCCTCTAAGTTCCCTCCGCCTTCCCCCAGCTATCAGTGTGACTCAGCTTAAGCTTGGCTCACTCGCTCCTAAGAAGAGCCATTTTTATCCCAAATGTTTAGATCTGTGCTTGCTTGGTAGTAGCATGAACATCGAGACTCCATAAAGCGCTGTGCTCAAAACAAGAAAGACAGGAGAGGGAGAGAAGGCCAAGGGAGGAGGAGAGGACAGGCAGCAGGGGGAGGGGGAGGGCCGGAGGACCTGCTTACCCTGGGCTGGCGCTAGTTCTGCTCAGGAGTTTCTGGCACCCTGACTTCCTTTCGCAGATGGTATGGAAAGTCTGGCTACTGCCTTTCTGGCTCTTCTTTCCCATTTCCTCTCCCCACAGCTGATTTAAGAAAGTCTACAAGGTACCAGGACAACTGTCAGGCCTCACCTTGGCCTTCCCCAGCCACCCGCCAGCGTGCCCTGGGAGCGGGCCACACCTCCCAGGTGGGCTCTAAACTCTGGTCTCCTGCAAGATCCCCCTGTCCTGGACACTTTCTAGTCAACCTGGCATGACCTGAGAGCCCACAGAGCGTCAGGCAGGAGCCCACGCTGACCTTCCAGTTTGGGTCCAGTCGGTGGACCTGGACTTTTCCTAGGCCCTTCTGACTCCCCCTAGTGTGCCAGCCCCTCGCCCACCCAGGCCTGGGCAGTCCCCGTGCCTGCAGCACATGGTCATATCCTGGTTCTCCCCACCTCATCCCATGCAATGCCACTCCGTCCTCAGTGCCCATCAGGTTTGACGATCCGTAAAGAGTGGGTATGGTTCTCCTAGGGCACAGGCTGCGTAAAAGTGGGGTGGGGTCGGAAGGTTCTGGAAAGGCAATGAGGGTGACCCTTGCAGGTGAATGCCAGGCCCAGCCCACTGATGTGCTCGGTGGTAAATCGTGGGTGGCTGTCGACACCAGGTAAGGACGTGGAGTGACATGATGATTCAGCCCAGTTGTGACTGCCACCTTTACCAGGAAAGTTATTAGAGAGAGGTGGCTAAAGTGCCATCCTGAGGGGTGAGTCACGGCAGGCAGTGAATGACGTGTCCAGGGTGGGGGCGGGAAGCCACTCTCCCTATCATTCCCTGGCAAACCCCAGACAGAGCCAGAGATCTGGTTGCTTCAGTTTCATTTACTGGTGTCACTTAAACACCATCAGAAAGAAGTAAAGGAAAATGTCCATTAAGCTAGGTGACTCCATCAATGGTCCTGGCTTCCAATGTGGCGGAGTGACATCAATTTAGTCACCAACGGTGCTGGAAAGGCCAGGCTGGGAAAGGCCAGGTACAGTCCAGGCCTGGGCAAGGTCCCCAGGGCTGACCTTTAACCCAGTGAGTCCCAAGTTTTTAATTCAGCTATTGCAATAAATAGGTTGGAAATCCTATCTAGAGCTTGTATGTACTTTCTTATCATTGATACTAGTAACGATAACACTAATAATGCTAATGAGTATTATCACGAATCATTCACCTATATTACTTTTCTCAATAGAACTCTGAAACCATAAATATTTATTTCAAAGTTACCACAAATGATCCATTTGTTATTCAGTTTAAGTTTTCTTAAATGGAACGAGGGGACGTGATGGATTGCAGGGTCTGTCTGGCAGAGGCTCAAGGTGACCCCATGGTCTGTCCAACAGCTCCGGGCTTCTGGTCTCTGCCCTGCTCTGGCGGTGTCTGCAGTGTCCTTGAGAACAGGGAACCTATGCTCTCTGCTAAAAGCATCCACAGAGAGGCAGAGCCACTGAGAGGGGGCTGGAGACTGCCCCGTGGTCCTAATTCCTCCCCCCACGTGCCTCGTGGCTTCCTGTTTAATGCTGGCCCCTTCTGCCCCGGGGACTGGGGGCTTCCTGCAGCCAGGGGCCAGGAACCTGAGTTTCTGGGTTCGGCACCCCGGTCAGCCCGGCCTGGCTCCGCTCCCAGGACCTCGGGAACTGGCGCTCCAGCTGTGTGGGCCAGCCAGAGCTGAGAAGCGTGTTGGCCCTTCACCTTCGAAACTCTGTGCATAAAAAATGCAGCCCAGTGTTTGGGGACCAGAGCAAAGCCTGAGTGCACTGAGTGCAGCTGAAGGCAGGTGGGTGATAACCCCCCTCCTTGTCCTTCCCCACGTGCAGTAAAGCCTTACCTGCCACAGGTGTGATTTGATTGAAGTAGAGCATGGAGGAGGAGGGGGAAGAGCAGAGGACCCCATGGCCCAGACTTTAATGGAAGTGAGATTGGAAATGCTTTAATGGGAAAGATTGACAAAATGGTCTCCCCATTTACAAAGGAAGAAGAAAGCCCAGCAGAAGATTAAGGAAATGAGTGACAGGCTAATTAAGCAGAGGACTGTGTGTTCCTCCCCAGGCTCCACTCCACAAGTGTCTCCTTTCTTCCCTCAACATCAACAACAACACAACAAACGGTCAGATGACAGGGTGAACTGTTTTCCTAGGAAGTCATGCAGAGGCAACACCTTCTGGAGAAGATCCTGTGGCCGTTTCTCGAGTCTCCCATTTTGCTAGTAAAAGTGCAGGTGGCCCGTGATGCCGAGGAGCTGTGTAAGGCCCCTCCCTGAGACACAAAGCATCTGGAGCCTTACAAACCAACCAGCTCCCACCCCAGAAAAGTAATGAAATCTGATTAAAAACAACTGCAACAAAGCACTGGATCTTGTCCTCTACAAGCCAAGGAGATGAGCCAAACCCCAGGCCCAGGCCTGAAACCTCCACCTCCCAGAGTCCTGTAGTTGGCCACTCAGGGGCGGGAAGTCGAGGAACCCAGTTCAGCAGAACAGCAGAGCCCACATCCAGGGAAAACAGACACCGATGTGGGCCAGCCACACCCTGCTCACCTCCAGCACCGGTCCCAGCCCTCCCCCTCCCTTCTCCTAGGACCCAGGGGTGCCATGTTCTGGATCCAGCCAGCCGCAAATGATCTTTTACCCAAATATTATGTGTATTAAGAAATGTGTGTTCAGGAGGCTGAGGCAGGAGGATTGCGAGTTGAAAACCAGCCTCAACAACTTAGCAAGGTACTAAGCAACTCAATGAGACTTTATCTCTAAATAAAATACAAAATAGGGCTGCAGATGTGGCTCAGTGGTTGAGTGCCCCTGAGTTCAATCCCCAGTACAAAAAAAGAAAAAAAATTACACACACACACACTCACACACACACACACACACACACACACACATATATATATATTATATAATTTTAAAGCCTAATGAGAAGCAGCTGAGCCAGCCAACTCAATAACCCCCAAAAGCTCATGAGTTGGAAACTTAATCCCCAAACTCATATATGGATGGTATTTGGAGGTAAGAATATTGGAGATTGTTAAGATTAAATGTGATCATGAAGGTGGGCCCTCATGGTAACATGATGGCTTTATAAGAAGAAGAGAGACCCGAGCTAGCAACTTGCTCTGTCTCACCAGGCCATGCCCTTCCTTGTGTCATGATGCAGCAAGAAGGCCCTCACCAGATTCTGAGCACCAGATGCCAGCACTATGCTCTTGGACTTCCCAGCCTGCAGAACTCAGCGCCAAATAGACCTGTAGTCTTTATAAATTATCTGGTCTCAGGCATTTTGTTATAGCAACAGAAATGGACAAAAACAACATAAATATGGAAGAGTACAACTTTCAAATGCCTAATCTTTTTTTTTTTTCTTTCTCATGCTGGGGATCAAGCCCAGGTCCTCACACATGCCAGGCTGGCACTCTACCACAAAGCCAAATCTCCAGCCCCTCAAATGACTAATCATTTTTGAAAACAGTTCCAAAACCCAGTGCAGAGATATGCATGGCTTTGCTACATAGCACCATATGCTCCATTCCTGGGAACTTCTACCCAGAGACCAACAAACTTTGTCTCAGCTTGATGATTTAGTAAGCTGCCCCAAGTCAAAGATACCTTCCCTGACACTGAACAAAATGGTTCACTGTGGATGGGGCACCCAGGAGGACACAAAGGACTTATGTAAGGAACCAGACTTAAGTCACATCAGGTCTCACGCTTAGCATTTGAATTTTCATCAGTTGAGGGAACAAGGAGACGCAGTTCTGCCTTTTGTGGGATTGACTCCTTTTGAATCCATCCCCCAAGCCGCTCATCTTCTGCATTATTACTGCTACCTTCAGAAGCTTTGGGGGAGAGGGTCTGAGGAAGCCAGTCTTCAGCCACCATCCTGGGTGCTGGTGTTGTGGTACCTGGCAGGCTGCATTCAGCAGGGAGGCAGAAGACAAATAGCGGCTTCTCATTGTCGGGAGCGGCGGGGTGTCAGGATGGCTTAGCAGCTGGCAGCACTTCAACCAAAAATGGAAGTTGAAAAGAAAAGTCACCTCTTCTCTGTACCCCATTCGTCCCTAATGAGAAAACAGCATTGACTTATTCCACTAGCCTGGAGAAACCTAGTACAGAGCATCTCCTGAAAGGCAGATTCCCGGCACCTGTCAACAGCCATCTCTCATCCTGGGTTGGGTTCAGAAGCATCTTATTTCCGGGGCTGCTGGAATCCTGCGCCCGCCCTGTCCTTCCTTAGCAAAGACATCCTGGGGCCTCGCTAACGTTCCCTCCTCGCCATAAATCAAAAAAAAAAAAAATAAATTAAACGAGCACCAAAGAAAGGAGATCTCTGGAGAGCAGCTGTCAGAGGTAATCTACAGGAGACAGATGCTCAGACATTGGTCTCCTCCCAAGATCTCCAGAACCTACCTATAAATCAGCACGGAACTGCTCGTGAAAGCCTCTGCAGCAAGTAAGTGCTGGCCAGGACCGTCAGTCTGCAGCAGAAAAGGGACTCTTAAGGGACAAATGATGATCTTCAGATAGCCGCCACTCAGAGCAGGGTTTTCACTGGCACCCACCCAGGCCCCACGGGTGGCTGGTGACGGGCGCCTCTGGATCCTCACGGATGGTGGACACCAGCTTTTCCTGAGCTCTGCACCACTGCCTTCTGGGAAATGCCCCTCCCTCCCCTCGGTGACTCCCCAGAGCCGTGCTCCCTGCGACCTTGGCTACAGGAGCAAGGTCTGTGTTCTTGTTGCCGGAGGCAGTGTTCCTGTTTGGATCTGGAAGGCCCCTCTAAGGCTCATGTGTTGAAGGCGTGGTCCCCAGCGCAGCAGGGTTCAGAGGTGGGGTTTGGGGAAAAGATGGGACCCTGAGAGCGCTGATGTCATCAATGGATCAATCCGTCCCTGGCCCACGACTGAATGACCTACTGGGAGGGGGTAGAAGCTACAGGAGGTGGGTCCTAGTTGGACCATGGCCTGGAAAGGTCTCTCTCTTCTTGCTCTCTGTCTTGGCTGCCAGCCATCCTGAGGTGTGAAGCTTTCCTCCACCAGGTGCTCTGTGCCATGACGTCCTGCCTCACCTCAGGCCCAAATCCATGGGGCCAAGCCGCCATGGACTGAAACCTCTGAATCTCTGAGCCAAACTAAACCTCCTTCCTTTGAGTTGATACTCTCAGGTATTTTGTCATGGCAATGGAAAGGTGACTCACACAGGTGGCCTCCAAGATGACCTATGACAATCCTGCTTCTTCGTGTTCATACCCTGTGTAGCCCCCACCAGTGGCACACCAGAGTGGGACTACAGGCAAACACACTATGGTAGGAATGACAGCGTGTCCCCTCCAAGGTTGGGGTTCTCAACTTCTCTTTCTTGGATATGTCACTCTGGGGGAAGCCAACTCCACGTGGAGAGGAAAGTCGGGAAGCCTAAGAAGAGATCACATGACCAGGTTCCCAGGAGCCAGTGCTGTAAGATGCCACGTGGGTGAGCGTGGAAACATCCTCCACTCCCAGGTGAGCCCTGGGAAGAGGCAGCCTTCGTTGTAATGTCCTGAGAGAAGCTGAGCCAGAGCCTCAACGAGGCTGCTCCCGCAGTCCTGGTCCGTGGAAACTGTTTGAGTCAATCGAGACACAGCACTAGATAACTATAGATTGCCAATCAGACGCTGCCAAATCCTGGAACACAATGAACATTTTGATTGCTCCGGGGTAGAAACACAATCCAGGCAGAGCCAATCGGAACCCTTTACAACTAGGTGACTGAGAGTCAGACCACTTTCTCCTGGGCCACTACCAGGGGCACAAAGGCAACTTAGAGTTGAGGCTCCCCGTCAGGGGTGGTACTGTCTCCAAAGGAGTGGGAGTCACAGTGTGTGGCAGTGCTGTTGGCGTTGAATATCTGGAAACCAGGCTTGCTCAATATCCTGTGATACATGGGAGAGTCCCACACCATGGATTTTCAAGGGGTCATCCATTCCAAATGATCAACAGCACCCACATTGAGAGAAGCCCAATGGTGCCACCCAGAGAGGGCATTCCTGGGAATGAAGCCAACGTAGACAACACCAGAGCTGACAGATACTGAAAAAGAGAAGGAAGAGTCCTGATGCTACCATCGGAGTCTCTGGATCCAGCCATGCCTGGAGCTGGAGGTAGCATCCTTAGAACTTCCCAATTATGTGAGCCAAGAGAGTTTCTTATGCTTAAATTAAAACAAGACCAATGGGCTGGACATTTATGTCCCACCAGAATTCAGATGTTGAAATCCAAACCCTCAAGGTCATGGTATTAGGAAGTGGGGCCTCTGGCATGTAATCAGCTCATGATGGTGGAGCCTCCCGAATGGGATCGGTACCCTTACCAGAGAGGCCCCCGAGAGCCCTCGCCCCTGCCCACACGTGAGAATGTGGTGAGAAGAGGGATGTCACCTATGAACCAGGAAGTGAGTCTTCACCTTGACCTTGGACTCTTCAGCATCTAAAACTAAGAAATAAGTTTCTGTTGTTTACGACCCTTCCAGTCTACACTGTATTGTCACAGCAGCCCCAACAACCTAAGGCACTTGAGCTACCGATGCCACCTCCAGAACCATGACAAAGAATATCGATGGAGCTTTTACTATGTGTAAGCCACCGGTTTGGATTCTTAGGGTACAGAGTTGACAATGGGTTAACAGCTAAGGAAACACACACACAAAAAAGAACCAGACATCGCCTCAGTCTCATGGCAGGAGGTGGTCAGGGAATATCTTGCTCAGAGAAAAAAGAAAACTGATGACTTACAAAGGGCTGTGTAGAGATTCCAGCAAAGAGGGGAGAGGAGGTTTGTTTGATAAACTGCAAGTGACTCATTGCCTGGGCCAAAGCTTTTAATCTATCCCAGTTCTGGCTACTGAGACTGAGATCACAGTGATTCAAGAATCACTTACAGGCCATTTGGGGAAACTCAGTGTAATGAGACAAAGAGGCATTGATCCCATCAACCGTCCCTTAGAAAGCACTTGGGCCGTTGGCTTTCTCCACTTCTTTATGATGTCTAGCATTTCATCTCCAGAAATGTCTCTCTTATGAAAGCAACTCTGCTTTTTTTTTTTTTTTAAGCGATAAAAGAAAGAAGATCCTCTTTCCCAACCAGACTCAGGTTAGAGCAGACAAAATCATGTTCGTTCGCCCCTGACATTTTTATGTCTCCTTCACCCAGGACACAGAGTTACAGGAGGGAGTCACACGCTCTTATTTGTTGCTGTTGCAACAACACTGTTTCACAGGATCAGAAGGGAAATGGGTGCTGCTGGGTTAGGAGACGCCCAGTCTTTAGTGAGTGCTAAACTGGGTCTGGGTTATAGGGGAGGAAGCACGAGCCACTGGACTTTGTTTCTAGAGACCTCTACACATTCCCCGATTAGCTCCCTCAACCCTGAAATTCCAAGCCTATTCATCAATCTCATCGTCACTTAGGGGTCTGTGGGCATCGTAGGAAAACAGAGGGAAAGACAATCCCTGATCTCAAGGACTTACAATCTAACCCAAGAGATAATCATGAAGTGATAAGAACGCAACATCACGGCTGGCTGAGACACAAGATAGGAAGGACTCGCTAGGGGCAGTTCATGGATGCCTGTCGGGCCTTGCACCAGGCCTACAAAACGGGTAGTATTTGCTCAAGAGGAGAGAAGGAAGAATACTTTCCACCAAGCACTGAGCAGAGCCCAGATGGACCAATTAACCAGCCAGAGTGACAGGCTAGGGGGGGTGTGCTGAGAGGTGGCATCCAAGAAGCAGCATGAGCCAGACAGAGGAGCAAGGCAAGGCCGGTGTCCAGCGGTCCACTCACAACCCCAGCTGCAAATCCACCCTTCATCACCTGCTCTGTGGTAAGGGAGGCTGAGGCCGGTCTCCTATGGAGAAAACACAGGATGAAGCCTTGTTGGCACAGAGTCTGTGCAGAGAGAAGGGCTGCTCTTCCTGGTGCGGGCTTGCCGCCGTCCTCTCCCACCTCAGGCAGCATGGCTCTGGGGCCCTCCTCATCTGCGCACTCAGAGTGCACAGTGCTCAAGCTGACAGCCCTTTGTCCCCCTGTGGTGCTCCTGATCATGCCCTGTGCACCAAGGTTTTATCCCACCATGCTGGAGAACAGCTCCTGACACCCTTATCCCTGGTCGACACTCTTCTGCCAGCCTTGGCCTACACTCCAGAGCCGTGCCTAGCAACCATGAGCACCTTAGTTTGGACTGGTGTAATAATAATTTTTAAAACCCTGATTTTAGGTAATGTATAAATAATAGTGCTTTATTTCTCACCGTTCTGGAGACTAGGAAGTCTAATCAAGGTTTGGTGTCTGAGAGCTTGGTCTCCCTTCCAACATGGCACCCACTTCCTCCAAGAGAAGAGACCCTTCCAACATGGCACCCACTTCCTCCAAAAGAAGAGACCCTTCCAACATGGCACCCACTTCCTCCAAAAGAAGAGACCCTGTGTCCTTGCATGGTGGGAGAGATGGAAATGGTGAACTTGCCTCCTCCAGACCTTCGATAAACCCATGAATTCCATCCATAAGGGCGGAGGCCCTAGTGGACGAATCCCTTCCTAAAGTCTTCACCCCTTAATACAGTTGCATTGAGGACCGAGTTTGGACTTGAATTTTGAGGGGATAAGAACATTCGGATCCTAACAGTGAGAACCGCAGAAAACTTCACCATGCCAAGCTGCAAGCACGCCTTCTCCACTAGGCGTGAAACCCAGCCTTTGCGAGGGACCCCCTTCCAAGTTTCCGTGGGTGCTCTTCGCCAGCCCCAGGGCAGTCTTCAGAGTTTTCTCTCTACCTGGATCATCACTTCCCTGTGATGGTTAGTAAATCTTTATATTAGACCCCCCCACATTCATATCATTGTGTGTTTCCTGTTTCTGGATGGGACCCTGACTGACCAGCCAGGCAGGGGAGTTCAGATGAGGTCAGAGAGGGCCAGGCCGGGGGGGGGGGGGGTGGTGGCGATGTGTGTACTGAAAACTGGAGGTGGACCCTGGGTTAGGAGAGAATGGCACCAGAGATGCTTCACTCCTGTTCTCTCTGATAATCTCAGGGCAATGAGGAGAAGTGGGAGGGATGAGAAGAGGAGAGAGGGGAGGGGAGGGAGAGAGCAGAGAGAGGGACAAATCAAGAAGCAGAGACTTGGATATCTGCTCCTCCAGGCTTCGCCCACCCACCCATCCCCAGCTCTGCAGACCCCCAGCCTGAACACTCCCTCCCAAGGTCAGTGTTCCAGGATGCCAAGCCTGGGGAGACTGATGGATGGAGTGGGTAGCTGCAGTGGTTTGAACGTATCCCCCCAAAATCTCATGGTGGAAACAATTCCCCATTGCAAAAAAGTTGGGAGAGAGGTGTCTAGGTCATAAGAGGTCCAAAGGGGCTTGCAGGGGTGGGCTCAGTTTTCTGCCTTGTGAGAACACTCCTCTTGCCATTCTGCTTCCCACCATGTGAGGACACAGCAAGAAGCCCCTACTAGGTGCGGGCACCTTGCTCTTGGACCTCTCAGCCTTCAGATCTATAAAGAAAGAAACATCTGTTCTTTATCAAGTTCCTTGTCTGTGGCATTTTGTTACAGCTACCTAAGATGAACATTAGTGCCAAAGGAGGTAGAGGAGAACGTGCAGGGCCTGGTGTGACTGCGCGTTAGCCATCAACAGGAAGAATGAATGAACAGGAACGGGTGACTCTCTAGGTCTGAGCAATGAAGGATTCTAGGAACAAACACACAAAAGCAGGAGTTATTTCCAGGAAACCTCCTTCAGAAAAGGGGGCATGAGGGATGAAAGGATTGACCTCTTGTGTTTGTGCCCTGCTAGGGGGAGCCACAGCCTCTCACACCAGCCTCTGTACTTAGACAGTAGGGATACTAATGCCTCCTTCTGAGAATGGTCTTAGGGACTCCATGGGACGCATTCAGAATCCTGAATGCATCTTGGAAGGCTCATAATGGTGGAAAGTAGAGAACGAGAACGAGAGTTAGGAGTCACAGTGGGTAAGGTGGATCCCAGATGGGAGGGAAGTGGAGGGAAGGGGCTGCCCCAAAGACGGGACTCCTCACGCCCTGGAAACAGGGGACAGCAGGAAAGCCCCGGCTCCTGAAGGACGGGAGCACAGCTGTCACCCTCTGCCTGGGATCGACGGGTTTTAGAATTCCAAACTGACCACTGAGGCGTGTGAGAGTCCTTGCTCTCCTCCGTAGCTGGTATTGGCCGTTCCAACTGTGCAAACACGTTGTTAAAAGAGAGAATCCACTCCTCTGTCTGTGGGTCGGCGCTCACGCTTGCTCCGAGATCACACCCAAAATTTAGGAGGAAACGCACGTGTTACCTTTGCTGGGGAACTTCCCACCTCCGTGTTTTATTTAAACCTATGATCTTAGAAAATCCCCTGAAGGCTAATTAAAATCTTTACTCCCCAGCCTCCTGTGTATTGTGCTAAATATATTTGTTGGTTTCGATGTCAACAGCAACTGATAGTGTGAGTAGCTTATGCAACATCAAAGAGTCCGGTAAAAGAGAGGAAAGCCCTCCCGTGCTCCAGCCCACAGCTGGAAAACCACCCCACCTCCTGCGCTCCTTAAAATAACCTGATTTTACATAAGAAGCACTTCAAAGTCCACAGGTGAATAAATACATTCAAACAGGGCAAACTTTTCATTGAAATCAGGCACTCCAATACACACATTCGTTTATTAGAATATAATCACAGATCAATTGGGTCAAGAGTAATTGACAATCTAACCATGACGTCATAAAATGGTTATATTGTAAAGCCTTTGATGAAACCTCATCTCTCTCTCTCTCTCTCTCTCTGACACACACACACACACACACACACACACACACACACACACACACACCACGAGATAGGAGATTAAGCAGACCCATCCACCACACCATTACCTACATTAAAATGAAGGGCTGGACGTGGCTCAGTGACAGAGTGCTTGCCTGGCATGCGCAAGGCCCTGGGTTTCATCCCCAGTACCTTGAAGAAAGAAGGAGGGGGAAGAGGAGAAGGAGGAGAAAACCCAGGGTGCTGGTCAAGAGTTTCAATCTCTGGAACCAGAATTCTGACCTTTATTCAGATCCTGGGTCCCACATGATGGGTGATGATGACGATGGTGGTGAGAATTGTTTTCCACAAAACCAGGAATTTGTAGAAAGATGCATTTTAAAAATGATTTTCCTTTCAGAGATAGCCCCCGTTCAAGTTTATTCTAAAACTAACACCCAATTTTTCAGGAAGAGGTTTATGCTAATTAAAATCAATTCCCTTGATTTACCACTAATGAGCTACCATTAAAAACAAATGTCATTAAGTCTGACTTCAAAGTTCAGACCTCTGCCTCCATTAGGTACTTAATGACTGTGCAGTGGGTTAGGGACCCCTTGGAACTGCCGAAGGCCTGTGACATCACTGAGCACTCACTTCCTGGGCTTCCTCAGTGAGTAGACACGGAAATAAAGCTCGCCTTAGTGGCTGCCATAGTTCAGATCTTGAGTGACCCCCAAGGCCCAGGTGTTAAAACCTTTATCACCAGGATAGTGCCATTGGAAGGTGTTGAGGCCCAGAGGTGAGGCCCCGTGGGAGGTTGGAGGTCAATGAGGGTGTCCCCTCAAACATAACTGTGGGATGCTGGTCTCTTACTTTCACTTCCCAGCACCATAAGCTGAGCAACTTCCTCTACCCCTGCTCCTCCGTGATGTGCTGCCTTGCCACAGGCTCAAAAGCAAAGAGCCAACCAACCATGGACTGGAATTTCTAAAACTGTGAGTCAAAATAAACCTTTCTTCTCTTTAAATTGATTATCTCTGGCATTTTGTTACAGCAATGGAAAACTGATTGACAGTGGTATTTGGAGGGGAAAATCAGAGTTTGCAGGTAAATCTTTTAGATAGTACCATGATCTACTGAATGGCGCCATCCCCACTGGTCTCCACTTTGGGCCCCACATTCTTCTCTGTCAAACTGTAATCACCATGTCCTGATGCCAAGTCACACTTGTTTCCAGGTCAAGTTTCCCCATCAACTCAGACTACCCCCAGATCCAAGTGGCAACCTGAAGCAAACTGAATGCATACCTAGAAAACAATCTTGCTTTCAAGCTGTACAATGGTTAATTTTATTTGCCAACTTGACAATGCTAGGGAATGTCCAGGTAGCCAGCAAAACATTCTTTCTGGGTATGCCTGTGAGGGTGTTTCCAGAAGAGATTAGCATGTGAGTCAGTAAACATCACCCTCCCCGATGGGGAATGGATCATCCAATCCTTTGAGGGCCTCAACAGAACACCCAGGCAGAGGAAGGGTAAAACCTCTCCCTCTTTTTGAGCTGGGACATCCATCTTCTCTTGCCTTTGGACATTGATATTCCTGGTTGCTGGGCCTTCAGATTCAGTCAGGGGTTTACACCCGAGGCTCTCCCCCATCCTCCCATTCCTCAACTCCTTGGATGGGGACCAGGACTTACATCATGGGCCCCTGGGTCCTCAGGCCTTCAGGCCGGAGCTGAGTCCCACCACTGGCCTTTCTGGTTCTCCAGCTTGCAGATGGCATATTATGGACTTCTTGTCCTACAGAGTCACATGACCTAATTCCCATTGTGATTCTCAATAGATAGATGATAGATAGACAGACAGACAGTCCATGGGCTATGTGTGGACTACTCCAGCATTATAGCCTCTGAATAGGAACATCTGGTGTCTGGGACTTCCTGTGGCAGTACCATGGGGTAAGATCGCCCAGGCACATGTGAATTCCTATTCAGCCCTGCCTGGTCCCACACAGCACCAGAGACGGGGTGACCTGCGGTAGTCGCACAGCCTCTCAGAGGTGGGTGTGACCTGCCAAGACGCCAATCAACCTGCTCACTGCAAGACATCACCAAACAAGACTCCACCCCCGAAACCTCACCCTGCCTTTGATGGACCCCCTTCAATAAACCGTGGGAGCCATTTTTTAATTGTCCAGCTCCGGCTCCTGTGTGGGCTGGATCCATTAGATGCTCAACCTTAAAACTATCATTCTGATTCTTTGTCTTTTGTTCTTCACTAATTATTTCTGACTTATTTTCTGCAGTGGCTTACTCCCTCCTGGGCAGGAAGAAGGACCCCCAAGTGAGGCACTGGCCACCTTCCCATAGACAGATAGACAGACAGACATAGATATCCTCCTGGTTCTGGAGAATTCTGATTACACTAACAGCTGGGCAGTCAAGCTCAATTCCCATCAGTCACTTTCCTGTCCAGGAGTGAATCCAAAGCTCCATTAAACATGGAAAGGGCTGGGGGGCCCGGGCGGGAATGGATATCCTGTGGACAGGTTGACAACTGACTGTGGGAATCAGGAAATGGAGTGAAGGGCTTCAGGGTGAAGAGGAGAGATCGACGCTCCTAAGATGCTCTTCTCTGTCCTTAACTAAGCAAAGCCTCTAAACCTCCCTCCCCACAGGGAGCCCCATCTTCTAGAGGACCTCAGAGAGAGCGTGGGTCAGAGGGCAACAGAAATGCTGCCTTTGCCTGGGCTCAAGCCTCTGCAGTCTGCATGTTTCCATGCGTGCAGCGAGGGCTTTGGAAGTGCACCTGATGCGATCGTGGGCAACGGGAGGGAGACTGCAGTGGGCGCCATCTGGGGGCCACGGACTCTGTCAGGAGGCAGACTTGGATGTGTCTCTAGTGGGTGGGATTGTGTCTTCCAGAAGGACCAGTAGGAAGTAAGTCAGCTCTGACAACAGAGGCAGGAAGAGACCTGAGGCTGCCTATCACACTCAAGATCAGCTCAAGAAATGGCCTAAAGAAATTGCTTAAATCCAGGTGCCACTTTGCGGAAAAGAAATGGTCTTCACTGTAATGTCATCAAACTAACTTATACTTAATAATATCCCAGGTCCATTTCCACAATGCGACGGATCGATTTTTCTCTCCTAAAAGAAAAATTGATGCGAGCACTCATCATCTCTCTGGCTCTCACTGTGGGGTATCCCGTGGAACCAGAAGATCTTTAGCAAGCTGTTTGGGGCTGATAGCGACTTCTTGTCAATGCCAGTGTTTTTGAGATTAATATCAAGTACAAAGGTGTAAAAGTGCTGCCTTTACTTTCTATCAAGCTCACAAAAATTTGTACAATAGGAAACAAACTGTAAAACAGGAAAGAAGACAATTCCTTTCTCCTGATGAGCTCGGAGCCTTTTCAAGCACCGCTCGGGTACTCTAATAACAGCTTTGTGAGCTGGGAACAGGGAAATCAAACAGCCGATTTATAAATGACGGAAGGGGATCCCAGAAAAGACTTTGCCAAAACCCTATAGCATCTACACAGAGCAACTGGGAGATGATGGAAATTTAAGGCTTTAACCAAAAGCTGAGAAACTTGCCAACCTCCCTGATTTTTGTTACTGACCCCCAGAATTTACCTGACTTTATCTCAGAGAGATGCTTGAAAATACGAAACAGGACTTTCCATTAAGTTGTTTGTCTTTTGTTTGTTTTCGGTACTGGGGATTGAACTCGGGGGTCCTTAACCACTGAGCCACATCCCCAGCCCTTTTTTATATTTTATTTAGAGACAGGGTCTCCCTGAATTACTTAGGGCCTTGCTAAGTTGCTGAGGCTGGCTTTGAACTTGCAATCCTCCTGCCTCAGCCTCCTGAGTTGCTGGGATTGCAGACATGCATCACCGCCCTCAGCTAAGTCTTTGTTTTTGTTTTTAATGGGCATGGAGCAAACATCCATTGAGAAATCGATCCGATTATTTTATAGGTAGGGAAACTGAGGCAGATAAAGCCAATGGCTTCCTCTGAACACAGCTGGGGAAGAGCTCAGAGCTCTGACTCCTACACCTGCTGCCCCAGGTCGAGAGGCTCAGGCTTCATCCTTCACGTCCCTTCAACAGAAGCACAGGCTGACGAGTCCCTGTTTTGGTAACGTCTGTGCAATAACTGATCAAACTCTGCTAGGAGACAATATCCCTGTTGTTTTGATTTCTGAAATGTCAAAACATGTAAAGGATCATGACGTTAAGATTGAATCTCGGGTGGATTGGAGAAAATTGTCAAGTTTGCAAAACAGAAGATGGAGATGGAGAAAAACAAAGCACTTCGTCTCTCTCCCTTCACGGGAGGGATCACTGTCAGCGAGGCGCTGTGTTCAATGACAAGATGGGGCCTGCCGCCCGAGAAGTCCCCTGCTGGCTTTTCAGCCACCACCAAAGCATTCAAAGAAGGGACCCAGTGACAGGCGATGAAAAATGTTTGTAGAAGATATGGAGAAGGGAACATTCTCCCTGGAAAAATTCAAAGGAGGACAAAGGACGAGATAAGAACAGCTCCCCTTACAGAGACTCATTCCCTCCACACGAAGGGAGCTACGAATTCTGGGAAGCATTTATTCCTGGGAAGAAAGGAAGAAAGAGTGGAGAAGGGAGGAGGGGAAAGGAATTCACCCTGCACCAGGCTCAACGGAGCCCCTGCAGCACCTTCCCTAGACGTCAGTATTAAAGAACTGATCAGTATTAAAAGACAGACCCGCAAAAAGTTTGTTGAGAAACTATTACCAAAGGGTGAGTCTCAGAGGACTTCAGCAGGAAGCAAGACACCCTCACTGTCCAAAGCTCACGAGAGGGCGTGGAACTCTGGCATCAAATGGACGGAGGAACATCCAATCGGATGAGCAGGTGGGGGTGGGCTCCCAGGGGCACAGCACAGGAGGCACCCCTTCTAAAACTAGGCGCAGAGCCAAGGTTGTCTGCCACGGCAGCCTTAAACTGTCAAGATTTGAAAAAAAAAAAAAAAGACTATTTGCTTGTCTGAGAAGAAAATGATGTTGTTGAATAAATTCTCCACCAAGCACAGAGCTTCAGGCAGGAAGAGTCCCAGCTCTAAGGGGCAAACTACATCCTCCATTCTCCACGGTGGGGTGCACCTCCTAATAGGGACAGAGAACCAACCTGGTGACATTCTCTGTTAAAGAAGCCTTGAAATGCCACAGAAGAGTTTTCACCAGAGGGACGTGAGAGGGGAACCCAACTCTCTACCAGAAATGTGTTCCTCAAATTTAGGGCAGCGGATATTTGTGGTTCTCACCTCTGTGCTGCATAAAAGGGAGCTATTTAGGTAGACCAAGGAGGTGGCGGTGCATCGTCACCCTTAATGGAAACCCGTGAATCATTCTCTCCTTGCCTGGTCCTGGGCATAGACGGCGGGAGAGCCTGAGCTACCTGCCTGGACTCAGTCTTGGAAGCAGCCTGGGGTCCTCCAGGTCATAAACAAAGATCTTGAGGAGAGGAATCTCCATGTTTACTTCTGGGGTTTTTTTTAAACAATTTTTTTGTAGTTGTAGATGAACAAATGTCTTTATTTTATTTTTATTTATTATTATTATTTGTGTGTGTGTGTGTGTCTGTGTGTGTGGTGCTAAGGATCAAACCCAGTGCCTCAAACATGCTAGGCAAGTGCTCTGCCAGTGAGCTACAGCTCCACATTTTCTTTATCCACTTATCTGTTGAAGGGAACCTAGGTTGGTTCCATAGTTTAGTTGTTGTGAATTGAGCTGCTATAAATCTTGATGCAGCAGCATCACTGTAGTATGCCGATTTTAAGTTCTTTCGGTATAAACAGAGGAGTGGGACAGCTGGGTCAAATGGTGGTTCCATTCCAAATTTTCTGAGGAATCTCCATACTGCTTTCCACAGTGGTTGCACCAATTTGCAGTCCCACCAGCAATGTAGGAGTGTACCTTTTCCCCCCACATCCTTGTCAACACTTATTATTGCGTTTATTCTTTTTTTTTTAAGAAGACTTCATTTTTTAAATTTATTTTTTTTTTGAGAGAGAGAGAGAGAGAGAGAGAGAGAGAGAGAGAGAGAGAGAGAGAGAGAGAATTTCAATATTTATTCTAGTTATCAGTGGACACAACATCTTTGTTGGTATGTGGTGCTGAGGATCAAACCCGGGCCGCACGCATGCCAGCCGGGGGCGCTACCGCTTGAGCCACATCCCCAGCCCCATGTTTCCTTCTGTGCAGAACAGTTGACCATGGCGTCAGCCACGGGGGTAAGAAGAGAAGGTTTTCCTGGGGAAAGTCATGGCAGCCCCTCACTCCTACCCAGGAGCCACTGTCCTGGGGCTGTGCAGGGTTACAGAGGGATGAAGAAGTGGAGAAGGAAACTTTCTCCCTGGGAAAATTCAAAGGAGAATATAGGACCAGACAAGAACTTTTGCTTCCACCTTGGAACTCAAAATAAGAAAAAGCCTTCCCACCTGGGCCTCCGTCATCACACAGCTCCCTACAAACGAGCAGAAGAGCTGCCGGATGCCCCAGCAAACTCCCACCTCCTTCCACCTACATTCCTCCAGCCCTTTGGCTTCTAGTAACAAAATTCACAAGTGTCTTTCATCAGTGTCATTTGGCAGGTAGCAGCCCGTGCCATGGCCCCATCTCGAGCACCTTTGTGGCCTGAGCCGAAACTCCAGCATTCATCTTAACCTGGGCTCCTGAGGGTAACGGCATCATGACCTAAGCACAGCACACGAGGTGTACCTGGGAGAGAAAAGGGGGGAGATGCCCATTTCTCAGCCCAAAACTCCTCAACCAAACCATCTTTCTTTCCACTATTCAATCAACCCTGAGTAAATGACCTCACTGTTTCAGAAGGAAGCCCCCGAGGCTGTCCTGCACACCACACTGACTCAGAGAAGCAGAGCTTATATCCTGTATCTTCATCAACAAAAGAAATCAAAGGACGAAAGAAACTCAGGCTACTTGAAACATGTCTGGAAAATACTGGCAAATCTAAAGAAGAAAAATGAAACTCACCTGCATCCTATTATCTGTCGATAATCACTATTCACATGTCCCTCTAAGTCATCCCACCTCCTTTTCTGTTTTTTTCCACAGGTGACATGGCACAAAGTACATAGGTTTATTTCCTGATTCTTTTCTTTGTAATATTACAGGAGGAATAGTCCCATGATCACCAGAGGAAGTTCACAGACAAGACGCTTTTTAGCCGCTTTGCCTTTATCTTCCCATGATAGAATCGTTCATCATCTTCTGAATACATTTATTTTATGTACTTATTTTGGTAACAGGATTGAACCCAGGTGTGTTTAACTGCTGAGCCACACCCCCAGCCCTTTTTGTATTTTGAGACAGGCTCTCGCCAAGTTGCTCAGACCCTCGCTAAGTTGCTGAGGCTGGCTTTGAACTCATGATCCTCCTGCCTCAGCCTCCCTAGTTACTGGGATGAAGGCGTGTGCCACAGCACCTGGCTAAACGCATTTATTTCAAAGTTTCATTGTGTTCTGACTAAAACAGTGATTGTAAAGCGACTTTCTGGAGTTGCTGAGGTTCGGTGAGTTTGTTTTGAATCTTGAGTGTGAGATGGCGTTAAGGGACCATCATATACTTCACAGAAGATTCAGAGGGCAAAGGCTACTATAGATGGGGGGGGGGCAGGGGGGGGGCTCGCTTCAGATTGCAAAAAGAGAGCTCTGGTTTCCATCTGGCAAAGCCCACATGAGAGGGCAGAGGGATTACTGAGAAAATCAAATTAACTGCTGATCTAGAGGCCAGATTATGCTGCAGTTACGTATAATCAAGGCCAGGAATCTCTTGCTGGAGGTAAAGGACGGCTGCAGGCGGGGGGTCTCTGCGGAGCTAAAGAAACACTGGAAAGTCCAAGGACTTGTCAAAGAAAATCAGGGTAAGAAAAAAAAAAGTGTTCACTTGAGTTCCAGATAGGGGAATACTAGGGTTAGATGAGTAATAGCTAAATACAGTTAAGAAATAGTATAAACAGGTATTAATTTTAACTAGACTTTTCTATCTCTCTGATCTGATCAACAGGATCACAGAGTTGCAAGGGGCTATCGGTTGAACTGTGTCTCCTGAAATTCCTTAAGTTGGAGTCCTAACTCCCAGACTCCTAGAATGGACCTTATTTGGAAATAGGGCTACTGTGGACATAATTAGTTGAAGTGAGGTCATACCAGAGGAGGGTGGCCCCTAATCCAACAGGACCAGTGTCTTTATGGAAAGGGAACAGGGAGGGAGCCAGAGCGACCTCGTGAGACAGGAGCTACAGGCCACAAGCCAAGGTACCACCAGGAGCTGGGAGAGAGGCCAGGAACAGACCCTCCGGAGCCTTTGAGAGCGAGCATGGCCCTGCTCATGCCATGCTTTCAGACCTCAAGCCCCTAGAAGTGGGAGAAAATAAGTTTCTACCTCTGTTGGACCTCCCATTTTGTGGCTCCTGTTACAGAAACCCCAGGAGACAACACAGACCCGATCCTGGAAGCCATTTCCCTTGACTTCCTTTGCCATGTGGATCCTCTCAGTAAGGGACAGGTGTTTGCTTTGGCCAGTGCTCTAGCTTTCTGTAGCTCCATGGGACCCTCCCAGTCGTGTGCACTCACTGTCCGCAGAGCAATGCCGTCCATTACTGAATGGCTCCGGTTATTTTCACCATGTGCATAGCCTTGGTGATATAATTATTAGCAAAGCTGGCTGACATCAAGCTTCACCATCTTTATTCTCCCTGTAAAGCCTTATTTTACACTGGATAAAAAGATCCTGTGTCCAAGTGTGTGAGCCTCTGTAGCTCAGCCCTGAACCAAGGCACACCAACTTCCAGAGGCGCCAACAGTACCAGGTATTGGAATGATGGTAAACCATCTCTGAGTTCTGGCCTTGCTAATACGGAATCGGAAGTGAGAGCAGACACCACGCTCTCCTCTGTGGCTTGCAGAGCCTCCTGCCCCACGGTGCCCACCAAGAACAAATCGATGCTAACAGGCTGGCTGGCTGAGTCATAGGAAGCACACAGCCTCTTCCTCTCCTGCCACAGAAGGGCAGGGAAGGAAATGGAAGTATGAGTCACACAGTAGCCCTGGAAATGGGAAAGTCCCCCGGGAGCCATCCAGGGGCTCAGAGAGATGTCTTCTTTGATATGTTCCATTACGTTCTATTTTTTTTCCCCAACCAGCCATATTGCAGAAGGGACTGAGAGCTGAAGACAGCCATCTCCCCCCAGTCTGGTTCAGTGAGCATCTGTTGTGTACACACTGGCCCTTTCCCCAGGGAGGAATAACTGGGACGAGGGAGATGATTAGTTCATAGTCGCAGCTGCCAGAGGTGCCCGGGGCTCAGTGACTCAGGATCGGAGATCAATGCTTTTCGGAAGAGGTGCAAATAGACCTCATTTCCAGGATGCCTGGCTCTGGGGGTGGATGGGAACTTCTGTCCCTGCTTTGTAAGGTGGCATCCCACCAAAGGGCCCTGATGCGGTCCAGCCTCCGCACGGCAGGAAGCAGATTCTGTGTTGGCACCGACCAGGACCCGTGCAGTGAAGGATTGCTCCCAGCCCCCTTGTGCTGGGTGCCCCTGGACTTCGCGTCTCCCTCATTCACATGCAGCTCCAGTCAACAAGTGCTCACCGAGCAGGGTGGGCTCTGGGCAAGCCCCACGCGAGGGCTGTAGAAGCTCCCAGAAAGGTGACGGGACGGAGCTTGGAGAGAAAGCAGGACGATTCTTTCTCCACTCACTGACAGCAATTCACGGAAGGGCATTTCCCTCTCTGTTCCTCTGGGAATTGGAAAGACCCAGGCTCAGTCTCAGGCTTTGATTGCTGAGGAGCCTGGACAAAACATAAGAGGGATTCATAAAACCTGACAGACTGATTGAGAAATCCACAGGAAAAGTAAAGGATCAAGACTTGCTGAGCCTATTTTATCTATTTATTTATTTACTTATTTATTGGCTGAGGCTATTTTAAAGGGGACAACCCAGGTCAGGGGTCTTTTGCTGCAAGATATCAGACAAGGAGCTGTATAAAGCTAAGCTGTGAAAGATGCTAGGGAATAAAGCTGCAAGAGAGGACGTCACAAGGAAACTCACACTGAGGTCAAACTTCACAGGTGACAGAGGTGGCATTCCAAATCAATAAGGCAATATGGAGACTTCAAAAATGGTGCTAACCCTCTTGGTGATGCCAATAAAAATTACTTTCTTACTTCAAAGTGATAATGGTCATCTGTGCTGTTCACCAAATACCCCAGGTGTCTCCTACTCCTGGGCCCATCATGGAGTGGCACCTCTCTGTCCCCTCTGAAGTTAGACGTGCTCACAGGACTGACTTTGGCCCGTGAGATGGATCAGAAGAAATGGGTCACCTTTGAGCAGAACTGAAGCACCAGTGTGTGACCCGCCACAGGTACAATGACGGGCCCTGTCCAGACAAGCCTCTCTCCCCCTGGCTGTCTGTTTCTTCTACACAACCTAGCCTTTCCCGCTACAAAAACCAGTCTCCAAGTAAACTACAGGTGACTAAATAATATCTGTGGAAACTTTTAAATTTTTAGCAAAGGATCCAGGCAAATATCTTTATGACTCAAAGTACAAAAGGATTTCTCTTAGAAGTTTTGAAAGTTATAAACCATAAAGGAAAAGATCAATGCAGTTGCATCAAATTTAAAATCTTGTGTTCACAATGAACACCACAAATTGAAATGACAAGCCACAAACTGGAAAAGATCTTTGCTGTGTGCATAACTGACAAGAGATTAGTGGAGAATAGACATGAAAATGCCCCAAAGATCAATAAGGAAAGCGCAAGCAAGCCAGAAGGAGATGGAGCAAATCAGGTCAAAATTATGTTTCTGGTAAACATATGGAAAAGCTGCTGCCATCACTTAATAATTGGGGAAATGCAAATTAAAGCAATTAAACCACTTCACACCCCTTGGTTTGGTAACAATTAAAAATTTGATAACACTCAGGATTTTCAAAGACACAAAGAAACAAAACCTATTCTGGCAACACTGGCAGCTGTGAAAACTTAGTAAATTACATTGAAAAGCAATTGGTCAAATCGAGTGAAGTTGAGGACGTGAAAAACCCTCCACCCAAGAAAACCCTTCTTACTGTACTTCCTAAAGGAATTCCTGAGCACTTGCATGGGAGACGTTCTCCTTGTTTGTAATGGCAAACCATCAAGAAAAAATTCAAATGTCCATCAACCAGCAGAGTAGACCATTACCCACCTGCTGTCTGATTGACAGCACCCAGTGGGATATCCCACGGCCCCTGGTGTCAACATGGGTTCATCTCTAAACAACCAGAGGACCACACTGCAGAAAGTGGTGCGGAATAGGTGGCACTCACACAGCTGGAGAACGCACACATGATAGTAGCCACAAACATAATGTTAAGTAGGAGTTCAGGGACACCAAGATGGCGGACACAGAGAACTAGAAAGAAGTCACTGGAGGAGAAGGCAAGGAAAGGAGTCCTCTTCCTGTTTACAATGAGTCCCATTACCATGACAACTCCCACCACTGAGGACTTATCACCATGACAACTCAGGCCACAGGTTTGGTATTTTAAAATGAACAATGGGGGTAGAGTGGGCAGTATTCTAACTAGGTTTTCTAAAGTAACCAATGGAGGGAAATTGGATGAGATTCTAATTAGGCATCATAAGGTGATCAATGGGGGCAAATGGGGTCCGATATTCAATGGGGTCTGTATCGAGAAGAAAATGCTTCACAGCTTAGCACTGAAGACACTAGTTTCTAGACTTCGGGGCCTGAGCCTCTCTCTCCTGCTCAGCCCACTCCCCTCCACCCAATGGAGTGCTACTTGACCTTCACCGTCAATAAACCTGTACTTAGTCTGTTACTTGTGTGTGTCTTGCTCAATTCTTTGTTCAGGACACTGAGGACCTGGACCCCAAATGGACACTCTGACAATAACCATAAGAGAGCAAAAGGAGGCAAGGAAATGAAAAATACCCTTTCCCTGGAGAGAAAGTGTAACCGGATCAGGAAGGAGCACAAAGTTAATTATTAAGGAAAACTAAAAAGCATGACTTGAGATTGGCTTGAGACTGGATCCAGCTGGGACGTGGGTTCACAGGTACTCCATGTACTCTTCCTCTGAGGCAATATTTTTTTCACTTATGACTTCCCAAGACATATGGCAAATTGAGCCCCCATCGGTGTTTTACTCACCACACCACTTTTGCTAATAAATTTCAAATTAATAAATAATTTCTAGTGGGAACAATTTTGTCCCATTTCTACATAAGCCTGTCTCTTAAAACAGTGGTTCTCAAATTTGTCTGCATATTGGAATCTGTGGGTTCCCTGTTCTAGCCCTAGACGTTCTGATTAAATTGGTCAGGGTGGTGGCCTGGGCAAGTCCAGGGATTAGAGCTTCCAGATGATTCCATGTGCAGCCAAAGCAGAAAACCACCGCTTTAGGGGAACTGGGGCAAAGAGCTCATCTTTTCAAACCTGCCAGCTATGGGGAAGAGTCTCAGGTCAGCCACTGCTTTATAACCTTGGCCAATTGCACGATCAGTTTTTCTATCAGTACAATAAGATAGCAACACCTGTTTCCTGAATTCCTAGAAGAAGTATAAAAGACTGATGTGTATTAATTACCCAGCCAGCTATCTGATTTACAGCAGTAGTTAAGTAATGTTTTTTCTCCTTAGGATTGATAAATAAAATTGTGATATATTTCCTAGCAATAAAAATTAGTTCCCCTCCTGTGTGTCTCACAAGAAATAAACACCAAGCAGATGGCTCAGATACTGGTCATTAAAGGAAGGCTGGTTCTGGGAGAGCCTGAGGTTGGTCAATGCTGGGAGTGGGCTATCTCAACACCCTCCCCTGCCCAATACCCAGTCTTTCTCTCTTCTTCTCCACCCTACTGACCCTGTTCTGACACAGCCCATAATCGTTCTGTGCTTTCGGCCCATCTGACTTAAACGCTTGCAATTTTGAAAAGTTGTAATTGCATGTTTACTCCCAAGCCAATGCCTTGGTCTGCTAGATTCTCCATCTTTTTTTTTTAACTGATATTATTTTTTTTTTTAATATTTATTTTATTTTTTAATTCTCGGCGGACACAACATCTTTGTTGGTATGTGGTGCTGAGGATCGAACCCGGGCCGCACGCATGCCAGGCGAGCGCGCTACCGCTTGAGCCACATCCCCAGCCCTTAACTGATATTATTATCTCAATGCGTCAAATATTACTATTAAAGTGATGGATGGAATATGCTTTTTTCTTCTTTTTTTTTGGGGGGGGGGGTGAGAGTGGGGGCGCTATTTATTTAAAAGCCATGGTCTTTTACACTAGTCATGAATTAAGAATTACTTTGCCCTCAAAAGATTAGACTCTGTTTTTCAGGTCTACTGTTACTCATTTTGCATATCATCTATTACAAAAATAATTTTATATAGTCATCATTTTTAAAACCACCTACTAATTTCTCAAATTGTCCTTGATGTGTGTGGGAGGAGGGGCAGGGAGGAGTCTAGACACTCAGAAGACGGAGCCTGTTGGGGGTTCTGCTCACCAGACTGTGTTCTGAGACCACCAGGATGGGTGCACCACACACAGGATTCTAGAAGCCAAGCAGTGCATGAGGTGTGACCTCCAGGCGCAAGACACCATGATAGATTTTTTGAAGAAAAGGTCCAGGCTTGTAAAGAAAACTCATAATATGGGACAGTTAACAATGTAAGACTACCCACATGCACAGACAATGTTTGCAAGAATTCTGTGTGAAGAGAGCTGAGCGGGTAAGGACATCGCAGGGCAGGGAGCGATACCTTATTTGAGTATTAAAAGATAAATGCCCTCGAAGACCCTGAGATTTGCCTCCAACCCGTTCCCCCACTCCTCGTTGCCTGGAGATTCCTGCTTATGTCTGGCTAGCATTGAAGGAAACAGACCACGTCTGCAGCAGTCCTGCTCGCTTTGCAACCGATGGATCTGAAGGTAGCTTTAAGCTCCAGTTTTTGCTCACTCAGGTACTGGGAAATATTTTCTTGCCCAAACCCTTTCTGCTTAGATTCCCACTCTATGAAGATATCCCTGTTCTATGAATCAGACATCTAATGACCACTCCAGGAGACGCCACCCAAACAATGAAGCTGACAGAACACAAGGATGAACAGGTTGGGTCACTGGTGACACTGCAGAGCCATTCTGTCAATCCCAGGACTGCTCAGCCCCAAGATGTTCTATGTGAAATAGCTGTCTTTATTAACAAAATCGCTTCCATGGGCTACCCCTTTAATGACACAAGAGCTATGAGCATGTTGGGAGACGACAACCAGATTTAACGGACTGCAATAGCAGGTGTGAGAAAGGGAATACACTGGAGGTCCAGGGATCCAAAGCAGGGATTCGAAACCCAACAGGAAAGAGGGCATGAGATAAGAGCATCTGTTAATGCTCTCCCTTAGAAATGGAGGCACACAAATATACCCAATCAATCTTTGACAAAGAAGCAAAGACAACTCAATAGAGAAAAAACAGTCCTTTCCAAAAATAGTTCTGGAACAACTGAATGTTCATATACAAAACAAAACAAAACAAAAAAAAACACCTTATGGTATATAGACAAGTTTCATGAAGCTTTTTGCAAAATTAACTTAAAGTGGATCATAGATCAAATTATAAAATGCAAAACTATAAAACTTCTGGAAGAAATCAAAGAAAACCCTGAGTTTGATGATAACATTTTTTAGATACAACACTGAAACCACAATCCATGAAAAAAAAAACCTGATATATTGGTGTTATGATTTGGATGTGCAGTGTCCTCCCACATGCATTATGTAAGACAATGCATGAGAGTTTAGAGGAGAAAATGATTGGGTCATGAGAGCTTTAACCCAATCAGTGAATTAATCCCCTAACAGGGATTAACTGGTGGCTAAAGGAGGTGGGTTCCTGGGGGGGGGGGGTGTGCCTTTGGGGTATGTGTTTTGTACCTGGAGAGTGGAGTCTCTGTTCCCTGATCATGTGAGCTGCTTCCCTCCACCATACTCTTCTTCCATGATGTTCTGCCTCACCTCGAGCCCCAAGGAATGGAGACAGCTATCTATGGACTGAGACCTCTGAAACTGTACACCCCAAATAAACTTTTCCTCTCTAAAATTGTTCTTATTTGGGTCTTTTAGTCACAGCAGCAAAAAAAAAAAAAAAAAAAAAAAAAAAAAAAGCTGACTAAGCAATTGGATTTTATTAAAAGTTAATAAGTTAGACTTTTAAAACTTCTGCTCTGAAAAAGACATTGTTAAGAAAACTAAATACCAATGCATAGTCTGGGAGAAGATATTGCAAAACACAAATCTGATAAAGGGCTAGTATCCAACACATACAAAGAACTCAATAACCTAATTTTAAATGGGCAAAGGATCTAACAATGGCTTACTAAAGATATCTAAATGCAAATAAGTACATGATTAAACAGCAATAAAATATCATTCACCTATTAGAATGACTACCCTCTCTCACACACACACACACACACACACACACACACACACACACCAAAAGTGACCATACCAGCGGATGGTGAACATGCAAAGAACTGGAGACTGTCATTCATTACTGGTGGGAATACAGAATGGTTCAGCCACTTCAGAAGATGGTTTTGCAGTTTCTTACAAAACTGAACAGTCTTACTATACAATCCAGAAATTGTGTTTCTAGATATTGACCCGACAGATTTGAAAGCTTATGCCCACACAAAAATTTACAGGTGACTTTTCACTCATACTCACCGATAACTGCAAACAGTCAAGCTGTCCCTCAGTAAGTGAATGGAAAAACAAACTGTCAAAGAGAGACTAGTATCCAGAAAAGCAAGTTAGCTTTCAAACCGTGCAAAGACACGAATAAATCATAAAGGCATACTGCAGCATGAAATACTGCATGACTGTGACATATATGACAATCTGGAAAGGATGAAACCACAGACATGATTTTTAAAAAAAAAAATAGTTGTGAGGAGTTCACGGGAAGGGGAAAGGTGAAATAGATGAAGCAGAGGGGACTTCCGGTGGCAAAACTGTTCGTGTGATACAGTAACGGAGGGAACATGACTTTAGGGATTGGTCAGAATTCAAAGAATTACACAAAGAGTGAACTTCATGAATGCAAACTTAAAACGTCACTTAGGGCACTGTGGGACTTGAGGGTACAGAGTGTGATAAAACAATCTGATTGCATCACAAATGTCTGAAACAACCTCACTGAAGACGATGGGGGAAGGGTGCTGACTTAGAAATGAGCGGAGTCTGTAAGGAATGGCACAACATCACCCTGCTGTGATATGGTGGAGTCCCAGAGGGTGCGGGCTGACCGTTCTGACCCCACTGCATGCATAGGTTGGCACTGCACAAAAGGTAACGGGTGGCAGATGATGACAGCCACATTCCTCACTGTTGGGCTGGGATTTCACCAATACCCAAAGGGAGGAGGCTAGGATGATCCAGGTGGTACTGCATTAAAGTTGGAGACAATAGTAGAGCCCTCGTATAACTTCCTGTAGGTGCAGATGGTACATATAGAAATACTGACAGATCTGCGTGGTCTACATATGACAGTTAGTGTACATGATTTCCTGGCTCTGCCCACCGAGTGGGCCTGGATACAACACCCAGGAGCAACTGGACACCTGGGGCCTGTGGTATGTTTTGTTTTTGTTTTTCTGTACCAGGGAATGAACCCAAGGGTGCTTAACCACTGAGCCACATCCCAGCCCTTTTTATTTTTACATTTTGAGACAGGTCTCACTAAGGTGTTCAGGAACTCACTAAGGTGCTGAAGCTGGCTTTGAACTCTCCATCCTCCTGCCTCAGCCTCCCGAGCCTCTGAGATTACAGGTGTGCGCCACCACAATGAATTGGCTGTGGTATGGTTTTCAAAACCATTTTCCAGTAAAAGGAACCAGGTCTCTGAAGTGATTTTAGGACTAAGACAAGAAATACATAAGATGAGTTTAGACCACCTCCTAGTGCCTGATAGTAAGGAAGTGCTCAAAAAAAAAAAAAAAAAAAACAAATATCCACAATGATCAGGATATGTCAAAAGGAGATACAAGGCACATGGAAGAATTCTCAAGAAGCAAAGCTGGAACAATCTGAGCAAGAAACTAAATAAAGTGGTATTGTATTATATGCCAAAGTATAAAATATATATCCATGAGTTCATACTGAAATAAAACAAAAAATTGGACAGGTCAACAAATGAAGTAGAAGAGACAGATGTCCCATACAGAAATATTCTGATTGATGTGGCCAGTCCACCCTCTAGAAGTGAAGCCCAAGTCTCCACTTCTTATGCCTGGCTGTTCACGGTGATTCCTTCCCAAGAGCACAGCATGGGAAGGGGACAGCCCGCTGGAGAGGAGGGAGCATACGAATGTGACAGCAAGAGATCAAGGCCAACATCAACATGGAGAGCGCACCACGGACACCAGGTAAGGAGAGCGGCATCCCACCTCTGCCATCTTGGTCACCAAAACCCATAACCCCAGGCTACTTGCAAGGAATACCAGACACACCCAGTTCAGGGCCACTGCATGAAATACCTGACCAGTCTCCTCAAATCTGCCAAGGTCATCAAAAACAAGGAAAGTCCTAGAAACTGTCACAGCCTACAGGCACCTAGGAAACAGGACAACCGAATGAAATATGATGTCCAGGATGGGATCTTGGAACAGAGAAAACTCATTAGATCAAAACTAAGGAAATTCAAATAAAGTATGGGCTTTAGTTAATAAAATATTAATATGGGTGCATTGATTGCAATAAATGTGCCATATCAATGTTAGCTGCTAATAAGAGGGGAGATTGGATTATGGGTATGTTGAAACTCTTTCTACTATTATCTGGATTTTTCTGGAAATATAAAAGTTTATTTTAAAATTGTTAATGCTGCTTGTAGCATGGCCTTCGCAGGCTTTTCTCAGAATCTCCATCCCAAATCAAAATAAGCTGGGATCTCAGAACTAGAGTTTAACACAGAGAGAGACAGCCAGCCATAAGGAAAAGAGAGCAAATGTTGAAGCATATCACTTAAGTTATAAATACAATGGGTAAAAAATTATAAATAATAACCAATGAAACTTGAGAGGAGGTTAAGTGGGAAGTAACGTGAGTTCAAAACCTCCTCTTTCACAGCAGGAATCAAGAGGTAGTGTGTGAGCAGATATGGCAAAACACACCCATGATTAAAAGGGAATCCCTCCAGGAAGTAGATAGAGCCAACTTGGGGAAAGAAAACTTTCATTTTTCACCTGGCAGCATCCTGAATTTAGTTACTACATGAGGAAAATAGGGTTGCTATGGCAATCACCTGGGATAATGTACCTAAGGCACTTAGCTCAGAATCTGGAACATAGTAAGTGCTCAGTAAATCATGTGGATGGAACAGTAAAGGGAACAGGGCCCCAAATTCCTTGTGGCTTTGTAATTCACAAGCACAACGTCACTCGAAAAGCACAGGAAACTCCTTAGTTGCTCCACAGAGTTACATGACTTCAGGTTCATTGCTGCTTAACATGTAGCCTGTCATGATTTTGCAACCCGATGTAGCACAGAATTGGCAGATGTCCCAATGTCAGATATTTACACAGACAACAGACACCAGTCTCACATTTACCTGCGTAATTGAAAACAAATGATGCCTGACAGATGTTTAATTATTTCCAAATTTCCTATTAGAACAATGTCAGCACTTTGCAAAATAGATTTTGATGAATAACCTGGCCACAATAAACCTTTTAAAAGAAAAATGTTGGCTTTGATGATCTGAGATTTTCAGATTATGAGATCATTAATCATTCTAAGTGTTATGTCTCATTTCTGCTAAAGAATTATTTTACACCCCTAAAGCCATGGCATGTTTATTAGACTTATGTTAAAGAAGAAAATTGCTTCTGCTCATGGCTATTCAAGTTCTATTTAAAATAATTCCTAAACCAGAAATCATTTTCCCCTTTCTCCATTAGGTGTAAGGAATATTGAAATGAATTTTTTAAAAATCTGTCAAAGTCCCCTGCACATTTTCCAGACCCTAATGTAGTGAGATGATAGTAAGAATCTTGCTCTTCGGTGAGACTTTGGAGGACCTGGGTCTGAATCCCAGCAGACCCATCCATGCTGCAGGGGGCATCAGGACAGGGCTGTGCACAGGCTTTGGGAAGATGTTAACGCCTATCGCACTGTGATATCCTACGTCACAAGAAAACTTCTAAATTTTCTGGAACCTACAGGAGCTCTTTTTGAATCACCCCAGCTCATCAATGCAGTAGGCAGATACTTGATGGAAAAGTTGCTCCTCAGCCTGCAGCGGGGCAGGTGGAGAGGCACAGAGGAGCCGAAGGGATGCCAAAGAAGCAAGCTGATTTGTGCAGAAGAACCCGGCAAAGCTCAAGGATCCCAGGCACCAGCTATCTCTGGATCTCAGAGGGATGCGTCCAGAGGTGGCCCACAGGGAACGCGCCTCCCGCCTCCTGCTGTCTATTTCTCTGTGCAGCCAGGCGACTGCACCTGCCCTGGCCTATCCTGGCCTGCCCTGCCCTGCCCTGCTGAAGGCCGGAGAAGGGCTGTCATCAGAGATGCCAGGCCCACGGAGAGGTGAGGACTCCTGCTGAGAAAAGAGGCACAAAGGACAGGCCATAGACCAGAAAGGGAGCCCACGTCCTTCTTCCCTCAGCCTGAGAAACCCTGGCAGCCAGGACCACCCTCCCCAGGGAAGATGGTCCACTTAACAGACAGACAGACAGAGTGGGGACTGAGCACCTGCCAGTGAAGCAGGAGGCTCCCCCCCAGGGTCCCCAGGACAAGCCCCCGTCGTGCACACAGAGCTTCCAACCAATCTGTTCAGCTCCTCGCTGAACTGAAAAGACAGCTGAAGACCAGAGACGTGGGGCTTCTCCACCAGACAGGGGCAGAAACAAAAAGAAACCCCGCCCAGGGAGCAAATGCGCACCTAGAAATTCTAGAATTAACGTCCTTGCTAGGACGAGAGCAGACGGTGAGTTCATGAGAACCAGAAAAGAATGTCGTTCAAAAAACTAAGAGGAAAAGAAACATGCAGAGGACAAAGAGAACTCACAGAGTTAAAACGATGATGAACAATAGAAAGAGAAATGTTGACAGATCAGTCCGAGGAAAATTCTCAGAAATTAGATCAAACATGAAAAAGATTAAAAAAAAAAAAAAAAAAGGTAAGAGAGAAAGGATAAGAAAATCAAAGGATTGATTCTGAAAGGTCAAAATCTGACCCACCTGAGTTCCAGAGCTAAAAGAAAGAAAATGGAGAAGAGGTTATTTTGTTTAAAAAAAAGAAAGAAAGAAAGTGAGCAATACGAGAACAGCAGGGACATTTTGAGAACTGAGAGCCGGAACTTCTGGAAAGAGCCTCCTGCAGGCCTGGAACAATCAATGCAAAGGAGCTGCGCGGTCATTTTTCATTGTGAAATTTTCAGGATGCTGTGGGTAAAAAGAAGACCCTCATGGATTTCAAAATGGAAGAAAAAAAATCCCAAACAAAGAATCAGAAATCAGAACTTCTCCATAGCAAACTGGGGGTGGGGGGTGTTAAAAGGCAACCAGACCCCGAGGGACTGACTGCTGACCAGGTCATCCATCAGGCCTAGGGCTGGGAGAAAGACCTTTCCAGACATACAAGGTCTTAGCACTTTTACCTCCATGCATCTTTTCCCCCAGAAAGCCACTGGGAAATGGGTTTCATCAAAAATGAATAAACCAGGCAGGAAATAGCTCAGAGCTTGAACGCTTGCCTGGCATGCACAAGGCCCTGGGTTCAGTCCCCAGCACCAGAAGCACAAAATACAGGATAAAACCAGGAAAAGATGGGATTCAAGAAAAGGGCATTGGAGAATCCCCAGGATGACAGAAAGCTCCCGGATGCAGCTATGCAGAAGGCAACTGATGGGGACTAGGTTAGGAAAGGGGAGGGGGGGGGGCTGGCCCCACCAGGGCACGCTGGCAAGCTCGGCACCGTGTGTGAAGTGACAGTGACCTGAAAGGAAAGTTTTCTGCAGTTGGTTGAGCCTCTGAGGATGCTTCAGTTGTAGGAAGAACTCTAAGTAATCTTTAAATGACTAAGAAATCTAAGTAATTTTCAAATGAAACAAGTCCAGAGGAAACAAAAAGTTATATAGTGGAAGAACTGTGTTCAGAATGCACTGAAACCTCAAAAAGCTCTGAGCAACAGTACACATTCATGACAACCTGAGCACTGAATCCCAATCTCACCCAAAATGGGATATATTAGGAATGTGTAAGGTGTGTGTATGTGTGTGTGTCTGTATGTGTCTGTATGTGTGTAAGGTAGTAAGAAAATGAGATCCTCATTTTCCACAACAGGATTGCAATAGATAATGACAAAAATTTGAGGGCAAATTAAGAAATTGTTACATATGCATGATTTTTAGAGATGTGGAAGTAGGAAATTTAAGAATAAAAAGTAGTTGCCCTGAAGGGACAGGAGAAATGGGCCAAAGCCATCTGTCTTTAATTAAATATGCTGGGTACAATTTAACTTATAACTTGGTGCTATTTAACTTTGAATACCAAAAATGTGTATGACTTTTATAAAAATAGAATTTATTGTTTTTAAAAAGTAAGTTCCTTTGAAAAAAATAGTTTCTGGCCAGGCATGGTGGCACATGCCCATAGTCCCAGCAGCTTGGAAGGCTGAGGCAGGAAGATTGCGAGTTTAAGTCCAGCCTCAACAACTTAGCAAGGCCCTCAGCAACTTAGTGAGACCTTGTCTCAAAATAAAGAACAAAAAAAGGGCTGGGGATATGGCTCAGTGGGTAAAGTACCCGAGGTAAAATCCCTGGTAGCCAAAAAAAGAAGAAGAAAAAAAAGGTTTTGTACAGTTGAAACAACAGGATTCAAACTCTGTGACTCAAGAGCACCAGGGGGTGGCAGGGCTGTAGCGGGTGGGAGGGAGACGTCTAAGGACCCATCACCAGAGAGGTCTGGCATTGGGAGCAGGGTGTTAGCACAGCACTTCTAGGATGTGACAGTGATTCCAGATGCTGGGGACGTCACAAGGGCACAGAGCGCCCCTTCACATGATTCAGGAAACTGCCCCCGTGTGCAGGTCCAGGGCTGCGCTGAGGTGTGCAGGTGGCAAGGCAGGGCAAGCGTGAGCACCTCAAGATCCATCCGGGTCCTCTGTCCCATGTGGCCTGGCCACCCGTCACTGCCACCCCCTTCTCTTCTCCCACGGGCTCCGGCTGTCTGCGTGTGAGGAAGCTCTGAGCATCTGTTTTATGGCCCAGATTTCAGGACTCAAGCACTTAGACTTGACTGCTCCAGAGCCAGCATCCACTCCCCCTCTCCTTTACCACTTTCATAGCCAGCCAGAGCTTGTGGGGATCAAATGGAATCTGGCCAGCTACAAATCTTGTTGTCCATAATTTGATAAATAAGAGGGGGGAAAACCGAGTTGGCAGATACGGACAAGAGATAGGGCCTCGACAAAGACTCCTTCATCTACCGAGGGCTGACTTCCTCGTCTGTCAAATAAACAGCTGGGCTCTCACCTAGAAGAGCTTGCTGGCCCTAACATTTGATGATCAGAACTTTGAACCTGGTACGTGTTTTCCAAAAGCTGGAACCTTGGGTTCCTCTGGAGGATTAACTGTGGAAGTCTTATGGGCTTGATAAATAATGATACTTAATTACTCCCCTGGAGACTTCCTTGTGCATATATTTAGGTGTTTCCTATGTGCAACGACCTGTCGAAGGCTGAAGTAGGTGTTAGGGACAAAGCTATAAACTCTGACCAGAATGTAAACTGCTTAAGTTGGGAACAAGTGAAATCAATAGCTTCTTCCTTCCCTGCTACTGGCAGCCTGTCCCCTGCCCCTCTTTGCATTTGGACACTCCATTTGGACCCCATGGCCTTATTACCACCTTCTTCTGGGCCTTGTAACTCTCCTGCTGGTTTGGGGATTTACATCTGTAGTCAGATTCTGCGTTGAGACTTCTTATCAATTCTAAGGCAGAATTCACAAAATGTGCTCCACAATTCCACAAAATCTGACATCTTGAGAAAGAGTTCCATGGTCTCATAAGTGTGGACCACACTGGAATAACCCTCTTAATAGTTTTTCCAACTGGCTGACTTCTTGGCCCCCGCACATGCTGATGCTCAAGGGGAATCTGAGAGGAGGATGCAGGTGCTCGACCCGCAACACACAGCCAGGAGTCTCCCCTTTTTCTCCCCTCCCTGGACCGCTGGTTGGACACACCACACATCATGTATTTTGGAACAATTGCTTTAAAAAATAATCCTTGTAAAGACTATGATTGTCTTTTTTCCAATTTCTCCGATGAGGTATGTGGATGTCATGTCAGAGAGTGAAGGGACATTTACACATCACACATAGTAGGTAGCCAATACTATGAGTTAAAATAATGAGACTAACTTTATACCAAAAAAAATCTGGTCAGGTTCCCATTTGGGATGTCAGGTTGGGCTAAGTAATTAGCAGTGCAAATTTCCTCCCCGGTTCCGAGAGCAGAATTTAGTATTCTCTGGTCTCCTGGGATCACTTGACCACATCCTCTACTCTAGCTGCAGAAAAACCCCATACAATTAGGCTACATAATTTGTTCCCTTTTAACTGGGGATGAGAGTTGGTCAAATTATGGGTTGGAAATAATTTTATCATTGTAAAAACTCTAGCCCAACATAGAATTTGTAATCACAATAAACTGAACTATAGAATAGAGACTCTACTGTACTATAAAAAAAAATCACAACGTCAACGAGCTCATGCACGTCCAGCTAGGGTAATCTCTACTGCTCAGAGACAGAGAATAGCACAAAAAAGGAAACACCTCAGAGACAAGCAGTTGAAGCCATTATTCTATGAGAAGTCATAAAGGGAGTTGTTAGTGATCGCAAAAATATTTTTAAATAGTATGTAAGTGGATAATCCCAACTGGTGGAAGAGTAATATGGTTCTCATTCACATACCTGCTTCCTAAAATGTGAGGATGGGGAAGCGGTGGAGAAGATGCATACAGGACACCGAGCACACAAAATCACAGTAGACCAACGCCAAGACACATTGTTATGAAGATATCCAATATACAGAACAAAGAGAAAATATTAAAAGCTACAAGAGAAAGGAGACAGATTACATTCAGGGGTAAACCAATAAGGTTAACAACGGATTTTTCATCACAGACACTGAAAGCAAGAAGGTCATGGAACAATGTATTTCAAACACTGAAAGACAATGGATGCCAACCAAGAATTCTGTATCCAGCAAAATTAAGCTTCAGGTATGACAACGAAATAAAAAATCTTTCATGATAAACAAAAGTTAAAAGAATTTGCAGCCAGAAAACCAGCATTGCAAAGCATTTTGAGCTAAACACTACACGAGGAAGAAATGAAAAACAATAACCAAAACCATCAGTGGGAAGTGCCTCGGTAAAGACAGAGGGTGAGGGGAAAAATAATCATGGAGAAACAAACTAAATTTTTTTAAAAAAGGATAAATAATCAAACATGGATGGAAGTACAAACCATATATCAATAGTAACTCTGAATGTTAATGGCTTAAACTCTCCAATAAAGCGACATAGGCTGGTATCATGGATTAAAAAAACAAATCCAACAATATGCTGCCTCCAGGAGACACATCTGATTGGAAAAGATATACACAGGCTGAAGGTGAAAGGATGGGAAAAAATATACCACGCACACGGTCCTCGTAAGCAAGCAGGGGTGGCCATCCTCATATCGAATAAAATCGACTTCAAGACTAAGTTAATCAAAAGGGATAAGGAAGGACATTATATACTGTTAAAAGGAACCATTCACCAACAAGACATAACAATTATCAATATTTATGCACCAAATAATGGTGCTGCGACATTCATAAAACAAATTCTCCTCAAGTTCAAGAATCAAATAGACCACAACACAATAATTATGGGTGACTTCAACACACCTCTCTCACCATTGGACAGATCCTCCAAACAAAAGTTGAATAAAGAAACTATAGAACTCAATATCACAATCAATAACCTAGACTTAACTGACTTATATAGAATATATCAACCATCATCATCAAATGGATATACTTTTTTCTCAGCAGCACATGGATCCTTCTCAAAAATAGACCATATATTATGCCATAGGGCAACCCTCAGTAAATATAAAGGGGTGGAGATAATACCATGCATTTTATCTGATCATAATGGAATGAAACTGGAAATCAATGATAAAAGATGGAAGGAAAAATCCTACATCACATGGAAAATGAACAATATGTTACTGAATGATCAATGGGTTACAGAAGACATAAAGGAGGAAATCAAAAAATTCTTAGAGATAAATGAAAATACAGACACAACATATCGGAATCTATGGGACACAATGAAAGCAGTTTTAAGAGGAAAATTCATCGCCTGGTGGTCATTCCTCAAAAAAAGAAAAAACCAACAAATAAATGAGCTCACACTTCATCTCAAAGCCCTAGAAAAGGAAGAGCAAAACAACAGCAAATGTAGCAGAAGGCAAGAAATAATTAATATCAGAGCGGAAATCAATGAAATTGAAACAAAAGAAACTATTGAAAAAATTAACAAAACTAAAAGTTGGTTCTTCGAAAAAATAAATAAGATCAACAGACCTTTAGCCATGCTAACGAAGAGAAGAAGAGAGAGAACTCAAATTACTAACATACGGGATGAAAAAGGCAATATCACAACAGATGCTACAGAAATACAGAAGACAATTAGAAATTATTCTGAAAACCTATATTCCAATAAAATAGAAGATAGTGAAGACATCGATAAATTTCTTAAGTCATATGATTTGCCCAGACTGAGTCAGGAGGATACACACAATTTGAAGAGACCAATATCAAATGGATGAAATTGAAGAAGCCATCAAAAGACTACCAACCAAGAAAAGCCCAGGACCGGATGGGTATACAGCGGAGTTTTACAAAACCTTTAAAGAAGAATTAATACCAATACTTTTCAAGTTATTTCAGGAAATAGAAAAAGAGGGAGCTCTTCCAAATTCATTCTATGAGGCCAACATCACCCTGATTCTGAAACCAGACAAAGACACCTCAAAGAAAGAAAACTACAGACCAATATCTCTAATGAACCTAGATGCAAAAATCCTCAATAAAATTCTGGCGAATCGAATACAAAAACACATCAAAAAAATTGTGCACCATGATCAAGTAGGATTCATCCCTGGGATGCAAGGATGGTTCAATATACAGAAATCAATAAATGTTATTCACCACATCAATAGACTTAAAGATAAGAACCATATGATCATCTCGATAGACGCAGAGAAAGCATTCGACAAAGTACAGCATCCCTTTATGTTCAAAACATTAGAAAAACTAGGGATAACAGGAACTCACCTTGACATTGTAAAAGCTATCTATGCTAAGCCTCAGGCTAGCATCATTCTGAATGGAGAAAAATTGAAGGCATTCCCTCTAAAATCCAGAACAAGACAGGGATGCCCCCTATCACCACTTCTATTCAATATAGTTCTAGAAACACTGGCCAGAGCAATTAGACAGACAAAAGAAATAAAAGGCATAAAAAATTGGAAAAGAAGAACTTAAATTATCACTATTTGCAGATGACATGATTCTATACCTAGAAGACCCAAAAGGGTCTACAAAGAAACTACTAGAACTAATAAGTGAATTCAGCAAAGTGGCAGGATATAAAATCAACATGCATAAATCAAAGGCATTTCTGTATATCAGCGACAAAACTTCTGAAACGGAAATGAGGAAAAACACTCCATTCACAATATCCTCAAAAAAAATAAAATACTTGGGAATCAACCTAACAAAAGAGGTGAAAGATTTATACAATGAAAACTACAGAACCCGAAAGAGAGAAGTAGAAGATGATCTTAGAAGATGGAAAAATATACCCTGTTCATGGAGAGGCAGAACTAACATTATCAAAATGGTGATATTACCAAAAGTTCTCTATAGGTTTAACGCAATGCCAATCAAAATCCCAACAGCATTTCTTGTAGAAATAGATAAAGCAATCATGAAATTCATATGGAAAAATAAAAGACCCAGAATAGCAAAAGCAATTCTAAGCAGGAAGTGTGAATCAGGCGGTATAGCGATACCAGATTTCAAACTATATTACAGAGCAATAGTGACAAAAACAGCATGGTACTGGTACCAAAACAGGCGGGTGGACCAATGGTATAGAATAGAGGACACAGAGACTAATCCACAAAGTTACAACTATCTTATATTTGATAAAGGGGCTAAAAGCATGCAATGGAGGAAGGATAGCATCTTCAACAAATGGTGTTGGGAAAACTGGAAATCCATATGCAACAAAATGAAACTGAATCCCTTTCTCTCGCCATGCACAAAAGTTAACTCAAAATGGATCAAGGAGCTTGATATCAAATCAGAGACTCTGCGTCTGATAGAAGAAAAAGTTGGCTCCGATCTACATATTGTGGGGTCGGGCTCCAAATTCCTTAATAGGACACCCATAGCACAAGAGTTAATAACAAGAATCAACAAATGGGACTTACTTAAACTAAAAAGTTTTTTCTCAGCAAGAGAAACAATAAGAGAGGTAAATAGGGAGCCTACATCCTGGGAACAAATCTTTACTCCACACACTTCAGATAGAGCCCTAATATCCAGAGTATACAAAGAACTCAAAAAATTAGACAATAAGATAACAAATAACCCAATCAACAAATGGGCCAAGGACCTGAACAGACACTTCTCAGAGGAGGATATACAATCAATCAACAAGTACATGAAAAAATGCTCACCATCTCTAGCAGTCAGAGAAATGCAAATCAAAACCACCCTAAGATACCATCTCACTCCAGTAAGATTGGCAGCCATTATGAAGTCCAACAACAACAAGTGCTGGCGAGGATGTGGAGAAAAGGGTACACTTGTACATTGCTGGTGGGACTGCAAATTGGTGCGGCCAATTTGGAAAGCAGTTTGGAGATTCCTGGGAAAGCTGGGAATGGAACCACCATTTGACCTTGCTATTGCCCTTCTGGGACTATTCCCTGAAGACCTTAAAAGAGCATGCTACAGGGATACTGCCACATCGATGTTCATAGCAGCACAATTCACAATAGCTAGACTGTGGAACCAACCCAGATGCCCTTCAATAGATGAATAGATTAAAAAAATGTGGCATCTATACACAATGGAGTACTATGCAGCAATAAAAAATGACAAAATCATAGAATTTGCAGGGAAATGGATGGCACTAGAGCAGATTATGCTTAGTGAAGCTAGCCAATCCCTAAAAAACAAATACCAAATGTCTTCTTTGATATAATGAGAGCAACTATGAACAGAGCAGGGAGGAAGAGCAGGAAGAAAAGATTAACATTAAACAGAGACATGAGATGGGAGGGAAAGGGAGAGAAAAGGGAAATTGCATGGAAATAAAGGGAGACCCTCATTGCTCTACAAAATTACATATAAGAGGTTGTGAGGGGAATGGGAAAATAAACCAGGAGAGAAATGAATTACAGTAGATGGGGTAGAGAGAGAAGATGGGAGGGGAGGGGAGGGGGGAATAGTAGGGGATAGGAAAGGTAGCAGAATACAACAATTACTAATAGGGCATTATGTAAAATTGTGGATGTGTAACCGGCGTGATTCTGCAATCTGCATTTGGGGTAAAATTGGGGGTTCATAACCCACTTCAATCTAATGTATGAAATATGATATGTCAAGAGCTTTGTAATGTTGTGAACAACCAATAAAAAATAAATAAATTTTAAAAAATGTGAGGATGCGTGTGTGCAGGCATGCACATGCCCTTGTGTGTACAGGAGGTGAGGATAAGGGTGGCAGCGGGTGCAATAAGTTCTTCCATAATGGCCTTAAAGAAATCAGAGAGGTGGTACATGCACTAGAACATGCCTGTAATCTCAGTGGCTCAGGAGGCTGAGGCAGGAGGATCACAAGTTTGAGACCAGCCTCAGCAAGACCTTAAGCAACTTAGCAAGACCCTGTCTCAAAAAAAAAAATTATATATGTATATAGATATGGTCTGGAGATGTAGCTCAGTATTTAAGTGCCCCGGAGTCAATCCCTGGTGAAGAAGAAGGAAGAAGAGGAGCAGGAGGAAAAGGAGGTGGCACAGGGGGAGAAGGAGGAGAAGGAAGACAAGTCAGAGAAAATAGACAGGGGGAAGGAAGAGTGTGGGAGTTTTGGCTCAATGCATATCCAAAACAGATGTTCATTTATTGACTAATGATGTTATTTAGCATTAAAAATAACATTTCATACCTAAAATGTTATTAAAATTCATTTTAAAATTCTGTTATAAGCTTTCTTATCCAGAGATAAAGAACAATAAAAAGCTCAACTCCCTCTAAACTTGAAGAAGGAATTTAACCTTCGGCCAGTTCTCAGAATCATCTGAACTTTGAGTCCAGAGTATCTCACAAAAGAGCCCTGGCCGGGCACATCAAACCAGGATTATGCTGGCAAGCACTAGGGGGAAGTGTCAAGTTTGGAACTGTGCAGCATGTGTTTACCTAACCCATTAATCAGAGTTTTCAAATTTGCAACTACTGCAATGAAATTGACACCGGTGCATTAAAATGGGCTGGAAATCATCATCCAGAGCTTCTGTCTCCTTTACATGTGCTTTCATGTGTTCCAATCATTCACTTCTTCCTTTTCTCCAAGAATGGACTTTGAAAAACACCATTATTTCAAAGTTACTGTTAGAGGTATATCTGTTCCACATCTGGGACAAGGGACAAAGGGGATTAAGAGAGGAATGCCAATTATAGCAAAAGATTAACTGAGGGCTTTAAGTGAACCAGAGATAATTACACTCTTCTCTATTCCATAGAGTTGCAAATCCTCATGCAAAAAGCTTGAAGAACCTTTTTTTGGTTTTCCATGAACCAATCTGACGACTGTTTCCATCTGTGCTCACCTAACAACCTCATTCCACCTCCTTCCTCCCTTGCCAGCTCCTCCCCTGAGCCTTCCAAGGGAGAACCCTGGAGAGCCCAGCCCTAGACTCTCCTTCCCAGTCCACACCTCTACCCACTCACCCTGGGTTGCTGTTTACTGTCAAGCCAGCAACTGGGTCTCCAGGCCAGACCTCTCACCTGAGAGCACTGGGTGCAGAGGTGTACTTGGGATAACCAAGATCTAAAGCAACCTGCCTTCAACATCTCAATTTAAAAGGTTAATATGTTGCAAATCTAATGAACTCCTGATTAATTAAAATGCTGATAGAGTAACTGTTTCAGTTAATTGAATGTTTTAATTAAGTAAAGGTTCAGCCACTTTTAAAAATACATTAGCACACATCCCAACTTAGTAACACGGTATTCAGGACATATTTTAAATTCTGATTTCTCTTTTTCTCTAAACTGAAAGCACCTTCATGTCAGAACCATAAATATCTGTACACTGAGACTTAGGTTTGGATTATTCCACAGATAGAAAATATGCAAGAACTGGGCTGAATCAGCATTGCCTCCAGGGCTCACTTGGAATTTACTCTAATCCCAACATTTAATTTACCTGCATTTTTTTAAAACCTCTTTTACATAAAATAAACTTAAAAGGAAATACCCAATATGAATCCTATAGGAATAAAAATTCATAAAGGGTACTGAAGCAAGAAGAAATGAAGATCTATCAAGGGGGCAAAGATGCGGGGGATAGCATACAATTTCAAGCTTCAAGAGCAAATGGGTGACCTCTTTTAGGGATCTTACCTGTAACCAGACTGGCGCTGGTTTTGAGGAGAGCTGTGGAATAACAGGAGGTGTTTCTGTGGTGTTTCAAAAGAATCAAGGCAAGTGTTTACCTGGAGGAGTTTGCAAGGAGAGCGTGGCCCCAAAAATGCTAACCCAGGTCGGATGAGTTTCCTCTCTGCCAGGTTCACCTGCCCCTCCCCTGTCAGCTGGCCTACCCATCCCAGCATCCCTGGGGCTTCTGGTCTACCAGGCTGACATACTGAGAAATGTCTTCAGGGTGTCTTTGAAGCCCAGCAAGTGCTGAACCACCCTTGTGGGTCTCAGCAACTAGGCCTGCGTTGGCCAATGAGTGAGGTCCACACAGGTAGCCGCTTTGCTTATGTAAAGATTTCAGAAGTGAATGAAACCATTCTTCTTCTAATATTTTTTTGGCTATATATGGACACAATAGCTTTATTTTATTTTTACGTGGTTCTGAGGATAGAACCCAGTGCCTCCCATGTGCGAGGTGGGCATTCTACCACCGAGCTACAATCCCAGCCAGAAACCAATATTCTTGGTTAACACACTGTGTCCATGCACTGTCACAAACACAGAACTGCCACAAATTCTCCAATTATTTCCACTTTGCCTAACAATGGTCATAGGTAGGTACCAGGCAACTTTAAAAATTTGCCCAGACCACAAAAGGTGAGCTATTCAACAAAAAACTGGATTCCCTCTAGGGAAATCTGGAAAGCAAATCAAACAAATTAAAGCTGAAAAGTCTGCTTATCAAAGACAATATTGACATTCCCTCTTCCCTAAATTTCTCTCCTCTTAGAGGTGCACTGGGTGGGGTCAGCCTTACTGAAGTTCTGGAATCTCCATGTGCCTGAGAAAGGCCTCCGCTTCCCAGTATTTCTGAAGGTTCAAGTCTGTGCTTATCTAAAGTTAACAGGGGCCCAAAGTCATAATTGAAGCTCAGCCACAAGTCAGAGAAATCAAACTTCCAGTTTGAAATAATAACAATTTAATAGACAAACAAGACATCACAGTGAATAAAATAGAAAGCATTGCTCTTTCTCCATTCAACAGCACGAAGAGCTCGTTGTTGTTGTTGTTGTACATTTAAAACTCTTTAACCAAACAGCTTACTGGAAACCAAGGGAGGAGACGGCCACGAGGCACAGACACGACTTCAGCACTGCAGACGTCATACAAATAAGCGAAGCGCGGTCCCCACGTCCAGCACTGTCGGGAAAGCTCATCTCGTAACTCACCCATTTTCTCATTTACACTTCAGACAAATGAGTGTTTCTTAAAAACCTTATAAATATATAAATCCAAACCACAAAACATCTCTTAAACATTATTTTACTCAAAGTACAAATGGATTCCTGGAAACTGCATTCACAATGCGACCTAAGCTAGGTTTTATGGAATCGTCAGTGTAGTTAGTTGTACGTTGGGCTTAAATCCACTGGGCCACATCCATATAGGCTTTCTCATCCTACCTACCTCGGGCACACAGGTTTTTTAAAGTTAATAGTTACTTAATGAAAATCAAACTGCTATTCTAGGTAAGTATCCCTTTTTCCTCAATAAGGAGTAAGGAGATTGGAAATGGCCCCTCTGTAACTATTTCACGCCACAAATATTTCATCATAGACAAGTTAAAGTCGCCTTAGTAAAGCCCTTTTCTAAGAGTTGCAAATGTTTTAATGTCAATCATAGATAATGGTTTAAGACACTAAAAAGCCCCTTTATTTATTTTTGCCTAGTTTCTGTGAACATTCTATCTCCCGACCCTGAAGCCTGCTGGACCAGTTCTTCTCACCGCTGTGTCCACTCACTTCCCCTACACCGTCAGAAGTGCAGACTCAAGTCACAGGGCGTCCGCTTCTATCTGAAATTAACGTAGAACTTGAATCTGTTCCAAGACTGACCGGATGTGGCAGGGGCCCAGGTTCAGCTGCCCCTGGCTTCCACTTTACCCCGAGGGTCTTTTCACGAGGACGCCAGCTCAGCCTGTCTCTGCCCACTGCGTGGCCCAGACTTGCAGGCACAGCGCTGCACCTACCCCCAGCCACTGTATACAGCACCACCCGGCACAGCATAGAGCATCTTGGGCTAGCGCTTCACACCGTGAGTGAGGGCAGCTCCCTAACTGCTTCTGGGTTTTCGTTGTCAAAATTCACCCCACATTGTTCCGGGATTGAGCTAAACAAGTCCTAATCAGACTTTTTAAACAATGGGAAGAAAAGAACATCTTCAAAACCAAAGAGAACAAGTGAAACGGAAACCTGCTCAGGGGAGGGGTGGCCGACTGAGCAGCGTGGCCAGAGCCCAGACGACACTAAGGTGTTCTGGGAAGGTGGCTTCCACCAGCAGGGCCGCTCTCTGAGAAGCCCGGGGAGAGAGCAAAGCCAACATGGGGACAGTGCTGTCACCGGCAGACGCCACCTCTGCCAGGCAGGCTGCTCTGGTGGACTCCCCAGTGCCCTGCACTCTCTTTAGAAAGTGGCAGAACAGGCATTCGGTCCAGCCACCCACGGGAGTAAGATGGAGCATCCTCCTGGCAGGCAGCGCGGAGGGAGGGCCTCTCAGGGGAGCAGCAGACCTGGGGTGACACCACCTGAACACAGAAAGCACCTCAATTCACTGGGAGCACGGAGGAGGGGCACACACTGGGCACATGTGTCTCAAAGCCACTCCCCGTGTCCACACACCTCGGCAGAGCATCTGTGACTGCGACAGGAGGAACCAGGCCACCAGGACCTCTGGCAGCCCAGCACACCTCACCCTGGGGTGTGTCTGGAAGACCTGGGGGACCCCTCAGAGCTCCACGAGGGCCGGGCCTACACAGCTGCCTGGCTAACCCCCGGTAGAAGTGGACAACCGCAGCACACGGGAGCACCCACCAGTCCACACCTGGATGGGAACAGGCCACAGACCTATGACCCAGGCTGTTCCAGCCGTGAACAGAAACCTTAAAGAACATGAAAGAAAACACACCATGAAGTGCCCGACCCCCACAACCCCCACGGCAGCGTGTGCACTGCTGGCTTTGCCTATGGATTACGCGGGAAGTGACATACAGTCTAGAAACTCATGACAAACACACTGGCAAAAGCCGTACACCATGAGGATGACAAGGCTCGAAGGGACCAGGCTGACAAAGACGACCCCAAGGGTGACTTTCTTGGACACCAGTAAGTAGATCCCCTAAGGGCAGGGAGCTGAAGTAGAGCAAGCCCAGCAACCACACCAACACCCGGACGGACGTCTGAAACAGCAGGGACGTGCAGTTCCACACAGTCCAGTTGTGGGACACGGTGGTGACAGAGTCGAAACTCGCAGGCCTGTAGAATTCCACCACGGGGCTGGCGCTCAGGGACGTGGCGCTTTCCCTCTGCACCTCCATGATGGTGATCACCAGGCAGTTGGAGGCCGTGTGGGAAGGGCTGACCAGGGAGGCCAGCCTCTTGGGGGTCAGCAGCAGCTCGGTGGGGTTCTCCGGCAGGCACTTCTTCCCTTTGCCGCCACAAGTCAAGTTGACAAGGATGTTGTTGTCGTCGGGCAGGCTGCTGACCTCGTCATCGGGCAGGCACGTCTCGAACCTGCAGAAAGGGCAGACGATGACGCCTTGCGGGGAGTCCCCAAAGTCTATGATCTTGTAGAGGCATTTGGCACACACCCGGTGGCAGCAGCCCAGCACTTTGGGCTTCCTCTGCCTCAGGTTGTACCGGCTGTAGCAGATCTTGCACTCGAGCTCGTCGGACCCCTGCAACTCCACGGTGTCTTCGGGGGGCTGGCTGGCCATCCTGCCGGGGAACAGCTTGCACTAAGGTGTCCCTCGGAATCTCATTTCAGCTGGACCCGCAGGGAGGCGAAGAGGCTGGGCCAGTAGCGACAGAAACCAAAGTCCTGCAGGCATGTTCAGCTTCCCCTCGCAGCTCCCCGCCTCACAGGCATGTCTGCAGAGGTCACGCGAAGGGTCTGCAAAGAAAGGAAAACACAGGCTCTAAGGTAGTGAATGTGGGCCAACAGGTGAGTCTGAAACCATAGTGAACAGAGGCCAACAGGCGTCTAAAACCATAGTAAAGGGGGCGCCAACAGGCGAGTCTAAAACCATAGTGAACAGGGGGCCAACAGGTGTCTAAAACCATAATGAACAGAGGCCAACAGGCGAGTCTGAGACCATAGTGAACAGGGGCCAACAGGCGTCTAAAACCATAGTAAAGGGGGTGCCAACAGGCGAGTCTAAAACCATAGTGAAGGGGGGCCAACAGGTGTCTAAAACCATAGTGAAGGGGGCGCCAACAGGTGTCTAAAACCATAGTAAAGGGGGTGCCAACAGGCGAGTCTGAGACCATAGGGAACAGGGGCAACAGGTGTCTAAAACCATAGTGAACAGGGGCCAACAGGTGTCTAAAACCATAGTGAAGGGGGGGCCAACAGGCGAGTCTAAAACCACAGTGAAGGGGGGACCAACAGGCGAGTCTAAAACCATAGTGAAGGGGGGGTCAGGTGTGTCTAAAAGGGCTCCACAGAACTTTCTGAGCCCCAAGGACGGTGTGCAGTGGCCCTAACAGGGTCAAATCCCATCATCTCTTCACACGTTTCTGTCTCCAAGCCAGAAAATTGTCACTTCCTGTAGCTGCTTCAGTCTACAAATAAGCCAAGAAGGTGGGAGTAAGAACCCTGTGGGTGTGGCACAGAGGGGCATGTGTCCCCAGGGTACTTAGGAGACGAGGGAGTTTCTTCCTGGTACTTGCACACATTCTGGCCTCTTTGAGAAGAGAGTGAAGGTGTATCCCAACAGCACACCAACTCAGAGGGTGCTGGTAGACAACAGGTGTCAGGTACCTCCAACAGCCCGGCAGGCGCAGAAGGCACAAGGAAGCAAAAGGCCACTAACACAGGCACTAGAGACAAGTCGAGGTACTTCCCAAGGAAGAGACGTAGACACGGACGGACGAAGTACATCAGCCACACACCACCACTCCTGCACAGCCACCAAAAAATGGCCACGCTCACCTACTCGCAGGCCTCAACCCAAAAATGCTCTATAACACCCAGCACAAAGTACTCACAGTCTTGTCACTAGTAATAATAATAATACTGTCCTCAGTGGCTTGGGACAAGTGGCTGAAGACTGGGGGGGGGGGGGCGGCTGATGCAAACACTCAGCTGTCAATCATCAGTATTAATGAGAGCAGAATGTGGGAAGTCTCCAAATCCTTTTCGTTTAGTTTTCATATACATGATATTTTTGGTAGCCTTCTCTTAAATTATGCTTTGCTTGGAAAACATCGAAATGTATTTGAGTTTCTGAGCACAACCCTGAGCCACACGAGCAGAAGGCTGTCACAACATTTCTGAGAAGCAGAGCACAGCTACGCTAGAATTCAAACTCTGTTGTGATCGTACTGCGTTCATGGAAAAGAGGCCGTGGGTACCTACACCTGGGCAGTCTTTCAGAATCATGAAGAGCTGGCCTGGGCGTACACATCATCTTCCTCTTTGTTTATGACTTTTGCTAATTTTTAAATCAATTTCTTGTTCTACAAGGATGTCTAACGGATATCCGTGGCAAGATGCAGACTTGCAAGAAAAAGGAAGTCAATGGAATCTCTGGTGACAGCCAAAAACATGGGTAGGATTTTAAAAAAAACAAAACAGTGTACTGTACCTCAGTGCCCACGTACCAGAACTGCGGTCCTGAGCCACACTGTGGCTCCAGTGTCTCACACACAAACACCGTTTCTTTGGTGGCTTTCCTTCCCCAGGCCCTAATACCTCCTTCACTCCAGACCTGACCCGTCCAGGACACGTGCTGTGGTACTGCAGGGAAGGGCTGGACCTCGCCCACAAATCCCCTCGGCTGGCAGGCTTTCCTCCTCCTCCTCCAGGAGAAACGTTTCTGAGGCCACGGCCAAGCGGCCGGAAGCTGCTCTATCGTCACTCCTCCTGGCCGTACCCACCTTCACGGGATGGCCCTTGCACTGGGCAGCAGACTGGTGACCGACTTCCTGGGGGGCTCCAGTCATTCCCTGATGCGCAGTCTCCTGCAGCCCCCGCCAGCCACACACAGGGCAGACTCCGCATGTTCTCCCTGTGCGCTCAGCTTCACGCCCTCCCAAACCCCCAAACCCAGACGTCCCCAGGCTGACTGAAGAGAGGGATGACAGAGACTGCCCCCTCGCCACAGGAAAGGACTGAGGTATGCAGGGTCACAGAAAGGAAAGACAGTGTTCAGCGCAGACGGCGCACTGGAGGAGAGGAGGAACCGCCAGCCAGGGGCACTGAGCAGTGGTGAACCCAGGGCCAGGGAGCTGACACAGGAACCCCAACCAAAGGCTGCGCCACCTCCGTGCCAGCTTCCAGCCCTAGAGGGAGGGGGCAGGAACCCTGCTCTGGCTCGCTGAGAATCCTGAGAACCTAAATCATGTGCTGACAACCCTGAGCTGCTATTGAAACTCGGCATTTTCACCGACACACTCCGTCACGCAGGTTCACGTGATCACGATGCTCATGTTTGCCAAGATTCACACGAGGGCTTCTGGGCAACAGGAAAGAAACGCCGCATGTCCAAATGTCCAGTCAAAAAGAGACCCGCTCTGATTCTAAGGCCCACGCTAGCAAACTTGCCCCTCAGCATGGATGACATCTCTGAGGGGCACCTCCAGGCAGACCCTCCCACAGCGTGGCTCTGCCAGCACCCCTGAAGGGCGCAGCATGACTGTCCCATACTGGAGCAGAAGCGCAGGGCGCTGGGCTACCGCCTGTTCCTGAGAGGAACTCACCTGTCTCACCGGGACCCCAAGCTCCCTCAGAGGTCCTGACTTCTCTTGGAAAGACCCTCCTGACCTCGTGGAGACCTCAAATACACGAATGGGTCCTATCTGCTACTACTCTACTCTGAATTTTGCATCTATATTCAAAATGAAGTTGGTCTCTAGAATGTTTTTGTACTCTCCTGGGTTTTGCCATTAAATGCGTCCTTATTGTGTGAATGAATTAGGAGCTTTGCAACTTCTCCTGGAAGTTTAAATGATGATAAAAATCATTTGTTCTTTAAAAGTCACATAAAACACAGCTGCAATTCCATGTGATCCCACTGCCCTTGTCAACGGCAGATCTTTAATCACTTTTCCATCTCTTTACAGCTACTGTCCTGTTCAAATTATCCATTGCTTCCTGAGTTGGATTTGGACTTTGATATTTGATAAGAAAAAAAAGGTCCATTTCTTCTAGTTTTTCCAATTCTTTGTCTCAGAGTTGAAGAACATTGTGGTGAGCCATTTTGCTGCGCTGCCTTGTGTGGGTGTTGGCTTAGTTCTTGGACAATAACTCAGTGCTTTGTGGTCGGCCAGTTCCGGAGCGAGCCGATATGATAATGTGCTGAGTGTTCTAAGAACCAGTAAAAACTGGTAAGAACCAGTTGACCTGTACTTCCTGGCTCTGGGCGCCAGTGCTGAATTCCTTGCCTTATTGGCTGCTGCTGTGTTGCTATGCGCTTTTGTCCAATCACATGAGACTTAGGCCGCGGCTCTAGTATATTAGGGGTGGTCTTTTCGGGCTCAGGGTCCTTTCTCTCAACGAACCATAATGGAAGCTCCCAATAAAGCGTGCTAGAGAAGAATCCTGTTTGTTGTCGTCATTCCTGCCGGCGGGTAGACGCGACAAGTGGTGCCGAAATCCCGGGAATTGTCATCTGTCGGCTACGAGGGGACCCCCGACATTTTGCGGGAGGATTCAGAACTTTACACGCGGAGCGGTGGCGCCGGTAAGTAATCCCCTGATCCGGTGGCTCTGGCTTAGTATAGTGCTCTATCATGGGTCAATATCAGTCTGTTTTCCTGAAACCACTAAAAAGGGGACAGGAGATTTTGGTGGAGCATCAGGATACTGGGTCAGAGTCAGAGGAATCTAAGCAAGAAAGACATGAAACAAAACAAAAAAGGGGATCTAATGCAAAGTTAAGTGAAAGTGCACTCAAGGAACAAAAGGACGTGACTCCAGCGTTAGGAGCATGCCCGAAACTCTATCCAGATTTATCTGCCTTCCGTAAAGTGAAGACAGTTGATTCAGATGAGTCTGAATCGGAAGGCGAGTCAGAAGGCTTTACCCCAGAAGAAGAACAAAGCTTAGAGAAAATGGCGGCTAAATATGAGCATGGCCGCTATGACGCGGCAATGGCCGCCGCCCTTCTTCCTCCGAAGCCTCCGGCATATCCTGTAGCTAAACAACTGTTGCCACGTAAAGGGTCTCCACCCACTGCTCCAGGCGGAGCTTGTGGCTTCATAAAACGCAGTACTTGGAGGAAGCTGGAAGAGGAGGGTGCATATCCTGTTGGTGCATATCCTGTCTTTGAGGATGCACAAGGACAGAGATATTTTGAGCCCATTCCTTATAAATTAGTTAAAGATATAGCTGAATCTGTGAGGACAAATGGTGTCACAGCATCTTTTACAATTGCATTGCTTGAACGCTTACATCTTAGTGCTATGGCACCAATGGATTGGTATCATTTAGCAAAGGCCTGTCTCTCCATGGGACAATATCTTGATTTTAAGGCATTATACTTGGATGCCGCTACACAACAGGCTTATGCGAATGCAGCTGATGGTCAACAAGCCTGGGATGTGGAGATGCTGACCGGGACAGGTCAGTGGGCCCAAAATCAAAATGTTTATCCATTAGTAGTATATCAACAGATTAATACTTTGGCCTTACGTGCCTGGAAGGCCCTCCCTAATAGAGGTGAAACAACGGGGAATCTTACAAAAATCATACAAGGCCCTACTGAGCCGTTTTCAGATTTTGTCGCCCGTATGCTTCAGGCAGCCCTCTCACAGGTCATCAATGGTCAACAGTCTGGTTCAGGAAATTCCTCTGACGGAGGGTGTGTCCCTGTTACCACCCTACTTATGGTTAGTTATGTAACCGTTCCAACATATCAGGGGACACCAAATGCTACCAAAATGAGACCTGGGCCACGGTGCTCACCTGATTATTCCTTTCCGCCAGAGTTTACTCCTTGCCAGAGTCCTCTGGTTCCAGAAAAACAAGTTGCCCCGGGATTTCAATTATCCCCTCCCCTTAAGGGATTTTCTTTTAATATTACTGGAAATTCTACTAAGACAAATTTGGCAGGATGGCCTTGGTACTCTTGGATATTATACAATGAGATGGGGGCGGGAACGGACTTCTCCGCTGTAGCCTATTTAAATGGGGGAGTTCATTGGATTAAAAATGTTTCTGGAAATACATGTCAGTCTGGAACCAAAAAATACTTATCAAATATTACTATCAATGAAGAATATCATAATGCCTCCTTCCCTGCTGCTGAAATATGCGTTCAGCCACCATTTATGTTCTTACTTGTTAATCATACTGACAATTCTACTATAGTTAATTGCACTGTGAAAGAATGTTATTTAACTCAGTGTTGGAATACTTCCTTGTCATTGGCTTTGGTGGTAAAGGTTCCGACCTTTGTGCCCATGCCAGTTGAGGCCGATCCTAGTTCTTTTCCTCTGGTACAGTTGGTCAGGGAGAGAAGAGATTTTGGCATTACAGCTGCTATAGTTACAGCTATTGTGGTGTCTGCTGCGGCAGCTACTACTGCAGCCATAGCTATGGCCTCTCAAGTACAAACAGCTAAAGTTATTAATAGTGTGGTAGATCAAACAGCTAAAGCTTTAACTACAATAGAAGAAATTAATAGGCATCTTACTGCTGGTATTCATTTACTTAATCAAAGAGTAGACATAATACAAGAACAAATAGAGGAAGTTTATAAAATTACTCAGTTAGGATGTGTATCTCATTATAAGTATGTGTGTGTTACTCCTTTACGTTATAATATGACTGCTTCTGTGGAACAAAGTAACAGATTGTCTAGATTTTTACAGGGAAACTGGACTAAAGAAGGAGTACGGCTCACTCAAGAATTGCTGTCTCAGATTGCCAACTTGAATGGAACACGTGTGGAGCCTCTTTCTGTTGCAGACTTTGCCTCCTGGGCCTCTTCTATATTTTCCTACTTTAAAGAGTGGGTAGGGGTTGGGTTATTCGGTATTATGCTTCTTTTTGGCCTTGTCTTATGCCTTTGGATGATTTGTCATATGCGACGCACGCAGCAAAGTGATAGGGTCAAGGTGGTTCAGGCACTCGCTGCATTGGAAGCTGGGGCCTCCCCACAAATTTGGCTCGCCAGCTTGGCAAAATCCTAACACCCCTGTTTTGATGTGGATGGCCTTTGCACACCAAGTGACCTTGTTGTCATTGCACCTTGGAAGGCTTCCATGTCTAGGGAAGACAGCCTTTGCACTCTGAAGGGTAAATGTTGCCCATTGCACTCAGAAAGGTGACTTCCTCGTTTGGCCTTTGAATGCCACCCTTGATCGGAGGGGTCATCATGAGGACACTTCCTAGATCGGGTGAATTTTAAATGGTTCAAACAAAATATAAAAGGGGGAACTGTGGTGAGCCATTTTGCTGCGCTGCCTTGTGTGGGTGTTGGCTTAGTTCTTGGACAATAACTCAGTGCTTTGTGGTCGGCCAGTTCCGGAGTGAGCTGATATGATAATGTGCTGAGTGTTCTAAGAACCAGTAAAAACTGGTAAGAACCAGTTGACCTGTACTTCCTGGCTCTGGGCGCCAGTGCTGAATTCCTTGCCTTATTGGCTGCTGCTGTGTTGCTATGCGCTTTTGTCCAATCGCGTGAGACTTAGGCCGCGGCTCTAGTATATTAGGGGTGGTCTTTTCGGGCTCAGGGTCCTTTCTCTCAACGAACCATAATGGAAGCTCCCAATAAAGCGTGCTAGAGAAGAATCCTGTTTGTTGTCGTCATTCCTGCTGGCGGGTAGACGCGACAGAACATGTCTCTGCTATCTTCTTTAATCAGCCCTGCATCTCTGGGTATGCCCCCTTTCTCACCTGCAGTCTTCTAATTATTTTATTCTTTAATTTCCTAATCAGACACAAAAACCCATTATCTATTTTATTATACTTTTCAAAGAATCAGCTATCCATGTGCTTGTCTTTCTATTTTTACTTCATTAATTCCAGCTTTTCTCTTTATTATTCCATCTAACTTAGTTTGTTGGGACATTCTTTTTCCCGTTTCATGATAGAGATAAGTACTGTCCTTGTGTTTAAATAATAAATCTAAAGACTGTGACACTCCACTGGCTGAAACTTCTGGAATAGATCCTCCTATTGATTTCCAGGCAGCTTCTCATTTGACTTTTGATTTCTCCTTTTGATACAAAATAATATAAAGTGTTTTAACTTCTAAACAGCAAAATTTCTTTTTATTTCTTCTGCTATTTATTTCTGATCTTAATGGATACTGATCAAAGAATGAGCCCTAAGAACATCTCTTTTCCTTTGAATTTATCAAGATGCTCTTTGTAGTCTGCATATGATCCATTTTCCTAATTATTCCAGAAAAGAACATTCTGTTTTCAAGAAATACAAGATTCCCACATATCTACTAAATAAACTTATCTATTTATTCAGTTTTTCTGCCTTAGGTTCACACACGGCTACGGCAGGGGAGGGAGTGGAAGAGGTTTATCAAGGGTCTCATTTCCAAGAGTGTTGCTCTACTGACCTTGGACTGGTGTTTACGTATGAGCTTCATCTTCTTTATAAACTCTTTCTTTTCATCATTAAATAACATCTTTCCTTGTCCTATTTATGCCTTAAACTGAGACACCACCTTGCCTTAACCTAATATTGCTCGTTCTACTGATTCTCGGCATTTGCCTTAGGTCCATCTTCTATTGCCTTATTTCAAGCGTTTCCTATAAACAGCTTGAGGGTTTTTGCTGAGAGCCACAGCCGAGTCGGAATGGCCCCTGGCATTTTGCCAGAAGTAATGGTTGAGAGGGGAGCCATTAAGATGATGCTGGATTGATTCAATTGTATATAGACCCCTGCTGTCCACCTGGGGGGGGGGCTGCCTGTTACTTTGGAGTTCTCGCAGGATTCCTGGGGAGTTCGAGTAGGTTGGGAAGTTCCGGTGGAGGGAGTTCTGGTTGGTGTGGTGTTCCTGGGGGCCGCATGGGTGGCATTCGGGAGAGTTCCCGGGGAATGTGTGTGGAGTGCTGTTGGAGTTCAGGCAATAAAGTTTCCTGTTTGAACATACAAGTGCTTTGTGGCGGCTCGGTGATTTGTGCCAGCCAGACTGCGGCATTTGGTGGCCCGTGCAGGGAACACCTGAAGCTTGGGGGTAAGTGAAATTGCTTGCCCCTGAGGGAAGGCGACAGAATGGGTGACCATTTCAAAAAACAATGTGTTCTTATTTTGATTTGTTTTTGTTTCAAGCTGCCTCTCCCTAGAACTTTCTCAGGCAAACTGGGAAAAATGGTTGGCTCAAGGTTTGAAGTTGTTTGCCCCTGAGGAAGAGATAGAGATAGACCACGAAAATACATTTCAAGAAAATAGGAAAATCGATACAAGGATTTTGTGTTCCATTTTTGTTTCATTCTGTTTCGGTTTTGTTTTGTGTTATCTTGTTGGATTGCATTATCTTTATAGTAGATTAGAAATTAGTAAAAAACAAACCGAAAGAGTGTTAAGTAAATTGTTAGAGGTTCAGACTATGGAGGAAGACATTTTAGACCAAGTAAAAGAGAAGGTCTCTCAAACTAGTCAGACAGAGGTGAGGCAAAGAACCTCACCCCCCAACTGGTGCACAGGCCAAATTTGGGGGCCAACAGAGGTAAGGCAAAGAACCTCACCCCCCCACTGGTGCAAAGGCCTATCCACAAGTATGGCTGTATGCTGTACCGGTAGTCAGTGACGGGTAAGATCCAATTGCAATGGTACCAACCTAAGACAGTAGGCTGACGCCCTGAGATCAGCTCATCTGATGACGGGTAAGGACCATATGTAGTATTGGACAACCTAAGGCAGGCACGGTCCCTAAGCCACATGCTTGGTGTTTAATTAAATAGAATGGGGGAGATGCTGAGAGCCACAGCCAAGTCGGAATGGCCCCTGGCATTTTGCCAGAAGTAATGCTTGAGAGGCGAGCCATTAAGATGATGCTGGATTGATTCAATTGTATATAGACCCCTGCTGTCCGCTTCGGGCGCCTGCTACTTTGGAGTTCTCGCAGGATTCCTGGGGAGTTCACTTTGGTTGGGGAAGTTCCGGTGGAGGGAGTTCCAGTTGGTGTGGTGTTCCTGGGGGCCACATGGGTGGCGTTCGGGAGAGTTCCCAGGTGTGGTGTTCCTGGGGGCCGCATGGGTGGCGTTCGGGAGAGTTCCCGGGGAGTGTTCATGGAGTGCTGTTGGAGTTCAGGCAATAAAGTTTCCTGTTTGAACATACAAGTGCTTTGTGGCAGCTCAGTGATTTGTGCCCAGCCAGACTGCGGCAGGTTTTGCTTTTTAACTCAGTCTAACAGTATCCAATTTTTAATGGAAAAAAAAACAGTTCATTCACATTTGATGTCAGGACTGCTGTATGTGATCTTCCTCCTCCTTCTCACTTGAACTGACTGCATCTGGAAGGTTTTCCTTCGTTATCCTCCCTCATCTGGAGGTCTGTCCTGCTCAGCGTTATGTTTGGTGATCTTCCTTGGAGTATTTTCACTGGAGAATGAACGGCCGATGATAATCCTGAATCCTAACATAATAACAGACTTCCTTCATCCTGACCCTGAAACGGCCCCTTGGCTGCAAGGTTCTCAGACTGGGTCTTCTTCACCTTGGTCTACAGAAGTCACTCCATTACCCTGCACCATGGATGAGGAATCTGTGGCTAGTCTGATATTTCTTCATTGTAGGTAATTTTCTCTCACTGTCTGGAAGCTTCCAAGATTTTGCTTCTCTTTCCTGTGAGTTTGAGAACTTTCCCAGTACATGCAGAGGTATCTTTCCATAAATCTTCCCAGGAACCTAAGTCATTTGAATTATGGACTCAAGTCTTGGTTTTGAGCTCAGGAAATGTGTCTGTTACATTTATCTGACTGCTGCCTGTTCTCCATCTGTTCCTTTCTCCTCCGGCTCTCCTGGTACCCACGGGCTCCACTTCCCGAGTCTCCTTTATCTACTGGTTCACACTCCTCTGTTTGGGTTCTGTGCTTTCTGATTCTCTCATGGACCAACAAGGCTAGTGACCAAGTCTCAGGACTGATCACCTCCTTCAACCACTCTGAAAGCCGCGCTTTCCATCTCTGGCGTCTTTCTGTACGGCAGCTACATCACCCATGACCTCCTAGGATTCTGATCAGGTCGTCATCTGTCTCCGGCTGCCACTCAGTGGATCCACCCTGTGTCCTACCTGCTCTCTGGTCTTCTCTGGCTGCAACACCACCATTTCCCTTTGTTATACTGCTGGGGTCCCGGCCTGAGACCAAGTGACCGCAGCTCTGTGCGTGGTGGTCAGCGCATGCTCTCTGCCCCTGTGACAGAGCAGTGCAACCTGGGGGCTCGCTGCCAGGACTACTCCACGACAGCAGAAGGGCCTTCCGCTCAGAGCCTGTGGGACAGGAAGGACGCGGCCCAACCGGCCATTTTCCCCTGGTCTCCTGCGTCTCTGGTGGAACACACACACACACACACACACACACACACACACACAGTGAGGGAGGGTGATTTTCAGTCCTCCTTAGAGTCCTCCAACCTCCGACTTCATCCCAACATCCAGAACGCCAGATCCTCCCACGGCAAGCCTCAGGCCCAGCCCAGGAAGAAGGCTCCCCTCTGCCCCACCTCCCCACCTCGGCTTCCCCAAAGCTGGGGTCTCTCTGGCACGCAGGGGTCTCTGGCCCCAGGAGCGAGTGCTTTGGATCAGGAGAGGCAGGGGACAATGGAGAGGGACAGGGTGACGAGTCGTGTTAGCAGGCGACCTTCCCAGAATTCTTGCCAGCTACAATTCCTGGGGGGGTTCCCCCCAGTATTTATCCAGATGAGAACCTTGGGAAGTTGTGATGACATTTAGCCTGGAGAGGACACCGGCAATACCCATCACATTTGGGGACTGTTACATAAAGATGTGTAACAGATTGATACTCGTGCCCAAGTTCACGACTATTTTTAAAATTCGCTGTTTGGAATGCTCCCGTCTGCCACCCAGGTACAGGACTCTTCTGCTCTCCCCGGGCGATCTTCCTGAACGGTACCTTTCAAGTTTCACATTTTAATTCAGACAGTTTTACTATGCACCAGTTATATTAAAAAGGAACTGGAAAAGAGTTCTTGAGTTTTTCTATTTCAAAAACATGGATACTTTTTAAAACGCACACTGTTTGGGGGCCTTTCCTGTTTGGATCTTGGACTGCTTGGATTTTCTTCCTTGATTTTTCGTTATATAACTCTTATATTTCAAATTTCAAACTTAGTTGTTAGATGACTTTACCTAAATAAACTTTCAGCCTTAATCATGTTCACAGAGTCTATCAACCATTTTAATTTGGCATTAATGGGATAGATTATATGATGAAACCAAACTGCCAAGTCCCAATCCAGATCTCCTGGTTACACCTTCCATCCGGAAAAACAACCACCACCAACACTGCTCTCGAGATGCGAGATGCGTACCTGAGTGTCCTCTTGACAGGAAACAAGCGCAAGTTCAAGGCTGGCCACGTTCAAGGCTGGCCAAGTTCAAGGCTGGCCACGTTCAAGGCTGGCCACGTTCAAGGCTGGCCACGTTCAAGGCAGGCCACGTTCAAGGCTGGCCACGTTCAAGGCTGGCCACGTTCAAGGCTGGCCACGTTCAAGGCTGGCCACGGCTGCTGCCGTAGAGAGAGCGCTAACAGCTGCTTCCAAGTTCAGTGTCATGGCTCCTCACACCCCGTCCCCTGAGCATCAGCTTCTGTGGTCTCCTAGACTCTGACTAATGACTCTGTGTCGATCACACATGGCTGGTTCTGGTCCCTGTCACATCATTGTGTGTGAACATCAAGGCAGAACGTTGGTTTCCAAGCTCAGCTAATGACAAATTGTGCATACTTGCCATTTCTCTGATGCCAAGTCTTTCATTCACAAAACCCAATGTTCCAGATCTATTTATTTAAGGCACCTGAGTCTCAAATTAAGCTTCAACACACTAGTGGCATCCACTCCCCGAGAAAGTCCAGATTTCCACCTAGAGACTCAGAAACTGGCTTCCAGCTACAGCCGAGTTGTATTACTCCCCATAATTACTACATAATGTGCTGGCCAGCTTCTGACATCATTCCCGATTATCAGAATCTCCCTTAAGAACATTAAGGACATTTTGACCATGTACAGGTGATGCTCTCAGAATTAAGGTTTTTGCTGTGCCTTTTCATTTAAAAACATCCTTCCTGCAAAAAGTGAAAGTTTAAACTTAGAAAATCCTAAACGAATAGGCTCAACAGATGCTCAGCGCTCACTCTTGAAGGCCCAACAGCTCCTCTGCGAGAATCTAGCCTGTCCCCAGGAGCTCCTGACAGCATGAGGAACGACTCCGAAGCCCTTCAAAGATGAGCACTCTGCTTCCCTCCTCATCCAAGACCCAGCAATGGAATCTGATGGGAAATCATAATCTATTCATTAGGACACACCGAGTTAATGATCTAGAAATCCAGGCTATTAACTCTGAAAGAGGCCACGGTTGCACGGATGGAGTGGGGTTTAGGGTGCGTTATTTGTCGGCAGTTTTAAACCAATAAACGTCCAGCAGTGAGGGAGAAGAAACCAGCGCTCCCACCCTGCACCTGTATCACGTCTGCCTTCCTGAGGAGACCAGGAGCATGACCACGGCGGGCGGCATCCTGAGGGGGAGGCACACGGGCTCTGGGGTGGGAGACCTAGACTTGGGGCTGGCTCAGACCTTACTGAAATGGGTCTTGGACTAAGCAATCACACCTGCCTCGCCAAGTGGTTGTAGGATTCAATGACATCATCAGCTTAAGTGTGTTCATAAATAAGCACTAGGTAGACACTAGAGAAACCCAGAAATGGTGCATCACGGGGCTTTTTAAAGCGCCCTCTTCACTGGGAGCAGAAGAGCATGCGTCAGACAGGGGCGTCCCCTCCAGAGGCAGCCCACCTAGGGAGAGCTGAGCCTGCCATTTGTGAATGGACGTGGCTTTCCTGTGTCGTATATGGACACACCACAGTGGCTCTCACCTGAGCACATCCACAGGGCTGGGATCCCAGTTAGAATGCGACAGACTCTATACTTGTACAAATATGTCAAAATGACTCCATTGACTCTAATGCCATATGTAATTAAAAAGAACAAACAAAAATAAATAAATGATTTTTTAGATGACTGAGGGCCAGGGTATGGCTTGGTGGTAGAGCATCTGCCCAGAGAGTTCTACCCCAGCCCTGAAAAGACAATTACCCAGGCCTCTCCCATTAAATCAACCTCTTTCCTCTTAGCTGCTGCCTCTACCATTTCCCTTGGCGAAAGAAGAAGGAAGGAAGGAAGGAAGGAAGGAAGGAAGGAAGGAAGGGAGGGAGGGAGGGAGGGAGGGAGGGAGGGAGGGAGGGAGGGAGGGAAAGAAAGAAAGAAAGCTGGAAAGCTCTACAAACTTACCAGAGGAAAAAAATCTCAAAAATTAACCACTTTAAATTGGTGGCTGAATGTCCCCCAAAGGCCCGTGTGTTAAAGGCTTGACACCCAGGGTCCCACTACTGGTAGGTGGTGGAACCTTTAGACCTGAGGTAGGGTCCAGTGAGATGTCCTTAAGTCACTGGGGGTGTGTCCTTGAAGATGGCTGTGGACCCAGATCCCTTCCTCTCTCTCTTTGCTCCATGGTTGTGATGTGTGGTTTTTGCTCACCGTGTGCTCCTGCTGTGACGTGCTACCTTGCTTCAAGCCCAAAACAATAAAACCAACTGACCTTGGACTGGAATCTTCAAAACTGTGAGCCAAAATGAACCTTTTCTCTTTATAAGTTAATCATTTCAGGTATTTTGTCATAGAGATGGAAAGCTGACTAATACATTATAGGCTCTTTATACCATTTCTACAATTTCAAACTTAGGTAGAAATAGTTAATTATTTGGAGGCCTGTTTCACAAAATGAAACTCATACCACACAGTTTCTCTCTTTTTCAAAACCAATGTAACTACCTTTCTTCTAAAAGACAGAGATAATTAACTTGTTGATCAAATAAGCTACCTGATTATACTTCTGAAGTCATGGCTGAAAATCACAGATTGTCCTTTATTGGCATTTTAGTGAGTAATAAGAAAAGCATCTTCAACTGCTACAGACCTCACTTAAAAGAGCAATAGTTGTTAATTCTTGATAGACTCATGATGTGGCCCCTCTATTCAATAAGTGTTCACTTACTGTCTATTACGCCTGATTATGTTCTAGGTGTCACGGATGCAGAGACAAGTAAGACAGAGTCCCTGAAAGCAGAGGTTGACTGTAAAGGCACATGGACCCTCTTCTGCCCTCACCTCTGCCCTGCCCACCACCCATGGCGGCACTCTGCACCCTGAGCTCAGTGCTCACAGCGTCTTTGACCCACTCCCGGTCTCCCTCCCACCCACTGACCACACTTCTCAGCGCTGTCTGGCTGCTCCTCTTCTGTGGAGTCTCTGAACGCAGTGCGCCCAGCCCTGGTCCTGAACTGCCATTTCTTCTCTATTGCATTCTTTCCCGTGGATGATCTCACCCTCCAATGGCTCTGCACACCATCTGGTGACAGTGCCTCAGCTGTGTCTGCAGCTCTCTCCTCGGGGACCTCCACTTGTATTTCAACTTTAACATCCTCACCTCTCTTTCCCCACAAGTTGTCTTGTACACTGTTTTTCCTGTTATAGCAAATGGCGCCATCCTGCTCTCAGTTTTTCAGGCCCAAAATTGGGAGTCACTTTGATTCTATGTCATCCCTCCCACCTCACATCCAGTTCATGGGCAAGTCAGTCTCCAGTGTGTATCTCCAACCTTCAACTCCACCTCCAGGACCAGCGTCTCCACCAACCTCTGACCTACTTGGTTACAGCTGCCCGATTCACCCTCCAGCTCCTCATCTTGCCCAGCTATTTTCTTTGCAATTGCCAAAAGTGAGCCTCTAGAAATGTCAACTGGATTACCTTGATCATCTGCTTCAATAGTTTCCGTTACTCAGAGATTAAGATCCAAACTCCATCAGCCACGTCTGCCCTCCCTCCACCCTGTCCCCACGCGTGTCCACACCTCCTTCCTGCCACACTGGTCTCTGTTAAGACCCAGGAACTGTCCAAACTCTCCTGCTCCAAGCTGGGTCCTCAGTGTGACGTGTCACGCAAACCCCGCCCTGTCACAGATCTGACCACAGTCTTAGGGAGGTCCTCCTTCCCTCTCATTTCTAAAAGCCTCGCCCTTGATTTCCTGGAACACTCTGCTTGACTGTTTTAAATGAATCTCCACAAGCCAACGAACCGATGTGTTTGCTCCAATTTCCCGCACTAGCAGGTCCAGTCCTGGAGTGGCAGAGTAACCGACACGCTGCTCACCACTGTCCCCGCTGCGCCCCACAGGCCAGCACAGAGGAGACTCCGGGGGGACCTGCCCTGAGCGAACACACCCAGGTGTCTCCGAGACCCCTCCCCACCACTCTGGCTCACTCTCCGTGAGGTCAGCACTTTGTTTTGACAGTATCCCTGGCTGCTGCACATTTTGTAGTTTAGATGTTTAAATCACAAATGTAATACTCCAACACTTCCATCAAGAAACACTGAATCTGCTGATGTGGCAAGAAATCTTAATCACAAAATGCAGTAGCCAAAGATCACCAAGTCCTGGCGGAGAGGAAGCCCTCGTGAAGGGCGGGGAGATGAAGGCTCTCCACTCCTTACCTGAACTGTTGAAAATCCCCGTTTTTTATAACTATTTGTCCAAGGTCAGCTTCAGGTTTAGATTTATCAAAGGAATCTATTAATATAATCAGAGAAGAAAACTCCCACAGGATTGTCTCCTGTAAATTCTGGGCACCAATCTGAGGTGACATACTTTGTCCTTAAGGCTTTTAAATAGTCTCTAAATGTTTCTTTATGAACTAAGCAAAGTGGTTATCAAAACAATATCTCAATGTTGACAGCTTTCACAAAATTATAAATACAGCAAAAGCTAGAAAGATATTTTTATATTATTCTAAAATAAGAAGTGTCACAAACCAAAGTGATTTTCATCTTATCATGCTGCAACTGTTTTGCTCAGTTCTCATAATTCTAAAGAATAATATCATCTTTCCCCAGCATTAATAAAAATGGCTACAGCTCTTGAAATAGAGTAGGTTTCTACTATCAAGGGCCAACAGTACTTTGACTCAGCAAAATGTGACAATTCAATTAATTAGATGCTTCAACTAATAATGGGTAAAAAGGCTCACAAAAGAAAAACATCACTTTCTAAATTCCACCACATCTAATATATTCTTAAGCCAAGATTGACCAAAAAAGGAAGAAATAGAAATTAAATTGTATTGACTTGATTTGCCCCAAATGGCTTTTCTCAACAGACCTTTTAGAGTCCATCGTAACGGATGTGTGACTTTGCAATCCGGCTACATGAAGTGGCATTTATTGACTGACATACATTCAACTGTGAAGACAGGGTAGAGTAGAAAGCTGCAATTTTTGTAATGGGACAGAAATGATCCATATATATATATATATATATATATATATATATATATATATATATATATTTTTTTTTTTTTTTTAAGGACTGTTGGGAGAGAGAGTTCTGAATTCATGACATATTAAGGCCTAAGCCAAGGGCAGTCAGAACACGCCAGGCCAGAGCAGCAGAAGCCCAGGTGCAGCCCAGGCCAAACTAGATCAGGCTGGGAGCCAAGGTCTGGAAGGCCTGAGACCCATCTTCAGAATTTTTTAATTGATCAACCAGCAACCAGGACCCCACGAGTGACATGAGTCCGTCACAAGGGCACCTCAGAAACATACTGTCTTCTATTGGCTTTTATTTTCAGTAGTGAAATAAATAAATAAATGGAATTAAGGCCAGTAGCTAGACTTGGCGATAAATACAGAAACAGAAACACCAGACTCAGAATCAGAGACGGATTCTAAAAGATTCTGAGTCACCTGCCCCTGGGTTCCCAAGGAAGCTGGAGGTGCCCTGAGAGTAAAGGGGGCACCACCAAGACACACAGGAGACCCGGGAGGCAGGAGGGGGCGGCGGGGAGGATGGGCTGCCATGACTTCAGGGCTCAAGGGTGGCGGGCAGAGAGAAGAACAGAGGATGGACGTGAAGAGCCAGAGTGAGGGAAAGGAAGCCAGGAGAAGAGCCGAGCTCAGAGAAACAGGGACGATGAACCCCGACGGAGCGTTTTGATACGTGTGACAAGGCTCCACTTGGGCTACTGAAGTATATGGATCATTTTCAACCTAGCACTAATGTAAAGCCAAGTGGCATTCAATCAGTCACACACCACATTACAGGCTAACTGGATAATGTTGCAATATGAAATTTAAAGTGTCGATTCTGCTTAACAACAGTGACAAGTATGTTAACAGATTTTGTAAAATTGCAAGAGGAATCAAATTCCTTAATTTGAAAAACATTTTTCTTACCTAATAAAACAGAAACAGTGGCCTCATTGATTTTCCAGCTGCAGACGGAGACGGCTGATTTATTGCCTAATAACAGTGTGACTGAGACTTGGGACCCATCTGCCCTGGAGCACAGGGGCCTCAGAAGCACAGTGTGGCTGCAGTGTGACGGTCACCAGACAGGAGCCCTCCAGGACCCACAGGGCCTGAGTCCAGGAAGTGGGCATCTCACATATGTTGAAAGGCCAGGACTTCATGAAAATACCCAACCAAACCAGCTGGACGCCCTCAGAAGACCACCTTTTCAGAATGCAACTCACCCTGAAAATCAGTCGAGAGGGGAAAAGACACAGAATTCACCCGGCCCCTCCTTTCACAGCCGGCTCTCAGCAAGGTCATCGAGTAGCTAATGAGGTCGGATTCTCTACAGAAGCATTGTGATAATAAACAAGGAATGGCAGGATGACAATATTACTTTTCAACCTTTAGTAAAACAACTCACCTAGATCAGGAGGGGGCAGGTACCTGCCAGTGCACTCACAGGTTGTGCAACAGCATCCCCGGCACAGGCTGAGACTGCTCTCAGGCGACAGAGACTAAGCAGCCCTCACAGCCCAAAGCATGAACTACCCAGCCCTTTACAAAAGAAGTCTGCCAACCTCTGAGGTAGGCAACGTCCATCAAAGGCTGCTAGGAAAAAAGAGACGGGGATGGTAACCCACAGATCAGAGCAAACCTGTGCTCACTGACGGAGCTTCGTGTGACAGAGTGGGATACGGTGCCCTGTGCCTCCATCCACCACCCATCAAGCCTCCTTGCCAAGAAATTGAAAATCTAATCAAACCTCCATTCCTGAGCTTATGGGAAATATAGGGGCAGAGAAACAAACTAAACTCTACCACAGGGATTCAAGTGGTTAAAATTCAGCTATGGGATATCCCACACGACAAGGAATCTGGTTCCTTCAATAAATAAATTGCAAAAAAAAAAAGGGTGAACCCTCGGCCTAGGAGAGATTTAACAACTAGGCGCATGTGTGTTCTTCCTGGATTCCAACTGTAACCCACCAACTGGGGAAAACATTTAGGAGACAAGAGAGGAGACCTGATGCTGATCATAAATTTGATGACAGCAAGGAATCACCCTGTTGTTGCCTGGTGTGACAGTGGCGTTGTGGATGTGTGTTGTAAGGACAAGTCTCTTCACTGTTTTAAGGATGCAGACTAAGGTATTCACAGATGAAATCATACGACATCTGGTCTTTGTTTCAAAATACTCCCGTGGGGAGGGGCAGATAAATGAAGCAAGATTGGCCATATGTTGATCATTGTGGAAGCTGAGAGCTTAGTATAAAGGGATTCATTACACCATTTTCTCTACTTTTGAATACGTTTAAATTATTCCATAATAAAAAGATAAAAATAAAAACCACTAGCAAAGCTTTCTGTCTACTTTCCAACGTTTGTGTTCATGGATGCCGTGTCCCCCTGCCCACCCACCACATGTATTCATTCATCAACCAAACTGAACGCCTTCTACAACGTGGGCCCTGGGCTAGGTGCTGACAGTGGCCTTACCCTTCAGGAGGAGGACAGCTGGAGGGGGAGCCCAGAGGTGACTCAGCCGTCACAGCACCTGATGGCAGTGCTTGCCAGGAAAGGAGCCAAGGGGACTGGGGTGCAGAAGGGCAGCCACGCCCTCCTGTGTGCCCAAGGCCGCCCTCAGCACAGCTGAGCCCGGCCCATCCCTCCTGAGTTCCAGCTTTGCTCTCCTGAGGAAGAGATGTCCTTTCTCTAAAGTGGCCCCATCTGATGACCCAGAGCCTGCCACCACCTGGCCACGGCTCCACCACAGGGAAACGCTGGGTTCTGTCCATTCTGTCGCCCGAGGCTTCCGCAGGGACTGCTCTGGCCCATCCTCGCGTCATTTGACACCCCCAGCCTGGCACACCCAGTGCAGCGTGAGCCCCTTTCTCCATCTTCACTAGTAGGTCACGGGTCCTCTGAACAGGAGGAAGAGTCACCCGCAGGTCCCACCCAGGGAGCCATAAAGAAAGACGGTGTAACCAGAAAGAGAGGAGGCCAAGGGCTGGAGGGGCACTCTCAGGGGGGAGGAACAGAGGGAAAGCAGCCAGGGGAGACCCCCGCTCACTGCTTGCCACCCCCCATGGCACAAGCCCACGGAAGAGACTCCCATCTTGGGTGGATGGTGGCCACTGGGGGCTGAAGTTTTGAAAGCTTGTTTGGTCCGGGCTGGTTCTCCATGGTTGCTGCCTAATCTGGTGTGAAGGAAGCTTAAGAGGTTGGGCAGGGGACAGGGGTGTCGCTCAGGGACACAGGGCCTGCCTAGCACAAGAGGGGCGCTGGGTTCCATCCCCAGCTCCACCAAAAAGGAAAAGGGAAAGCGAGAGAGAGAGACTGGGTGAGTTCAGCAGCTCTGCTAAGCCAGCCTGGCTGGGTGGCCAGGGACACTGCTGAGGTGCCCTCTCCCCAAGGACAAGTCCACCTTCCAGTTATCCTCAAAGGGAATGCCTGGGCTGCCCGGGGCAGTTAACACTGGGTGAATCCGTGTGTGAACAGTGTCCCAGGGTGAAACCCGAAACTGGGCCACAGGCAGGCTTTGGGATCTGAAGCCAGTCATGTGGCCAATCACTCCACCTTTCTGAGTCAAAGCACTTCGTCTGGCTGGTGGCCTTGCCGCTCGACCTCCGCAGGGCTTGGGACTGGGAGCAGCCTTCCCCTAGGCCCTGGTATCACAGCAAGTGACAACTGAGAAGGCAAAGCGCGGGTGCCACTCTTGTCCTCTCGATCCTCGCGTTCATCTGCCTGAAGCCTCTCCTAGGCTCTGACCCCAGGGAGCAGCTCATCAGTGTTGAATGTCACTCACACACACTGCCTGTGAGGAAAACGAATCCCCACGTAACGATACTGGAGTACCCGCTGGAGACCAGAAGTCGGTGTTCAATGAAAAAACAAGATCTAGTGTCAAGAACGGCAGTCTGGGCTGGGCGAGGAGGCACACTCCTGTCATCCCGGCGACTCAGGAGGCTGAGGCAGGAGGATCACAAGTTCCAGAGCAGCCTCAGCAATTCAGTGAGGCCCTGTCTCAAAATAAAGAGGGCTGGGGATGTGGCTCAGTGGTAAACTGCCCCTGGGTTAAATCCCTAGTACAGAGGAGAGGAGGAGGAAGAGAAGGAGGAAGAGGAGGAGGAGGAGAAGGGGGGCAGCAGCATAAAACACTGTTCACCCCCACACTAAGACGTGAACAAGGACTAACACAGTTCCTATTAACTCCAGGCCACATGCCTAGGACAGTCTCGGCCCCCTTAAAATGCCCACCTGAGACAGCTCAATGCTGCCAAAATAATTCACTGTTGCAGCCAATGCAGGTGGGTAGACCCCTGACCTCCCTTTTCTAGAGCATTTGTTTTTAAAAACTTGCACTTATAAGTCCTTCCCTTGCCCCTCTGAGATGTAGATCTTCCACCACCCAGAAATGTCTCCTTGAGGACCTGTGAGTCACCTCTATGAAACTCAAATGCCCAAAGAAATGCCCCTCCTGGCAGCCAGCTTTTGTGGGTAAGTTAAGAGACTAACTTTTATTTCAGCTTACCAAACTGCCTCCTGTCGTTCGAGGAGAAATCTGTTTTTCCTCCAAATAAACAGCGGTTAACAAGCCCAGATGGCCTCACCCACAGGGCAATCACCCTTGGCATCCTTCAGAGCCTCTCCCTGGGCATGCCCCTGCCTTAGGCATGCCCCAGCCTTGGGCATGCCCCAGCGTGTGAAAAGCCTCTGCCTTTTGTCAAAGCGGAGCTGATCTGGTCACACTGAAGCCTAGGCCGACTGCGGTGGTGCTGAATATAATCTGTCTTGCTGTTCAAGAGGAATCTGGTGCAAAATTTTACTTTGACACCATTCACTTAGCAAATATTTAGTACATACCTCCCAGGTGCCAGCCACCAATGAACAAGATGTCCCCATCCTCACTGAGCAGGTGACCCAGTGAAAGGGACAGACCTGCACGAAAAGCAGAGCAGTGTCAGCGCAGGGAGAGGGGGACCAGCAGAGCAGAGCTCTCTGGCAGCACCCCAATACTCACCACTCATCGACTATATCCGGCCTATTTCTATATCTCCCCCAAAACTCAGAGACCGTGAAGCGGGACAAGCTCCGGGGGCTGGTGAAACACTGGGTGGCACTTGGAGCTTAGGGGTTTGGGGTGTTCCTATACTTTCCTATCTGCACGAATAAAAGTGCACAGCACTCCATGATCTAGAAACTACTTTCATCATTTAAATGCCTACGAGCTGATCAGTAGTATTCCCTACCTGTAATTAAATAATTACAGCTTTATCAAGGCTCATTTTGAATCTACTAATCAAGTAAGAATTTCAGGAAAAAAAAAACACTCAACAAACTAAACACCTTGAGCAAAAAATATTTATTTTAAAATGTTACAGGTTCAACTTGTGAACTTACTTTAATCAAAATCAACACATGTAGAGGCTGGGGCTGCAGGTCAGAGGTAGAGCACTCGCCTCACACGTGCTGGGTCCGATCCTCAGCACCACATAAACATAAACAGATATTGTGTCCATCTACAACTGATAAATAAAATTTAAAAAATTAACACATATATAAAGTAATCATTGTTCTTCATAATAATGGTTGCTTATTATACTGTCATATAGGGAAAAAGGAATATTTAGGGTAATAATTTAGAGTTAATAATTACAAGTTTTTAATTTATCCAGCAAAATACCAGGATAATACAGGTATATCAAGATGGACCTGGGTAAGTTTTGTGGATCTAGTAATTCTTCATCAATATTTTCTCCCTCTGAGACAGGGTGTCACTGAATTATCCAGGCTGGTGTCAGACTCCAGGACTCTCTGATCCTCCTACCTCAGCCTCCCAAGTAGCTGGGACTCCAGGCACGTGACACTGTGCCTGGCTTCAAGAATGCTCTGTACTTTCCATAAGATAATAAAAGTATCAAGTCATTATATTTTAATAAAATTGCCTTATTTGTTGTACTTATTTTGCTCTAAGAAACAATGAAGAACTGTTTGAAAAGAAAGCACTTCAAAGCCCAATATTAGAATAACAGTGTGGATAAGTTTATCCTTTTATACAGAAGAGTTTAGAGTCTCAGCTACTAAAATACTGAATACAATTTCCCTAATTCAAGTTTTGCAAAATAGTTTTCTACCTTCCCCCTCGAGTCACTGTCTCTTGACGAGTCTGTTTATTCCAAGTCAGGAACTAACTTACAGGGGGGCGGGGACACGCATGCTCAGACACCTCTGTGACAACTCAGGTCAAAGAGCAATGACACCAGAATGTTCTGGAGTTCCACCTCCTCTAGAGTGAGGAGCTCAGAGCACACCAGCCTCCCTACGAAGAAGAAAGTTTTACAAAAAACTTAGAAAAGCAAAATATGATTCCACCCATTGGACAGCAACCAAAGAAGTGGGACTAGAGAGGCCACGGCCGGGAAGAGAGGGGAATCCACTGAGGTGAACTTGACATCCTCTGCTGCTTTGTTCGTTTGTCAAAGCACTTGCCAATTTCTGCGCCACCCAGGGGCTGAGAGGCCAAGGAGAAAGCAGCAGCTCACTGAGGCTCACTGTGGCTCACTGTGGCTCACCGTGGCTCACCGTGGCTCACCGTGGCTCACCGTGGCTCACCGTGGCTCACTGAGGCTCACTGTGGCTCACCGTGGCTCACTGTGGCTCACCGTGGCTCACCGTGGCTCACTGTGGCTCACCGTGGCTCACCGTGGCTCACCGTGGCTCACCGTGGCTCACCGTGCCTCCCCGGGGCTCCCGGGGCTCCCCGGGGCTCACCATCAGCACCCGGCTCTGACTCAGGAGGAACAAGCAGCCAGGGTGGGGGAAATGGGGAGAAGCAACCTGCTGACAGTCAGGACACGTCCTTCCAAGGCTCCCAGTGGCACAACGCGAAAGGCCAGAAAACCAGAGACAGTGGTGCATATGACATTCAAATACTCAGCAGAGCTGTGGGCCGGGACACAGAGAGTGAAGTTCAGGTTCCAGGAAGAAAACAGGCTTTACTCAAGGAATAAAGAAAAAACAAAGTTAGAATAGTGCTTAAAAAGAACAGAATCCAGCATCGGATCCTTTTAATCCATGACCCCTACTTTGTCCGTCACTCAGAAGAAAAGGAAGTCCCCTCTGAAGAAAGAGAACATCTAGAACCCACTATTTTTCCAAATACACTGCCTGGCCTTCTATCCCAGATCCCACACGTTAGAGGACAAGAGCAAGTGACCGAAAACCAGCAGGAAGGTGACAAAACAAGAAAGTGACCCACTGGTGACCCAGATACTGAAGTCATCACATTCTATTAATCAAACAGCTTTGATTAATATGGTCAAGAAAATAGATGACGAGTGAAGACTTTCAACAGAGAACTGGAATCTATATTTTTGAAGGAAAAAAAATCAAATAAAAATTATGAAACTCAAAAATACAATAGCTGGGACAGAGAGACAGATACACCCTGGCACAGTGAAATAAAGAGCTGACAAACCCTGTCCCAGGGTGAACCCAGACAAAACTGTCCAGAACAATTACCCCAGCCTTCTAGAAATTTCACCCAACAAACTAGGCAGCACTTACTGATGGCAGCTACTGAACTTGGGCAACAGTAACAAGATTGTGGCACCCGCCTAGGACTGTTCCCGCCACTCCGGTCTGGTAACTCAGCCAGGGAGAGGCAGCCTGTGAACACCGGCAGCTTCGGTGCCACCAATAGGAGACTCGCTTGATACAAAGTGTTATTGGTTACAGTGTGACATGTCACAAGCTAACAGAGAGAGACAGTGGCCCTACTACCCTAAAACTAAATCTTATTTGGAAAAAGTCACAAATTAGCCAAATGTGAAATGGGATGTTCCAGACATTACAACTGTCAGAGGAGATCTGACAAGTTCCCCACTACCAGGGCTGGCCAAGCCTGGGCACTCTGCACTGGAGGCCAGAGTGGGCCAAGCCACTCACACATGCATGCCACAGCCTGACCATGTGCACAGAGACACATTCACATGCCCCATGGAAGTAAAGGGAGTATCCTTAAACACAGCCTGAACCTCACTCGAATGAAAGCCCCAGCCCCCCTGCAGATACATCCATAGAGAGGGGGAGCACCCTGCTTGGCCTGTGTCGGCTTCACTACGCAGACGTGAAAGAGTCCTGTGCAGCAAGGGGGGGGGGGCCGGGACATGCATGATCAGACAGTTTAAAATAAAACAGGAACTGAGCAGGGACATCAATGGCTGCACATTATGGGGAAGGCAGACTTGAAAATTTAGGAAAGTTACTAACCATAAACAAAATAAACCAACACAACCACTCCACCATTCTCACAGGAAAAGAAATCACAGTCCACAGTTGCTAAGATACGCTACTCGAAATTAACAGCATACAACAACAAACAAACAAACAAACAAAACATGAAAAGAAACCTGAAAGTGTGATCCACACCCAGGAAAAAAGGTGGTCAATAAAAGCCATCTCTGAGTCACCCAGATGTTGGGTTTAAAAATATTTTATGCTGGTTGTAAAATACATTTATAGAACTTTAAAAACATGTTTAAAGAACTAAAGAAAAGTATAACAACAATGACCCAACAAATAAAAAACTCAATAAAAAGATATTATGTTAAAAGAATCAAATAAAAATTCAGGAGCTGAAAAATTTCAAGCAAGGTGCTCAATAGTACATTTCAAATGGAAAAATAAAAAAATAGTAATATTAAAATAAACAAAGAGCTATTATCCAATCTGAAGAACAAAAAGAAAAAAGATCAAACAGAGTAAAAGAGACCTTTAAGACAATATCAAGTATACCAACATGCATGTAAGGGAGTCCCACATGGAAGGGAGAAGGGAAATAAAACAGGAAAAAATTTGTATATACAGGCAAAAACAGCCCCAAATTTGGTATAAAAATTAATATAGAGATTTAAAAGCTAAATGAACCCAAAAAGATCCCCACTGGCACACAGCATAGTCAAACAGTTGAAAGACAAAGAAAAAAACAAAATCTTGAAAGTAGCAAGAGAATAATCACCATCAAGGAACAAGATTAATGACTGACTTCCCAACAGAGATACTGGAGACCAGCAGGCATGGGAATGACGTATTCTAAGTTTTAGGGAAACAACTCCCAAATAACTGAGCAAAACAACCCTTCCAAATGAAGATTAAAAAAAATAGTAAGATTCACCGCAGCCAGGCTCAGCAGCTCAGGAGGCTGAGGCAGGAGGATCGCAAGTTCAAAGCCAGCCTCAGCAATGGCAAGGCACTAAGCAACTCAGTGAGCCCCTGTCTCTAAATAAAACACAAAACAGGACTGGGGATGTGGCTCAGTGGTCGAGTGCCTCTGAATTCAATCTCTGGTATCCAAAAAGAAGAGATTCCCAGAGAAGCAATGTCTAAGAGGAATTTGTTATTAGCTAAACTGCCTTATAAGAAATACTAAAGGAAATTCTTCAAGCTGAAAAAGAATGACATCAGACATTAACTTGAATCCATAGCAAGACATGAAGAACACTCTAGATACGTAAATATAGAATATTCTGTACATGAGTATATTTTTCTCATTACTTCTTTAAATTATAAGATTATATAAAGCAATAATTATAACACTTGAGTTTGAAATATATGTAGATGTAATTGTGTGGTTTTACACATATACAGTTGTAATATGTATGACAATATCAATCCAAAGAAGAGGGAGAAGGAGGAATATTGGAACAAATTTTCTACATTCCACTAGAATTAAATTACTATTATTCTGAAGTATATCATTATAAATTAAGATACGAATTATAATCCCTACAGTAGCCACTAAGGAAATAACAAACAACACACATATTTTTAAATCAAATATTAAAGTGGCCCACTAAAAACTGTACAGGAAATATACAGAACACAACACCAGAATGGCAGATGTAAAGTCACATCAATAATTATACCAGGGCTGGGGTTGTGGCTCAGTGGTAGAGCACGTACCTTGCATGTGTGAGGCACTGGGTTCAATCCTCAGCACACATACAAATAAATAAAGGTATTATGTATCTACAACAACAAAAAAATTTTTTAAATAATAATTATACTAAATGTGAATGAATTAAACACTCCACTCAAAAGGCAGAGATGGGGTTAAGGAAAGCATAACTGGCTGGGCACAGTGGCACATTCCTGTAATCCCAGTGACTCAGGAGACTGAAACAAGAGGATGACAAGTTGGAGGCCAGCCTCAGCAATTTAGCAAGACCCTAAGCAACTTAAGACCTTATCTCAAAATTAAAAATAAAATGAGCTGTGGATGTAGCTCAGTGGTAAAGTGCCCTAGATTTAATTCCCAGTATTAAAAAAAAAGCACAAGTGAACTAGACGCAACCTACAAGATATACACCTCACATTCTAACACACAAATAGCTTGGAAGTCAATGGAGAGAAACATATACTAGGGAAACCGTAAACATAAATGACCTGAAATGACTACATTAATATTAAATAAACATAATGTGAACTAAAAAATATTACTGGAGGTAAAGAGGGACATTTAATAATGGCAGACTCACAAATGTGTAAAGAAGAAAACAATCATAAACTCAGAAGGCAATATCTGACCGATATGAAAACAGAAATAGACAATCCATCAGACAGCCAGAGAGTCCAAACACCCCATTTTTAATAAGTAATAGGCCACTTAAACCAAAAATCAGTAAAGACAATAAACACATACAACCATCAACCAACATGATGTAACTAAAATTTTAGTATAAAATTTTACTCAATGACTATAGAATACACATTGTTTTCAAGGACATGTGGAACACTGTTCAGGACAAAACATGCTGGACCACAAAAAGATGTCTCAAGAAATCAAACTTAAAATCATACAAATATATTTTCTGATCATAATGAAATGACTTATTAGAGATCCATAAACAAAAGAAATCTGAGTAAATATCAGATGTCTAGAAATCAAACAATACACCTTTTTTAAAACTCAAGAATCAAAGAAGAAGTCAAAAGGAACTTTAAAATATTTTTAACTGAATATAAACAAAAGTACAAAAATATTAAAATTTATGGGATGAAGTTAAAGCAATGCTTAGACCAAATTTTACTATTATAATGCATAATTAGAAAAAAAAGAGAAAGGTCTTAATGACCTAATAATAATAACCTAAGCTTCAACCTCAAGAAAATAAAAAATAAATTAAATCCAAAGCAAGCTAAAGGAAGAGCACAATAAAGATCAGGGGGAAATTCAGTGAATCAGAAAACAAGAGAAATTTGTGAAGCTAACTTTAAGCTATAAATAAAAATAAACAAAATTAACAAATCTTTAGATAACTGGTGAAGAAAATAAAAGAGAAAAACATATATTAACAAAAATTATCCAATTATCAAAACATATAAAGTGGGTACATCATTACTGGTCTATAGAAATTAAAAGGTTTATAAAAGAATATTATGAAGACCTTTATGACTACAAATAAGGCAAATTAGGTAAAGTGGAACGACTCCTAGAAAGCCACCAACTGCCTAAGAAGACTTTATAAAAGGTGGAAAATCTGAGTAGACCTACACAAAGAAAAAAAATAAAATGGTGAGTATAAATATTCCCACAAAGAAAACCCCAAGCCTAGATGGCTTCTGTGAGTATATGGAATATTTAGAGAAGAAATGAAACCATTCTTCACAAGCTGAGATTATAAAGGAGGGAGCACTTCCCTTACTCCATATCATATGAGAAAATTAACTCAAAATGGATAATAAATGTAAATGTAGTGGTTAAAATCATAAGACTCCTATAAGAAAATACAGAAATTCTTGTAACCTCAGATTAGGCAGCAAGTTTTTAGGTACGACAACAAAAGCACGTCATGAAGGACATATTGATAAACTGGACTTCATTAAAATGAAAACTTTTACACTTCAATAAAATACACTGTTGAGAAAACAACAACTAGCCATAGACCAGGGAAAGTATTTGCAAATCATATACATATCTAGTTTATACTTGTTTCCTTCTACACAGAACATATAAAATAGTCTTATTAGTCAATAAGAACACAACCCAATCTAAAAATGAGCAAAACACTCGAATAGACATTTCCTCAAACAAAACTTACCAGTGGCTAAGAAGTACATTAATGTAAAATGTTATAGTCACTTTAGAAAAGAGTTTGTTAGTTTCTTTACAAAGTTAAAAGTAGTTCCAGTATATGACCCAGTAATTCCACTCCTAGGAATTATCCAGAAGAAGCTTAAAATACCTATCTACACAATGGTTCACATAAATTTAATAGCAGGGTTATTCACAGTGTACAATAATTGGAGGTAATTTTCATTACCAATCTATACCACCATATGCACAAGCCTGATAAGCCTCAAAAACATAAGCTTAAATGGAAGAAGCCATCCGCAAAAGCAATGTTTTGTATGATTCGCTTTAATCAATGGAAAGGGCAAATTTATAAAAAAAAAAATAGTGTTACCTGAGGTTAGGAGTGGGAGCAGAGATTGGGTATGTGAGCAAGAAAACTCTGAGGGTTAATAAAAATGTCCTGAAACTAGGCTGTGGTAATAACTTCAAATTCTGTAATAACTAACATCACTGAGTTGTACACTTACATTGGTAAATCTTGTGGTATGTAAATTATACCTCCATAAAGTTATGCCAAAATGAACAAAAATAATAACTAAATAGAAGACAAGCACTTTGAGAAACAGATCATTAGAAAATATCCAAACTAAAGCAAAAAGTTTTTAAGAAATAAAAGATAATGGAATATAGAAAAGAGTTTAAGAGTCAAGTAAGGCCTGGTAAAAAGGTCTAACCAATGTAAAATTGGGCTTCCAGAAAAGAGGAGAGAGATTGGATTTTAAAAATGCTATTTGGTGAAATAACTGCCAAGAGTATTCTAAAACTGATTCAAGAAGCTCTATGACACCCAAGCAGGATAGAGAATGAGGAATACATCCCCGAGCACATTATAATAGAACTCCTCAACACCAAAAACAAAGAAAAAAATCAAACATACAGAGGGAAAAGGCCCATCACCTTCAGAGAACAAACAAGATCGACAGCTGATTTCTCAACAAAAATAATGGAAGACAGAGAAGAATGAAACGCCATCTTTAAAGCCCTGAAGGAAACCTGACAACCTGGGACTGTAGGTACAGTTGGAAAGTGCTTCAAAAATTAAGACAACATAAAGGAAGTGTCAGAAAAATAAAAACAGAGAGAAATACTATAGGGAGTACTCCTGTTCGAAAGAAAATAATCCCAGAGAGAAACACAGATTTACATAAAGGAAGGAAGAGAAATGATAGACATAAATAACTACTAACTACATAAAACAGCAATAGTAATGTATCCTATGATTTAATAATTTGTTAAATTAAAATAAATGACAGAAACAATGCAAAGGAAAGTAGGGGGTTTCATGAAGTTAAAGTAATTTAATAACAGTGCCTATCAGGGAAGAGGTTAAAGTCCTCATTCAGAGTAAATTCTTAAGACAAGAAAAGATACTGTAATCCCTTGACTAAGAGTCGGAAGAATAACAAGATGCATAACCAACAAGCCAGTAGAGAAGAAAATGGAATGATCAGTACTCAATTATACAAAAAAAAAGGCAAGAAAAAAAGGAACAAAAAACAGATGGAGACTTGGAAAACAAAATGGTAAGATGGAAACTAAGACCCAAAGAGATTATCAATCACTTTAATGGTAAATGGACCATTAGATACTCCAAAGTTTGTCTGAAGAGATAAGTAAATAAAAAACAACTATATGTCATTTATAAAAGGAAAAAAACAGAGTCAAAAAGTTAAATTATAGAGAAAAGTTACCCCAGGCACACACTACAGTAATATCAGACAACTAGAATTTAACTCAAGAACTACTGGGGAACTAAGGAGAGCTGTTGTGCAAAAGCAGAGAAGTCCAACACCCCAAGAAACATACCAATTATGAACGTGTACATCAAACAATAATATCTTCAAAATGTGTAGAAATTGACAGAATGAAAAGGAAAAATTTTTAAATTCATCATTATAGTGAGAGATTTAGCTTAACTATCTCAAAACTGACAGAATAATCAGACACAAAAATAAACAGAAAGGAAGTTTGATCAATACAATTGGTAAAACTTGCTCAAGCTACTTGTACAAAGTATACACCTACAACTGTCCCTACAAAGTATACTGTGCAGTCTCAAATCCACATGCATTGTATGCCAAAACATGACCATATCTGGGCCATAAAATTAGTTTCAAGAATATCAAAAGATCAAATTTTTTTTTTATCCAAAGACTAAAATCCTAAGAACATGTTCTTTGATGACAGCTGGAAAAAGTCAGAAATCAATGAGTATCCTTAGAATATCCCAAGTAATTGAAAATTAACCAACAAATGCTAAAATAACTTACAGAACAAGGGTAAACAAAGGACAACCATTTGAAAATATTTTGAGCAGAAAAATAAAAATACAATATCAAAACTTAAAGAATATGATTACAACCATGCTTTAAAGGAAACTGCAGAGCTTTATATAAGAAAAGAAGACAGACTGAAAATCAATAATGTAAATACAGTCTCACAAAGCTGGAAAGAAATGAGCCATATACAGAAATTAAAGAATTGGGGGAAAGTATACCGTGCCAGGGACGTAGACCAGAGGCAGAGCGCCTGCCTAGGAGTTCAGTCAGCTTTCCCCACTGGGACCAAGATACCCAACAGGTACAGCTCCCAGGAGGGGAAGCTTACCTGGGGCTCATGGTTCCAGAGATCTCAGTGCACTGGTGGCCGACCCCACTGCTCTGGCCCAGGTGAGGCAGCACCATCGTGGGGAAGGGCCCAGAGGAGGAAGGCTGCTCAGCTCATGGTGGGGTCAGGAAGCAGGGAGAGAGGGAGGAGGAAGGGGCGGCAGGGGAGATGCAGGACAGGGTCCCAGGGACCACTCCTCCAGCCACCCCCCACCTCCTACAGTTGCCACCCAGTGGGTCCACCCAAGTAGAACGCATTGGTTAGGTTACAGCCCTTACAGTCCAGTCATTTTACTTCTGAGTATTACTGCAATAACAGGAGTTTGGGGAGGGACACCTCATATCCAAACAATGACACCTAGTATGAGTGGGTTCCTGGATTCAACACCCAGCCCCGGAAAATATAAATATATAAAGTATGTATATATGTATATGTATGTATGTATGTATGTGTATGTATGTATATATATATATATATATATATATATATATATATATATCCAAAAGGAAACAAGTAAAAAATATCAAAATGCCAAGAGTCAATAGTAGGTTCAATGAAAGAAAAATAAAATTGAAAACCCCATGAAAATCTAAAAAAGAAAAAAAGGCACAAACTATCAATATCAGGAGTAGAAAAAGGCATACTGCTCCAATCCTATAAGCATTTTTTTAAAGCTAAGAGGGTTTTATCATCAACTTTTACTTAGAAATTTGAAAATTTAGACTAAATAACCAAGTTCCTTTAGAAACGCAACAAATCAAACTTGACACAGAAGAATCAGAAGACCCAAATAGGTCTATATTCATTAATATAACTTTTATCTTCCAATTTAAAACTTTTATACAAAGAAAACTGCAAAAGTGGTTTTACTAATGAATTCTTTCAAACAGTTAAGAACTAATACCAATCTCTTTCAGAGAACCACCAAAAAAAAAAAAAAAAAGGAACACTTATCCTATTAATTGTAAAAGACCAATATGTCCTTAATGCCAAAACAAGGAAGTCCATTACACAAAAAGGAAAATTGAAGGTCAGTCTTTCTCAACACCACAAAATTATTTTTAAAACATATTGGCAAAATGAATTAAACAAAGCACAAATGATGGCATATCAGTTGAATTCATGACAGAAATGCAAGACTATTTTAACTTTTTCTTTCAATGTGATCATCACATTGACAAAATAAAGGAAAACACATCATACAATCATTTAAATAGATGCAGGAAAAGCATTTGGGAAAATTCAACACATGTTCATGATTAAAATACCTGTAAAATTAGAAACAAGAGAATTATCTTAATCAAATATAACTACTTCAACAACACTTGAACATAAATTCCATACTTACATATTGAAAGCTTTTCCCCTGAAATTGAGTATGAGATAAACTCATGCTATCACCATTTTTATCCAAACTTATAACCAAACCATGATCCTAATCAGAATAATGAGATTGCAAAAACTAAAAGTTACAAGAACTGGACAAGAAAAAATAAAGCTCTTTATCTACTGTATAAGATGATTATGCACATAGAAAATTCAAATGGATCTATAAATAAACTCTTAAGATTAAGAAGAAAATGTAGCAAAATCCCTAGAATCAAGGTAAATCTACAAAACTCAACTACAGTTACATATACAAGCAAAGAAATTAGGTGAAATTTTAAAAGCTGTTATTTGCAGTTACAACAAAAAGAATCTAATGAAAGATGTGCAAAAATGCTTACAAGAAGAACATCAAATTTGGTTCTTTGAAAAAATAAATAAAATTGATAAACTATTAGCCATGTTAACAAACAGAAGGAGAAAGAAAACTCAAATTACTAACATCCATGATGAAAAAGGAAATATTACAATGAACACTACAGAAATGCAGAAGATAATCAGAAATTATTTTGAAAATTTGTACTCCAATAATAGAAAATATTGAAGGCATAGACAAATTTCTAGAGGCATTTGATATGCCCAAACTAAATCAGGATGATATATACAATTTAAACAGATAAATTTCAAGCAAGAAAGCTACCAACCAAGAAAAGCCCAGGACCAGATAGATACACAGCTGAGTTCTACAAGACTTTTAAAGAGCTAACAATAATACTCCTCAAACTATTTCATGAATGAGAAAGAGAGGGAACTCTTCCAAACTCATTCTATGAAGTCAATATCACCCTGATTCCAAAACCAGACAAAGACACATCAAAGAAAGAAAACTTCAAACCAATATCTCTAATAAATACAGATGCAAAAATTCTCAATAAAATTCTGGCAAATCAAATACAAGAACATATCAAAAAGATAGTGCACCATGATCAAGTAGGATTCATGCCAGGGATGCAAGGTTGGTTCAGCATACAGAAATCAATAAATGTAATTCATCACATCAAACACCAGAAAATCTAGGAATATCAGGACGTATCTCAACATTGTAAAGGCTAGCTATGGTTAGCCCCAGGCCAACATCATTATAAATGGAGAAAAATTGAAGGCATTCCTTCTAAAAACTGGAACAAGACAGGGATACCGTTTTCATCACTTCTATTTAACATAGTTCTTGAAACTGTAGCCAGAGAAATCAGACGGACGAAAGAAATTAAAGGAATACAGATAGGAAAAGAAGAACTCAAATTATCACTATTTGCAGATGATATGATTCTATACCTAGAAGACCCAAAAAATTCTACCAGAAAACTTTTAGAACTAATAAATGAATTCAGCAAAGTAGCTGGATATAAAATCAACACCCATAAATCTGTATATCAGTGACATATCTGTACATCAAATCCTCAGAAAGAGAAATTAAGAAAACCACCCCATTTACAATAGTCTCAAAAAAAAATAAAATACTTTGGAATAAACTTAATTAAAGAGGTGAAAGACCTCTACAATGAAAACTACAGCAGGCTAAAGAAAGAAATTAAAGAAGACCTTAGAAGATGGAAATATCTATCTTGTTCTTGGCTGGGCAAAATTAATATTATCAAAATGACCATACTATCAAAAGCACTATACAGATTTAATGCAATCCCAATCAAAATCCCAATGACATTCCTCATATAAATAGAAAAAGCAGTCACAAAATTCATCTGGAAAAATAAGAGACCCATAATAGCCAAAGCAATCCTTAGCAAGAAGAGTGAAGCTGGTGGCATTACTATTCCAGACCTTAAACTATACTACCGAGCAATAGTAACAAAAAAAGCATGGTATTGGCACCAAAATAGACCTGCAGACCAATATACAGAATAGAGGACACAGAGACTAACCTACATAACTACAGTTATCTTATATTAGACAGAGGTGTCAAAAACATATATTGGAAAAAAGATAGCCTCTTCAACAAATGGTGCTGGGAAAACTGGAAATCCACATGTAACAAAATGAAATTAAACCTCTATTTCTCACCATGTACAAAACTCAACTCAAAGTGGATCAAGGACCTCGGAACTAAATCAGACACCTTGTGCCTAACGGAAGAAAAAGTAGGCCCAAATCTCCATTATGTTGGATTAGGCCCCAACTTCCTTAATAAGACTTCTATAGCTCAAGAATAAAACCAAGAATCAATAAATGGGATGGATTCAAACTAATAAGCTTCTTCTCAGCAAGAGAAACAATCAGCGCCTACAGAATGGGAGCAAATCTTTACCATAAGCACCTCAGATAGATGATAATCTCTAGGACGTATAAAGCATTCAACAATTTTAACATCAAAAAAACAAATAAGCCAATTAATAAATGGGCCAAGGAACTGAATAGACACTTCTCGGAAGAGGATATACAATCAACAAACATATGAAAAAATGTTCAACATCTCTAACGATCAGAAAAATGCAAATCAAAACTACTCTTAAGATTTCATCTCACTCCAATCAAAATGGTGTAGCCAATCTGGAAAGCAGTATGGAGATTACTTGGTAAATTTGAAATGGAACCACCATTTGATCCAGCTATCCCATTCCTTAGTTTATACTCAAAGGACTTAAAAACAGCACAGCCACATCAATGTTTATAGCAGCACAATTCACTGCTAAGAGCCACAGCCAAGTAATATGATGCATGGCACTTTTGGTTGTAAGGTGACACCAGCTAGCCATTGAGAGGATATGATTATGTTAAGATTTGCATTCATATGGATATTGGACTCCTGCTGTTCACCTCAGCCTGCTACGGGACTCCTGGAGAGTTCCCATTGGTTGGGGAAGTACAGTAGGAGGGAACTCCAGGGCAGGAAGTTGTTCTGGGGTTCCGGTAGAACAGAACACCGCGTGGGTGGACCGGCTTCTTCCCGGATGTGTATGGGGTATTGGAGGCATTTTCAAAAATAAAGTTTTGTTCCTGCTTGAGTGGCTCATGATTCTGTGCCCAGCCAGACTGCGGCAATTCACAATAGCTAAACTGTGGAACCAACCTAGATGCCCTTCAGTAGATGAATGGATAGGGAAACTTTGGTGTATACACACACACACACACACACACACACACACAACATTATTCAGCATTAAAAGAGAATAAAATCATGGCATCTGCAGGTAAATGGATGAAGTTGGAGAATACAGTGCTAAGTGAAGTAAACCAATCCCCAAAAAAACAAAGGTTGAATGTTTTCTTTGATACAAGGATGTTGACTCATAATGGCGATGGTGGCAGGGGAGAAACTTTAGATAGGGCAAAGGGGAGGGAGAGGAAGGGAGGGGGTAAATGGGGAGAAATGACAGTGGAATGAGCTAGAATCATTGCCCTAAGTACATTTATGAAGACACAAATGGTGTGAAAATACTTTGGGTACAACCTGTGACTTGAAAAATTGTGCTCTATATGTATAATATGAGATAAATTGCATTCTGCCATCACATATAACAAATTAGAATAAATAAATAATTTAAAGTAAAAAAAGATGGAGAGCTAAATTGTGTTCGTTGATTAGAAGATTCAATATTATAAAGATGTCAACTCTCTCAAATAAACTCTAGAGACTTAGTAGAATCCCAATCAAAATCTCAGACACTTTGTGTGTGTGTGTGTGTGTGTGTGTGTGTGTGTGTAAACTGACAGGGTGATTCTAAAATGTATATTAAAATGCCAACCACTAGGAATAAACTGAAATAAAATTAATTGAGTACACTGCCTGATATCAGGACTACAAAAACTTAAGATACTTTACTAGACAAGCAGCCCAACAGGACAGAATACAAGTTCAGAAACTGATTCACAAACTCACGATTAATGGAGAGGCTATTGCAATCCATGGAGGAAATAAATAACAAATTGGCCAATAGAACATTTACACAGGTAAATATATCTTGACCCCTGCCTCACACTGTACATAAGAAATCAATTCCAAGGGATCGCAGATCTAAATGTGAAAAAGCAAACAGCAAGACTTGCTGATAGCATAGGAGAATATCTTCAAGACCTTAAAGCAGGCAAAATTTCTTAAGACACAAGAATACTAACTGCAAAAGGAAATTTCATAAATTGGAATTCATTAAAATTAAGCATTTCTGTACATCAAAAAATACAAGATTAAAAGCAAGCAAGAGGGGCTGTGGCTGTGGCTCAGTGGTAGAGTGCTCACCTAGCATGCATGAGGCACTGGGTTCCATCCTCAGTACCACATAAGTGTAAATAAAATAAAGATAATGTGCCCACATAAATTTAAAAATAAATATTAAAAAAATAAAAATAAAAAATAAAAACAAGCAAGAATGTAGAAGAAACATATATTTGACAAAAAGCTTCTACCTATAATATATAAAGAACTCCATAAAAATCATTATGAAAAAACAATCTTTTCTTGTTTTTAATGAGCCAAAAAAAAATCTGAAGTGACATTTCACGGAAGTTATCCAAACTGCTAATAAGATAAGAAAAATGAATCTATATCATTTACCAGGAAAAGAAAAGAAACAACACAATGAGGTAGGACTTTTTACCCACCACTATGAACGGCAATTAACATAGGAACAAGAATAAGAAAAAAAAATTGTAGTTTTCACACAGTGATTCTGGGAATATAAGGAGTATAATCAACCACACAGGACCTCTGGTTGGCAGTATCCAAGCTGATTCCTTCACTCCCCCGAGACCCTTCCACTGCTAGGTAGACACTCAACAGACATGTCCACGGATCTATCTATAAAATTGTTCGCAAGAGCATTCTGTAATAGAGAAAAACTGGAACTACTCAAATGTCTATCAACAGTAAATGGATTTTTAAAAGTGTGATATATGCAACCGTGAAATACCATGTCAAGATGAGAGAGATGAATAAAAACAACTATTACTACATCAGTAGTGCATGGGTGGATGTCCCAAGCAAATGATTCGTGAAAGACGTCATATGCATGCACAAAAAAGAAATGCTGTATAAAGTACATTTGTATAAAGTTCCAAAAACAAGTAAATACAGTCTAGAATTCAGCTTGTAAGGAACCTTTTGAAGGCAGGTAATGATTGAAAGAGGCAAATGACGGATCTGGGGGATTTTCTGGTTTCCATGTGGGTTACACAGGGGCTTTAATTTGAAAATACACAAAAGCCCTACCCTTAGGAGTTGTGAATTTTTCTATATGTATGTTAACCTCCAAAATCAAAATTTAACTAAAAATAATAGTAATGCTTTCTTATGCCTATACATGATGCACAGAGCAAAACAGATAAAGAATGTGATTTGCGGGGCTGGACGTGTAGCTTGCTGGTAAAGTGTTTGCCTAGCATGGGTGAGGAGCTGGGTTCAATCCTCAGCACTGCATAAAAATAAATAAAATAAAAGGTACTGTGTTCATCTACAACTAAAAAAAGTTTTTAAAAAAAGTGATTTTGAAGTCTACATGCAGCACCCAGAGGTTTTCCTAAGACTCAAATCCAGTCGCTCCCCTGCTTTTTTTTTTTAACTTTTTTTCCTAGTTGTAGATGGACACAATATCTTTATTTTTATTTATTTATTTTTATGTGGTGCTGAGAATCAAACCCAGGGCCTCGTGCGTGCGTGAGAGGCAAGCTCTGTACCACAGCCCCAGCCCCTCCCCTGCTTTAACCACCTTAGTCTCTCCTGAGCTGGCCTTTGCCAACCTGACAGCAACATCTCCCTCCTCTCCCTCCTCCTCCCCTCCCGCAGTCCCTCCCCAGCACTTCCTGGTCACCAGGAGAGGCCGCAGGCTACACCACAGATTCTGGCCTTTAATAAACACAGACCCCTCTTACTACCTCTTCTACCTCCTTCCCACTCAGCCCGACCCAGAGCTGTGGGTTTGCGAGGTCCTCCTGCGTTCAGCACAGTTCATCATTGCAAGCCAACCTTCATGCAGGTTCCCACAGTCATGGCGTGGCCACCCCGCACGTGAGACCAGATGCCTGTCTGCAACCTCTACACCTTTCAGCTCCAGAACGTGGGTTACATCTGGTTGATCCTTCTTTGGGTCACTAGTGCCTAGCACAAGGCCGGACACACAACAGCAACTCAGTCACTGTTAACTGAAAAAATAAGGCATGAAGTCAGAAGAGTTCCTAACATATTGAGCTAAGAAATTTCCTCCTCTACAAAATGAGATTTTTACACAAGCTGTCTAAATTCTCCTGTTTTTAAGCTGACTTTCTTTGGCAGAAAAACTGACCATGACTAGAGCTTAATAATCAAGCCATTTAAATTTCCTATGAGCCAAAGAATAATTAAATTTCAGTCCACATATAATTCTAAACTCTAAAATGCTTTAAGCTTCTCCTAATTATGTGTCCCGCTATTGAAACAGGAATTCTTTGAAGATCTGAAACTCTTCCGTCATTGTCTATAAAGAAAGGGAAAGAGAAAAGATTTAATTTGTCATGTTGCTGGTTTCTTACCAAAACTGCATCAGTCAACAGCATGGTCTGTCTCTAATGCCCCACTACCGTGAATGAGGTCTACCCAAAAGGAATCACCAAGAGATGTCTTACTTTTAAAATATTAAATGTTTTGAAACATCTTTTGTATGTGTTCAGTGTAAGATATGCTCAGTAACTTTTCTTCCCAGACATTATCATGATAAGAGATCATAACAATTCCAATGGTGTTGGTGACGTCACAAGGTCGTCACTGCCATGTTATCCTTTTTCACAATCAGATGATCTGATTGGCTTCCCATGAAAACACCTTCCACTTATCAATATGTGGTTTGCAGCGGCTCACGGTCAGAATCGGAGTGAAGGACTTAGAGAACGCTAATCTGACTATCTGAATAAAGGCCTTGATGTTCTGACTTTAATTTTTCCTACTAGCTATAGTAATAATGTATCTGGCCATGAGACACACATCCATCTTCCATGTGTGACCTAAGGAAAGCACAGGACAGAGAGTTAGATCAACATACAGGGACCCTGTCTCCTTCCCTGCTTTCCTTACAATACTTACATAGTCATGCAAGGACCAGGTGTCTAAGGCCCCCATGGAGCCAGGCTCTGGACTTAACCCTGGGAATTTAATATCAAGCAAAACAGACACTGTCTCACAGTCCAGTGAGGACAACATCAAACAAAAAATCACATAAGTCAATGGAAAACTGCAACTGCAATAGCGCAATCCCCCCAGCTGCTAGCAAGCCTCCTGCCCCACTCTCATGCCTTTACTATTCATTCTCTACCTGGAAAAATACTTCTCAAATATAAACCAAATTATGCCCGTGCCCTCATCTCCAACCTCTGCTTTCTTTTGGCCTTGGAGCCTTTTGAGCAAATAAGTAGAATCTGATTTAAGTTTCAAAAAGATTGTTCTGGAAAACTGACTACAGGAGTCAAGGTCAGGTGGGAGACCAGTTAGAAGGTACCTGCAATAAAATAAAAGGGAATCCGTGGTAGATGGCACTCGGGTAGCAGAGGTGGAGGTGGTGAGAAAAGATCCATTCGAAGGCAGAGTTGACAAATGGGCATTCCATTGAAGCGTGAGAGCAGCAGAGCCGTCAAGGAACACTCCCAAGTCACGGCCTAAGCCACAGAAAGAACGACGCTGCACTTGCTAACCTGGGCAAGCCTGGGAGGAGGAGCAGTGCATCATCACGGGAGTCAGCGGTTGCTTTCTCTGTGTGCTGAGGAGATGTCCACTTGGACATGTGGGTGGACATGGGTGTGGAATTAAGGGAAGAGCGTTAGACTGGAAATTAAAATTTGATATTCATCAGCATATTAAAGTCATGGGACAAGATGAAATTACTAGGAAACAGGGGCAGACAAAGAAAGGGCCCAAAGCCTGGACTCCAGGCACTGCAGTGTTTTCAAGATCTGGAGGAACCAGCCAAGGGCACAGCAGAGAAGCAGGGAATTGGGCAGAGAATCAAGACAGGCAGGTGTCCGGCGGCCAAGTGTGACGCACCAAGTTACTCTTCAGCAGATACTCGCCCCCCTCCTTTCCCGAGGTGGAGGGAATGTGCCTGCTGTCCCGTCAGGCCCCGAGGGCGTGCTCCTGGAAAGATGAAAGAAGACTCCTAGGTGCCTGTGCATCTGACTTCACCTTCCCCCCAATAACCTGCCATGATGGGCACATTCGCAGAGTGACAAAGGTCCTTTCACCCTGAGTCCCAGAACAGATACTAAGGAGCAGTCCACAACCTGGGGTCAGTGCCAGAGAAACACGGCCTGGAGCAGAGCCACCCAGCCAAGCTCACCCAGATCCACAGAAATGCAGCGGACCTGTGACACGCAAGCAGGGGACTCAATGTGAACCACCGAGTGCAAGGGTGACTTGTAACCCAGCCCTACTAAGGCAATCTAATGATATGCCAGGTGAAGAAAATCTTTCAAAAAGGGATTGACTAACTGTGAAATGTTACTAAAAGGCTGGGTAAGATGAAGACTGGGACCTGATCCTGGCTATATCAAGGAAGAGGTCACTCCAAAGCCCTGGCAGCAGAGGAGGGGGGTACGAACGCTTAGCTGCAAGTGCTACTATAAAGGAGAGCAGAGAACCGGCACAAAAGCTGAACAAAAATGTAGGCGTCACCAGCAAAAATGAACATGCAACGACTTTCTCAAAAGGACCCCGAATCTAAGGAAATAATGCCAAGAGTTAATAAGTGGGATGGCATCAAACTGAAAACCTTCTGTGCAACAAAGGAAATAATTAGGAATGTGAAGAGAGAACCCACAGAATGGGAGAAAAATCTTGGCTAGCCAGTCTTCTGACAGAGGACTAATAGCTAGAATAAGTAAGAACTCAAAAACCTTAATGTCAAAAACCAAATAACCCAGTGAATAAATCGGCAAATGAATTGAACAGACACTTTCTCAAAAGACGAAAAAAATGGCCAACAAATAAATGAAAAAAATGTTGGACATCATTAGCAATTAGGGAAATGCAAATCAAACCTACACTGAGATTTCATCTCATACCAGTCAGAATGGCAGCCATCAAGAAGACACATAATAATAAATTCTGGAGAGGATGGAGAAAAAGGAACATTCTTGTGCTCTTGATGGAACTGTAAATCAGTACAACAATCTGGAAATCAGTTTGGAGTTTCCTCAAAAGACTAGACGCGAAACCACCTTGAGACCCAGCTATTATTTATTTAGCTGTGTTTATCCTGAAGAATTAAAGTGATCATACTCTAGTGACACATGCATACCCATGTTCATAGCAACACAGTTCACAACAGCGAACTATGGAAACAGCCTAGGGGTCCATCATCAGATGAGTAGATAAAGAAAATGTGGTGTATAGTGTTGTTTTTCAAGATGGGCAACGATGTAACTGGTAAAGCTGCAGTTGGAAACCGAAGGAAATGACACCGTAGTTGAGAGGAATTAATGTCACACAAAGACCAGTGCTCGTTAATGGGCAAGAAGGGAAGCTGCACAAGGTACAAGTGGGTAGAGGAGGTGGCATCAGAGAAGAACTCAGCCACGTCAGGTCTCATGAGAGATGGTGGTGTGAATGGGCTCAGAAGCAGGTGGGGTGACCGACATATTGGTAGATGCCTGAAGTTCTCTAGAACAAGATCATCTGCAGAGGGTGAGGAGGAAGGAGGGTATAAATCTCGGGAGAGAAAGGAAGGTAAGAGATGGTTAGGAAGGATAACAAACTCGGAACAGAGTAGGAAAGTGGAACGGGACTGCCCATCAGCATTTGAGCTCACCCACAGATGACACTGAAGTCTGACAGTCCTGTCTCAAAGTCAAACCACTCATGATGAAACAGATGGCATACGCTTACCCACTGCACTCAACTACTGCCAACTGCTGGAAGCAAATAAAAGAACCATTGGAGACATCTTCCAAAAAACAAGCAAAGGTCTGGAATATGTGGATCTGATGAAATAACAGTAAAATGACTTTGAAATCAATCAGATGTCACTGAAGCCACTATGGAACTGAGTGGAAGACGACACTGAAGCAGTGGGGGGGCACAGCTTCAGGAGTAAATGCGAACCCAGCGCCTAGGGCCTCACTACTCCACGTGGCCCCCACCAGCTACTCGGGCCACTGGGCTCCTGACCTGTGGCGTGTGCAGTTGAGGAGCTGCAATTTTAATTTTACTGAATTTCAATTAACTTAAAATTAGAAACTCAAGCCATGTAAAACGTTTTTCCTTCAAATGCTGTGTTGCTGTTTTGGATAACTACATCTCATTTTAACTGCGGGTAACTTAACATCCAGATTGAGATGTTCTGTAAGTGTAAAATACACACCAGATTTTCAAGACTGTGCAAATAAAAAAAGAAAGCTGATTAGCTCATTAATAATTTTTATACTGACTACATATTAAAATTATAATGATATTTTGGATATGCAGGGTTAAATAAAATTATTTTTTTTACTTTTTTTAACATGGCTACCCAAAATTTAAAATTACATATTGGACAACTCCAATACTATCTGAAAATATGGTTTGGGGTTGTCTGTTGCTATGGCGACCACAGAAGGGCCAAGCCTGTCCATCAATGTCAGGAGAATTATTCACCATGTATGCAACCCAAGTACAGCATTCGAGCCTTAAATCTGTGATCAATAAGCAACCAGATCTTAATAAAAAACAGTCAAGCCACAACTTCAAATCAATATGGAACAGTCTGATAACTATAGGTAACCTGGACTGGTACGTTCAGATCCCCTGAGATGATCAGCCTCCTTCTAGTAGGTAATGACTTCCCAATTTAGAGAAGTAGAATTCATTTAGAATATAGAAAAAAATCAGATGCATGCTAATGCTTTATAGAAAAGTTTAGAATTATATCAACTGTACAGTCTATGAATGGTTGTAATATTTTTAATGTTTAAGAGAACCTGACATTATCCTGACAGATTAGTCTTGTGATTCTAATTTAAAATGTGTGATAGGTTGTAGGTAGAAATCATTTATTTAGATTGAGATGCTTATGTGTATTTGATTGTGTCTAGACAATATTAATTTCATAAATGATGGAATATGCAAAGTAATTTGAGCTAATATTTGAGAAGGTTTTATTAATATTTGAGTCATAAATCTGCCCAATATGAACCTGATTTTTTAAGTGGAAAATCAAATATATTAAATTTATATTTGCAATTTAAAATATTTAAGGGTTTAAATTTAACTAAGTTTATAAATTAAACTGATCATTTGAGGAATTAAATCTGTTCCATTTGAATAAGAGATTAATCAAAGAAAAAGTGATGGTGATATTCATATTTACCAGGTATATAAAAGGAATGACAAGACATGTAAGCTAAACTTAAAGACCTAAAGAAAATTGGATTTTTCTTTGTACCTGTAATAAATTAAGTATTAACTTTTTCTGTGCATAAAACTTACCCTTAATTTCACTAATAATCATGTACTTCACCAATATTAATTCATTTACTCCTACAACAACTGAGTAAGGTAATTATGATTCTCCCCATTTTACAGATAGTATGTTTGGATTGCGATAATAAAATACCACAAGCTGGATACCTTAGAAACACCAAAAATTTTCTGCCCATGGTTCTGTCAGCTAGAAGTCCACGCCCAAAGTACGGGCAGATTCAGTGCCTGGTGCGAACCCGATTCCTGGTCCATAAACGGCGTTGACCAGTGTGTCCGCACACAGAGGAAGGAGTCAGCTGACTCTCTGGGGTCTCTTATGAGGACTGTCATGACCTAGTCACCTCCCAAAGACCTCACTTTCTAACACCACCAGTGTGGGTGTCATGGTCTGGAGGTGAGGTGTCCCCCAAAAGCTCACGTGTGAGACGTGCAAGAAGGATCAGAGGAGAAACCACTGGGTTGTGAGAGTCTTACCAACCAGTGACTTAACCCCACAACAGGATCAGCAGCAGGGGTAACTGCAGGGTGGAGGTGGCTGGGGGAGGAGGGACTGGGGGCGAGGCTTGGGGTAGGTGTTTGTATCTGGTGAGCAGAGGCCCCTCTCTCTGCCTCCTGATCAGCACATGAACTGCTTCCCCACCACACTCTTCTGCCATGATGTTCTTCCATGATGTCCTGCCTCACCTCGAGCCCTGAGCAATGGAGCCGGTCCCCATGCACTTAGAACTCTGAAACGATGAGCCCTCAAATAAACTCTTCCTCCCCTATAATTGTTCTGGTCAGATCTTTTAGCTGCAGCATCAGAAAAGCTGACTAAAACACTGGGGGTTAGGATTTCAGTATGCTGATGTGGGGACAGCATAAGCATGCAGTCCATCCAATAATGAATGAAGGCACAGAGATTAAACTGCCCTAAGGTCATCAAGCTAAAAGGTGGCTGACCCAGTATTCAAATCCAGGCTGTCTGGCTTCTCAATTGTCCTTGAACATGAAAAAGACTCCCAGTGACAAAAATAACTAGGTGTTCATGAACGCAAGTTTTTCCATGCTGTGAAGATTTCAACTAAAAGTCTCTTGTTCGACTTTTTTCCCCCAGTAGTTACCAAGAAAGGAATTCCAGGGAAACCCCATGTTGTGCCGGAATGACCCAAATAAAAACAGCTTTCAAGGCTTCTCACCTTGTCCTTGACCCTGAGCTCCAGACCTGCAGCCTCCTAAGGCAAGGAACTGCAGTGTCGCAGAGAGCATGCTGCCCTGACCCTGCCGGGAGTCCAGCCTGCGTTCCATTTACTGTCCTTTCATTTCGTTTCTTTTCATCTCTTGCCCCTCACATATCCCTCCTTCCATGTTCATTCCCAATCCAGGACACAGCATAAAATAAGGCCAATTCAGGGGACATAAGATAAGTCCACTGAATTTTGTTTTCAATTTGAAAAATAACTTGATAAGGGTTCCCTCCCTCCTTCTACCCCCAACCCAACCCACATCTGCAGCAGGCAGTATACAAGGGTGGTCTCTGCTCGTTAACTCCTGAGAACCAGGCCTGCCTTTCCAATCTGCCCACCAGGCAGTCCCAGGCTGCACCTTTCCAAAGCACACACCCTGACAAAAGTGTCTCCACCGCAGCAGGAGAACCTTCTTGGTCTGATGGTGATTAACAAAGCTATCAAAGTCATCTGCAGATTGTGCTTCATCCACACAAATCATGTTTTTACATTTGCCAGTTTTATGCAGTCTTGGATAAGCTATTAATTAGCATTTTATAGATGAAGAAACGAGTTATGGTGACGATCAAAAGAGATAGATTATACAGCATAATAGGGTCTGGAACCAAGTAAATGCTCAATAAACAGAAGCTATTACAATATCATTAAAAGAAACAACAGAACTATGCTTAGTTACTTGCTTTTATAGACACCTATTATTTAACCTACTTTTTATATAGCTCAAATAAGAAAAGCCCCTGAAATTAAAATGCTTAATCATTCTTCTATGAAGACTGTGAGAATATGTGGGGTTTTTTTTTGGGGGGGGGGAACAGATGGGAGGTACTAGATAAAACACCAAGAACATTAAAAAGACAGGTGTAAATTATTTTGAAAGATCCATTTTCTGCTCTCTTTGGCTAGAATAATTGAAAGCTTAATCATAACTGTTAATAAAATTAAGTCAACCAGAGTTTTTTATATTTTTTAGTTATAACCTTTTAAGACATGAGCATCAAAAGTGAAACAAGTTGAAAACACAACTGTGATGTTTGATTTCTAATATTATGTTTCAAATAACTAAAAATCTAAATAATTTTATAGTGTCATCATGATACATTTTGACATTTAAGTAACTGAAGCAATAATATTGGAAGGAACCTGAGCCAGTTTCCTTAGACACTAAAACAATATTGACTTTGGAATTAGACAAAAACATAATGATTTTTCATGACATAAAAGCATCCTTTAAGTATGTAATTTAGAAGCCCACATGTGTGTCCACCTTATCTTTGGTACTAGAAATAAGTCAGACAGTTGTTCTTGAGTGTTTATAGTACGTGCATTTTTTTAACACAACCTGAAAAGTTATTTCTAAAGAGGACATGCCCAGAGTTCCATTGAAAGAGGGAGAGGGGAAGAAAGAAATATCAGTTCTTGGGACAGGTCAGAGGTAGCCAAGGAAAGAACAGGTGAGCCCAGAGAGAGGATGGTCCCACTAGGTAACACAAATGGATAGACACTTCCAACATATATAAGTATACATAATAAATGACCAGCCAACTGCCTTGAGAGGTATTTTTTTTGTAAATTATTCTAATTTGTATGTACAGAAAAGAATACTGGTACATGTCACATATTTACAAGAAATCTGCCATGTTCTATGATTTTTGGGTTTTTTTCTTTATATTAAAAAGACAAAAAATTAGAAGAAGAAAAAAATCCTAAGTGTAATAATGAGTGCCATTATTTCTATAGTTAGTACATCAGTGAATAGGAAATACAGCTTGCTACATTGCTTGACATAAGAAAGGATTCTGGTATATTCCATGTACCTTTAGGTCAACGTAACAGAGAGAGAGAGCGAACTTGTTATCACAACAGTGTCTACCTCATAGGGTTAATTGAGAGGCTAAATGAGTTAATGTCTGTGAAGTACTTAGCACAGTGCCTGACCCACAGGGACTGAAATGATTGCTTGACTGATCCATTAAAAAAAAAGATGGAAATTAAAATGACTGTGAGTCTCAGGAAACCAATACATAACAAGAAAAAATGCCAGAAAAAAACCACACGGAAACCTTTTACTGTAGATTTATAATTCAGAGCTTAAGTAAACATCTCTTCTTCCGTAAAACTACCTGGCACATCACGTAGTGATCAAACTGTGCTCGATGCCAGGCCTGCCTTGAATGACTTAGTACACGTGTAAGGGCAGGAAGACCACAGGTCTAATAGTACTCAGGAGCACAAACCCCCAATCAAATACTTCAAACATGCTAGACAAACACCTGGTTCTGTTTTACAGTCCATTACTGTTCCAATTATCTAAGTCGTGTACCTGACAATTAAGTTACATGACCCTCACAAGAAAACCCTTGTTCTGGGGCCTTCGTTTGTGGTTTACAACATTCAAAGTATACTTGACCAGCAATTCCAAGGAGTCACACCTAGTTGGTCCAAGGAAAGGTGACGGTTAGTGAGCAGGTCCAGCATCCCTGCGGTAGAAGTGACCACCTCCAAAACTGCTACTAGGTAAACAAACCATGTCAAGGGCCTGCGAATCTGGCCCAGACTGGGTTAAAGCGAAGATCAGAGCTATGGAGGCCCTCTTCCTCCCCGCCCTTGACCACTGCACCACGGCTCTCCCTCCGGTATGTACCAACCTCCTCTGAAACACCTTTTAGCTCACTGAAGCCCCCACCTCTTAGTCCTTGGGTTTTCATTTTCAAATGCCTAGAAGGGAAGAAGCCGGGATCCAGCTCAAGACACAGGGAAATGAGCCATCAATCACCCAGCAGGATCCCAAATTCCTCTATCCACCATGCCATCTCTGTAAAAGTTCAAAATGTGAGATGTAAGGATTACAGTAGGTTTTTAATGCATTCAATTACACATTATCTAAGTTTCAAATATTTTTCTGGTTGAATTACAAAGTAACCAAATCACTTAAAAATAAGGACTAAGAATATAAACATTCTTAAGGAACACTAGGAAATGAACTGGTCACTTTTCCCCCTTTTAAAAAAAAGGCTACAAACTAAACCACAGGAGAAATTTTGAGTAGGTATTGTACATGATGAGTTATACATAAAATTAAAGAAATAACCATAGCTAGGAAACAAGTAAGTCCTCGTCCATAGACGCTCAGATGACTTCCATCAGCTAATGGGGAAGATCAGAAGGAAACACTTGGTCCACATTTGACTGGTGTCCAAAACTATGTAACTGCCACAAAGAACTGGCAGATAATAGAATCAATCATCTACCTTGAACTATGTTTATTGTCACTAAAAGACGAATGCATACATTTTCCCTAAGCACTTGTGGTTTGTAAAATGGCTTGAGACATCTTCACTTTAATTGAGAGCACAAAAAATGGACCGTGCAATAGTTTCTTCACCTCCATCAATCATTATTAATAATCCATGCCACTAAACACCACATCCTGTCACCACACACGTGCCTCCGTGCCTTTTCTCAGCACAGTGGTTATGATCGATACTCACTGTGCACAGCGGGTCAGTTAACAATACCTTATATTTATAGCAGTTTCCCTGGTGGTCTCAGGGTCCCATTCTTCTCCCCAGCCACAAATCTCAACCTAAGTGTTTTGGTAATGAAGAAATCATTAAAAAACTATTATCCTTCACAAATGTGCTTTTATAAATGCTGTAACACATTACACTAGAGGCTAAATCACCAACCAGCAATCATGTTATCACAGTGCAACTAGAAATTGCAAGAGAATGTTGACCCAGAAACAGCAAACAGCAGCTTCAGTGGCTTTAGCTGCCCTTGCAGGCTTATGTGGTAACAAACAACTGTCTTTCCAAAGCACAAATATCGTGGTGATCCAAAATTAAAGAAGAATACTCCTTATTTTCTGTCTTTGAATATGCTTTATAAATTAAATCCCAGGATTCTTCAGATAGCATCATGAGTGTGGTAACAATTATCAGACTGTATTTTACAACTTATGCCAAAGACCAAGACCAGTTTTACTTCATAAAATGAAGACTCTGAAGCCTACAAACACAGAGGAAGACTGACCTTTCGGTGAAACAGCTAATGACTTGTGTTTTACACCTGAGGTCATTGCTTGCTTCCACCAGGCTGCTGATCTAAACTGTGGACTCAAAGCACTCCTTCTATTTGCATTTCCTGGAAGATACCGTGGACATCAGAGTATGTCTCTCTTATTGTCTGATTACACATACCTCAGAATACGGAACACATACCAGCATGCCTGAACATTGTTGCTCTCTGCACTGACACAGTTCCATCCCATGCTTCAGAGCTTCATAATTAAACCACGACAACAAAGCAGTGCCTGCAATACATGACTGTTTATTTCTGTTTACTGACTTTATTTTTTGGCAGCAAATGATACAGCTTTGAAGATGCAAAGCTATATTGAACCTTGTGCCTGTGTGAGCTGGCAGAAAACCAAAATATGAGCCCTTAATGTGCTAAATTAACATTGAATATTTCCATTCTTCAGGGCTCATTGTATAAGCCATAGCATAAATATTCAGGCTAGAACTCAGGGCAGGTTTCATCTGGCTGAAAGCCTGTACAGAGTCCTTGTACTTGAATGCAGATTGGCTAACAAAGATCTGAATAAGGCTGTGCTCCTGGTAACCTTAGAAAGAACACAAAAATAATATTTTAGTACAAAAGATGAAACTAGAGGCTAGGGTTGTGGCTCAGCAGTAGAGTGCTCACCTCGCATGTGCGAGGCCCTGGGTTCGATCCTCAGCACCATATAAAAATAAATAAATAAAATAAAGATTGTGTTCAACTACCATTAAAAATAATTTAAAAAAAAAATAAAGATAAACTACACTCTGATTCTATAGAATATGCCTGGGCTTCAGTATTCTGATCACCTTTCATGCCTAAATGAGAAGAATGCTTATTTTCTCTCCTGGTTATCTTCTCAAAACCGATTAAAATGAAGTAATTCATTTTAATCACTGTACCATTTCATTACCATCATCAAAGAGTATTTAATAGAGAATCTGTGAATCAATCTGCAGGTAAAATTCAGTTTAAAAACAAACCCAATTGTGAAGTGATCTGCAAATTGTTGTAACTTAAATCCATTAGTTTCCAGTACAGTCTTCTAATGAAGTAGCATAACTTAATTGCTAGCAAATATGAACTTAGAAACCTACTAATCAGCAGGCTGACAGGTGTTGAAATCCCAAAAGATGAAAAAGGAATATTAGATAATTACTCTATGCTGACACCTCTAGTAAGCTGTAATATGGAGAATTCTAATCAATTTAACTGCAATTCAAAATGATCAATGCCACCGTTTGATTAACTGCCTTCTAGCAAAAATATAATTATTTGCATTGCCATATAGTGTTCTCTAACTGACTCATTCCGACTTACACATTGTTCTTCTAAGTTGGGTATACAATTACACTAGTTGGGTCATTTTGCAGTTATCAATAGGACATTTCCCCCCAATTAAAACAAATCATATTAACATCTGTGCAATTTCCTTCCAAATCCATAAGCAGTATTTCTGAAAAAGAATATGTTTTCTTTCACATTACCACATGTAAGGTGATTCTTAGGTACCCAAAAAGCAAGTCTTCGTGATCTCATGCTTAATTAATTATCCTTTGGGTCTGCAACAAACTAAACCTCACGGGAATGACCGCAAGACTTGGGGCCACTGAAGAGGAGCGGGTACCCAGAACTTGAGCAATTCCCGGAGCCAGTGCCCAGACGTCCTTGGCAACTGCATCCCGGAGCTCCTCCGAGCTCACACACTGTGCCAACGCCACCCAGCTACCTGCCTCCCCAGGTGCTCTGCACAGCTTCCCCGCACATCAAAACACAGGCATCCTCCAGCTCCTTAAAGCCTAAGTGCAACACCTTCCAGAAACAACAGCCACGACCTCAGGCGCCCCGTGTGCCCTTAACAAAGTCCCGCTCTCCCCCCGCCCGGGAGTGCGGGGTGGGGGTGGGGGGAGGATCGCGGCTCCCTTCCCCGGACCCCGTTACAGGTCCAGGTGAACCTCCAAAGATCCAGGTCTTTCAGACTGAAAATCCCGACGAACTTCAGATGACACCTCCCAATGCTTCAGCCACAGGCAAGAGAATGGGCTGACTTTTCAGAGATTTATTAAAATTTTTTAAAAATCACGTCCTGGCCCCGCGTCCGTTCCCCCGGCCGCCCTCCCTGGCAGCCTCGCGGAGGAGGAGCCGGAAAGTCTGCTGCATACCTTCCTTCCCAGAGCCTCGAGGACGAGGCGGACGGAGACCCACACTCGGAGAGCGACACTCGCGAGGCTCCGAGCGGCCGGCGGCGAGCGGACCGCGCAGGAGGGTCCCGCCCGGCGCCGCCCGCGCTGCCCTCCGCTGAGCGGCGGACGCGGCCCCACCGAGGCCCCCCTCGAGGCTGCGCCGCGCGGCCCCAAGTTTGCGGCCGGTCCTCGGCGGGCGGGCGGGCGGCTGCGGCGTCGAGGGCGGCGGCGGCCGTTCCCGGCGGGGACAGGCCCTCGGGGACCCGGGCGCCGCCCCGCGCCCCTCCCCCTCACCTGGCCCGCGGCGGCGGTGGCGGCCGAGGCGGCGGGAGAACCGGCGGCGCCCCGGAGGGGAGGAGGCCCGCGGAGGAGGAGCTCCGGCGGGCGGCGGGCGGCTTTGTCTGCGCCGCGCCGAGCGCCGACCCTGCGTCACCATGGCAACCGCCGGGCCGGGGGCCGGGCGCGCACCCCTGGCCGCAGCGTCCCGAGCCGGCCGGCCCCGCCCCTCGGTGGCCGCTTGGCTGCGGGGGGACCGCTCGGGGGACCTCCCCGGCCTCCCGCGGCTGCAGCGGGAGGCGAGCGAGGGAAGCGAGCCGGGCCGGGCTGCACCCCGCCGGCACCCCTTTGCCTTCCCGCACCGGACACTCGGAGTCCTGTCCACCCCGCCGCCGCCGCCGCCGCCGCCGCCGCCGCCCCTTTCTTTACAGGAGCCTCAAACTGCAGATTCCCTCGAGGGAGAAGCGGCAGCCCCGCAAACTGATAAAGTGTTGAGCAACTGGTACGCGGTGCTCCCGTCGCTGCCGCAGCGCCCGCTGCCCGGGACCTCCCGGCCCTGCTCGCCCGCCGCCCGCGCTCGCACCGGGCGTCGCCGGGGATCGGGTCCCTGACCTGGAGGGCTCCGCGGGAGAGCGGCCGCGGGCGTTGCTCTGGGAGTAAACAGGAGACGGTGTCACCTACAAGCTCAAGCGCAACTTTCAGGCTGCAGCGTCAGTCTCCTGCCGCTACTCTGCTTGGCGACCGGCTGCGACTGCTGAGCATCTCCCGCGAGCACCCTCTGTGCCAAGGACCGGCGGTGCACTGGAGACAGTGGCACTGGGGAGGGGAGGGATGCTCCTCTCGGCTCGGGCTAGGCATCCTCCACGAGGAAGAGGAAGGGAAAGTACTAGGAGACCCTGGTCTTGCTTCCTCTAAAGGATAGAGCAAGAGGGCAGCCACCCTGGGGTGAATGAGTCCTCGCTCCCTACTATGTTTTCTGGAAAGATCAGTTACTGAATCCCAAACCTACGGCGTCTTCCTTCAAACCCCTGGGAGCCTGGCATTTATTTTCCAGTATTTGTGACTCACCAAAGGAATGTCAATAACACAATAAAACCCTGAAGAGCTGAGTCTTCTGGACTTGCTACCTATTTGAGAAGCCCCAAAGCAAGACAATGTGATTACCAACTGATGCCACACACATTAACTAATGAACATAAGATCCGTTTTGTGAAAGAAAAAGGTGGCCCACTTTCTTATGAGAATACTGGCGTTTTGAGGTGAAGTCAAAAGAAAGGGGTCTTTCTGGCAGGCCGTTAAGTGATTTGCCAGGACCCATCAAAATTCAAAATGCATGTACATTTCCCCCCACCTATCTCAATTCTAGAGTCCTGTTATACAGAAATATACAAATGTGTAATGAGACATAGGCAAGGATGTGCATTACAAGAGTTCCGTAATAGTAAAACTTGGAAATAATTTCTATGTCCACCAATAGTGATATGGTCAAATAAATTAGGCACACGCACTACCCTGTATTCATTTGAAAAAATAAAATCTATAAAACACAGAGAAATATATTGGTTTAATCTTGAAAGAAAATGAGGGTTTTAGACAACAATCATGGGATTATCCCATTCTGTAAAAAAAAATCAATATATATATATATATATATATATATATATATATATATATATATATTACACACACACACACACACACACACAGTGCTATGGTTTGGAAAAGGTTTGTCCCCAAAAGTCATTGCTAAAAGCTTGGTCCCAATTTAACACATTGATGAATGTCACTGCTAGGAGCTTGGTCCCAATTCAAGGGCAGTGAGATGCATTGGAAACTTTGAGAGGTGGGGCCTAGCAGGAGGTGATCAGGTCTGTGACTGCCCTTAGGCATTGGTCTCACAGGCCTAGTAGGTCTCACGGGGTGGCTTAGCTCCTGCAAGAGCCTGTTATAGAAGAGCAAACCTGGCCCTTCCTGACTCCCTTGCTTCCTCTCCCACCATGTGATCCCTCTTGCACAGGCTCTGCCATGTGATACCATCCAACAGGAGGCCCTCACCAGAAGCTAATGCCAGCACCATGCTCTTGGGCCTCCAAAACCCTGAGCCAAAATAAACCTTTTTATTTCAAAAAGGCCACTGCCTCTGTTGTGTTGTTACAGGGACACAAGACCGAAGGAAGGAGGGAGGGCGAGGGAGGGGAAGACAAAACAGAAGTGGTGGTTACCTATTAACTAGAGTAAGGACTATATACAATTTCTTTATTGTTTAGCTTGTTTTTAAAAAAACAAGTATTATTAATTAATTAAGAAGCAAAAACAAAGCTACCTTATAATAATGTTCATTGGCCTATATATTCATGCCTAAATGGAGTCTGAACCCAGAAGAGAGAAGGGCCATCACGTTGGCCACCCCTGCCCTCAAATGCTGAAGGTTTGGAAAAGTCTGCATTGAATACCCACTTGGCAAGTTCCTAAGGGACTCACCTTTTTCTGTGAGGGGTACTTCTACCCACTTGTTTTTGCCCAGAAGGTTTAGCTTTATCTTCAGTTCTGCTTCCATCCTTTCTCTTAGACAAAATTACAAGACTGTGAGGAGGCTGTCGTTCTAAAATGTGCCCCGTTACTGGCAGGGAGAATCAATTCAACCAGTGACCGCTTTTTGTCCAGTTAGCTAACTGAAATGAAGGTACTCCCGAAGCTTAGGAGTTACTGTGTGGATGGCTGTTTTTTCTTAGTCTCACCATGTTGGAAATAAGATTGAAATAATAAACTTGCTTTCCTCTAGATTGTCTGGAGCCATATAATCCCATCCTATAGCCACAAGCCATATGTGAATTACCAAGTGGCCACCAGCTAATCTGAAGTGACATGTTCAAATGTGCCAAATACACACCAGATTTTGAAGACTTAAAACTGTAACTTTGGGTGTGGGGGGATACAAGGGATCGAACTCAGGGGCACTCAACCACTAAGCCACATCCCAGCCCAGTTTTGTATTTTATTAGAGACAGGGTCTCACTGAGTTGCTTAGTGCCTCACTAGTTGCTAAGGCTGGCTTTGAACTTGCAATCCTCTTGTCTCAGCCTCCTGAGCTGCTGGGATTACAGGTGTGTGCCACAGTGCCCAGCAAAACCATAACATATATCTTACTAAAGTGATAATACCTCACTTAAAACATTTATATTGATTACATATTGAAATAATATTTTGTATTTGTTAGGTTAAGTAAAATATATTATTAAAATTCTAACATTTTTTGTCATTTTTCTAACAAAAATTACAAGAAATTTTTGAATCACATGTGGCATATTGGACAACTCCATTTTAGAATTGGTGGGGTTTTTAAAATTTTTTTGTAGATGTAGTTGGACACAATAACTTTTTTTTATTTGTTTATTTATTTTTATGAGGATCAAACCCAAGGCCTTGCCACTTGCAAGGCAAGCGCTCTACCGCTGAGCCATAACCCCAGCCCCTAGAATTGGTGTTTATGGTAAACTATGGTTAACAAATATAAAGCTAGCTAACCTTCTTAACCTTTACTTAAAATTAGTTACCTCATCAATGCTCCCCAATTCATAAACATGCTATCACAGGGCAATTTATGTTGAATAATTTTTAGTTATTAGAAAACCAGAACATGCAAAATTAGCTCACAGGCTTACATTTTAGAAAGATTTTAGTGTAGACGCTAAAGTCAGATTACCTGGACTGAACTTCTGCTCCACTGTTTATCAACTACATGACTCTCAAGAAATTTCTTTTAATATTTTTATTAGTGCATTATAGTTTTACAGAAGTATGGCCTGCTTCAAGAATTTGCATGTCACCCTTGTATAGGAGCCGCACTAATCTTTGTGTTGTTCCAATATTAGTATATGTGCTTCCAAAGTGAGCACTCATGAGCAATTTAATACATCTGTTCCTCAGTTTCCTCACCTATCAAATAGGGTTCATCATGGCACACTCACCTCACTGAATTGTTATAAAAAGAGGAAGATGCATGCACATAAATTTCTAGGTTGCTCGATCATATACAATGCTGAGTACATTTTAGTTATTATTGCTAGACTTTGTTGGGACTTTCATTTACTCTACCAATTTTTGTCTCAGGATAATGTGTACACAGTATCTTTTTTCTTTAAATGGTCTCATTGGAATGGTAACTGAGTCAGCAAAATTTTATTCCCTTTCCCTCCAACAGGTTATAAAGTTGTCAAAGTATTCTGATCCATTTTAAGTGAACAAAATAAACCAAACTTTCAATTAACAGGTCAGTATTTTTAATAATTTCATTTGATGAATATTAAATTTTCCAAGTTTAATGAAGCAAATATCCTCACGTGGTTTACAACCAATTTATTATAATGGAATCCTAATATGCAAAGTAAATAATTCATCCCTACTGAAGCATTTGTATAAAATTTTTCCTGTTCTATAATTTGGATTTTTGTCCTCTTAAAGTCTTATTTTTTCCCTAATTCACAATAATAGCTGATATTTGTTGCACACTATGTCCAAGGTCACAATGTTCAATTATTTAAAAGCAAAATTATGAAATTTAGATACCAGAGACTGAACTCAGGGGCACTTGACCACTGAGCCACATCCCCAGCCCTATATTTTATTTTATTCAGAGACGGGGTCTCATTGAGTTGCTTAGTGCCTCGCCATTACTGAGGCTGGCTTTGAACTGACAATTCTCCTGCCTCAGCCTCCGGAGCCGCTGGGATTACAAGCATGTGCCACCTCGCCCGGCTCACCTGCTCACTCTTAATCTACTCACTACAGATTTAATAAAAGGGAACATAATCAAAAACTAGGGAAAAAAATCTCAAAAAAATATCATTAAATTATTTGAAAGCTTCAGCCCAAATATGCTTTAACCCACGGATCTACGAATTTTAGAATAGGCAGGGGGGAAAGCAAGCTTCCATGTTCTCTCATTACAACCTCATTAAGCTACGGTGCCTAACGCCCCTGTCTCCTAGTTATCTTCCGACACTGTGTAATGAGGCGACAGGACCACATTCAAAACGCATTTTTAAATGCCTGTTGATGTCTTAAAATTTATTTTAAAATACTTGTTTATGTCCTAAAGTTAGTTTTCTTCATAGGGAAGAAAATTATATTTGTCTGGAAAAAACAGCTCCAGCCATTCAGAAGGGTTGAAAATGAAAAGCACACCCTAGGCAGAGTCCCCAGAAATCAAAAATTTAAAACTCACAAATTCATCTCCTCCCACTGGTCCCCCTGAGGCCCTGAGCAAATCTGCTCTCAGAAGCAGTACTGAATATCATATCCCTGCAAGAAGATACAGGAAAAAAAAAAAAAAAAAAAAAAAAAAAAAAAAAAAACCTCTCTTTTATATAACACTGCTAAGAGGTGTAGACATTCTTGCTTGAAGGAGGCATGTTGATCCCTTGGACTGAACTCCCTGTGGCCCTAAAGGGCAATTTAAATCATATTTTTTTTCAAAGACCCCAATGGGTGCCCCATTAATGTTCTCAGTTTCTTCATCCTAGCAAAGCTCTTTAAAGACATAAAAGACTCATCCAAGTAACAAGAATTTCCCCTCATTCAAAATGAGGTCTGTGTGTGGTGTTTCTGTTTCCAAAAGCCCATGGCAGGCCCTGATGGCCTTAGGAATAAATGACCGACAGGATATCCGGCTTTCTCATCAATGCCAAGAGTCCTTAACTGCCTATAGAACTGTAGAGAGACGCCTGCTCTCTACAATTCATCCCACAAAGGTAAAATAGATTGTGAAATCTACTTGCTGCTAAAGCAGGGAGTAGGAAAATATTGTCAGGAATGCACAGTGGTCATCACAGAACCACCTGTCGGGCAAAGAACGTCAGCACGAGACAGGTTGCCACTGGTTTGAGAAATGTGGCCTCTAAGAACTGGCGAGTCTACAACCAAAAGACCACGGGATTGAGAAGCGCGGTCTTACTCATCATTTATTACCCCCTTGTGTTTATTGTGCAGCCCATTTAGCAATATAGGCATGTTATCTGCCAATGAGAAGAAGACATGGAAACAGAATTAAAGAAACAAATACATCACAATTGTCTGCCAAGAGCTCCCTATGGAGAAATCCAACACAAACTCTCAGCCAAAAGTATTAATTTGATATTGATCAGATCGCATTAGAGTAAACTTTTGATGTACTTCAATCTGGTTCAATTTAATTTATTTTAAATAAATTAACTTTTGGCTGTCTTGGAAAATGTGTTCAGAGAATCGGCGTGAGGATACTGTTTCCTGTTTTGGGATGAGTAAGTAGAAGCTCACGTCTCTTTGTAGGGTCCCTCCAATCTTTCCCATGCTCACAGCTTAGCTTATCTTTATGGCAAAAAAAAAAAAAAGTGTCAGAATATGAACTAGTTCCAATATTATGTGTTCTAAATCCAGAGTTCATTTACTTATTGATCCTTGACACAGCTGCAAATCAGCTCTTAGCAGGATGGAAATGGTTTGTTTCTTGTTCCCTTTCTGCAAAATAAGGGTGTTGAGGCCTCTTCTTATCTCCAATAAAGATTTCATCAATGTGAATTGGATCACTCAGTAAAGCTCATTGATCAAAGGCTCACAGGAGCCTTTAATGCTGTAATACTCTTGGAGCAAGAGGCAAGAGGAGATATCAAAGGGAAATTGTGTGTTGTACACATCATTATAATAGTAAACTATTTTAAAAGCCCTCTTGGTGACTAGGTCTTTTGAACTTTGTAAATGAAGAATTGTACATCATCAAAAGCAAGCCAAGAAACTGGGTGCAGTGGTGCACTCCTGTAATCCCAGTGGCTTGGGGGGCTGAGGCAGGAGGATCGTGAGTTCAAAGCAGCCTTAGCAACAGAGAGATGCTAAGCAACTCAGTAAGACCCTGTCTCTAAATAAAATACAAGATAGGGCTGGGGATGTGGCTCAGTGGTCAAATGCCCCTAAGTTCAATCCCCCCTCCAAAAAAAAGCAAGCCAAGGGTTCATGACCAGACAGGCTCCCCTTAGATGAGGCACGCATGTTTACAAGGAAAGGTAGGCGGCAGCATTTCTGTGACACCTCGCCACCCAGAAGAGAGTGTACCTTGCTTTGTTAGATGAGCACAGATCACAGGAAACACGCAGACACCGGCTTGCTAGATGAAGCCAGGTGTGGCAGATCTGGAACAAGCCTTGCTTACTGGGGCGGGGAGGACTATAGCAAAGAGCAGGGTTGCGTCACCTGATAAAAACACAGGACACGCAATCTTTGGGGCATGCGGATACCAAAACATTATTCTTAGTTTATCTGACATTCAAGTTTAAATGGGTATCCTTTATTTTTATTTGCTAACTCAAGCAACCCTAACTGAAATCTCAGGGAGGATTTCAACCAATGTAGATGCAGATCTTAAGAAGAACAAGATCTCTATTCACACAACAGTCATCAACGGCTCACATAGTAGTGCAGATAAGTGGTCCTTGAAGGAAGAAAGGAGGCCAAAAGAGAAATAGAACAGTTATAGGAACCAGCACAAGTTCAAGGCCACACTAACAGAGCAAACTGGCATTGGCTCGAATAACAGTGGGTTAGATGCCTTGGCACCAATCACAAAGCCAAGCCATTCAATCTTAGCATCTCCTTTTGGGTTCCCCCAGAGATGTATCAAAGTTCCAAAGAGGAGGTGGAATCTGAATAGTCCACCCCCAAAATGCACCATTACCACCATGAATAAGGCTGTCTTGGTCCATTCTGTGCTACTATAACAGAACACCTGAGACTGGGTAATTGATAAGGAGCAGAGGTTTATTTCTAACAGTTCTGGAGGCTAGGAAGTCTAGAGTCTTGGGCCCACATCTGGCAGTGGGCCTTCTGGCTGCATCTTCTCATGGTGAAAAGAAAAAGGGCAGGAGCGCACACCGTGAGAAGGAGGGATGGGGCCGCACTCTCCTCCCATCACAGAGCCATTGGTCCATTTGTGAACGGGACTCCATGGCTACTTGAAGGTCCCGCCTGTCAACGCCATTGCACTGGGGAATAAGTTTCCAGTGTGAACTTTGGGGTACACATCCAACTTCCCCTCCATTAGCAGCTTTTTGAAGCCCATTCTATGTTGTGGAGGGTGGGTTTGTGGGGAGCAAGATGAAACCGGGGGGGGGGGGGGGGGGGGGGCGGGGGGGGGCCTGGGCAGACTGGCTCAGTAGTTCAGGTGAGAGATGACTGAGGGTTGGACTGAAGTAGGGACAGGTGGCTGTGGAAGAAAAGAGAAGTGAGCAGATGACAGCAGCACTTAGGAGGACCTACAGCCGAGGAAGGGCCCAGCCTCCTCCGGGCTTCTGGCCAGCGATGAGAACCCTGTGTCGGGGGCCAGGAGCTGGCTAATCTGGTTATCACAACTGAAGGCAGAGACAGACAGCTGGCAGGAGCGGACAGAGCCGTGATGTCACCACACACAGCTAGGGTGAACTGTCAGGCTGTCCCTGGGCAGAGGCAAGATAAGCGACTGCAGAAAGATAGGACCAAAGTCCCGTGAGGCTCTGGGACCTCACAGGCTTTCTTCCTGTCCCTTGGACACATCAAGAGCATTCATGTCCTCCCCTCTGTTCCTGGGATGCTCGTCCCCCAGTGCACAAGACCAACTCCCTTGTGCCTCTTGGATCTTCACCCTGATGTCACCTTCTTAAAGAGAACTCTCCTGACAACCCAATCTGAGAGAGCACCCAGTTTCCTGTGACTACATGATCCTCTTGGGTGGCTTTCAGAATATCACCTCTTGATGGCCATTTGCTCACCCATGTGGTCCTTGTCCACCGCCACACGTTCTAGACTGTGAGCTTGCAGACCACAGGGACTCGCCCATCCTACCGGTGCTCACACCTCAGCCTCTAGGACAGCAATGTCACCCGGTGAACACCTGGTGAGGGGTGGAGTGGACAGTTCCAGGTCAGAGAGAGCTGGTCACGGCTTATTTCCTGCCATTGGGTGCTATAAAATAATGTCCCTGTGATAACTCTTTCTGTTCTTCAGTCTCCTTTGAATGGTTTCTTTTCCTCACCAACAAGAGGGCTGGACCAGAACACAGCAGGAGTCCACACCAGCAGAGGGGCTTGGCCGAAGGCCAGGGAGGTGCCCAACACACCATCCTCTGATCAGAAGAGCCACAGGTCAGGGTGGTCAGCAGAGCAGAGGAAAGGGACTCGGGGAGGGAGAAGAGAAGTGACATCAGCCACATTGTGTTGTCATATTATGTGCCTATGGGAATATGGAACAAGGAATCCCACCATTATATCCAACTATAATGCACCAACTAAAATATACAGGGGAATGGGGCTCAGTGGTAGAGCACTTGCCTAGCATGTGTGAGGCACTGGGTTTGAATCTCAGCACTACAAATAAATAGATAGATAGATAGATAGATAGATAGATAGATAGATAGATAGATAGATAAAATGATGTTATTAAAAAATGCTTACATTAAAATGCTTTAAAAAATATAGCAAGGGGCTGGAGTTGTGGTTCAGAGCTAGAGCGCTCGCCTAGCATGCGTGAGGTACTGGGTTCGATCCTCAGCACCACATTAAAAAAATAAATAAATAAAATGATGTTATGAAAAATGCTTAAATTAAAATGTTTTTAAAACTACAGGGGAAAAACAGAGTCGCCATTTTGCCAATGTGAGAACAGATACATCAGGAGAAGAAATATCCACTCCCAGCTGATGATCATTAGCTAATTAAAAATGTTTGTTCTTTAGGCAGGGCCTCCCTTCCGTGTACAACCAGAGATCCAGAGATGAACCTGAGGGTGGCCCCGCCCTGAGGGTAGGTGCAACAGAGAAGAAGATCGGGTGAGGATCAAGGGCAATCCAGGGGTGGAGTCCTCCCTGGCAGTCAGCCAAGCCTGCTCGGGGGCCCTGAGAGGTACCCAGACATAGTGTTCACGCGGGTCACATTCCAGGCAGAATCCCAGGGCACTGAGATGCAGGGCCAGCTTGTCAAGTTCAAGTTCTAAAGGCTTGAACTTGAGCCACGGGGCCATAATTCAGGGTGTTCATGAGCTGGTGGCAAAAAATGATATCAAGAAAGTAGCAAGGACCAAATTGTATGCACCTGTGTGAGGGAACTCTCTTTAGTAAGGTAAGAACCCAGGCTAATAAAAACCCAGCCACGGAAAAATGCTTTCCAGGACCTCACGGAATCAGTCGCTGCTTCCTCCTGGACTTTACCTTCCCTTGAAATTCTCAATAGATGCTGCCATGGCCACGCCAGCCTCAGGGACCCTTGTCCTCCAGCAGAGAAGCTGGACTTTAATCCAGAGGTGACCACCCCCCCACACCCACACGCATACACCCCTTCCTTCCGCAGGCTCTTTGACGTTCTTCATGAGGCTGCCTTTGAAGGAGCTTAACAAGTATGAAAGCTTAAGGTGATTAATAATGAAGTGTACTGGACGTTAAGAGGCCTGCTGGTCCCAGTCCAGGCTCCCGTGGGTGATATCCAGTGTCACCGAGACCCGTGCGGTCATCAGCCTCATCCATGATGAGCTTCCCTGGGAAGGTGTGGGGCCAGGAGTCCTCCAGCTGCCTGGCGTGGGAGCCGATGGACACGGGAAACTCACAGGGCTCTCAGGCGACTTGTCGGACAGGAAGACTTGGCACGGAACAGTGTGATTCCAACGAAACAAAACCTTCAGGCTGGGAAGACACCCAGCCTCTGGCGTGGTCCTGCAGGCTGTGTGAACACTGTGGCTCATTTGCTGCCTTCTGCCAATCTGTATTTATAGCCACCCTAACCCTACCCACAGTCATTTCTGTAACCTAATGCCACATGTTCTGATGTCCCCCAGAGGCCCATGGGTTAAAGGCTTAGTCACCAGGTGGGTGCTGTTGGAAGGTGGTGGGAACTTTGTGGGACCTACTGGGAGATCTGCTAGTCACTGGGGAGAGCCCCTGAAGGGGACCATGGAACCCCAACCCTCCTCTTCCTCCTTTTCTTTTCCCCCCTCCTCCTGGCCATGGGGTGAGGGCTTTCTCCATCTGCCACGGTGATGGACTGCCTCCAAGGCCCAAGAGTAACAGAGCCAGGGAGGCATGGACCAAAACCTCCCAAACTGAGTCAAAATAAACCTTGTCTCTCTATCAGCTGATTTACCTCAAGTATTTGTTACAGGAATGGAGACTGACTAACATACGTAGTAAGGACTTCCGTGTGTCTGATCTAAAGCATCACAAGTACTTCCCAAGTGAACGTGTGGTTTTGGTCATCCCCATCATTAGTGCTGGCTCGGTCTTCCTAAAGTCATGCCCTGTTCCTAACACTTCATGGCTCCCCATTACCTGTGGAGTAACAACCTTACCCAACTCTTTTTCTATCATCTGGTACTAACTTGTTTTGCCCCTTATAATATGCACTGCATTGTCTACAACTAAACTAAAATACAGTGTTCTGCTATAATGGTGTTATTCTGCTTGGAATGCCCTTTATCTCTGACTCTCCCAAATGTGAACACTAACTACCCCCCCCCTTCAAGGATCCCTTCAAAGCCTGCATGTCCAGGAAGCGGTGTCTCACCCTTCTGGTGGCATGGAATCTCTTTCATGGGGTATCTCTGGTGGCACGTAACTTTGGGTCTCTCCTGCAGAGGCCACAACCTTGCATTTGAGATACAGTGGTCTGTGCACATGCCAAAATAAATGCCACTGAGTTTGTGTCCTGTCTTTGAACCCGACCTGGCCCCTACCGTCATGTTTTGCCCTCCGATGGCAGTAGTTCAATTGATTCATAGAGCATCTCATTCCACACAGAACCCCCTCCCGGGTCATTGCCGTGGAATTCTGCGTGGCTTCAAAGGAGAGTGCAGGTCACGGGTTTGTTGGGTATCTCTGTATCGATGGGGAAGTGCGGTTGTTGTCTGGGGGTTTGGGTGATGACAACCTGAAGAGGTGCCGACTCGTTAAACGTGACCTGGAAAGGAACTTGCCTCATGGCTCTGAGGGGGCTCCCACCAGCAGCCAGCACAGCTCCAGAGCGGCAAGCTGAGCTCCTTCCCCAGACCCTAATTACTCCTGTGGTTTCTTCTGTGGGTTTTTCCCCTCTTGGACTTTGCCTTGCCCGACCCTCTGAACCCCCAGCCCTGGAGACGCATTTGTTTCATCAGCTTTTACTCCAAAAGGATTTTACAGGATCCGTTTATTTAAGCAAACTTTTAATTGGGTTTTGTTTTCTCTTCAGGGACTTCATTTGTAAAACTCTACTGTGTGTGCACCAAATCAGATGATTGAAAAGATTGAAATGCTGGCAGTGGAGAGCCAGCTCAGCCTCAGGGGACCTGGGATCAATGCTCCGCATACATCCCAAAAGGACATGCTAGCTCTTCTTACGTTGGCAGAGGCAGAGAGTGTTAAAGTAATCGTGTCAGAGAGGAGAGTGTTTTGCTCGTTTGTTTTCTTTGGTACCGGGGATTGAATCCAGGGGTGCCGAACCACTGAGCCACATCCCCAGCCCTTTTTTACATTTTATTTAGAGGCAGGGTCTCGCTGAGTAACTTAGGGCCTCATTAAGTTGCTGAGGCTGGCTTGGAACTCACGATCCTCCTGCCTCAGCCTCCAGAGCCACTGGGATGACAGGCACGTACCCTGTGCCCAGAAGGTAGGATGCTTTTAACTCCAACAAAGGAAAGTCTGGACTAAATGCAACCCAAATTGTAAGAGTCTGTTTTACAAAACAAGACCTGCAGAGGTGGGCAACTTCAGCAATCTCAGCAGTGGCGGGCTCTTGCTTTCCCTGTGTTCTGCTCCTGTCAGCCGAAGCCCCCCTTGGAAGCACAAAATGACAGACACGGATGCAACCTTCACAATGTCTCCAATTCCATGCAAACAGGAGGATGGGGGTGAACAAGTGCATTTCTCCTCATGCTACTCCTTGTAATCGGGGCAGAACATTCCCTCCAGAATCCCTCAACAGCTCAGTCTCGGGACACTCGATGGGTCCACTCTCATCCCTGGGCCAGTCGCCAAAGGGTGATTCTCAAATTATGATTGGCCCAGGCCAATCTCATCCTCCCCAGAGCTGGGCATGTTGCCAGCTGAGAGGGTGGGGGAGAGAGAGAGGGAGGGAAAGAGGGAGAGAGGGAGGGAAAGAGGGAGGGAGAGAGGGAGAGAGAGAGAGGGAGGGAAAGAGAGAGAGGGAGGGAGACAGAGAGAGACAGAAAGAGAGGTGCTCTGAGAGTAAGAAAAGAAACCTTGTGGGGCAGGCCAACCCTGGACCCACCTGGGCTCTACAGTGTTCTCCATCCAGTGCAATACTGAGAGGTCACGGGCAGGGGTGAGTGAAGAACTTTCTATGTAGATCAGTCCAAACCTAATTCCATAATAATGCCACCCCCATTGCCATTGTTATTATCCAAAGGATTAAAGGTGAAGGGCCGAATCCAAAAGACCAAAATTCTTCTCCTGCTTTAAGCTGCGGCTTATTTTATTGTCCTAAATATTTTTTCTACACAGTCACTGAAAACATTGGCCTTACACTTACCTCAAGGAAGCTGAGAGGCCATCACTGTTTATTCTTTTCATGTTGATGACTAAATCGAACAGCGGCTGACACGACATCATGGACCTGGTCGGAGGCTTATCCTGACTTCTGGGAGAATTCCCTCCCATCCATCTGTGCATCGCCGTGAGCTTTCCTTCAGACTGAGACACCCACCCGACACGGCTTCCTGCTGTCCCCAACGAGGCTGTCACTGATCTCCGGCCACTGCTTCCCGGGAGGCCTCCTTGTCCCCTGGCTGGGGGTTGTTCTTCTTCATCTCAAATTTATTTTGTTGACTTGGCCTGGATTGGCTCCTCCCCCATGCTGCCGTTCCCCCCTCTCCCCGACTTCAATGTCCTTTTGAACACCTTGCCATCTCGCATCACCCACAGAGATAGAAATTCCCTTGAAGGGAACCTTCAAGGTTACAAATCACAGGTGAAGACTACAAACAGATCTTTTGAAACACGGCCCTGTCTGGAGCCATTCAAGGAACAGCGGTAGAAATGAGCTGAGCAAGTGAGCAAGTGAGCAGTTCCAGCCAGAGTGGACAGAGGGCTCAGTCTCCCGAAAACTCAGAAGACCGCGGGGCAAACTAACTGCCAGTCCCATAAAGGGAAGGAGAAGCCCAGAGATGTGGGAGGATCCTCTAGGTCTGACTTAGGGATACAGAATGATGCAGGAAAGACAAGGAGACATAGCAATGGTGAAGAATCTAATCCTGTGCTGACTTCGAAGGCTTTTTTTGATTCTCCAGGACCTAAAGACATTTAGTAGATGTCAAGGATTGCTTTGTTACCCCTTCTGTCTCCAAAGACTGCTACCCACTCCCGTCCTTATGAGATTTAACAATGAAACACAGGGAATATGGAATACCTAGTATAGGTTGGGCATTCTTTATCCCCAAACCCAAAACCCAAAACACTCCCAAATCTGAAAAATTTAGAGAACCAACATGACACCACAGGTTGAAAGTTCCACACCATGAAACTGTTTCATGCACAAAATTAATAAGAATATTACATGAGGTGGACGCTATAACACACACCTGTAATCCCAATGATTTGGGAGGCTGAGGTAAGAGGATCACATGTTGGAGGCCAGACTTGGCAACTTTGTGAAACCCTGTCGCAAAATAAAAAAAAAAAAAATTAAAAAGATGGGGACTGGAGATGTAGCTCAGTGGTAAAGCACTCCTTTGTTCAGTCCCCAGTACCTAAAAAAAAAAAAATATATATATATATATATATATATATATATATATATATATATATATATATATACACTTTATGAAGTTACCTCCAGATTATGTGTATAAGGTATATGTGAAACATAAATGAATTTCCTGCTTAAACTTGGGTCCCTTCCCTAAAAATCTCATAATCTATATGCAAATATTCCAAAATTTTAAAATATCCAAAGTCAAAGACAGTAGAATGAATTGGACAAAACTTCCCTATGTTCATATATAAATACACGACCAGTGTAACTCCACATCGTGTACAACCACAAGAATGAGAAGTTATACTCTATGTACATACAATATGCCCAAATACATTCTACTGTCATGTATAACTAAAAAGAACAAACAAAAAATTTTTTTTTAAAATTCAAAGTCAGGCTGGGGATAGAGCTCAGTTGGTAGAGTGCTTGCCTCACATGCACAAGGCCCTGGGTTCAATCCCCAACACACACACAAAAAAAAAGAATTCAAAGTCCAAAATAGTTCTAGTTCCAAGCATTTTGGATAAGACATACTCAATCTATTATTTTTCATAAATAAAAGAACTTTTAGGTTAAACCAGATCTTTCTGTAAATTTTGTTCCCTTGAAATCTTCTGGTAATACATAATGAAGAATGAAATAGGCAATATTTCATGGTTTGGCTTGCACATTATTTCATGTTTCCTCTACAAACTCCCAAATCCCCAACCAATTTTCTAGTCTTCTCCTTCATTTTCTTCTTTTTCACAACCACAAACATCACCTAGGCATTTCAATTTCACTCAGCCCCCAGATTAAAAAATGATAATCACAAATTCGAAGCAAAAACTGTCTCCTATGGATGTAGACGGCTCCAGGTGTGTCCTTGCACCAGACTGAACCCTGAAATCCTGATAGACTACTGTCCTGCCGGCTCTGTTTGCTTACAGATCCCATTTGCTTGCGAAAGTTAAAACCTGGGTGCTGATAATCACCTGCTCCCAGCTGCAGACCAACCACGCAGACCAGCTCCCCCTGGTTCAGATACCATGTTGATACTCCGGAAGACCTCGGACTCATCAGAATGATTAAGAAAAAATACACCCACTCATGCCTTGCCAGACCAACTAAGCTCAAATTAAGGAAGAATGAATCCTGATTCCCGGAAATCACCTGCCCTTCCCATAAATAGCTCTGATGACGGCATATCTACCACACCCCCGTACAACCCAGCACTAGTAAAACCCAGACCCAGACCTGCTGGGGCAGAAGGGGCCTAGAGAGTGTGAGCTCTCCTTCTCCATTCATTGGCCATATAATAAAACGTCCTGCATGGTCCTGGCAGAGTTTGGCTATTCACCAATGGTAATGAGCCATTACATCCTGGCTAACCCTTTGGCACCCAGGTGACATGATATGATGGAGAGAGCTCCGGGTCAGAGCAACAGACGTGACTCTGTGCCGACCACCCTAAGCGTGCCTTATTTTTCCACATATAAAATAAGGGGGGATTGACCAGGTGATTGCACACAGCGAACCCTTCCAAGCAGTGTGACCTGCAATGAAGAGCAGAGATTCTGGGCTGGGGATATAGCTCAGTTGGTAGAGTGCTTGTACAAGGCTCTGGGTTCTAATCCCCACACCACCAAAAGAAAAAAGAGCAGAAATTCTGGGGTCCTCCCGCTTCCCCCGGAGTGATTCTAAAGCATCCTCTCCCAAGTTTAATAACCTTGGGCAAGATCCTTCGTCCCTCGGTGTCTTGATTTCCCTATCTGTAAAATAAACAAAATTAAATCACTTACCCTGTGAGATTGCCTTAAAGATTAAGAATTCACCTAGGCCAAGTGTTTAGAACAGAAGTAAGTTCTCCATAAGTAACTAGAGCAGACGGTGGATCCTAAAAGAAAAGAAACAAAGGGAAGAAAAAACAGACACTTTGTTAGATGTCGTTTGCAGACTATCCAATGCACCCATTTTATGTAAGTAATTCAGTGGGGTTTAGTATATTTATTTCAGTCAACCAGTACCACAGTTTTAGGACATCAAAAATAAACTAGGGGGCTGGGGCTATAGCTCAGTGCTTGCCTAGCACGTGTGACGCACTGGGTTCGATCCTCAGCATCATATAAAAATAAATAAATATAATAAAGGTATTGTGTCCATCTACAACTAAAAATATTTTAAAAAGATAAAAGAAAAGAAAGAAACTGGCCCTTTAGTTCTCACCCTTCTAATCCTGCATACCCTACCCCTAACCCTAGGCAACCACGAACCTTTGGTCTCTATAGATTTACTTATGAGATATTTCGTATAAATAGAATGATACAACATGCGGTCTTTTGTGACCGTCTTTTTTCCTTAACGTAATGTTTCCAAAGTTCATCTCTGTTGTCACATGAATCAGCACCTCACACCTTTTTACTGCAAACCCTACTGTATGGATATACCCATTTATCAATTGATGGGCACCTGGTTATTTCCCATATTTTGGCTACTGTGACTCATGCTGCTGTTATAAATGTGCATGTGCAAATTTTTGTGTGGTCATAGATCTTCATTTCCCTTGGGCTTAAACCTGGGAGTGGGATTGCAGGGTCCTATGGTAATTCTATGTTCCATCATTTGAGAAACCACTAGACTGGGTTCCCAAGTGGCTACGTTGCCTTTCATTGCCAATAGTGGTGTAGGAAAGTTCCAACTTTCCCACATCCTCAACAAAATTTGCTGTTATCTGACTTTTGTATTATGGCTGTCCCTGTTGGTACCAAGTAGTATCTCCTCGTAGCTGTGACTGCATTTCCTTGATGATGGTGAACGGCTCTGCATGAACTGTCTGTAAGTTAGGGATTCTACCTATTGCTGATGCTTCCAGAGGCCTTATACCACCAGAGACACTTTGATAGTAGACACAGATCCTAGGTCCCAGGAGAGTTTGAAAATTCAGTACAATACAACTTGGCCCAGGCAACAAGATCATGCTAGCAAGTTCTTAATGCTACAGCAATGAAGGGCAACTGGAAGTTAGATATCAGCCTCACTTCAGGCAAGTCCCTGTTTACCTCCCAGGCCTCCCAGGCCTCTTCCATTTCTATGAAAACCTAGAAACACAATTCACAATAGCTAAGCTCTGGAACCAAACTAGGTGCCCTTTAACAAAGGAATGGATAAGAAAATGTGGTGTATATATATACACAATGGAACATTACTCAGCCATAAAGAACAATGAAATTATGGCATTTGCCAGTAAATGGGTGGAACTGGAGACTATCATGCTAAGTGAAATAAGCCAGTCCCCCCAAAAAACTCAAAGGTTGAATGTTCTATCTGATACACAGATGCTAACACACAGTAAGGGGTAGGGGGCAGGGAATAGAAGTTCACTGGACAAAGGGGAATGAAGGGAAGGGGGAGTGGGAATAGAAAAGACAGTAGAGTGAATCCGACATAACATTCCTTTGCTCGTATGTGAATGCACAACCAGTGTAACTCTACATTATGCACAGCAATGAGAATGGATTCTAATTAAATAAGTTTTATTCCTGGTATGTATAATATGTCAACTACACTCTTCTGTCATGTATATCTAAAAAGAACAAATAAAAAAGAAAAAAAATTTTAAAGTTTAAAAAAAAAAGAAAATCTAGAAACACTAAGCTAGCCCTTTTATTCCAGTGTCTTCCAAGGACACCACCCACCCACCCCCAATGTCATAATTTTGGCTTTCTTAGTTTCTGCTGCCTTGGTGTTATTCTCATAATTTAAGCTTCTCATTGGCAATAATCGCTGTAATCCAACATACAAGTCACGAAGGTCAAAATCTTACCACATTCTGAGAAGGAGCCTCCTTCAACTTGTCAAATCTGATTAAACTGGTGACTTTGAACAAATTAATTTCTTTCCACCTCCTCATTGGTCAAACAAATTCATGTCATCTAATGTGAAGAGATGGGAAGGAGCAAATTAAAAAGCATTTGGCACAGCCCTGGACAGAAAAGCAGCACGGAATCCATGCACACCACCTATCAGCCTGCTTGTGCCTACTCTAGGTCATTCTGCTTAAAGTCATCTGCACAGGGACCCTCCAGCTTCAAGGGAAACGTGGTGCCTGGCAGGACTCGAGAAATGGGCCACCCAAGGGTGCAGTTTGCTGGGAGGTTGGAGACAAGAGAGACAGAGCCCAAACCCACAGGGACCAAATGGACAAGGCCGGATCTTCAGGAGAACTTTCATTTCATAATGCTCCGAGCAAAGAAGTCCAAGCAGGAGACCTCGGGCCATCCAAGGCAGCCCAGAGCCTCCCACCCTCCCTGGATGGCCCGTCCTTGGATGCTGCTGGAGATCTTGCTGAGACTCAGAAAAAAAGAATCAGAACAGAACAACGTTCTCCACACCTGGCCAGAAGCCGCATCTCAGATGACTAAAGACAGCGCTCTTTTCTCCCTTCATGCCCTGGAGGGTGGTTTTACAAAAGGTCCACCAGCTGAGGACTGGCTGGAGGGCCCAGAGGCTCCGCAGACTGGTCACTTGCTGCCATCTACGGGTGGAACATTAAAAGTGACCTGAGGCGAAATTAAAATTTCACCCATTCGTTATTGTACATTCAAGTGTTATTCTACAGGAAATATCCAAGAAGTTGTTTTTCCCTTATTCACTATTTTTCCCAATATGCATAAATATAAGAAGGAAGGTTTAGGATACCTAGTAATCTTACAATAAATAGCCTCAAATCTGTCTGAAAATAGTGGTTGAGATTGTGCTACTGACCTGAAAACCAAATGGATTCTGATTTGTCTGTCCCACTACAGCCCTTAACTGGGAGCAGATTTTTTTTTAAAAGTGATCAAATTAGGTCAAGGTATTTGCTAAATAATACAACTTGTCCTTGTCATAACTGAAATCAAGCTCATCAAACCTGTTATACACGTCCACTTGTCACGGTTGCCATGGAATCAGCATCTTCACAATTATTTTTTAATGGTACTTTCTCTCCGCAGCTAGAAACTTCTGCACAGAGAGACGGGAGGGTGGGTTTCCCTGAGAGAATCTCAATTATGTCCTAAAATATTTATGCCACTTTGCAAACAAGTCCAAAACATGAATCAGGACTGCCTCTACCAGAGAGAGAAGAGAATGTACTCTCACACACACCAAAGCACAGGCTGGCTTGCCAATTCTAGGTAAATTTAAAAGTCCTGGGGTATATTGAATAGAACAAGAGAATGGGAGTGGTAACTGTAGTTGGGGAGATGGAGGTGTATGCTCTAGTCATGTACGCACATCATAAAGGGTTTCTTATAGGGGGTCCCCAGGGACACTTAACCACTGAACTGCATCCCCATATCTTTTTATATTTTATTTTGAGACAGTTTGCTTGCTATGCCTACCCTTAGCTAGATCTTAGGTCTTAGAAGGTAGAAATAGTATTTCATTTATCTCTGTATACCCCCAAAGATATCCTAGTGTCTGAAATTTAGGCAAAAAAAAATATTTGTAGGAATTTAATCAAAAAATTTTATTTGGTATTTACCAGGTACTGACTGCTGTTCCAGATCTTTGTTCTGGACACTATTACAGGGGGAAGGACGGGAAGGAGGGAAGAAGGGAGGAGGAAGGAGTGTGTGGGAGCAACTGGATGCTAACTTTAGCCAAGCAGCCAAAATGTAGGGCAGGAGGAAAGTATCTCATTGAATGGATCAGCTCAAAGGGCCTTTTGATTGACTAATACCTGTGCCCAGGTGTCAGCCTATCAGCCTGCATCCCGAGAAGATACAAGGCGTAAAAGCTAAATCCGTGGGGGCTGACTGAACTCAAGGAGATCCCTTCACTGTTTTGAGCTAAAGATGACAAGGTCACCTTTGTGAAATTTAAAAATAGAACCCCATCTATTTTATTTACACTCATATCCCTAGCACTGAGGACAGTTCTTGGCACCTATCAATAAATATTTACCGAATTAATATGAATACTATATCCTTCTACTAGAGGCATAGTCTGGCACCCTGGTGAAAATGTGGTTTTTCAGAGAGGGTACCCTCAAGGTCACCTAAGAAGAAACTCTCTGAATTCCAACTGGCAGCCCAATGTCCTATTTCTGAGTGTCTGCGGTTAGTCAGTACACTGCTCAGATCCTGGACCGTCTTATTAATACTAGCCAATAAATACAAAAGACCGGGAAGAGCGACCCACAGCCTGGTCACCTGCCTGTGCTGCAGAGCTGCGCTCCATCCACCTTCTGCCTGGTGCTGTCTGAGGGTTCCATGATAATCGCCGAGTTACATAACCGCCCAAATGAGATTGTTCTTCCATCTGTTGAGGGCCATCAGTACCCTCATGCAATGAATTTCAATTTAAGGAGCTTTATGTCCCATCTGGAGCAAGAGGATTCATTCCTATATAAGAGGAAAAGATAGTTGTGATTTTAACCTGGTTTTAATGGAAATGACTCGATGCAAATTTAAAATTTTAAATATTGTATGTTTCAGCACACAGAGAGAGAAACGTCTTGCCAGGGATTATTTTCAGAGTCACATTTTCGCCACAGTAAATGCTCATTAAACATAAACGGTAGACACAAGAACTCGCCGCAGCATTGTAACAGGAGAAGACTTGGAAGCAACCCAAATGCCCATCAAAGGAGATGGGACAACGAGATTGTACTGTGTTCAAACCATGCAGCTATTAAAAAGAATGAGGTGGATGTACATGTGCCAGTGTGACAAGATGTCACAGACATTGCAATCAACAAAAAAAGAGCAAGATGCAAAATGTTCTGCGTGTTTTTAATACTGACGATCGCTTGCAATAAATGTCAGTCTATGCATATCAAAAAATCTGGGAGAATATACCACAAACTATAAACGGTAATTACTTTGGGAAATAACATGATGGGGTAATATAACTTTTAACTTGACACATTTACGATGATCACACATCACTTCTGTAATTTAAATAGTGCTTATTTTATTTCATTTTAAATACAAGTATAATAAATTTAAATTTAGTAAAGAAGCTGAAAGTTTGAAACAACAGTACATATGTAAGAAGATTATGATCCTTTTAGAGAAAGACCGAATGTCTTGAGTATTACAAATGTTTATTTTTAATTGATTTATTTATTTGGCAGTTGGGGATTGAACCCCAAGCCTTGCACACGCTAGATAAGCAGTTCTACCACTGAGCTGTACCCCAATCCCTTTTTGTTTTGAAACAGAGTCTTGCTAAGTTGCCCAAGCTGGCCTTGAATTTGCAATCCTCCCAAGTAGCTAAAATTACAAGTGTGTGCTACTGTGTCTGGCAAACGTTTATGCTCTTTAGCCTAATAATCTGTAATACAGAAAAAAAATCTTTACTCACAAAGGTGCTTGTTACTTTGCTGTTATTACAGGGGAAACCTGGAAACAGTCCAAATGGTTAACAAAAGAATAGTTAAATAAAGTACTGTTCTCCATAAAATATTATGCAGCCATTTAAGGTTGTGTTAAGAAGACCGTAAAAAGAGCATGAAATGCTCTTTTTATAATGCTAAGGATAAATGGCAAAATATAAAATTAGATATCCAAATATGTGTGGGAAAAGTATCTCAATAGACAAGAAAACAGATGTTTACCAGAGCTAAGAGCAATGTTCACAATACCACCACTCTTCATTAGTTTTCCTTCTTTCTACAATTTTATATTTTCTAATTAACCACCTACCACATTTGTGACATCAAATAATGCAGCTACTGCTGTTGGTGAGATAATAGACACAGTAATGCTCTTAATCGCAGAGCTGGTATATACATTTATTCACTTTTTTCTTTCTTTCCCTTGTCCCTGGTCTTCATTTTAAAGAGAATCAAGTTCTAGTGCACTGTCATCAACCTTTCCAGTGCTCCAGAGGGACTCACTCATCTCTCACTCCTTTTCTGGGACATTCTACTACTTCACTAGACTGAAGCAGAAATTTGCCTTCTAGGAGTGTTTCCTGAGCTGACATGGCAGCTGACTACTTGATTCTTCATCTATAAATTTACCGTATTTGTCGCAGAAAATAATGCATTCACTGCTGTTGATGAGATAGAAAAAACAGCAACATTTTTTATCATTGGCCTGGCATATAAATTTATTCACTTTTTTTTTTTTTTTGCTTATATACCATCTGTCAAGTTTAATTTAAGCGGTATTTTTTAATATAATCAGTATCTCCAGCACATTTTCCTTCACAATGCCTTGTCTCTGCATCAGGCCATCTCTTTGAAGTTCTTTATTGTGCTTGCTTTGAAATTCTCCATCTCTGTGACTATTTCTGGATCTCTCAGTAATGTAATGGTTAGGACAGGTGACGGTATGCTGCTGTGATGAGTAATCCTCGGAATTTCAGTGGTTCAAACAACAAAGCTTTGTTTCTCAGTTGGTCAGATGACCTTCTGTTACTCTATAAACAAGTCAGGATGGCGCCTGGCAAAATGCCAGAGGGAGTGGTTTGTGAGGTGGCGCCAGCGAGCCATTAAGTGTGGAGATTCCTTATTGGTTGACTGCTGTATCTAGTTTATGCTAATTAAGATAAGCTGTGTGGAATGTATATATACCCCTCCTGTCCTACAATAAACGGCTCCTACTCCTGCTGTATCAATCTACACAAGTTGTTCGTCACCCCCCCCCCCCAGTTATTTTGCTGCAGCCGGACTGCGGCAGATGGTGGCCTGTTACGGGGAGCCCCAGGACACTCGGGGGTAAGTGACGAAAAAAAGCTGCCCGTCCCTAGATAGGACGGGAGCAAATCTGCTCGTGCCTAGGCAGATAGGGCGAGAGGAAAAATGGCCATTTTGAGAAAATGGAGAAGATTGATACAGTATGTTTGTGTCTTGTTTTGTCTTGAAATGTTGTATTGTCTTTGTGATGAAAATATGGAAGGGGTGAGAAGTAAATTACTAAGGGAAGGAGGCACTGTTAGACCAGGACGCAAGAAAAGACCACTGACTCCAATTAAAATCAAATCAATGCAAAGCTTATTATTTCGACCGGCCAGGCTGCCTCTCCCTCCCAAAACGGCGGGAACAAGCCAGCCCCGAGGCTTCTTTGTGGCCCAGTTTTATAGCCCAAAAAGTTACACAAAGGGGGGTTACAGATAACAACACTCTGAGGTGCATAACACAAGTTTACATTTTTGCTGGCCCCGGCATCAGAATTTATGAGGACCATTAGAACCTCAGAGAGGGTCGTTGTCTGGCCAGGGGAGGCCAATATTTATGAGGCGTCACTAAAGTTTCAGAGAGGGCTGCTATCTGGTCAGAGAGCCAGGCATGGGTGAGTTCAAGGCACGGGCAGGCATTCCAAGCAGGTTCAGAATTTGCAGTAATTTATAGTAAAGCCGAAATTATCTTTTCATGGTTTTATGGCGAGATGCCCAATTTTAAGAAAAGATCAGGTTGGGTCTATCAGCACCCCAGTGGAACCAAGAGCAGTTAGGGCATGTGTTGATAAAAGCCCAAGAACTCTAGTCAGAAAGAAGAAAGTTCAGAAAAAGAAGGATTATCAGGAAAAAAGTTGCAGCAAAAGGCTATTAAATTACTAAGGGAAGAAGGCACCCCAGTGGAACCAAGAATAGTTAGGGCATGTGTTGATGGAAGCCCAGGAACTCTAGTCAGAAAGAAAAAGAAAGTTCAGAAGAAGAAGGATTATCAGGAAAAAAGTTGCAGCAAAAGGCTATTACTGAATACTTTTCGTTACCGAAGGGTGCGTGAATCGGAATCGGGGCCACGGCCGCCACGTGCTCCAGCCGGTCATGGCGCAGCAAGGACTTTCCAAAGGGCAGCAGCCGGCTCTTCCACTGCGGTGAGCCCAAATCCAGACCTGACCTGGAGGCTCAGTCTCGCAGGCTCTTGCTCCCTGTGCCCAGTGGCAGTTTGAGTCCGGAACACTCACGGACTCTCCCTGGGGCCATCTGGGGCTGCCAGGGAAGCTGTAGGCAGAAGACGCCTGCGTCCTTGAAGTTTGATCATTTCCAAGGCCAGTAACTACAATGGTTCTCCCACACCTGGAGGCTAATGAGTAATGAGCACCATTAAGGCCTATTTCAAATGTAAAAAACCTTGAGATAATGTACTAAATTGTTCAGAAGGTTGTTCTCTTACTGGAATACTACAGGATTTTCTTTAGCCAGCATTGCCGGAGTTCCTGCCTTTGTCCCAGTGCCGGTGAAAACGAAGGTGGAAGAATTTCCAGTGTTGCTGAAAACCGGACGAAACTTCGGCTGAAAACTGGACGGCTGAAAACTGGACGAGACTTCGGATCAAGCTAGCTGCCTGCAGAACTTACCTGGACTGTGATTTAAGCTAGCTGCCTGCAGAACTTACCTGGACTGTGATTTAAGCTAGCTGCCTGCAGAACTTACCTGGACTGTGATTTACCTGGACTGTGAGTTAATCTATTGAGACACTGCTTTACCTGGACTGAGACAACAAACTAATCTACAACAAATTGTAAGTCGGTATCTTTGCTAACGGTGTCATTGCTGGTATTATTTTTCCAAGGGCTTCTTGCATGGAGCCATCAATTGGCTTGGTATTGTAGTATTTTGTATCCTCCCCTTCTGCTTGTAGCAGATTATTTATGTGTTTGTGTAAAAACCACTATGGTGGTTATTTAAATTAAACAAAAGGGGGAAATGTTAGAGTCTGTAAACAAGTCTGGATGGCGCCTGGCATTTTGCCAGAGGGAGTGGTTTGTGAAGTAAGGCCAGGGAGCCATTAAGTGTGGAGATTCCTTATTGGTTGACTGCTGTATCTAGTTTATGCTAATTAAGATAAGCTGTGTGGAATGTATAAATACCGCTCCTGTCCTACAATAAACTGCTCCCTCTCCTGCTGTATCAATGTACACAAGTTGTTCGTCACCCCCCCCCCCCCCCGGGTTATTTTGCTGCAGCCAGACTGCAGCAACTTTCCTTGCTCTTTGGCATCCATGACCTGAACTGCTTTCCTACTGCATCTCCACCATCTCAGAGGAGTAGAAAAGACAACAGGAGGAACTCACTTCTGCACATCCTATCCACTAGAACTAGTCCCATGGCCCTAACCCAACTGCAAGGAAGGCCTGATAGATGACCACAGAGGCATTTGGTGAGCAGCAGGCTTCCCCTCTACGAGGGCAGCTTGTGTCTCTTTTTGTCCCAACTGTGTAGCACAAACCTCTTCTGTCACACTCTGGTTTCTTCCCCACTGGGGTCACATCCTCCCCTTGTCCCTGGATATCCCTGTTTTATATGTTCTGAGACTCACAGGCTTCTTTAGCTTTTTTGACATCTACAAGGTTAGGCTGGGATACAGGGGGAGGCAGGGACCTTTCCTAGGTCACGCACGTGTCAGGAACCAGGCATAGAAAGTTTTGCTGCAGGTTTCTAAAGCCTTCTTGGAAATGAATAAGGGCATAGGAGAATAGCAAGTCCCAAGCCAGACTCAGCAACTTAGCAAGACCCTGGCTCAAAATGAAAAATAAAATGGGCTAAATGGGCTGGGGATGTGGCTCAGTGGTTAAGCCCCCCCACTTAACGGTTGAGGGCAACAGAAAGTGGTTGCACATGCCTGTAATCCCAGCTATTCAGGAGGATCACAAGTTCAAGGTCAGCCTGTGCAACTTAAGGAGACCCCTGTCTCAAATTTATTGAAAAAGAGGAAATGGATAAGGGCCCCAAGATGGTGATCCTTCTCTAGGGAACACTGGACCTGTTTTATTTTGTTGGGTTTCAGTTTCTATCTTGACTCAAGCATACATAGGACTGCTACATAAAAAAGACTCAAAATATGTCACTGGACTCTTTCATCCCCCGTCATGTGATAAGGAAAATAATCTTCCAAACTATGTAGCCCTAATGCTGTGTCCACAACCAAGCATACTTTCCCACTCCCAGAAGGAGCCTGAACAGCTCTGTCCACTCTGTACAGCACTTAGGAGAAAGGCCCTGGGCTCAGCTATGAAGACGGGTGGGTGGCTGGATTTTCTAATTTGCATCCCGCCCGGAAGTTGGCTTCTATGAATATAACTAGGTACCAAAGAAATGGGACAACCCTGGGGAGCAACGTTGCCTCTCTTCCCATCCTGGGCTAAGCTCTCTGTCCTTAAGCCCACACACCTCAGGAATGAAGTGATCCAGACCTCAGAGATGCCACCACAAGTCCTAAGGAATGGCCCTCTTCCAAGGCTACATGGGAATTGTGACTCAGACAGGGCCCACCTCGCATGTACCTTTGAATCACCTCTTTAGAAGCCCTCTGTTCCCTCTGATGGTGACAATCAAAGACTCTGGGCCAGGAGTAGTCCTCTGTGTTTCTCCTTCTCTAACAAAGCAATAAAAATTCTTTTTTCTTTTTCTTAAAATCTTGTCGTCCGCTGGGCACGGTGGCACACACCTGTAATCCCAGTGACTCAGGAGACTGAGGTAGAAGGTTCTCAAGTTCAAAGCCAGCCTTGCCAACTTAGTGAGGCCCTAGGCAATTCAGTGAGACCCTGTCTCTCAATAAAATACAAAAATGGGCTGGGGATGTGGCTCAGTGGTTAAGCACCCCTGGGTTCAATTCCTGGTACCAAAAAAATAAAATAAAATCCTGTCCTCATTGTCACATTGGCATTCAAGACAAGGACCAAGCTTTTGATGACAGTAGGATGTGGCTGGAAGAAGCAGGTCACTGGAAGCATGCCTTTGGGGTATATTTTGTCCCGAGTGTGCCCGTCCTGGGCTGCCTCCTGCCACCACACTCTTCCACTATGATGCTCTGCCACACCTGGGCCCAGAGCTATGGAGTCTGCTGTCTGTGGACTGAGACCTCTGAGACCATGAACCAAATAAAATTTACCTCTTCGAATTGTTCTTACCAGGTCTTTTGGTCACAGCAATGAGGAGGCTGACCAAACCTCTGTCTCAAACTGCAGAGATGGACACTTCTGACTGGCCTTGCCAACCTGCCTTACAGCCAGAGTAGCTATGGGACGGTTCTGGCCTTAGGTTTATAAGGGAAATCTCCTGGAGAAGCAGGGATTGTAGGAAAGACCTTTTTCTCTCTCTCAATAATGAAATACCATTAAGGAAAAAAAATGGCCTTGACCATCCTTTTACTTGTTTGCTGCCTTGAAATGTAGTGGCAATACCTGGAGTTGTGACGTTGTCCTGCAACCCTGAGCAGCACGGTCAGCATGAGAGAGCCCACAGGCTTGGAGTCGCCTAGGATAATGACCCCAGGCAGTGACCTTGACCGGCCGCCCTCCGGGTTCCTTTGTGAGGGCTGCCTTAGCAAATCCCACAAATTGGGCAGCTCACTATCAGAAGTGTCTCTCACCATTTGACGGGCTGACATCCAAGATGCAGGTGTTGGCATGTTTGGCTTCTTCTAGGGCGTCCTCAGTTCCGATGGCCTCCTCTTCCGTGTCCTCCCATGGCCTTTTGTCACGGGCATCTCTTCTGGGAAGGACACCAATCCTACGGCTGAGGGCCTCCCCTTGGTCACTTCATTTCACCTTCATCCCATGGTTAAAAGCCCTCTCTCCCAACACAGTCACACGCACCCTAAGAACCTGGGCGGGGAGCATGTTTCAATCCGTGAGAGGGGAACTATTAGTTAGCCTACTCACCTGGGGGAAAGAAAAATCAGATTCCTGCCTCATGACACAAATGGCGGAATTTTGTACCTTTCAGAAGAAATTGTAATTGAATGTCTTTGTAATCTTTGGGTGAGAAGGGTTTACTTTTTAAAACAGAGACCACACACAAAGTAGAATCTCTGTGCATTCAAAGACTCAGTGCCACAGTCTGGCTGGGCACAAATCATGAGCCACTGAAGCAGGAACAAACTTTATTTCTGAACTCTACCAGCACACTCCACACACGCTCCCGGGAATTCTCCCGAACACCTCGAACTCGGCCTTCTCCAGGAACCACCAACCGGAAATCCCTCCTCCGGTATTTCCCCAACCAATGGGAACTCTCCGGGAATCCCCGTGAGAACTCCAAAGTAGCAGGCTGAGGTGGACAGCAGGGATCTAATATTACAATTGAATACACAGCTTAACATAACCATTATCATCTCAATGGCTTGCTGGTGTTACCTCTCAACCACTCCGTTCTGGCAAAAATGCCATGCGTCATTCTGACTGGGCTATGGCTCTCAGCAACTCAATAACGAAGTGAAAAGTGGACAAAACCTTCAAACAGACTAACTCTTCGTGTAGAGAAATAAATTATGACCTGTTCAGACCACAGGCTCTCACACAGGAGTTAAACAAATAAACTGGTGTGACGTGTACCAGTGTGACTGAACATCCAAAACAGGACGGTAAATGAAACAAGCAAGCTGCAGAGCATGTGAAAAGCATATTACATACACCTGTGTGTGCATTTCCATCATAAATAAAATCTGTGTGTGTATGTAAGAAAAAAGTAAGAAAAAGTATGCAAGGGTAGCAGCTACCTTTGGAAAATGAGTTTACAGAATAGGATCAGAGAAGTCACAGAAGTATGTGTCATTTTAGCTTACGTTGCTTTAGATACAAGATTTTCTTTAATCTTTTATGCCCCCCAATTTTTATTACAAAAAAATGTCTTTATCTTGTGCTTTCCCTGTTCAGATTTCCGTTGGCTCACAGGGCAGATCAAGTCAGGCTCAATGGCTTGAGACAAAATCCGATCCATAGTCTCAAGTCTCATCTCTCATCTTACCTCAGCTGCTCTATCAGGCCTTACCACCATCCACCACATTACAGCAGAGTCTTGATAAGTGGTGGAGGCTGGCGTCCAACTTGTAATCCTCCTGCCTCAGCTTTCCGAGTCACTGTGATCACAGGAGTGCACCACCATGCCTGGCAGCACCATCACACTGCATCTGTGTGCCAGCTAGTCTATGCTGCTCAGTACGTTGCATGATCGTGTCCTTTGTCCCAGACCTTCTCTTGATGCTCTGAGGTCCTCCTACTGCCTCTGTTGGAAAACCTTCTCTCCTCCAAGCTCAGACCTAATATCGCTCTTCATGATGCTCCTCTGAGACCTTGGGTGGGATTCCTGGACCCTTCCTCTGCATTCCATCATGGACTTTATTGGCTCACTGACAAGTCATAGCATTTATCCAACTGCACATCCATCTCCATAAAGATCAGCAACTAATTCTAAAACCAGGCGACTCTACACTATGGCCTGAGACCCAGATCCAGTCTACCACCTGGTTTCGTACAGTCCATGAGCTAAAAATGATCTGTACATTTTCAAATGGTTATTTTGAAATAAAAACAAATGGTATTGCTGGGTGTGGTGGTACACACTTGTAATCCCAGCAACTCAGGAGGCTGAGACAGGAGGATCTCAAGTTCAAAGCCAGCCTCAGCAATGGCGAGGAGCTAAGCAACTCAGCGAGACCCTGTCTCTAAATAAAATACAAAACAGGGCTGGGGATGTGGCTCAGTGGTCAAGTGCCCCTGAGTTCAATCCCCCAGTAACCATAAATAAATAAATAAATAGCATTACATGACACATGAAAATTATATGAAATCCAAACATCACCATCCTTAAGAATCACGTTTCACTGGAGCGCAGCTGTGTTTCTCATTTATGTACAATCATCCCTCGCACCCATGAGGGATTGGTTCCAGGACCCCCAGGGACACCAAAATCTGCATCCACCAAAACCAACATGTATTACTGCCTTCTGCACATCAGGCCCAAGGCTGGTGCTCCAGCACAGAGATGACTTGGAGGATTCAGACCAGCAAGCCATCACGGTGGCCGGAGAGAGGTGACAGTGGGGGGTGGGGGGTGGGGGGGACTGTACTGTGGAGGTGCTGACGGGGCCCTGGGGGCTCAGAGAGGGCTTCCTGGAAGAGCAGATGCTCTCGGCTCCCCACGCGAGGGAAGGACCGATCCAGGAGGAAACAAGGGTTTGTGCCAACGTTGGGAAGTGGGAATCCACAGCAGAAGCCCGGGAAACAGAGCGAGCCGGGGAAGATGGTCAGGGGAGACACAAGGAGAAGAGAGGACTCGGCCTGGCGGAGCTACAGGGACCCCTTGAGGGGCCCGCAGCAAGGGGGTGAAGCCACGTGTCTTGTGGAGCCGGCTGCACAGTGGGTCAGATGGAGGGTGGACTGGCCCTGCTGCAGGTCCGCTGAGGGAGGACGAGCCCTGGGAGGCAACAGCTGTGACCATGTTCCCACAGCCACAGCAGGCGGGTGGCAGTACCGGGCCTTGTGAGTGGCAGGCCCTCCAGGGAGGCCAAGGGAAGCTCACCTGGGTGCACGGTGGTCATTCCCAGAAAAGGGGCAGCTCACCTAGCGCCGTGGGCCCTCGAGCTGTCATCACCACCACCTCACCTGTCACCGTGTTTGTCAATCTGTCACCCCGCTGAGACACGGGCACCTTGGGGATGGCGGGATGCCCTGCACCTCTGCTCTCTGGGCACAGTGCCTCCTGTCATTTGATAGATGCGACCAGAAGAAACACAGACACTGGGATCAAGCAGACCCGCCTTCAAACCCCAACACCACAACCCACTAAACCAGTGACTTAGGCACAGTGACTGTATCGCTCTGAGCCTCAGCTGCTCATCTGTAGAGCGGACAGCACAGAATCAGCTCACTAGGTTGCTATGGAGATTGGGTGACACCAAGTGTGAGATAACCCCAGCTCACTGAGTCACCCTGTCCCTCTTAAGCACCTCTGCTGTGTCAGGTACTATCCTGGGCTTGAGGATTGGGAAAGCACATTCTAAAAGGGGAGAGAGACAAAAAATAATAAATCTACAACCAAACAAATTTAGACAGTGATTAGTACTCTGAAGACAATAAAACAGTAAGATAGAAAGGAAGGGTGGAAAGAGGTGATGCTCTTTTACATTAGATCACCACGGGAAGCTCCTCTGGCCAGTGCCGCAGTACGGCTGCAGCAAAATAACCGGGGAGTGACAAGGAACTTGTGTACATTGATGCAGCAGGAGTGGGAGCCGTTTATTGCAGGACAGGAGGGGTATTTATACATTCCACACAGCTTATCTTAATTAGCATAAACTAGATACAGCAGTCAACCAATAAGGAATCTCCACACTTAATGGCTCGCTGGCCTTACTTCACAAACCACTCCCTCTGGCAAAATGCCAGGCACCATCTTGACTTGTTTACAGACTCTAACAGGCCAGGGCACTGAATGAGGAGCAGGAGGAAGGGAAAATGGCTTTTAGAGCAAAAGCCTTCCTAGTAGAGGGACGAGCAGGTACAAAGGCCCTGAGGTTTGCACTCACTAGTGCCCAGTGTCCCTTTCTTACTTTCTTTTCTTTATTGAAATGCATAAAAATAATCCAAATTGTTACAAGTTCAGCATCAAGTTTACTGTGCTATAGCAATAAGTGCTTTGTCTTCAGATATTTACATTTTGCCACCAGGGTTTCAGACTTGCCCCATTCCCTGAAGATTTTAATTTAGCATGAAGTAGGCATAGACTTATACCCTTTTAGTAAGATCTCCAGCTGATTCTAAAGTTTGAGAACCACCGTGTTCTGGGTAAAACTGCAGGCCCCACCCAGTTTTGAAATGCACTGTATTCCTTATAAAATGGCTTTTCTGAAGTTTTGGAGTTTGATATTTTGTCTCCTTCACAGCTCCATTGGCTGTATTCAGAGTTAGATGAGGACTGGCTCAATTATGAAGTAAATTAGCTCAGCTCCAAGCTACGGGAAGAAATGTGACCATGTTTTTGGCACCTTTTAATTGGAGATAAATGCTAACATGTTGGAGAAAATCCAAAGAGCAATTATGAGGAGAAAAGAACTGGTGAGATTATAAAACTAGTAAGTATTGTTTCCAAAAGCTGAACACACTCAGCTCCATAAGGACAGGGAGAAAAATGAAGGATCCAAAGAGGTGTTTATAAATGCCAAAAGGAAAATTCCAGAGAAGAAAAGTGTCTTCATTTATATAGTATAAGCCTCTTGGCTTAACTAGCTAAAATTTGAAGTTACAATACAGGATATTGTATATATATATACACACACACACATACATATACACATATATGTGTGTGTATATATGCCATTATAATAGAATATAATAAAAATAGAAGCACAATTGTTGCATTAAGGAGAACATTCATACCTTATCACATAGAACAGTGGTTTTGAAAAGGTATGACTCTAGCAAACATATGTTATACATTCAAAACAGAGGAGAGGGGCTGGGGCTGTGGCTCAGAGGTAGAGCGCTCGCCTAGCATGCATGAGGCACTGGGTTCGATCCTCAGCACCACATTAAAAAAAAAATAAAGACATTGGGTCCACCTGTAACTAAAAATAAACATTAAAAAAAAGAGGACAGATCAAAGGTGAGACTTGGGGCATCTTCCTAAAGAAGCCTAAGTAGAAGGGCTAGGACAGGAGGGGTGGCCCTGGGTTAGGGACTGCAGTGCAGCCTTCCTGGGGTCAGAGCCTGGCAGCTGGACTGGACCAGGGGGTCACCTGCCATCTGAAGCTCATGGCAAAGCAAGAGCAGCAAAGATACAGGATGCAGCCCAGGCGCAGGTGCAGAGCCGCCGGAGGAACTGAGAGAGGAGGCATCCCGGGGGCATGTGGCCCTGAGCACCAGGGGCTGCAGAGGCACGAAAGGGCGGGGAGGGCATCTCCACAGGGACCTGAGGTGGACAGCCAGAGGCACAGGAAAGAGAGGCTGTCGTGGGGCGTCCCAAAGACGCCCACACACATGCATGCCCCCCACACTCACGTGCATGCTCCCCACCCTCACCTGCACCACTGCACATGCGTGGACACACAAGCACATGCTTGTCATACACTCGGACCCCCAGGCATACACACTCACAGGCATGCACATGCGCACAGGCACACACACCACACACTCAGCCACAAGGAGGAACCTTAAGGAGCTGGAGACCCACTGGCTGGGTGGCTTGGGAGCCTCCAAATCTCTCTTGCTCACTGTTTTCTGTAAGGACTATGAATTTTCAAGCAAGAAGCCAAGGAAGTGCTTGTTACTGTTTCTGTTTGGGGTTCTCTTTGTTTTTATCATTTCCTGTTTCTCTGTTGTTGCTTTCTGTAGGAGGCATGGAAAGGGGGCGGGGGCTCGGGGAACTCTCCACCAGCCAGCTGCATACCCAGCCCCCAGGCTACACTGTGAGGGGAAGAAAATAAGCAGCCAGTCAGAAATGCACCACCTCAGTTTTAATGGATCTGCAACTTGCAAGGTCCTGGGAACCTTGCCCTTAACCACGTCTCCCATGACAAGCCAGACCCCCACCACTGCCTAGTGGAGAAAAAGGGCAGTCTGTGATGAGAGGGAAAGATGGCAGGGCTGGAGGTGCCCAGGGAGGCAGCCCACATCCTGGAAAACACTGGAGAACAGGGAGAGTTTAGAAAGCCGCTTCTTTTATCACTTCTATGTAGTTCAGATCCCTTTTATGATGTGAACAGCATCCTCAGACAGACCCAGAAATACTTACTGAGGGACACACTGTATCATTCCCTAGAACTCTATGACTTCCCAGAACTTATTTTCTACCAGAATGGGAAAAGGGAAAGAGATATTACCCAAAGCATAAGAAAAACATACAATATGTCAGCAGGGAGTAAGTTCCACAAAGAGAAATAAGAGAAGGGTCCAGAGTGGCTAGGCAGAAAGGAAAAGGAAAAATAGCAGTTTCGAACAGGGATCAGGAATGGAGGTCATTCACCTTGGAAAAAAACAGGTTTCCTGGGCAAAGGGGTATGAGGTCCCCCTTGTCCACTTTCTTGCTAAGTTGACAATTCTCTTCCCTCAGCTCTTCAGTGAGATTGTCATCTTTGACTTCTTAACTCTTGAGGGAAAGGGCAGTCTCTTAAGGAACCAGCAAGGTGGGGCCCCAGTACCAGGAGGCCCTGGACTCTACCACCAGTAAGGACAGCCCCTAGGAGTAGGGGTACACCAGTTCTATCAGGAGCAACGTGTGCACTTGGCATTCAGGAGAACCAGAGTCTGGGTGGAGAGTGGACCCTGCATCCTGCCTCTAGAATTCTGGCTCTAACGAGGAAGAAAGTTACTTGGAATAGATGTATATTTTTTCCTTCTTTAACTTGTAGCTTTCCTCTGTCCTTAGATTGATTCTAGGTGTGTCTCTTAAAACACCATATAAATTTCTTCTGTTGGTTTTGTACACTTTGAACACTGTTTAACTGAAGAGTTTAGTCCATTTACATTTATTGTAGTTTCTGATCTATTTAGTTTCACTGTCTTATTTGGAGCTTCCTTTTTACCCTCGTGTGTGTGTGTGTGTGTGTGTGTGTGTGTGTGTGTGTGTGTTTCTGGAGATTGAATTTCTTTTCTTTCTTTTGGTCTTTCTTTCCTTTTTTAACCAATTTCTCTTTCCCCTTTGAATGATTTGAAAACAGAAGAATTCTATTTCTATCCTCTAGTAGTTACCCTGGAGGAAGTCATGCACATCCTTAGAGTCAGAGTGAGTATTTTTATTCTCCTCTTAAATACACAAACCTTAGCATGTTTTACTCTATTCACCTTGCTGCTGTAACACCCATTTCTATTTCATTTGTTTTAAATCACAGAAGTTGCCGACTATTATTGACTTATGAATCAACATTAAGATCTCTCCACATGGGCTGGGGATGTGGCTCAAGGGGTAGCACGCTCGCCTGGCATGCTTGCGGCCCAGGTTCGATCCTCAACACCACATACAAAGAAAAGATGTTGCTGTCCGCTGATAACTAAAAAATAAATATTAAAAACTCTCTCTCTCTCTCTCTCTCTCTCTCTCTCTCTCTCATTCTCTCTCTCTCTCTCTCTCTCTCTCTCTCTCTCTCTCTCTCTCTCTCTCTCTTTAAAAAAAAAAAAAAGATCTCTCCAGGTGTGACAGTGGTCACATTAAGATCTCTCCAGGTGTGACAGTGGTCCCCCCTTATCCACATTTTTGCTTCCATGGTTTCAGTTACCCACCGTCAACTGGAGTTTGAAAATAATAAATGGAAAATTCTAGAAATAAACAACTCATAAGCTGTACATATTTCACTGTTTTGAGTAGCATGATGAAATCTCATGCCCCCCCACCACTCTCTCCTCCCTGGATGGGAGTCTTCCACAGCATATCCACATGTATACACTCCCTGCCCATTAGTCACTTGGAGGACATCTGGGTTATCAGAGCAACTGTCAACATGTCACAGTACTGTGTTCAGGTACCTCACATTTTACCTAATTATTACCCCAAAGGAGTAGTGATGCTGGCAACTCAGATATGCCAAAGAAAAGCCATGAAGTGTTTCTTTTACATGGAAAGTTCTAGACTCAATAATAAGAAAAACTGTAAGATGAGGTTGTTTATATAGTAAGTTATTGTTGTTAATCTCTTGCTGTACCTACTTTGTAAATTAAATTTATCATCAGTATATGTGCGTAGGGGGAAAAAAAACGTAGTGTATATAAGGTGTGGTATGAACCCCGTATCAGGCATCTGCTGGGAGCCTTGGAATGCACACCTGCGGACCAGGGGACTACTGTACAAGGCTTTTTATTTACCACTATTGATTGAATTGATGAATCTCAACTTTTATTAAAATTGGGTTTTTGGTGGGTTTACAACGGTCGATTGACAGTGGTTATCCTTCCTCACTTTCAATGTATTGTTTTCTTCTCTCCTGGATTCTATTTTTATTCTTGCTACTTCTCTGACAGTATCGTTCTGTTCTTCACTGGGAAATACACTGTTAAGTATTCTTGTCTTTGATGCTTTGCAATTTTTATTGCCATATGTCTAATTGCAGATTTCTTTTTATTTAACACTGCCAGAAATTATCTTTCCAATGAACCAGATTTTAACTTTGTTACTACTCTCTTGTTTTATTTTTGCTGGTGTTTCATTACTTTTCTGCTCTTTATTAATTTCTTCCTGAGTTCTTTGGCTTTTCCTTTTAAGACTAAACATTTCTCACAAATACTTCTCTGGCTGTGTCCTTTAAGCTTGGGTGTGTAGTATTATTATCATTTCATTTGTAATATTTTTTTAGCTTACATTAGACTTCCTCCTTTAAATCCACTGAGTAATATGCTTTTAAATTTCCAAACACATGAGTTTTTTGCTTTTTCTCACAAACATCTACCTTAATTGTTCTATGGTCAGAATATATGGTCTTTGAAATTTGTTGAGATGGATTTAAGGCTTATAGTCAACTTTTGTACATGTTCCATGTGTACTGATAAGAAATACATATTCTCCACTTCTGGGATGCAAGGGTTATGATAAGCCACTACTGCATTGTTAGTATCGGAAGCATCGCTGAAGTCTTTCATGTTCTTATTAATAAACTATCTTTTGATCTTCAGTAATTGAGAAGTGTGTTTAAAATATCTCACTATATGGTGGAATTGTCTTTTGATGGTTCCCTCACTCTGTTAAAAAGTGTACATACGTATTATTTCTTCCTGGTAATGGCAATGTTTTATCACGATAGAGCAACCCTCTTTATGTCTAGTGATGTTTTCTGTTCTGCGGTCTCATGTTTTCTGGTGTTAATACCTTCAGCTCCCCTTCAGTTGTCCTCGTGTCAGTCCTGAAATCCAGCCTCGGATACTGATGCGCAGGCCCACGGAATGACCTGTTTGAGCTGGAAGCGGTAACGTACACCTGTAAACCCAGCCTCTTGGGAGGCTGAGGCAGGAGGATCGCGAATTCAAAGTCTCAGGAACTTAGCAAGGCCCTAAGCAACTCAGAGAGACCCTGTCTCTAAATAAAATATAAAATGGCTGGGGATGTGCTCAGTGGTTAATCACCCCTAGATTCAATCCTTAGTTTTAAAAAAAATGACCCGATTACTGTTTGAGTGACAGGATTACACCACGCTGGTGTCTGACGGCTGAGCCCCAAGACCTCATGTCACCAGCCTGGAATCTTTTTCTTCACTACCTTAAGCCTCCCTGGAAAGCAGTAGCAGGAATTATCCATGGGTTTGTTCCAAGGAAGCTCATCAAAAAAACACCTCAAAGCTGTTTTAACTGACCTCCCAACACACACCCTCAGGTCTCCCCTCCCGAGTACCTGGTGTGCAGTTTCTCTTCATACTGCCAAGCACCATAGTGGAAGAGGTTTTGTTTCTCATTATGCTGACCGAATCTATTAAAGCATAAGGAATGGCTGCGAGGAGCCATTTTCTGTGATCCCAATTGACTTCTGCACGGCGATGCCGTTTCTAGCTCCACATATCTTGTGTCTGTTTCCCCGATCACTGCCAAGAGCTACTGGCTTCCTTTATCCAAAGGCTCTCCCAGGTGACTGATCCCAAGTAATTGGAATCCCAATGTCCTCGTACCAGTTAAAAGAGGAGTGCTCTAAACCCATCAGACTGGCTACTGTCAAAAAGAAAAAAAAAAAACAAGAAGTAATAAGTATGAGAAAATATGGAGGCACTGAGACCCTTGGGCACTATGAATGGGAACATAAAATGGAGTAGCCACAATGGAAACCAGTAGGGCAGTTGCTGAAAACGTTAAAAATAGAATTATTTTAAAAACAGAATTATCATATGCCCTAGCCATTCCACTTCAGGGTATACACTGGAAGAATTAAAAGCAGGCATCTGTATACTCATGTTCCTGACAGCTTTATTCACAATAGCTAAAACATCGAAGCACTCCAAGTGTCCCTCTAAGGACAAACAGGTAAAAAGCATGTGCCTATAACTTGCTAAGACAGTGGACTCAGCTACTCTCCTCCATCCACCCCCACTCTCTCTCCCATAGCTATCTGAAATGATAAAGAATATTAATTTGCCTGACTGTAGGGAAAATCTATCCTCCATATCTGTGGGTTCCTCATCTGCAGATTCAACCAGCCATAGATTGAAGATAGTTTTAAAAATTTTAAAAAAAATAATGCAAGTTTTAAAACAATATAGTACCTGTGCCATTTGGATGGGGAGGGGGAAGAGACGACATTTGCCGGGGTAGGTACCAGGGATTGAACTCAGGAACACTCAACCACTGAGCCACATCCCCAGCCCTGTTTGTATTTTACTTAGAGACAGGGTCTCACTGAGTTGCTTAGCACCTCGCTTTTGCTGAGGCTGGTTTTGAATTCACGATCCTCCTGCCTCAACCTCCCAAGCCACTGGGATTACAGGCGCGTGTGCCACCCTATTCCGCAAGAGAGATGACATTTTGACCAGTCCTCTGCCAATTGTGTGAACACACTGCATCCAAATGAACATTGTCCATTCTTATATGAGCAAAGGAATGTTATGTCCCATTCATTCTACTGTCTTGTCTATTCTCATCCCCCTCCCTTCCCTTCATCGACCTTTGCTAATCCACTGAACATCACTCCTATTGCACAGTAAGAGTCCCGCTCATGCCCCTGACAGTCACCTCCACCTGAACCTTACTCTGTCTCAGCTGTTTCCATTCCCTCACCCCTGCACCAAAGTAATGATGTCCAAAATTTTAAAAAAAAATGTCTTCTTTGATATAATGAGAGCAACTATGAACAGAGCAGGGAGGAAGAGTAGGAAGAAAAGATTAACATTAAACAGAGACATGAGATGGGAGGGAAAGGGAGAGAAAAGGGAAATTGCATGGAAATGAAGGGAGACCCTCATTGCTATACAAAATTACATATAAGAGGTTGTGAGGGGAATGGGAAAATAAACAAGGAGAGAAATGAATTACAGTAGATGGGGTAGAGAGAGAAGATGGGAGGGGAGGGGAGGGGGGATAGTAGGGGATAGGAAAGGTAGCAGAATACAACAATTACTAATAGGGCATTATGTAAAATTGTGGATGTATAACGGACATGATTCGCAATCTGCATTTGGGGTAAAATTGGGGGTTCATAACCCACTTCAATCTAATGTATGAAATATGATATGTCAAGAGCTTTGTAATGTTGTGAACAACCAATAAAAAAAAAATTAAAAAAAAAAAAACCTTTTCCTTTTCCTTATCAGCTTTCACTGCAGTCACACTGACCTCCACCCCAAACCCACCCATCCCATTCCTCACCTTAGCTCCCACCACAATGGTGGCCACATTAGTGAGGAATTGCAGCAGTCTCGCTTACTGCCCCTGTGTCCCATCCCCTGGACACACCTCTGGTTTTGGCCACCAGTGCAAGAGTCAGTTTCTACTAATTCAGGCTCACACCCACAGGGCCCACCCTCAGACCCCACCTCTGTCCACACATCCTGCACCACTGTTAGAGTCTGTAAACAAGTCAGGATGGCGCCTGGCAAAATGCCAGAGGGAGTGGTTTGGGAAGTAAGGCCAGCGAGCCATTAAGTGTGGAGATTCCTTATTGGTTGACTGCTGTATCTAGTTTATGCTAATTAAGATAAGCTGTGTGGAATGTATATATACCCCTCCTGTCCTACAATAAACGGCTCCCACTCCTGCTGTATCAATCTACACAAGTTGTTCACCACCCCCCCCACCCACCCCCGGTTATGTTGCTGCAGCCGGACTGCGGCACACCACAACCTTCCATGCACTCTCAGGAGCCCACTTGCCATTACAAAAACACAGCCTGGGCACACAGGGCAATTGACAGCCCAGCAGACCCCCGACCAAGAGGGGTGGATGGAGCTGGTGGCGGGTAACACCTGAGATCCATCCTGCAGAGAGATGATCCTGGGAGTCTGCCTATTCAAGATCCACCCAACTCAGAGACCCAGGTGGAGTTGTCCAGCCCCTGGAACACCCACAAACATCAGTTTTCCCTCCTCCCCAGGCCCAGGTTTACCTCTCCCCCTCCTTTCCTGGGATCACCCCACCGCCACGACGTCCTTGATCCAGGCTTAAATTCTGAGAGAACCCAAAACACAATAGTAATTTTTTTCAAAACCTACATGTTTAATGTTAGTCTTCTGATAGCTCAGTGATTTTAAAGGCTGGGTCAAAATTAATCTGCCTTCAAATGGTCAGCTGAATTGCCTATCAAAACAGAAGTTCATTGGATAAGACAAAGGGGAATGAAGGGAAGGTGGGTGGGAATAGGAAAGACAGTAGAATGAATCGGACAGGACTTTCCTGTGTTCATGTATGAATACACGACCAGGGAAACTCCACATCATCTAAAACCACAAGAATGGGACCCTAATTAGAATAAGGTATACTCCATGTAAGTATAACATGTCAAAATACCCTCTACTGTCATGTACATCTAAAGAGAACAAATAAAAAATTAAAATTAAAAAAACTAGAAGGAAATAAAATAACATTTTATTTATTTCACAAGGGAAAAAATGTTATGAACTGATGTGGTGTGTGATGTGTGTGTGGTGTGCGTGTGTGGTGTGTGTGTGGTGTGTGTGTATGGTGCGTGTGGGGTGTGTGTATGTATGTGAGTGAGTAGTGTAGGCCCAGTACTAGCACAGGTTTTTATTTTTTAAAGCCACTGTGTAGAACAGAAGTCATAAAAAGAGGAAATATACTTGTGATTAAAGTGTACATAGACATCTTCTTGTCCCATTTTACAGGTGAGGAAGCTCCGTATTAGTAAAGCAATGTGCTCAAGGTATCACAGAGGCAAATGGTAAAAATGAGACCAAACCCAAAGATTCTGACCCCATTACATCACAAAATAAGATGTTTTAAACATAATAAAGGAACCCCTTATTTGAATGACTCTAGTGATGTTGGTGGTTATGATCATCCCAACAGGAGCAGTTGTTAGTATTTAGTTCTCACAGCTGTGCAGAAGGTGCTGCTACCTACCCATTTTACAGATAGGAAAACCTAGGCACAGAAGGATTGGGCACCTTGCCCCATCATGGGACAGGTGAGTGACAGAATCATGCCTCGCATTCAGCCAGTCTGGCTCTAGAACTTAGTTTCGATCCCCAAGTTCAGTAAACATTCCTCTCCTACTTCGTCAGTTTTATGCATGTAAATTTTTACATATATAAAGTCATCGTCTTTGAGAGAAAAGGGGAAAGTTTTGAAGTCTGATCATTTTCTCCAACTTCACAGGGAACTATGGCACTGATGTTGCTTTTTGGGAAAGGGCCAGAACTGAACTTCCATGACAGATGGCACCTGCTTACCAGCCGCTCTGGGATGGCAGTTCTGGCCACAGGCGCACCCTCCATCTGGCAAAAGGGGCTGGTGCTCTTTCTTCTTTCTTTCCACAGACTGCAAACATTCCTGGAGTTGATGAGAAGAGGGGCCCTACTGAGACCTTCGTAATGCCTGATGACAGTGGCTACGGCCGGGAGGTCTCCTTTGATGAATGACTGGCACAGTGCTATCTTATCAAGACAAACATGCTAAATTCAAAAGGAAGTGTGCTTTCCAGGTTCAGCAGTATCAAAGAGTTTTAGTTATGGGACTACTTTGTATCCATATGGATTACATCCTCAAGGCAAAATAATCGTTTCAGATTCCATAGAGTCTTAAATTACACATCTGGAATAGAAAATGCGCTCATATCCCCAAAGTCCATTATAAATACATGTTGCTTAAGAGGGGAAAAGTACTAGCAAAGTCTAATCTATTATTCCTTTAAACCACAGTAAAACCACTAAAAAACAGGGCTGGGGTTGTGGCTCAGCGGTAGAGCGCTTGTCTCCAATGTGTGAGGCACTGGGTTCAATCCTCAGCACCACATAGAAATAAATAAGTAAAGATATTGTGTCCATCTACAACTGAAAATACATTTAAAAAAAACTAAAAAGCAAACAAGGAAACAAAAAACACTAAAAAGCGAGGCACAGTGGTGTATGCCTGCCATCCCAGTGTCCCAGGAGGCTGAGGCAGAAGGATTGCAAGTTCAAAGCCAGCCTCAGCAACTTAACACGGCTTTGAAGGCCCTGAGCAACTTAGCGAGACCCTGTCTCAAAATAAAATATAAAATTCAATCCCTGGTACCAAAAATGATTAAAAAAAAAAAAAGAAACACTAAGAGAAAACAAGACTTCCAATTATAAAGATGGCAACAATAATCAGGAAAAAAAAGTTTCAGAAAAAGTGAATCTTTTCCAAATGAATGATCATTTCCCAACTCAATACAAAGGAAAAAAAAATCACTATATTAATCAAAGAAATTTCTTCAGCTTGAGAAGTACAGTTGCAATTTAGGATACAAAATAGTAAATGAGGCTTCGCTTTAGTTTTAAATGAGAATTTCCTGGTGAATAAAATTCCTCACCTCCTCACACAACAACAAGGTAGTAAAGTATTAACAACTTTGTTTCAATAATAATATAAAAAAATATTGAATAAGCAATACAAATATTGACAAATATTTTAATTAAAATTGTGTTTTAAAAAGTGTGTTTATGATAACCTTGAATGACAAATGTAAAAAAAAAAAAAAGGTAACTTTTGGTTATAATGCAATTAATTAAGAAATGAAAGTTAAAGTAGTCGTGCATTGTGGTTTATAACGACAAGCCTATTTTATCTTAGGGTTCACATTTCTAGGAGGGTTACAAATTCAAAGTAAAAAAAAAAACCAACAAAGGGAATTGAAAATGGTTCCAGCTGTTACTTTTTTATCTTCAAGAACAATCAAATGCTTCTAGTATCTTTTTCTTCCTATCTGTCCAATTCTTCAGCAGTTTTGGGGGCTCTCACCCACTTCTACTCGGCTCTACCTGGAAACCCAGCTCAGCACATGGCAGAACATGTGGCAGAGTAGTCCTGTTCACCTCATGGCAGCTGAGAAGCAAAGAGAGAGCCAGAGAGGGGGCCAGGGTCACAGTATCCCTCTTGAGGACACACCCCCAATGACCAAACTTCCCAATAGCACCACAAGCTGAGATGGATGCACGGGTCTCAGGGACATTCCAGATGCACACTATACCAGACTGTTCTTAATGTTAAAGTAGCAACAATAATAGGAAAGAAAGGCGTTTTTTTAAGGGAAAAAAAAACTAGATATAATTGAATATTGGATTTGCTTGGTGGTATTTGGGTTGTACATTTCTGCACTTGGGATAAAAGCAGTACTTCACACTGAAATGCCTATGTTCTGATGAATTAGAACATATATATATATATATATATATATATATATATATATACTCAAAAAGTCTGTCCATGATATAATGTTAAGTAAACAAATTAAACTACAAAGTAACAAAGTTATATCATTCCATTCTTTTATAAAGTTTTAATAAGTATACATTATAGATATGCGGTTTCTGAGCATAAAGAGCATATTTCCAAAGGGTAGGCTTAAAGTAGGAGACCTTGGATTTGAATTATAAACACCTAGTCTCACCTGCACCCCACACAGGTGACTAAATTGGGGTTCCTCTTGGTGGAGTGGGCTGGCTGTGAAATAAAGCTAAGAAAGAGAAGGTGGTGAAAAAAAACCCAGGACACGGAAAGTAATTTTAAAAAGCAGGGACTAGGTGGCTGGCCCATCTTAGGGACTGAGCTTCCACTCTAGAAAGAGAGCGATGGAGCCCACGCTTGCTTTATTTACATGGGGAACATCAAAGGTTTCCCATGGACTGCTCTTTGCCAAATAAGGTAGGACGTGGGCTGTCCAGTTCCCAACGGGTTATACCCAAAGCGAAGACAGAGGTCTCATGCCTCAGGAGGTCTGATAAGCAGGGGTAGCCGGGATAGTTCCCAAGGGAAAAACCTAGGTCTCCATGGCTCAGTACAGAGTGAGGTCCCCACAAGTAGCTCACGGGTGGCTCCCCACACCCTATAATTAAAAACCCCACCATATATGCCAGCCCACCTGTTAGTCTCTTGGAAATCATTTTGGTTGTCAGACTGTGTTTGTGATAGGGTCAGGCATCTGCTGGGGGTCATGGAATATATACCCACAGATAAGGGGTGGGGGGTTACTCTGTTTTTTACCTTCTGTGTTAATTCTTGAGATTTGCCTCAAATGTCATTCTGAGCAATTCAGACACTAAAGAAATTAAACTCTGAAAAAATTAGTGATCCTTATATATCTATAATTGGCATAAAACTGAATTTTCCAGACTAATGAAAGAAAGAAAAAAAAACTCCCTTTGATTAACAAAATATAATACCAAGCTTACATTAATAATACTCAAATTTCTTTTTTTATTGTTCTCAATACTAATGGAAAAATTGTATTCTGTGTTATTACTACAACAGCAATGATTTTACCAAGAAAAATTATAGCACACATTCAATAAAGTTTACGCTACTAAGAAACATCATATAATCAAGTTTTTAACATAAGAGATTAATTTTAAAATAACCATTAAGAAAGTGACATCCACTACACAGAAATGGGGCATGAAATGGCAGTTTTAGAAACAGCAGGGAGGGCTGGGGATGTGGCTCAAGCAGTAGTGCGCTCGCCTGGCATGCGTGTGGCCCGGGTTCGATCCTCAGCACCACATACAAACAAACATGTTGTGTCCGCCTAAAACTAAAAACTAAATATTAAAAAATTCTCTCTCTCTCTCTCTCTCTCTCTCTCTCTCTCTCTCTAAAAAAAAACAGTAGGGGACAATTGCAAGCCTACCTTTGATGAGCTGTCAATACAAAAATGTATATTAAGTTTAATATAATCCATACACAAGACAGAGTTGCTGCCTTACACAGAAATATTTCTTACGCCAATAAAAATGAGTAAAAAATCTCTTCTGAGTAATTTAGGACAATAGAGAAGAATTTTGTAATTGTCAGAGTTTTTACCAATATAATTACTGCTGTATGCAAAGTCAATCAAAAGTAATATTTTAGAAAATATCATGATTTAGGTTTTCTTAATAGCTTCAGTTTTATACTAACAAACAGGTATCAAAAATGGACTCACCAATAAATAAAACAGACAAGGGCTTTAGAACAATGATTCTCAAAGTGTATTCCCCACACAGTGGCAGTATCACCTGGAACTTGCTAAAAATGACAGGTTCCACCCCACCCCATGCCCCTGCCTGCTGGATCAGAAAGGAGTGGGGGCCCAGCACCCTGTGTTTCTTAGTTACTGCCTGATAATTCTGATGCACACTATAGTTTGAGAACCACGGAGCTAAATAAAGGCAATTCAAAATGATTTGATGGATCTGTCCTTTAAGACACCTTCCAAAAACACAGTTAGTGCCTCAAGCCATAGTACAGCCAAGAAAAATGAAAATTGAAGAAATTGTTAGTACTCTGATTATGCCAAATAATATCAAAAATCATAAGTGCCTGAGCAGAATATTGCCTTTATTTTGTTGACTTGAGATCTGAAGTTTCAAAATCTGTTCACATGGTAATTGTTTTATTTCATCCAAAAGAGTCCTATTTGGTTATCAATAAAGTGAGGTCCAAATATACATCAACCTAAGCCACTCAGCTGTGCAAGGTGGCCCAGGAGAAGGGGACTTTTAATGTGGGGGTGGTTCTGATTTGGGGATCCTCCCACCAGTCATGACACTGGCTGGTGCTTGTCATCAGCATCTCTCTGACCTGGTCCTCTTCAGATCAGTGGTCTCAGTCTTTGCACCCTCTGGTGGAAGGACAGCTTTCCTATCCCTACTTAGGACAGCTCTTTTTTTCTTTCTTCTGAACTGGAGCTCGAACCCAGAGCCTCACGCATGCCAAGCAAGCGCTCTGCCACTGAGCCATGTCCCCAGTCCGTGCCAGTTCTTTTAATGATTAAGAACATCCAGGTCTCTAAAATCTACCCTTATTCTTTTAAGTTCAATAAGCTAGTGGTCTCTAAAATTGGGAGAAAATACTAGGACTTGAATAGACATTCGTTTTACCTTAAAGAGTAGAAAATAAAACCTTACTTGTTATAGTTTGGGTCTGGAACATCCCCCACACGGTCCTGTGTTGGAGGCTCAGTCCTTAGCAGGTGACATTATTGAGAGGAGGTAGAAACTTCAGGAGTCTGAGCCTAGATGAAGGAAGAAGGTCATTGGAGGTTGTCCTTAAAGATTATGTCTTGTTCCTGATGATTTTCTCACTCTCGCTCTCTGCCTTCTACTCTGCCACACCCTCCTTGCCAAGACATTCAGCACAAGCCCTGAAAAATCTGAGCCAGATGTCATGGACTGAATGAAACCTGAAATCCTGAGCCTAGAGGAACCCTTCCTCTCCTAGGTTGATCTCCTTAGGTATTTTGTCACTTCCTTGGAAAGCTGACTAACACACTAATGTTTAACTTCAATCTGTCTTCCTTATTCATGAGTTTTGCATGTGTGGATTCCACCAACCCCAGAGAGAAAATATTTGAAAACAAATCACATCTGTACGGAACATATCCAGACTTTTTTCTGGTTGTTATTCCATAAGCAACACAGTATGACAACTATTTATATCACTCTAACACTGTGTTAGGTATTGTGAGTGAGCCAGAGATAAATACAGGAAGATGGATGTAGGTGGCTCTTCAGTCATTAGGTAGCCTTTGGAGGGGCAGTCTCTTCAGGACCATGTTCCCAAATGCCAGAAAATAAGAAAATACAGTTAAGGGCTGGGGATGTGGCTCAAGCGGTAGCGCGCTCACCTGGCATGCGTGCGGCCCGGGTTCGATCCTCAGCACCACATACCAACAAAGATGTTGTGTCCGCCGAGAAATAAAAAAATAAATATTAAAAATTCTCTCTCTCTCTCTCTCTCTCTCTCTCTCTCCTCTCTCACTCCCTCTTTAAAAAAAATTTTAAAAAAAGAAAATACAGTTAAATGCAGGTTTATTGTGAGACAGGAATGTTGTGATGTTTGTAAAGGGAAGAGGAAAAAAAAATTTTTTTAGAGAGTATTAGAGGCCAAAGATTTAGGAAAACATTGAGTAAAAAAGTTAAAATTCCTATATTCCCATCTGACCTTTGCTCATCAGACTACAAAGTTACTCCTTATTCTGGGGATGTGGCCTCCGGGGTCAGCAGGCCCTCTCTGAGCTCTTGCTGTGCACTGTGAGCGACCCTGGACCTTTGAAGACTCTCCCTTGCCTCTCACTTCATTCCTCTCATAGCTGATTGGTGGAGAAGAACTGGGCGAGACACCCTCTGGAAGCATAGCACGGGTATCTTTTCTGCCCTCCAAGAGAGTCTATTTCCTTGAGACAATAGTGACATGACTATGAATGCAATCTCAACGAATCTGGGATTTGTTTGAAATAATCCAATGTGAGGAAGATGGAGAAGAGGTGAGGCCAGAGGAAACAGGGTTTGTTGGTAATTACTGAATCTGGAAGGTGGGGCAGTGTGGTTTTTGTTTGTTTGCTACTGGGGATTGAACCCAGGGGCACTTAACCACTGAGCCACATCCCCAGCTCTTTTTCATATTTTATTTTGCAACAAGGTCTCGCTAAATTGCTTAGGGCCTCACTAAATTGCTGAGGCTGGCTTTGAACTTGTGATCCTCCTGCCTCAGCCTCCAGAGACGCTGAGATTACAGGTATGCACCATTACGCCAGGAAGAAATGGGAGGTTCTTTATACTATTTTATATCTCTTGTTTTTATCCTTTCCATAAAATTTTTAAAAAGACAGAAAGAAAATCTGAAGTTAGATTCATCATGCCTTTTCATTTTCTGTAATTCTGTGCTTTGATATCTGAGGCCTTGCTGACGGGGAAAAACTGCTTCTCCTAGAGAGGGTAAATTCCTGGAGACAGTAAATGACTCAATGGGAGGCCATCTGTCAAATGCAAACCAATCAGTCCAGAGCCCACACGTTGCAATACTTCCTCTGTGCACATTCAGAATCAATATTCCCTGCACGGATCACCCCAGGCCAGGACAATCAGGCCCCAGCGACCAGGACAGCATTCAAATTAGCCAGTCTCCAACCAGGTTACCCAGCCTTGCCGTTGGCTTCCTCCTGCTCCCTCTGCCTCCTGAAGCCCACGTGGTCCACTGGTGTGCCATAGCCTGCTCCCCCTCTTGACATCTGAGAGCATGTAACAAACTTCTCTTTTCAGTGTCAATCAGTTCCTGGTTTGTTAGCCTCCCATACCTAATAGCAAAACCTACATTTCAAAACAAAAGTCTGTTTTGAAATTCAACTAAGGTAGTGCATTTCAGTGTCCTCGAGCCTCAGTTGGGGATAGTAAGTTTGCTAGAAAAGAAGTATATGTACATAATGTTTTTCAAAGTCTGCTCAGATCAGGATGCAAAATAAGGTACAAGCATTGTATTTGACTGATATATCATCAAAGTCTCTTATTCCTGTTTGAGTATTATATAACATAACGTGTGTGCATATTGAAACATCACATGGTAACCCTTGAGCAATTTTTATGTGTCAATTCAAAAAAGAAAAAGTCTATGGTAAAATTCACAAGCTGTATATGTACATATACTTCTTTTCTAGCAAACAAATATATATATATATATATATATATGCATGATCTTGTGATAATGATAATGATGATCATCATCACGTCATAGCCCAGAGTAAGTCCTCAACAAGTATTATTAATTAACCAAGTACCTTCAGTGAACTTTCCTTCACTAATGGATAAAAGTAAACATGCTTTTATTTCCTCTTCCCCTCCCCTACCACCAGTCAGGTCCCCTGAGTATTTTCAACAGATTGGAATTTATTTTGTTCCACTTATCACTGTGATTCCTCATCCGCCTTCTACAAATGGCTTCATTGATTTCACAAGAAAAAAATGTTTTTACTGCACTTTGGTGGATATACACCGACTGGATTTGTGTTGTGCCATTTCTTCTAAAGAAGAAGTTTAAACAGGAAATACTTAGGTGGCAAACAGCCATACAGAAGTAGTCACACAAGATCACTGATTTGAGTAATTTCTTTTTAACCCCAAAGCAAATTAACAAGATGTGTTCATTTAGAATTAGAAACTTATAAATGAGAACAAAAGCCTGTGTTTGAGATATAAATATTATGTCTATTTATAGACAAGACATAAATTTGCACCAGTGTGATTCATACATGCTTGCTTTCTAGAGGTGGGAGGAAATTGAGTATCTCAGCCTCATTATAATAAAAGGCTCAGAACTTAAAGAGTATAATCTGTGGCTTAAAACCACAGAAATTAATTCTATCACCCTATGGAGGCTAGAAGTCTGAAATCAAGGTATCAAGGGGTTTTGGTTCTTTCTGGAAACTCTGAGGCAGAATCTGTCTCTGTTGTCTCATCACTTTGGTATTGCCAGCAATCCTTTGTGTTCCTTAGCTCAGAGATACATCACTCCAATCTCTGACCTCATCTCCGCATCATCTTCTCCTGTCAATCCACCTGCATCTTGCATCTTGTTGGTCTTTTCTTATTAAAAAATAAAAATATAAAAAATTCCAGGTTAAGTGGTGCACACCTGTAATCCCAGCAGCTCAGGAGGTTGAGGCAGAAGGATTCTGAGTTCAATGCGAGCCTCAGCAACTTAGCAAGGCCCTGAGTAACTTAGTGAGACCCCCATCTCAAAATTTAAAAAAATTAAAGGCTGGGGATTTGGCTCAGTGGTTAAGCATTCCTGGGTTCAATCTCTGGTATCAAAAAAAAAAAAAAGAGTCATTGGATTAGGACTCACCTGCATCCGTTTGATCTCACGCTAATTATATCTGCAATGACCTTATTTCAAAATAAGATCACAGTCCGAGGTTCCAGCAGGTCATGAATAATAGGAACAAGTAAGGGGAAAATACAGACGAATCACTTTTCATAACACATGAACATGACCAAGGTCACCTGAGATGGCAACACAAGTACCATGTGGTATTTAGCCTGAAATATTGTCTTACAATCTGGGTCACTTTTCTACTTGATTCCAAATGAAGTCAAATGTGGGCTCAGATCTGTAGCACCCAGTGTTCCACAGTTCACCTGCTAAGCTGATCCTCCCACCTGGTCTAGGCAACGAGTCTTTTAGAATATAGAGTTAGCTGTCATTTACGTGAGAGATGCTCTATCCGGAGCTAAACAGTGAAGAGTGGGACTCAGTCCCCACCTCACAGAGTTTACATTCAATGGGAAAGATGGATTCTAAATTGTTGGGGAGATGGTGGGTGCTCCAGCATCGGTGATGAATTTCTATTACCCTGTGTGTGCCAAGTCCCCAAACCACCTCAGTTTCAGTCACTTGCTGGACTCACAGAACCCACACAGAGACATTCTCATGGCTGTTTTATTGGGGCCAAAGGATTCCAAACACAATCCGCAAAAGAAAAAGGCGCACTGGGAAAAGTCTGGGGAGAACCAGGCACTAGCTTCAAGGACCTCTCCTATTAAGATCACACTGGATTTGCGGCTGGAGCAATAGCTCAGTGTTAGGTAGAGCCTTTGCCTGGCATATGTGAGGCCCTGGGTTCCAACTCCAGCACTGAAGGAAAAGGAAAAGAAAAGAAAAAAAGTAGGATCACACAGAATTCTCTTAATTCCCCCAGCAATGAACTGTGACCACAGTGCAAAACGTTGTGCACCCAGGAGGAGATTCAGGGTTTTTACTGTGAGCTGGGCATGCAGGCAACCTCCTCGTGACACATACTAAAATGCCAGACTCCAGAAGGAAAGCAAGTATTTAGCATAAACCAGGTTGTTTGCACAAATTTCAAGGGTGGGAGCCTTCCTGAAATCTAAGTTCTCAGACCCCAGCCAAGGGCCAGCCTAGCAAGCAGGTCTTTCTGCAGACAGCAGTGTAGGCCTTACATCAACCCTTTTCTGCACACCCTAAACTCAGCAGATGGCATTAGGCTCAGCCAATTCCCCCACAGGCCAGGAGGGTGCTGTCAGGGGGCTTCTAGAAGTTGTTCCCCTGGAGCCACATCTATCCCATTATGCAGTAGTTACCATTGTCCCTGAAGATGCTCTCACAGCAGTAAAAATAATCACAAAACAGGAAATGGTTCCTTTCTCTGAGCCCAGCCCAGGGAGAGAGGAGTCGGTGAGTCAAGGCAAGAAGGGGAGCCACAGTGTGTGGGGGTGTGCCCTGCCAAGCCAGCTGTCTGGGTCCCTCTTTCCTGGTAATGGAGGAGATGACTTACTGCACATATCTCCGGCACATCATCCTGGTGGTGAGATGCAGTTGCAGGCGTGAAAGGACCAGTCATTTTCATAATATATGGTCTTTGAAACACTATGGCAAAATAGCATCAATAGCATTTCAAGAAGGGGGACCAGGAACCTAAATATAGATCCAAATGATGCGGCATGCAATCTTAAAAGGTGATTGTGCCAGAGTTTCAGGGTGGCATGCTAAGGTGTTAGGGAACATGGGACATCCCCACCAGAGCCTCCCATTACTTGAAAGACCTGGCCCTGAGTAGTCAGGATTCTGTGACTCAGTCACACATTTCCCACGAGAACAATAGAGAAGGCATGTTCATCGAATATATTCCAACCTAACTTCCTCAGAGCTCTTTGCTAAAAGTATGCATTTTGAACTTTTCCCATTAACATTTATAAGGTACACTGGTGGAGGCTCATTTTCTTTTTTTTTTAATTTATTATTTATTTTTTAGTTTTCTGTGTACACAACATCTTTGTTTGTATGTGGTGCTGAGGATCGAACCCGGGCTGCACGCATGCGAGGCGAGCGCGCTACCACTTGAGCCACATCCCCAGCCCAGGAGGCTCATTTTCTCCAGCCCTCAAACTCCAAACCAGTGATATGCAGGAAGTCAGGATCCAGTAGGTTCCTACCTACAACTGCCTGAGCCTGGGGTGAAGGAGAGGCAGGGGCCTTGAAATGGAGTATTTGGGCAATTGTAGGCAGCAACTTCAATCAAGCTATCACATCAAAAAAATAGACTGTAGTATTGTACACTGGGGCACAAAATGAGTGTGTTTGTATACACACATTTCTTTTTCTGACAATAAAAAAAAAATCTCCTTCATACATGCAAACATACACAAATACTTCCAAGTAGAATTGGCCTTCCTTTAGGTAAAACAGTCTTTCTATTTTCACAGAGCAGCAAAGTATTCCTTAATATTTGAGTAAAGAATCTACCACTTACCACAGCAATGATTTCCTTTTAAAATATATTAAGAGTAAAAATTCAGGAAGGCTAAAATGTCAGTAGAATAAACAACGAATGCATTTATTTTATCATGAAAATGTACTAACTGCCGCAGTCTGGCTGGGCACAATTCAGGAGCCACTTGTCAAAAGAAACTAACTTTATTTTTAGAACCACACACGCCAAACAAAACAGCTCCTCAGGAAAAACCCTCAGAGCCCAACTGCCACCACCGGCTTCCCACAAGCCTCTCCCTCAACCACCAGCCTCTCCACCTCCCACAATCCTCCTGCTCTTGAGGCCGATTGGCTGGGTCGCATGGGCGGAGCCAAAAAAATCCCCCAATGAGCAGCTCCGTGGTCTGAAAGGGCAGGGAAACAGCCCAATGAGCATCACCTCAGAGGAGCCAATCAGCTAGATGTTGCTGGGGCCGCTGTGAGCCAATCATCAGCCGGCAGCTGGAAGTTTGCTGGGGCCCCTTCGGCTGTGGCTCTCAACAACTAACCATGCTTATTTTTCATAATTATGAGGGCATAGAGCAAATGTGAAAAAAGTATTTGAAATCAGGAGAGTGCTTGGCACAGGATCCAAATGTTGCTTTATGATTTATGCCACCCAAAGGCCCGATTGCCCCTGACTTGTGCAGCCCTGTGTGGGTGATGATAGTTACTGCTTAGCCAGTTCTGAGAAACTGTGTGGATTCACATCTGCTCTAAGGAAAGTTGGTACCTACACATTTTTAGGAACCCTAGGATACAAAAAAAAAAAAAAAGAAAAAAAGAAAAAGAAACTCATGGATAGAGTCTGAGGCTCCAGGACTCGCTCCCTAAACAACGAAAGCATTGTTTCCCTATAAACCAAATGCACGAGTTCTCAATCACCAGCAATAAGTAAATAAATTAGTCCTTACAACTTATTAAAACCTTTCCTGCTGGGTGCTGTGGCACACGCCTGTAATCCCAGCAGCTCAGGAGGCTGAGGCAGGAGGATGGCAGATTCAAGGTCAGCCTCAGCAACTTAGCCAGGCCCTAAGCAACTCAGCAAGATCATGTCTCTACATAAAATATTAAAAAGGGCTGGAGATGTGGCTCAGTGGTTAAGCCACTGGGTTCAATTCCTGGTACAAAAAAAAAAAAAAAAAAAAAAAAAAAAAAACCTTTCCTAATTTTAGAAAATCCCAGGGTTTCATATGTAGTACAATGGGGGAAATCTTGGAATCAGGAAACTCAGGTTAGACTCCTAGTTCCATCTCTTCCATGTTCTCTGACCTGAAGTCATTTCAGGTTAAGCAAACTCAGTGTGCTCATTTGTATAATGGTGGGGAGTTGACACAGGAGGAGTTAAGGTGGGTGTAATAAAAGCACCTGGCTCAACGCCCGGAAACGACATTGGAGTTAAAACACGTGATAGTGATGATGGTGATTTAAAATGTGGAACTGGAAAGACAGCTCAACCTTCTTCTCCCTCGTGCCTAAGTTCAAGATAAACGTCTGGATTCAGATAGAGTGTGGGCTGAGCCAGACCATGTGAACAGGTCACTGATGTGGACAACTGTCCTGGTACCTTTGGGACATCCCTTCCACAGCTCAGGAAGCTTGCTTCCTGGACTTCTTTGCAGCACGGTGCAGCCAGATCAGGTCCTAAGTGAGAGCTGGACCAGCAGGAGAGAGCTGGACCACCCTGGCTCCCTGGAGGTCCGCTTGCGGTCTGGCATCCAGTCTTGGGGAACAACAGTGACTGAGCTCAGATTCCTGAAGTGCTGAAATAGCGTCACAGCTGGAGCCTGTAGAAGTCCCCTTGGGTTGGCTGGCGACACAGTTGCAGTACAAGCTATAGCCGCTAGGGCTCAGCAGTGAGTGACTGACGGCCGAAGGACGGTTTCCTATCAAACCAGTCGAGCCAAAGCATGGAGAAGCTGCTCCTAGAGGTTGAGCCTCAAACCAGGTTCCTGATAATCTGTTAATTCAACATTGTTTTAATGACTTTTTCCTGCCTGGCCAGCCAGAGTCAGCATCTATTTCTCACAGGAACCTAGACACATGTAAATGCAATGACCTTTCCAATATGCAGACTGAAGACGTGTTAGGGTGTCCCCTGTCACCAGGATAAAGCACTTACTCCTTCTCCTGGCTGCAAGGCTCTGCTCTCCACCAGCCTCACCTTGGAGCAAGGCAGCCTCTGCAGCCGCAGCAAGCTCTGTTCTGTGAGGCTTTCAGGTTCTAGCTAGCCCTGCCTCCTTTGCACATGTGCTATGTTTTAAATCTGGAATGTTCCCCAAAGGTCTGGGTGTGGAAGGCTTGGTCCCCAGCTTGGCACTAATGCCAAGGGGTGCAAACTTTAAGAGGGAGGACCCAGTGGTGGGTCATTAGGTCGCTGGGGCAAGCCCTTCCAAGGACTCTCTTACTCTCTTTTTCTTCTGCTTTCTGGCCACTGTGCAGTGAGCACCTTGCACTGCCCCATGCTTCCACCATGATATGCCACCACAGGCCCAAAGCAACAGGGCTAACCAACCATGAACCAAAACCTCTAAAACTGTTGAGCCAAAATAAACCTTTTCTCTTTGTAAGTAGGATTATCTCAAATATTTGTTACAGTAATGGAAAACTGATTAACATAATGCTTCTGGAAGGATTGGAAAGCCAATGAAACATTGAAAGCAGTGAGGTCACAGAGTTACAACACAAATAGACCAATAAGATAGAAATATGTGGGACGAGTAAAGAAGAGAGCAGACAAAATACTAATCCTAAATAGATTGTTGTGGTTCAGCCTGCCTCTTCTCTTACTATAACAGATTATTTAAAAAATAATAACAGGGCTGGGGACATGACTCAATGGTACAGCATTTGCTTGGCAAGAGTAAGGCCCTGGGTTCAATCAACACCTTTTGTGGTGTTGATGCCACAAAAGGAGGGGGTAGTGGAGGAGGAGGAGGAGAATTCTCAGGGGGATCAGAGTCAGGCTTGGCACCTACACAACCAGGAATATCCAAAATCAGACGACAGTACTGCCCAGACCAGGAAGCTGGTGACCATACCTGGCACTGTGCCTTACGTGCCAAAACCACTGCTATTGTGAGGTCGCAGATGCCTCTGGTACCATTGTCAGATAAAAAACATAGTGTTGGCCCTCATCGGGCCCATGTGTACCTGCATAGCAGATGAGGTCACATAACCAACTGCAAGGTACTGAGAAAGTAAGTCTCTGGCTTCTCTCTTGGAGAAGCAAATAGGGCCACCGGGCAGCCATGCAGGCTATGTACTGCCCCACACTAAAGGGCCACCATTCATGTCCAAGTTACATCAGCGTGTCCCCCAGAGTTGTACAGTGGTGTGTTAGCTGGGGAAGGCTCACATGTGTACAAACCCACCCACCTCCTGCCAGATCTCAGGGACTAATATATTAGGAGTGCTTTTCTCGCTCAGATCCTGGACCAGGCTCCGTCCACCAGGCAGCCTTCCACGGGGTAAGGAAGCCCATCAGGTAGCCCGTCCCTTCCTCCCAACAGGTTTTTCATTTATGCACGCAGAGCAAGCGTCACCTGTCAGCTACCATTGCTTTGGTGAAACTGGGGCAGAAAATAAAAGACCCAAAGAGTTCTATGGTCAAGGTAAGACGCTGTCAGCAAGAAATGAGTCAAAGCCCACATAGCGCCATTTGCTCCAGCCACGACTGAAATCAGAATCGAGACTAAGAGGATGTGAGGGGTCCACAAAAGCCATCTGATACCCCTGTCTCTGTGTCACTAGTCACCTTCAACAGACCACCAGTAAGCCCAGCCCTAGATGCATAAATCACTATCGATCTGTCAAACTCCTAATTCACCCCGGGTTGGGATGTACAGGGAAAGAAGGCCTAGGGGACAGGAAGATGTTCCAGTCCGTCTCAAACCAATCAGAGCCTCCAGACAATTTGGTCCACATCAGACTGCACGCTGGGTTTCCCTTTCCCAGCCAAGCTCCTTCCAAGGAAAGGCAGAAAGGAGAGAGGAAAGTCTGGGCTTCGCACTTCAGAGCATCCCCCTCCTTCACCTCCTAACCCATCCCCAGATTGTTGGCTCATTTGGCAGATCTGGGCCAGGTGCCACAGGATGCTCTCACCGGCCACCAGGTGTCCCTGAGTGGTTGGGGTCAGCAGACGCTCTCCCTTAACCACCAAGGTCCTTCCTTGCTGCTTGCTGCAGGGTGACTAGCACCCGGATTTCCACCAGCCTCCTGCCAACCCTGCAGATGACACCAAGTTGCTGTCCCCAAAAGTGCTCTGCTGAGCTCTTCTAAGCTCTGTCCTTCACCCAGCACCCCCGAGCCTCCCAGGTGTCTGCACCCCACACTTTCTTACTGCAGCCCCTTAAGTCTGCCCTTTAAGGTGAACCCGTCCTTCTGACTTGGTCGCTGCCTTAGGAAGCAAGGGGAAATGTCCTCCAGAGTCAATAACCCAACTCAGGAGGATGCTGGCAATGTCCTGCTGATCTTGCTCACCCTCTCCCTTAGATTAGGAGGTGGTGGCTTCTCACTGCCACCTTTTCTCAGTCTGTACCCTCAGGGCGGCCATGTGCGTGTGTTCAGGCTGCATATTTCATGCGATCGCAAGTGCTAGTCTCATCAGAGATGTCATTATTCATTTACTTTTTTAATTTTTGCATTTTTCAAATTCAAAGATGAGAATTTGCATATTCAATGCAAAAGGGGGTTTTTTCCCAATAAATGAAAAAAGAAGTGTTTTGTTCTAACAGGATAGATATCAATGGCACCACTTTCACTTATTGAGGAGGAAGATTGGGTTGATCTAGCTTTAACTACAGTAACTTGAGTTTCTGAATGAGTTGCTGCTTTCGTGAGTGATGAACTAATCTATTATTATCATAAAGTTAATAACAAATGCCTTTCTTTTATTTTGTTTTATTTTATTTGTTGCATTAGTGACAAATGAACGTAGGGACTTGCAAAGCTAGGTAAAGGCTCTACCCCCAAGTTACATCTCTAACCATTTTTTTTTAAATAAGTTGCTGAGGTTGACCTTGAACTTGCCATCCTCCTAGCTCAGCCTACTAAATTGCTAGGATTACAAGTGAGCTCCACCACGCCTGAATGGTATATACTGATTACATTTTGTATTGCAATTCATATCATTTGTCATTTTGTTGCATCAAAATGGTATTGCTTAGCTCACAATTTTAACCTATAATCCCAACATAACTCTGTTTACCATGAAAAACTCACAAACATAGCTGATGCATAAAAATAAATTAGAAATTGCCAGGCATGGTGGTGCACACCTGTAATCTCAGCAGCAGGGGAGGCTGAGGCAGGAGGATCACAAGTTCAAAGCCAGCCTCAGCAACAGTGAGGTGCTTAAGCAACTCAATGAGACCCTATCTCTAAATAAAATACAAAATAGGGCTGGGGGTGTGGCTTAGCAGTTGTGCAACCCCTGAGTTCAACCCCCGGTACACCCACCCCCCCAAAAAAGAAATAAATTACTTAGTAATAATAGTCAAATTGTTTTATAACAGTCATTTATTTATGAAATGTGATGAACTCAGCCTAATTCCACCTTAAGACTGGGAGCCATCTTGTCAAAAAGTCATGAAAAGTTCATTTCTGTTTTACTATAGAATACTAAGATTTCTATTTGGCCTGACTATACTCTGATGTTTAAACTTGTTTGGAATTCCTGCCGGTGCTCTGAACTCACCCATGCCTGGCTCTCCTTGACCAGATAACAACCCTCCCTAAATCCTCAGAGGTTCCTCATAAATTCTGATGTTGGATCTCAATTTACTCCCTACCTTAAAATGCTAAGCCATGTAGATCATTAACCTGCTATCTGCCCTTGCATTACGCTTGCCAGAACCCTGTTAGCTGTAAGTTCCCAAGACACCACCTTCTTCACTTCTTGTGCTATAAAAACCTTCCTGCTGGAAAGCTGGGGTTGTTCTGTGACCCGGCTTTCAGGAGAGGCCGTTGCTGGTCAGCTCTCTTGTGTTCATAATATAAACTTGCTTTAATTTGGTTTAAAACTGGGGTTGGTGGTCTTTTCTTTGCATTGCAGGTTCAACAGAATAGTCATAAGCACACAATTTTAAGTGCTATTAAAATTCAGCAGCTTATTTCTATATATTGCTTTAGAATGTTTGAAACTCTAAGATGCTGAGCTATTAAATTATTTCTCCACACTGAAGAAGATAGCTTCTCAAAATTAAAATTTATTTAAAACCTATTTATGGTTTACTATCTCAAAGGTTCTAAAATCTACGATCATATAGAAAACAAAATATGGAAGCAAACAGCCATTGTAATCAACGTAATAAATTCATTTCCATGAAAATAAGACACAATTATTTTATGCAGATTATTACATCCTGTCTCATTATTATTTACAGTTGTATAACAAATTATCTCAAAGTTGGTGACTTAAAGCAGTAAGCATTGATTATCTCACAGAGCACCTGAGAGCCAAGAGTCAGGGAAGGCTTTCTGGATGGTTCTGGCCCAGGCCTGGAGCAGGCTGCAGTCAGACGCTGGCTGAGGCTGGAGCATCTGCCTGCAAGATGGCGCCCTCACAGGGCTGTGGGCTGCAGGCCTCAGCTCCTCCCTCCCTGGGCCTCTCCATGGGGCTGCTCAAGACATGCAGCTGGCTTCCCCCAGAGCAAATGATCCAAGGGCTGGATGGTGACTTCTACCCTCTTGAGATGGGGGAAAGCGGGGCACAGTGTGAACACTCGTCTTGGAGGTGCCGTCTACACCTAGTGACATCAAGTTCCCAATTAATCTGATTAAAAATGCAGCTTTTCTCTTAATTTGATGTGTACAGCTTATACAGACTGACTTCTGATTGTCGTATGGAGACATAATTAATGCGCTCTCTTCCATTTGTCTTCCTAGGAGAAGACTCAAAGGCAGCACTGGGGCTGGGTGGGGCTGGAATGTTCCCCCAGGAAAGACAGAGGCATAGCCATTCCAGAAACTTCCTCCAGTCTGTTTGCAGTGATCAGCCAGCCTCTCCTGCCCCATCCAGACTGCTGACTTATGTTTCCACCTGCCGGGCACAATTCACTGAAGAGTTCTGCGGGCATCTCAACCTCAGCTTGTCCAGCATCAAACCCCCATCTCTCCTCTTCAGTGCCATTGAGCACCACAACCACACGGTTGTTCAAACCAGACATGGGGCCATCCTGGAGTTCTCATCAACACAGGATCCACTTAGCAAGTGGACTTCGCCTCCCGGGCAGCTCTCCAATCTCCCCAGGTGTCCTCCAACACCAGAGTGGCCCAGACCCCATGGCTCCCAGAGTTCTGTTGTGGCTTTCTGATTATTCTGCCTCCAATGTCTTCCTCCCCTCCTCTAAACTGCCTTCAGTGCAGTTTAATGTAAGTTTAAAGACATCCTCTGACTCCTGCAGTGGCAAATGAGGCTCTCTTCGCCTGCCATACTCTCTCCCTCTCTCTCTCTCTCTCCCTCCCTCCCTCCGTCTGTCTGTCTCTCTCTCTCTCTCTCTCTCTCTCTCTCTCTCTCTCTCTCTCGTCTTTTTCTCCAGCCCTGATGAATTCCTCCAAGGACTTCAACTCATCTAGGTGGCTGCATTACCTCTGGGCCTTTGCACATGATGTCTCTACCTAGATTAGCTTTCCGCCCCTTCTTTACCTCCTTGAATCTTTGTTATCTTTTACAACATCGCTCCAGGGCCGGGGTTGTGGCTCAGTGGTAGAGCACTTGCCTAGCATGCATGAGGCACTGGGTTCAATCCCTGGCACCACATAAAAAAAAATGAATAAAATAAAGGTATTGTGTCCATCTACAACTAAAAAATATAATAATAATTTAAAAAAAAAACATCGCTCCAGTGTCACCCCTTTAAGGTGGCCTTCCCTTGTTCCCCAATCTGAACCAAATACCCCCTCTTTCTGTTTTCAGCATCCCATGAATATCTCAATGGGTGTAAGACCAAGCAGTTTGAAGGCTATATTCCTCCAACACTGAGGCCAGGGGCTGGTTGTAACAGGGGCTTTAAAGTGAAGTCCCGGTTACTCAACAGTCAGCAACAAGAGTTAGTGAGAAGTTAAAGGGGACCGTGAGCCTTTTCCTTCCCCAGATGCTGGCTGAGAAAAAACCCTGTGCATGTTTCCAGATTCCAACTCTAGTTTCCTAGATCCTGGGGTAGGAAAATGACGCTACCTCCTCAGAAGCTGGCCACATCCGCACTCCAAATTACATTGACGGATTGTACAAGTTGGGTCAATGTCCATTTCCCTGCTTTTACCTTGATTTTGATGTTGAGGCAGAGATGCTGTTTGACTTTCCAGCCTTCCTTACAGCTACGATTGCCTATGTGACGCAGTTCTGGCCAGTGAGATGGGAGCAGAAGGTCCTGGGGAGGCCACCTTCCCCAAATAAAAGGCAATCCTCAGTTTGAGAAAGCCTTTGGCCCTTTACCTTTCTGTTTTCTTCCAAACTGGAATGTGGCTGGGAGACTTCGTGGTTCAGCAGCCATCTTGTGACCCTGAATCCAAGAAGCTTAAGAATAAAAACCATACACTGAGCAAGAGAGGGTAGAAAGCCAGGAATCGAAGGTTTTTTAGGACATTAGTGAGCACTGAATCAGCCCTGAATTGTTAATTTCTAATCCTTTTCCGTAAGATCAAATAAATCCCTAGTTGTCTGAGCTACCATAATACAAGTTTGCTGTTATTTGCAACCAAAAGCATTTCTAAAAAATCCACTACCCTATTGAGATATAAGTTTCTTTTTACCTAAGACTCCTTGGATTCGTGTACAATAATAATTACCCAAGTAGGTCCTATTTATCAAGTATATACAACATACCAACACAGGAGTAAGGTTTGATAACTCATGATCTCATTTTAATTCTTATCTAAGAGGTAAATGGTGATACTTGACAGGGTTGTGTTTAGGAATGGAGTAACTCAGGGTAGAAGAAGCATGGAAACAAAGATATCCAGAGAGTCAGAGCAGGGGCCCTTCTCCTAACCCCCACATTGTTCTGCACATGACAGCAGCCTTTCAATCCTGAGTTTTGGAAGGCGGACAACATTTCATGCCTTAAGCCTTTCTGTTACCTGAGAACCGTGAATACAGCAGGGCTTGGCTGATATTGGGGCTTAGGCCACCTGTCTACAAGCAAAACTAGCAAAACCAAATGAAGGGTGTTATCACCCAGAACACATGGAAACTTGAGTCAATTCACCTTTCGGAAAACACCCAAAGGAGCCTACTTAGCTTTGCAATGCAGGACAGCCTGGGAAGAGGCAAAGGGAGGGGTTGAAGCAGAATGCTCCGTGGGATAAAATCTCAAGAAATTTTGGAATCGTCAGCTGATGCTACCCCAGGGCCTTGGACTCTGGAAGGAAGTCAGGCACCCCAGGGCAAGGGCCTTCTTTCGGCAGGAGTGAGCGAGCCCCTCTATTGGAGAAAGGCAGGAAAGCCCCAGCAGAGCGAGGTGTGATCCAAAATCCCAAGTGGGTTTTGCTGATGCTATAATTATCCTCTAAAACTTCAAATACGGCTGTTAATCAAATCAACCTTGTATCCGCACTGTTTTGGAGAAAGAATTAAAAGGGGCAGTGGTTTCGTAAATCCACACTTAGTGTTCAAGAGCAAAATGTGCAGACGTCCCAGGGATAGGATGAGACGCTCCAGCAGCAAACCCACCTGCCATTGGGGACCAATTCTGTATTTTTCCCAAGTGCAGAATACAGCCCTCTGTATGCACGGGCTCCACATACAAGAACTCAAACAACCTTGGAGGGAAAATATCTGGGGATCTGCACCACCCCCCAAAAAATTGCTTCTGTACTGAACAGGTAAACACATTTTCTTCCCTTGTCATTATTCTTCAAACAGTACAGTATAACAACTATTGACACATTGTATTAGGTATTTTAAGTAATCTAGAGATGACTTAAAGTCTATGGGAGGATTGTACAAGTTATATGCAGATATTATGTCATTTATTTAAGGGACTTCAGCATCCTCAGAGTTAGGGATCCTCAGAATCCTGGTTCCAATCCCCCAGGGAGACTAAGGGACCACTGTACCCCAAACCCAGCAGGACCTTGGAAGAAGCAGAAAAGGGATTAGATGCTATTAGTACTTAGGATGACCATGAAAAGCATGCAACTGAGAATACAGAATACTTAAAGTCACCTGGATTGTGGAGCATGGTGGTGCACACCTGTAATCCCTATGGCTCAGGGGGCTGAGGCAGGAGGATTCAAAATTCAAAGCCAGCCTCAGCAACTTAGTGAGGCACTTAGCAATTCAGCAAGACCTTGTCTCTAAATAAAATATTTAAAAAGGGCTGAGGATGTGGCTCAGTGGTTAAGCACCCCTGAGTTCAATCCTCAGTACAAAAAAAAAAAAGTCACCTAGATTTCACTGGTTTATTTAAAAAAAATTAAAGCCAGGTGCTGTAGCATGTGCCTGTAATCCCAGCGGCTTGGGAGGCTGAGGCAGGAGGATCGCAAGTTCAAGACCAGCCTCAGCAACTTAGCAAGGCCCTAAGGGCTGGGGATGTGGCTCATTGGTTAGGCACCCCTGGGTTCAATCCCTGTACTCCCCCCCAAAAAAATAATTAGAGCTGCAAAATTCAATGGAAATACAGTCACAAATGCAAGCCTCAGACCCCAGGGAAAGGTTTCTATCCCGTATGTTCAAGAATGCCAAATGCTGGGAGGGTTTGTGCTTCTGCTGACATCAGAGATGGACACTGCTCAGCAGTATGAGAATTTGAGCCCAGGAGTTTAGGAAAGATAAAAGACCACTTCAGCGACGGCGGGTATAAAGGATGGTGGGCCCGTAAGACAATCAAGGTGCTGAAAAGTTCCTATCGCACAGTGACGTCATAGCACAACTCATTCCTCTGTGTGACGCTGGGGTTAACAAACCCGCTGCACTGGCTGTCATATAATCACGGCCCACACAAGGGCGTGCGGCACATGACACTGAATAATGATAGGAAATGACCGTGTTGCTGGCTTATGAAATACCACACTTTCATCTTTATCTTAAAGTGTACTGCGACTTGTAAACCAGGCCTACTGCCCAGCAGTACTTGGAGAGACTCCAGCAGCAGCCTTGCACACCTTGTCTCTGGATGGCAGCGTCTCCCTTGGGCTTGACTTCATCTTGTGATGTTTTGTTCCTCATGGTTCATAAACATACAGCCCCACGGCTGGCGCTGCTAATCAGAGCTCACCCAGAGCCACAGAGCTGGGGGCGCAGGTACAGTGGTTAAGGACCACGAGAGAGGAAAACAACCAGTGGGCCAGGAGCTGTCAAAGGACCTGCTCCACTGAAGGCATCGAGACTAACAAAAGCTTCAGAAGGGTCTGGGTCAGATGCCCAGAAACTGCCAGGGGCCTGGATTGAAGACCAGACCCAGAATCGCATCGAGGACGCCCAAAGCAAAAGTTCGCTCACAGCCTTGAAATAAAAGGCTGCCCCAACTCTGATGTTGAACAGCTGCCAGCTCTGGAGGCCTAAACTGCTCAGGAATCGCTATCCATCACAGAATGTGAAAGAGCAGTGAGTCTGGAGTGCAGCTGTGGGGGCAGCTGAGGGGTCCTGGGAAACTCTAGGTAAACCAATTGGAGGAAAATCACCTGCCAGAGCAGATCTTCAAATGGATGAAAGCTCCCTGTATGGAATGGGAGGGCCAGAAGGACTTTCATCCATAAGGAGCCAGGTCAATGCCCATTTGAGGGATTATAAGAACAGGGTTAACAGTCTTGCGTGGGGGCAATGTCACGGGCTACACTTTGCAACCCTTTGTGGTCTGGCACAGTGAGAACCCCAGTGAATCATTAAGCACACAGTGTCCCAAAGAGCAATAAGAACTCATGCATGACCCAGCTCCTCTTCCAAGATGCCTCCTGCATTGCTTTGCCAGAAGAATGGGAAAAGAATTATAATGAGAATAACCTTCAAGATTATTGATAATGGGGGCTGGGGCTGTAGGTCAGTGGTACAGCGCTTGCCTTGCAGGTGTGAGGCACTGGGTTCCATCCTCAGCACCACATAAAATAAATAAATAAGGTACTAAATAAATAAATAAAGTACTAAATAAATATATTGTAACAAATTTAAAAAAAAAAGATTATTGATAATGATCACATCCATCCTCCATCTATATTGGTGATCTTCTTCATTCCTATTCCAAATTGTTTTTTCTCCCTCCAAACACCATCTCTTTGATCCAACCAGTGGATAAAGTGTTACGGCAGCTTTTAAAGCTTACTCCCTGAGGAGGACCTTTGCCCAGGCCACTGCTGGATCTGGGGAAGACATTGAGGAGATGCTGATGCCATTCTGAAACCTCTGTGACTGCATCAAGAGCCTGGCTTGGTCCAGAGATGATGTCATCAAGGAGGAAATGAATGACATCTGGGAGAAGTCACTTGAGAGATTCCTCCATAACTTGAAAGGATTTGCCAAGAATGAAGAGGTTGCATGAATCAATGAGGCCTCAGTTAAGACAGTAGACGACTAGCTGGGTGTGGATGAGGATGACCTTGAGGGACTAAACAAAGAGAATACAGAAGGGGAAAACCAACATGAACAAAGTCGTTAAAAACAACAGGACATGGAAAATAAAAGTGATCCAACGGATGGATAGTTTCCCTGAAAGTGGGAATTCAACAGGGATAGGGAAACTATCAAAAATAAAGGGAAAACATCCGTAAAATTAAAGAAAAATGAAATCTACAGATTGATGAGAAATTTCTCTCGAGATTTGTACAGAATGAGAAAACCAGGAGAAATTGGTTATGTATCTTAACCCATCCTGTTATCCTTTAAGTGGCCATTACACCATCCTGGTGGCAGTTGTAGCATTACACACCAGTTTTAGTTCACCTGACACGTTTGCCTCTCTTTGCTCCTCCCTTCTAACTCGTTCTTTATGAGATTGGTGAATAGGTGAAGGGACTTATTAGTGTTTGTGTTGTAGGGACAGACAAGGCAGGGCACAGAATGCAGGAAACAGTTTTATTTGGCTGCAGCCAGGCTCAGAGGGCACACCTTTTGCTGTAATCAGTTAATCCCCTGAACCCTGAGTTCAGGTAGTTTCAGAACTTTATACCCAGCATGTAAGGGGAGGGGCTCAGAAGTCCACAGTCTGCAGAATTTAACATACAAGCAGCTTTTTCTTTCGCTGTTCTGGGCAAGTTAACTCTTCAAGGACAACACCTGAGAAGGGGAGAACTTCTCCCCTTTCTTTCCTCCCCTGTCAGCTGTTACCACAGAGCCCAGTTGGTCACTTCTCATATCTTAGAAATGTAGACATCTTGTGAAGCCCAGCTCAAGGCCAGAGGCCTTGTTAAAGAATGTGTCTTTTTTTTTTAATCACATTTTGCATTTGTGAACACACTTCTACAGACTACTATACTGTATAAATGTTTATGAAAAACTAGTAAAGGGGCGTCCAGCACCTGGAGTGCTGATTTCTTCCAGCCAGTGGCCAAGTAAAACAGGGCAACAGGAAAACAGGAAGTTTACCTACATTGAACTCTTTTGTAGAGACTCTTTTGCCAATAATCCTAAAATCAATCACGGTGAAGATTTCTGGAGAAGCTTAGTTAAGATTTTCTGTGGAGGCGGGGGTGCCCTACATCTGTAAAATTAAATGGACAGAAACAGTTTCTACAGGCCCTGCCTGTGGCAGAGAGTCCATGTTGCTCGGGGTAACAGAAGAAACTTGGAGGCATCCTTTCCTTGCAGTTTCAAGGCTGAGTCTTCAAGACCTGAAACTGCCAGGAATGTGACTTCCATATAAGGGCAGAGGGAGGAACCCTCAGGGAGAACCGGGTCCCTTTCTTCTTAACCAGTCTCTAACACTGTGACTGGCAGGAGTTTCTTGTAGACAGTGCCTAATCGAGTCATGGTCGGTCGTTTGTTCTTTTTTCTGTCATTTTTTAGCTCATGCTGACCATCTCTGTCTTCCAACTGGTATGTTGAGACCAAAAGTAGGCTAACTAGGGTCCATGGACTGAATCCAGCCCACTGCCTGGCTTTGAAACAGAATAATATGTAATAGAGATTGTATTTAGCCCTCAAAGCAAAAATGGTTAGCATAGAAACTTTAAGGGAAAAAAAAAAAACACTTATTGACCTCCAGTTTAGACCATTTACATTTAATGTGATTTTCGATATGTTTGGATTTAGGCCACTATGCTATTGTTCTTTCTACTGTTTTGTTCTTCAGTTTCTCCTTTCCTATCTCCTTTTGGGTTATTTGAACATCTTTAGTATTTACTTATTTATTGGCACTAGAGATTGAACCCCATGGGGGTTTAACCACTGAGCCACATCCCCTGCCCTTTTATTTTATTTATATATTTATTTTGGTACCAGGGATTGAACTCAGGGGCACTCAACCACTGAGCCACATCCCCAGCCCTATTTTGTACTTTATTTAGAGACAGCGTCTCACTGAGTTGCTTAGCACCTTGCTATTGCTGAGGCTAGCTTTGAATTCATGATCCTCCTGCCTCAGCCTCCCAAACAGCTGGGGTTACAGGCAAGTGCCACCAGGCCCCGCTTCAACTTAATTCTTGAAGGATATTTATGCTGGGTATAGAATTATTATTTTTTAATTAAAATACATTTTTAGTTGTAGATGGATGCATATCTTTATTTATTTTTTTTAAAGTGAAAGGGAGAGAGAGAGAGAGAGGAAAAAAAATTCTTTTAATATTTATTTTTTAGTTTTCGGTGGACACAACATCTTTATTTGTATGTGGTGCTGAGGATCGAACCCAGCGCTGCGTGCATGCCAGGCTAGCACGCTACCGCTTGAGCCACATCCCCAGCCCACATATCTTAATTTTATTTATTTATATTTTATGTGGTGCTGAGGATTGAACCCAGTGCCTCACGCATAAAAGGAAAGCAGTCTTCCACTGAGCTACAGCCCCAGCTCCTGGGTATAGAATTCTAAGTTGAAAACATAGGTTTGGGGACACCAGAGATTGAAAAAAGGATAAAATCAACATTGGCTTTTTTTTTTTTTTTAGTTGTAGTTGGACACAATACCTTTATTTTATTTATTTATTTTTATGTGGTGCTGAGGATCGAACTCAGCAGCTTGCTCATGGTAGGTGAGCGTTCTACTGCTAAGCCACAACCCCAGCCCCTATTTGAGGCTTTTAAAAGAAGAACATTCATGCCATAGTTATTTAACTATCTCTCTCATGTTGGACATTAGTTTGTTCACTTTTTCACAATCATAAATTATATTATGAATACCTCTGTGCACACACATTAGGTTGATCTATATTAAATTGCCAATGCTCAACATTTTGATTTCTAAAAATGAGTTCCTAGGGCCTGCCCTCATTGGTTTTTAGTATTCTGGATTATTCCCTGGTTAAATTTTCAGAGTTAGTTGTCTGGAGCAAAATTTAATTACTTTCCGTACCAGTTCTACAAATACATATTCTTATATAAACAAACTTTGGGTCTTACTTATTATTTCTTCAGTCTTTATACTTTGATAGATACTTGCCTATATTCCCCATCTTCACTCTGTCTTCTAGCCCTTTATAGTGTCATGGGGCCATTACTCAGAAAACACTCTAAGTTCAAATTAAAAGTCAATTCAAGGATTTTTATTATCTGGCCAAAGACTGTCCCTCACTGAATCCAAGTGACTGTATGGGAGAATAGCCCTAAGCTGTCTGTGGCCAGAGTATTTAAGGAAGAAAACCACATCCTATGGATCTGCAAGTTGCAAGCAAGCCAAATACAGGAGCTGAGAAAGCAGTCAGCAGAGCAAAAATAGACAACCACATCCTGGGTTCAAGCACATTTGTGGGCACACATCCTGGGTTCAGGTACATTGTGTGGAAGTACAAAAAAGCAATTTTCTTAATATTCTCAAAACAGCTTACATGGGCTGGGGTTGTGGCTCAGCGGTAGAGTGCTGGCCTAGCACGTGTGCGGCCCTGGGTTTGATCCTCAGCACCACATAAAAATATAAAGTAATAAAAAAATAGGTATTGTGTCCAACTACAACAACAAAAAAAAATATTAAAAAAATTTTTTAGGGCTGGGGATGTGGCTCAAGTTGTAGTGTGCTAGGCTAGCATGCGAGAGGCACTGGGTTCAATTCTCAGCACCACATTAAAAAAAAAAAGCAAAATAAAGATATTGTGTCCACCTAAAACTAAAAAATAAATATTAAAAAAATTTTTAGTCACTATGGCTATATCAATCTATATTTGTCTATGGCTATAACCTATTAGCCTATATTATCTATAACTATACTGGCCAACTGATTTACACTTATCACTTTACATCGTTTTATATCTTATTTCCTGTAGCTTATATCCTATGTCTTACAGTTACATAATTATCCTGCTATTACTTATGCTTAATCCTGGTGAATTATTATTATTTTTAAAAAATATCTTTATTTTATTTATTTTCATGTGGTGCTGAAGATTGAACCCAGTGCCTCACATGGGCGAGACAGGCGCTCCGCCTCTGAGCCACAACCCCAGCCCCAATCCTGGTGAATTATGTTCTAGGCTTACTTCTAACTTATTACTAGGGCAATTTAACATTACTCATCTCATAGTACTCATTCCTATTATCCTATTGTATCTTACTTATTCTGCTTATCAATATCTTATACCTATAATCGGTATTGATCAGACTTAGACCATAACAGTATTCTATCATGGCTCATATGATACATTCTTCTACATCGTGTTTGTATGTGCATGTGTTTTTATGTACTTAATAAAAAAGGAACTAATTATGATTCCGGAAGGACTAGAACAATCGCTTTCGGTTTTGTATCTCCCTTGGTCTGGTGCCTCGTGCCTTTCACTCATTCATTCAAGAAACATCTGCTGGATTTACACCAGAGAACAGTAACTGTGAAAGGTGCAATAGGAATTTTAAAAGTTCACTGCACTGAGCCCTGCCAGTTTCAAATATTCTTTTATTACACCAGTAGGTCTCATTTAACATTCATGCCCGCGTTTTAAATTCCACCTTGCGACCTTCCCACGTCGACGGCACTCTGATCCGGGAACAAAAGCCCTGAAACATTAGCCTTTAAGTGTATTGACTGTGTAAGCGCCGTTCTCGTGGCCCAGTTAATAATCCCTTAAAATGCACCCCAGAGCCACATTTGGGGGGAATTAGGACCAGCAGAGTTAATCAGTAAAACATAGGGCAGTCTGGCGGTCAGGGACTTTTCACAGGGCTGAGGAGGGCGGCGGGATCATTAAATGCAGGATCACGCAAATCGTGGCAGCAACAGGGTCCAGCGGGTTCTGCACCGCCCTCGCGGAAGCCCAGAAGGGGCGGGGCTTCGCCTCGCTCCGCCCCCGACGGGCGGGCCCCGCGCTGCCGCCTACGCTCGCTCCCGCCTTCGGACTCGAGTCCGGGTCCGCGCGGGAACGCCATGAGCGCGCGCCCGGGCCAGTGACCCTCTCGGGGATGGACTGCGGCTCAGTCGCGGGCGAGAGACCGAAGCACTCGCTGAGCCGCCGGCGGCTCCTGCTCTTCCTGCCCTCGGGCCGCGGCGGAAGCCTGGGCGGCCGCGGAACCCCCACGCGCCGCTGCGTTTCCCCGCAGCCGGGCGGGCTGGGGTCGCTGCGGCCCCGCGCCGCGGGGGCCCGCGGGGGCGCGGCACGTGCGGCCCCGCTGCTCCTCCTCTTGCTCGTGCCCTCCCCGCGGCTGGTCGCCGCCGCCCCGCGCAGGCCCCTGGCCGACTGGGGGCGCTCGCGTCCTGGCCCCGCCGTCCCCGCGGCCGGGCGCGGCGGCGCGTGGAGGTGCGCGTTGGGCCGCGCGGGCGCGGGCGGCGCCCTCCACCTGGGCCGCGGCGTGGCGGCCGCGCTGGCTTCCTGCAGGAGAGGTGAGTGCCGGGCCGGGCGGTGCCCTGGGGGAAGGCCCAGCGGCGCGCAGGGTGGGTCAGCCGAGGTCCCGGCCGCCTCGCGCTCGCGGGCGAAGGTCTGGCCCGTCCTCGAGGACGCAGTCAGCGAGCTGGGCTCAGCGCCCGGGAGTCCGGGGCCACGGACGAACAGCGGCCCCGGGAGCGCGCTGCGCGTCCACCGGAAGGGTCCCGCGCCGGCGCCTGGGATGGGCTGCTGTTCCCAGCTCGCACCTGGAGGCGCCGGGGAGAGCTGGCCGTGTGCAGGGCGCGTGCGCGCGTGGGGGCGAAGCTCGGGGAGGGCGGGGGTTTGACAGCTCGAAGCTTCCTTCACGGAGCTCTTGCGCCTGTCCTGTGCTTGGCACTTTTTTTTTAAAAGACGTTTGGGATTTAGCAATCAAAAATCTTTCCCCTCAGGAGCTTCATTCCAGCAGAGGAGATGCCGTAAACGTGGTGTACCTAACCCAAACCCCAAACTTTTTGCATATACCTGGATTTTAATTTGATAAGTGCTACAGGAAAACAATAGCGGGGAAAGAGTTGGGAAGTGGAGTGGGTCTTCAGTTTTGAACTTAAGCAGTGATCAATCACAGTCGGCTTCATTGAGGAGGTAGAATTTTATTAAGGAGGTGAAGGAGGAGATCGCTGCACTACGTGAGAGTAGGAAAGCAAACAGGCTGGAATTTGCTGAAAAAAATTGCTGATAAAAAAATAGAGAGTAATCAACAAACTTGGTACACATATCACTTGGGATAATCTATACATTATCTATTAATGGCCATCAAGAACCGCACCTTTTTCATATTTTTTTTTCAATAGCAATGTCTGATAAACATTTGGGTGCATCTCAAATTTAAGAATAGCATTGGCTGGGGGAGAAGCTGATTATTAGAGCAACAAAGCAAGGGAGTTTGTGCGCAAAGGGTGGGAAGGAGTACTGAACTCTTAGCGTCCTGCAGTGATTAGGAGCAGTATGGGTAGGTTTGGTCTTTGTTTCTGTATTTGTCTCTTGGTTGCTCTTATTTTGATAAATGGGTAACTTCCGATCTGGTCTCCTCTCATAATTTGAGACTGTGGGCAAGGGAGTTTCTTTGTCCTAGGCTTGCTAACATTGTGCCAGCAAAGTGGTACTGTTGTTATGGTGTCAAAGCTCTCATTCGTCAAGAGTCTTAAAAATAAGGGTAAATGCATCAAAGCAGAGAAACAGAACAGAGACAGGGTTAAGGAAGCATGTTTGCCCACTAGCCATCTGTTAATGAGCAGTTTGGTGTTGTTGGTTTTTTTTTTTTTCTTTTTTCTGTCCTGTGATTGGCTTGCCAGCCACTCCCCCCAGCTTCTTAGCAGGTCCACTTAAAGACTTGTTGAGTAGGAAATTCATACCTAGCTAACCTTGGGCTTCTTTTGCAATTGTGGGTTTTTAATAACCTTTTGATATGCTAAACATCTCCTGAAAGGAGAATTACCTATTAACACTTTAATGCAGCTGATTCACTTGCTCCATGGTTATCTGTGGGCTTTCAGAGCACTGCGTCCTCAGGTGCTGACCTTTGACAGAAAGCAAGATGGCATTCCCTTCTCTCAGCAGGGCCGAGTGCCAGTGGAGAGGTGGCCAGCCCTTTTCTCCACTTTTCAAAAGGCAATGTTTCTTTCAAAAAAGCTTGCTGTGTCTGGTTCCAGTCATTTTCGGAAAAAGAAAAAAAAAAACATAAAGGTCTGCAGTGTCCATATCAGCTTTAGCTTCTGCTTAGAAAATAGTGGCATGGTTATTTGCTTTATGGGTGTGGGTGTGGTAGGAGGTTATGTTTTAAATTGCATGAATTATTTTGTTATTAGAGACAAGGAATTTGGGACCAGAATAACCCTGTCACTCTTCACAAGCCATTCTAGACGTCCTGTGTTCAAGATTCCTGACCCATGGGACAGCCCAACAGAGTTTAAGGTGGGTGAGGTGGCCTTAGAGGGCCCCTTGAGAAGTGTTTCATCCATTCATTTACTTGCCACTGTCCCTGGAGGGCAGATCCTGGTCTCTTATCAGGGCCAATTCCAGTCTCAGGGCTGATGGAGATACATGATAAGAAAAGAGGTACCAAATTTAAGTGTGCTTATTTATGAAAAGGGAAGAAATGAGGTGAAGAGGAGAAAGGAGTCAATCCCAGAGTTTCTTTCTAAACAGTCTCATAATCCAGTTCTTAGAAGCCATTACAGTTCAGTTAACAAAATGTTAAATATCTCCCTCCGTTTGCAGTTTGCCAGGCCCTCCTCAGGGCGTCTGCTAGATGCACAAGATAAAAAATGAGTCAGTCTGGGTATTCTTGGGCAGCTTGACTCATAGATGGTGCACTGTGGCAGTAAACTCGGTGCTGTCCCAGAGCCACATGTACAGGCTGCTCCCGTATCTGGGTGGAGGAAGCAGAGAGAATCATAAAGTGAAACGTAATGCAGGCCTGGAACATAACATATGCTTAATAAACTGCCCAGTTGAATGAGAAGCGTGTGAAAAGATGCTAACAGTATAACAGGTAGGAGAGGAAAGCATGCCAAGCTTAAGGCATGGAGCAGCGTAGGTGCCAAGCTGAAAGGATAGCGTGGCTGTAATGGGAAGAAGGGCTCCCGCTCCTGGGCAAGCGCCTTGTGCTCAGAACAGCTCCTCTTTGAATGAAAGGGTCGGTTTTTACCATCAACACAGGCATCAGTTCCTTTTCTATTCTGTCTCAGCAAGCAGTGCTGATACAATGTCATTACATCTCACGCTCATTTCGGAGCTCACCATGACCATTGCTACTCTCCTCCCAAACTGCCAATGGTTTGGTAACAATTGCTGTAGGCGGCAGAGAAGTGTCAGATCTGTGGGGTCTTGTCCATGTCACATTTTGCCTCCTGTGGTTGTCATAGACCATTTAGGAGTGAAGGATGGAGAGTTGTAGTTGATTGGCTCAAGTATCTTGCTGGTCACTCTGGCCACTAAAGAAACCTTTGATCTCTGAGTTAGCACAGGGCTCCTACTTTCTTGCCACTCCTACAGCACCCCGCCTCAGACTAGCACCAGTCCATGGCATAGTTAGAAGAGGGAAGACACATAAGTAGCTATTTATTAAATTTAAATTAAATAAAATTCTTTATTTAGATTGTCCACTCTTTTTCTCCCCTTTTTTGGTGTCAAGATATTTTTTTAGTATGATGGTAATAAGAAGCTATTAGTTGAAATGTTTTTGGTTTTGTTTTAGTTTTAGGTTTGGTTTTGTTTTTGTACTAGGATTGAACCCAGGGGCACTCTACCGCTAAGCACCCCAACCCTTTATATATATTTTTTTTTAATTTAAACTTAGGATCCTCCTGCCTCAGCCTCCCAAGTTACTGCTGGTATTATAGACATGCACCTCTGAACCCAGCTAAATGTCCTTTCTCGACAGAATTTTAAAACTGTTTTAATAGTTCATGAAATCCAGAAACCAATAAGCCATTTCAGTACTGTGTAACCTCCCTCAGATAAAAAGGGCTTAAATATGCTGTTAAATGTATCATGGTTCATCAAAAAGATAGCATGAAGAATGTTAGAGCTCATCTCTCTAAGGACAGGCTTTTGCGAATATACCACAAGAAAACTACAGAAAAATATTCTCTATGAATATAGATAGAAAAATCCTCAACAAAATACTATCAGACAACATATAAAAAAAATATTATGTACCATGATCAAGTGGGTATCTCAGGGATGTTAGATCCATTTAACATCTTAAAGTCAATTCATGTTATATTACCTCATTAACAGAATAAAAGTCAGAACCCACGGGATCATTTAACAGAGAAATAACTATTTAACGCGCTTTCATGATTTTCTTAAATTTTATTTTACAAAACAAAACCTCAATAAAATACTAATAGAACCTGATAAAAAGCATCTACAGACAGTCCGCCACTAATGTCGTATTTAATGGGAAAAGCCTGTATACTTCCAAGATCAGGAACAAGGAAAGGGAACCTGCTTTGCTCTTCTATTTAACATCCTACTGGAACTTCTGGCAGGACAGCTAGGCAGGAAAATGAAATAGAAGGCATCCATGTTGGATCGGAGAAGTAAAGTTGTCACTGTTCTCAGACGACATAGATCTGTGTGGAAAAAGCCTTAAGGAATCCATTAAACCGTTAGAATTAATAAACCAGGTCAGCAGGATTGCAAGATCAGTGTGCACAATAGTTGTGTATTTATGTACCAGCAATAAACTGTCTGAAAATGAGAGTGAGAATGATTCCATGTACAATAACATAAAACAAAATAAAATACTTAGAAATGAATTTGACAACAGTCATAAAACACTCAGAAAACTAAAAAGCATTATCGAAGAAATCAAAGGCCTAAATAAATGGGAGACCTACCATGTTTATTGATCTGAATTCTTAATATCGTTGAGGTGGTAGTACTTCCTAAATTGGTCTATAGATTTAACACAGTCCCTCTCAAAATCTCAGTTGGCTTTTTTGCAGAAATCGACAAGCTTATCCTAAAATTCATATGGAAATGCAAGGAACCTATAATAGCCAATCTATCTCAAAGAAGAGCCATGTCCAGAATCCACTCACATCCAGAATATATGAATTCTTACAGCTCAGTGATAATAAGACAAATAACCTAATTAAAAATAGCCAAAGTACTTAAGTTGACATGTCTCTAAAGAAGATGTACAGATGGTCTATAGGCACACAGACATCAACATCATTAGCCATCAGGGAATGAAAGTCAAAACCGCAAAGAGAAACCACTTATACCCACTAGGATGATAACAGTTTTAAAAACATTATAACAAGGGTTAACCAGCATGTGGAGAAATTAGAAGCCTCCTCCGCTCCTGGAGAAAAGGTGAGGTAGTACAGTGCTTTGGAAAACAGCCGCAGTCTCTCGGACTCAAGGAGCCCTCATATGATCCAGCACTTCACTCCCAGAGTTGAAAACACAGTGGCCATGGAACTATTCATTATAGCCAAGAAGGGGAGACAACCCATGTCCTTCAGCTAATGAGCAGATAAACTATATTTGGTACAGCCCTAAAATGGAATATTACCCCAGAATATAAAGAAAGTCCTGGTGCCTCCTACAGCATGGATGGCACTAAGGGAACAAAGCCATTCCAAACGTCCCATGTGCAGGGAAGGACTGAAGGGTTGGCTGGGAGGGCTGAAGGGTCAAGCAGGTATTCTAAAGGTGAACGTGGATGAGCAACTCTATAAATAAAAGCAATTGAATTTTACATTTTAAATGGGTGGATTCTATGGTGTATGGATTCTATCTCCTTAAAGCTTATGGAAAACCAGATAGTCAGGGTGTTGGTGTGGTTCAGTGGTAGTGCCCACCTGGCACACCAGAGGCCCAGGTTTCCATCCTCTGCACAACAAACAGAAACACAGCAGTGGCTTTGGGGTGTGCCTTGTTAGACTGAGGATGCTGAGCTGCTTTTGTTTACTGTTACTCCAAAGCCTGGCTCCTTTTTCTGTCTCAGAATTGTGAGCCAATCACCACCAAGCACTGATGGAGCAGTAAGAGAGACGTTTACTCTTGGCCCAAAATGGAGGTGACAGATATCAGAACTCCCCTTCCCACACCCTGGTGTGTGTGGCTGTGGGGTGGGAGAAATCTCTCCCCCGGTCTCTGGCCCCCTTCTCTGTGTGGGCATATATATCCATATGTCTGTATATCATATATATAAAGAGAAACAGGGGAGAGACACGCTAATCAAGGGAAGGAGTGTTCGTGGGTTTTCTGGGAATGGGCGTGGGTCTTCCAGGTATTCAGGCACCACTTTTTGCTTCTTTTCTGGCTCTTTTCTGTTGTCATTGTCATGGCATTTGTCTGCTGTCATGGCACTAGGGGTGTCATTTAGCATGCAGTTGGGATTATAGTGACATTAGAAGTTGACTGAGGGACACTAGCAGCCATCTCTATCTAGCCAGTTTCAGCCAGCCACCTGAAGAGGGACTTCTGTCCTTCAGGTATCCTGATCTCAAAAATAGGAAGATTGTGATGGGTTGGAAATTCAGCAGGGTCACCAGGCCTGCAGTTTAGGGGGAGGCCACATTGTTCTGACCCTGCTCTCCTTTCCATTCCAGAGCTGAGCCTGTCTGCGGGGTGCCTGCAGCTGGAGCACAGGAGGACAGAGTTCACCTCCTCTGGGATTAGGAAGCTCTACTTTGACACCCATGCCTTGGTGTGCCTGCTGGAAGAAAATGGTAATCCCCTTACCCCCCTGAGTGCCCTAGAAGACCACAGTGAACAGAGTTGTTCTGTGCCTGTGGTGGTGTCCAAACCACAGGGTTCAAGCCCCCCCTCTGCCAGCTTCTACTGACATAACTGTAATGAAATGAAACTTCTTCGTTTTCATTTGCTCCTCTGTAGCATGAGCCTAATGAGAATTCCAAAGAACCTTTTGAGCACTTAAATGAAATAATGTCCATGAATGCAATTTGGTCAAACCATTAAGTGCTATATAACGTGTTTCACAACTTTTTTTGTCAAACTTAAAATAATAAGCCTTACCAAAACTTCTTTCAGCTCAGACTTTAAAAGGAAAGTGGAAATGAGAAGTGTGTGTTTATCTTGCAAGGGGAAATATTTCTACTTATCTTGACTTCAAACCTTGACCATGGATATTTGCATCTTTAAAGATCTTTAAAGACCCTACCCTGGGGCCTGTGGAACGGGCTTTTCCCTGGATGGGGAGGGGCTTCAGATGACTGGCAAGGGTGGAGCCCAGGGAGGCTCTTAAATGAACACTCTGTGCTCTTTATCCAGAACCTATCCCCTGATTAGCAGAACTTCCTAGAAGTCTGCCATCTGACTGTCCCGAGAGTGTGTCCTGTTCTCTCATTTTTGCAAATTGCACCACCTAACTCAATAGGTTTAAAGCTTAACTTCCGCTTTTTCATATCCCTTTCTTCTCCCACGGGTGGTTATTAACTGTTTGGCTTTGGTTTTGTTTTATCATCTGTGTAAGTTCTATATCTCTTTTTCTTCCTTTTTAAATAAATTTATTTTTAACTGATACATAAAAAGTACACATTAATGGGATGTCTATCTTTTTCTTTTCCTCATAACTGTTAAGTCCTAATTATGTTTAACCAAGAACTCTTAGTAAAGTTTTAAAGGTTGCAAAATAATATGATCATTTTCTAAATATTAGGAAGGCAGAAAAGAAAACCAAAAAACCTCAGAGCCCAGTATCCCAGAGCTAGACAATGAACATTTTGGTGGGGACCCTTCTGGGTGTTTCTTCAAGATGTGCTTGACACACATTTTGAAAAATAAAAGACTTTTGAATAAACTGGTAGATCTTTGGAGGTCCTTTCTTCTCCTTTCAAAATCGTTGTTAATTATAGTCCCATGTTTAATCTTAACGAAACAGATTATTTTACTATTCAAACAAACAGAATGTGTATTATTTAGAATGTACTGATTCTTCTGAAGCATTTAATAGAAGGAATTTGCTCTTCAGGCACTCAAGTTTTAAATATTTTGTTAAATTTTCTACATGAAATATGAGTTACAGACAACAGTTATTAAAAACACTAACAATGCCAAGTTGTGAATCTCTATAATTTGATTCATCATCATTTGTTGAGTGTTAAAAAATATCTTTTATCCAACTTGAACCTCCCAGACTATTGACTGAAGGAAAATGTTGAGGGAAAAAAAATCAAAGAACTGATTTTATCATTTAGCATTAAATAAGTTAATGTTGCTGAAAGCTCAGTCCTTGGCTTCAATCCAGTAAGGAAGACACGTTTTTTTGAGAAAATGGGAAAAGAATGTTTATTGCTTTGCTACCAAAGGAGAAACACAGGGGACTCCTGTCCCAAAGGCTGTGATTCTGCCCAGCCATAGGAACAGGGTGCTTTTATAGAAGTGATTCAGAGAAAATTAGACTAGGGAGGGTAGATCAGGAAGTAGATATGGTGGAGGGGGAGATCAAGAAGAAGTTTAGGGAAAAGACGACTGAGAAAAAGAGAAAACATGTAAGCTTCAAAGCTACGTGAACCCCATTTACATTAACAGCTAGATTACCATTTGTACAGTCAATAATTTGATATGTGGTAGATAAATTGTCCACCATAGAAAAGTTAGACAATTTAGAGAAATATAAAGAAGAAAATAAAACTTCCATGAATCTTGGATAAATGATCGAAACAGTCTGGGGATGTAGCTCCGTGGTGAGGTGCGTGCCTGAAGCTGGGAGTCCTGTGCCTGGCACCACCCCAAACAACACTTTGTAAAACAGTCCTGCGTCTGTAATTTGGAGTCAGCCTTTTATCACTCGGCAGACCCATCTGAAGACATGAGTGTGGCCGGCTGGATGGGCGTTGGAGATGTTAATGACCTCGGCACCTGACTGGGTGTGGGACATCTGAGATGTTTCTTACCCGTCAGGGTGACAGGCACATCCCAGCTGTGGCTCTCAGCTCCGCCCTCCTGCCCGCTGCTTCCCTCTTGTTTCTGGGTTCAGAATGGAACATTCACGTGGGCCATGGATTGTCTTATCCTGACAGCTGCGTTCTTCCGAGTGTGATCATATTCGTGTGTGTGCTTGCTTAGGTTTTACTACTCAACAAGCAGAAATCATTGTCTCTGCACTGGTCAAGATCATGGAGACCAATATGAACATCGTCTACAAAGACATGGTCACCAAGGTACAGCAGGTTAGTGTGGTCCTGGTGGGTGAGCAAACTGGAAATCTGAAAGTGGGATGTTATTTGTAATAAGTATTCATGAAACTTTTCAGATAATAGTTGGTTGAAAAATATATAGTAATTTTAACCATAGGAGGCAAAAGAGAATAGAGCATAAAATTAGACTCTTCATGCTTAAAAGTTCACTATGCTCAAAAGCTGTCTGTCCTGGTCAGGGTATTTCAATAAATGGAGATGTGGCCAGAGTCGTGTCCTTGGTCCACAGACTTGTGATTCACCTGGTGGTGATCTGTTGCATGGTTTGTTCTCCCCGTTTTCTCACCTTGAATAGTGGTGACCTTACTGAGCCCCCTCCAGTCCATATCTGTCTAGTTCCTTGTGGCGATGACAGCAGGTACAGACAGCAGGAGGTGGACTGCTGGGCTCACTGAATTGTATGTGTCATTTCTCTCTTTCTAGGAGATCACTCTTCAGCAAATAATGTCTAAGATTGCTAATGTGAAAAAGGATATGATCATTTTGGAGAAGAGTGAATTTTCAGCTCTCAGAGCAGAAAATGAGGTAAAAACTACAGATCCACTCATAAAATATGTTACATTAAGACACTGAGCTGGGCACGGTGGCATACGCCTGTAATCCCACCAGCTTGGGAGGCTAAGACAAGAAAGCCAGCCTCAGCAACAATAAGGTGCTAAGCAACTCTGTGAGACCCTGTCTCTAAATAAAAATACAAAATAGGGCTGGGGATATGGCTCAGTGGTTGAGTGCCCCTGAGTTCAATCCTCAATACCAAAAAAAAAAAAAAAGACACCGAGATAAAACACATACACAGATGGACAGTACACAAGATGGGCAGTGCACAAGTGTGTACCACCACGAAGTATGCACCCTGAGGAGATGCAGGGGCAGAGCGTCACCCATCTCAGGGTCCTGCTGGTGACCTCAGTCATGTCAGTGTTTGCAGTGCCACAGAAGTATGCCATTCTGTCCTCCTGGGGTGTGTGTGGGAACGATGCCCAGCTGAGGGCTGTCCAGGTCACATGCTGCTGCACAGGTCCCCCTCCCTTCTCCAGGCAAGGCACGTGGCTTGTGGGTCAGCATTTAAGTAATCGTTCTCTTTGCATCTTCCTTTTATTTTCAATCCTGTTTAAAGCCCATAAGGGAAGGCTATTTATTGCCTATTGATTTTAACCTCATAAGAAACCTTATCCTTCAAAGGTGAAGTCTGAACTCTCAGAGTCATCCTCAGAATCAGTTATTGAGGGCAGAATTAGTTGGAAAAAAAAATTTTTTTAAAGGAAATATTAAAGAAAGCGAGGTTACTACTGCAAGCAAATGTTAAAACAGTTGTGTAGCCAAGTGCAGTGGTACACACCTGTAATCCCAGCAGCTCAGGAAGTTGAGGCAGGAGGATTGATTGCAAGGTCAGAGCCAGCGTCAGCAACTTAGCAAGACCCTGTCTCAAGATAAGAAGGGCTAGGGATGTGGCTCAATGGATAAGCGCCCTGGGTTCAGTCCCTGGTACCAAAAAAAAAAGCAGTTACGTCACTAATTTTACACAACCCTCAAGATGAATTAAAACTAATTTCAAGGTCTGCACAGGCATAGAGTATGACACATTTGAGCTCTGAATATTGTCAAGTTTGTGCTAAATGAGGGAAAAAGTTTAAGAACTTGTGCATAAATACATGTTGTAGTATTTGTAGATTATCAAGTTTTATGTTTTTCCTACAACTTTCTAAACATTCTTGTTACTCTTTACAACTTTCTAAACACATCCTTGTTTCTTTTTAATGTGTTTTTAGAAAATAGAACTTGAACTACATCAATTAAAGCAACAAGTAATGGTAAGATTCTCTTTCCTATATGCTGACTTTTTTAAATTTTATAAGCATAATGTCAGAAATATATACTTTTAAAAACTTAATTCTTGGTGAAATATTTATGTAATATGCTTCAAAAGTTCACATTGCAAGACTTAACACAGCTAATGAATAAGTCCCAGTGTCTAACCAAATTCATCAACAAAATTGCCTTCTAGGAGGAGTTAAATCATTTTAAATCAAAACGTTTGTGAGGTAACCAAATGGAGCCCTTAGATTTCTCTTAAAAGTGGCTTTCTTTAGAAAATTACATGTGATTTTTAAATGGTTACCAGGCCAGCTGTGTTTGGTTTGGCTTGTTTTTTTAAGGAGGAAAGAGTATTGGTTTTAAAAAAGAAAAGATTTTGATGAGTTTCAAAAAGAAGGCTTTACTTAAACCAGAGCTTAATGTTTCATCTTGGCTTTCCATAGTTATCTGGGGAGCTGCTTTATTCCTGAATTCCACAGGGGGATTATATAGGACATCTGGAGGCCAAAGGCACCTGTGGTCCTCTGCCACCCAGGAGTTTGAGGGCAGCCTGGGCAACACAGAAAGCAGTAATGACCCACTCTGGGCTGGCATGCCTCTCAGAGGGGACTCTCTATACATGTGGCTGGAAGCCTGAAGACAGGACCAGCCTGGCTCCCCCACAGTCCCCTGACACTGTTAGCCCTGGCCCCACCTCCGGCCGTGCCCTTCCCTGGCTGGCCCCCTTGGGCAGGTGTCCTGGGCTCAGGTCCTCAGGAGCGGTAAATTTCTGACTGTGGATTTCTCTTTGTTTTTGCCTTTCTATTAGGATGAAATGATCAAAGTCCGGACAGATACCAAATTAGACTTCAATCTGGAAAAAAGCAGAGTAAAAGAATTGGTATGTTCTTCTATTAAAAATAAATTATGAGGGGCTGGGGTTTTGGCTCAGTGGTAGAGTGCTTGCCTAGCATGCACGAGGCGCGGTTCAATCCTCAGCACCACATAAATGTAAAATAAAGAAATTGTGTCCACCTAAAGTTTAAGAATAAATATTTTTTAAATAAATAAATAACGCGTTCATTTCTTTTCAGGATGGAGTGCTTAGTTAAGTCCTAAGTTTGCATACATGTCACAAGTATTGTTAAAATATTTACCAATTTTTAGTGTTAGACAACACCTTTTCACTCTGTTTTGGAATAGGGCTTAAATTTGATGCTTTCAAAATTGCTGGGCAGGGTAGCCCATGCTTGTAATCCCAGTGGCTCAGGAGGCTGAGGCAGAAGGATCACAAGTTCAGAGCCAGTCTCAGCATCTTAGTAAGGCCCTAACAACTCAGCAAATAATATATATTAATATATATTAATATATATAATATATATTAAGACCTGGGGATGTGGCTCAGTGGAAGCACCCTGAGTTCAATTCCCAGTATCAAAAAAAAAAAAAAAAAAGTAATGCTAACATTAAAATCTTGTTCAAATTGGGTTTAAACCTTTGTTTCAGAGATACTAGATAATGTGTTACATAGACATTAATAAGCAATTTAAACTCAATCTTGATCTATTTAATACTGACTTAAATCTCTGCAGGCCCTCATTTTGAAAAAGTTGATTATTTCAGATGAGCAATATTAAATAATACTAAATTCTACACAAATTCTGGATTAAAACATATTTCTGAGGCTGAGATTTTGGCTCAGCAGTAGAGCGCTGTGCAAGGCCCTGGGTTCGATCCTCAGCACCACATAAAAATAAATAAATTAAATAAAGGTATTGTGACCAACTACAACTAAAAAAATAAATACTTACAAAAAAACATAATTCTGTTTTGTCTTTGTGTGTGGTGCTGGGGTCGAACCCAGGCTAGGCAAGCGCTATACCATGGAGCTGCACCCCTGTATATTGTCTGTTAAATACAGAGAGAAGGTGTTACATTGAAGATGTGTGTGTTGGGTTTGGTTTTTAACCTGTCTCGGCATTCACCTCTCTGCTCAGGCTTTCTCTAGGTGGCCATGTTAGTTAGGTACCTTTCTTGTCCTTGGCTTAATGACAAGTGGGCACGTGGGGCATTTTCCCAGCATGAACTAGTGCGGATGCACCTGCAGACACCGCCTGTGCAGGCTCATTTTTCACAACTTCCCTTTAGTCGATGCGTGCTGTAATGGTAAATGGGTAATACTGCAACTCGGATAAATGCATAATTGTATTTTGGAACTGCTGCTGGACCTCAAGAGTTAAATTGAACTTCATTATATAGAACAATTTCATGCCCATGTTCCTCATGAGATGAAATCACCTAGTCTCCCTAAAACAGTAGTGACCGCAAGCACATGACTGCCACCTAGGAGAGACGCTTCTGGTTACCTTTATTCTCCTGGGTCATGTTTTTAAGAAAAGTCTGAATTCATTTGATTTAGAACAGCAATCAAGCTGGTAAAAAGCACATCTAGGAGATTAGAACATGGGAAGTGAAGGTCGATTAAAGCCATGAATCTGTGATTTACTCACCTAGCTGGGAAGCTGTTCCTGGTGATGCTGAACCTGCAGTAGCATGTTAGCTCCTATGTAGGTAACATGCCTTGGTAGAGATGAGTCATTTGGCCTTCTAATTCCTTTAGTGAGGTTATTAAATTAAAAGTTAAATGAACTGTGGCAACATTTACAGCCAGTTTCAAAAGCAGTGTGGTATATAAATGTTTTGGGGCTCGGGGAGAGGGAACCCCACGTGAGTGTCATTTCTACCTTGTGGGATGTCCAGGCTTTCTTCTCTTCTGGTGCCCAAGTCAGGGCTGGTGCTTTAAGGTGTGCGGAAAATCCAGCTCCACCCTGCCCCCTGGTGGCAGCTTGACACCTAATGCCTGGTCTGAAACCCTGGTGTTGGGGAACATTGTTCTTTGTTGGACTTGCAACTAGTTGAGTTTGGGGTTGGGCATTGTTTATTTTTTGTCAGTTTCTTGTTTTGTTTTATACTCTATTCCCTGATAGTTCTAGGAGGGACTGACTACCAGTTGCTTAGTTCAGGTAGTTCCTAGGGGAACATTTTATACCCAGAAATTTCCTAGATATTTCAAAGCATTAACTTTTTCCTTTAGAATAACGTTAATTTAAGTCCTAAAAATCTTCATTTAAACTACACATTGTAGTTTTTAATCATTTGCTTGATTAAATCCTAATGCCCACTACTGAGGAGATGTGTCTGATTTTGATTTTAGTGTCAATAAAACTGTAGTAAATCCTTTCACAGATACTAAAAGCCAGAGGCAGGGGCCATTTTAATTAGGGTTGGAGCCGGTAGGTTCCTTTGTGACTGGGTGTAACCATGCCAGAGCAGGAGTATTGTTCTATTGAACCCACAGGCAGGATCTTAGTGTTTCTCCCATTTTTGTGCTGTGTTTTATAATCACAGTGCAGTGTCTGTGTCACAGAGAACATTCCTCGGAGCTATCTTTTCCCCCCGCTTTCTATTGTCCTGGTCTTTCTCTTCACTCAGTGCTGACTTGTTTTCTTACAGCTGATGGGACAGCTCCTAACTTGAATTGGTTTTCTGCCATTTTCAGCCTCTCAGAGCCAAAAAGCCTGAGGCTCAGCCTCCATCTAATCAGTCCCATGAAGCGCTACTGCACCAGTGGGATTTAGTGCAGGTTGTTACCTGGTACCACAGTAGAGAGGTGACCAGTGACAGAAGGAGATCCGAGGATCAGAGCAGGAAGTATGAATAAGAAAGCTGAGTAACAGAATCTGAGCAACAGGGAGCAGGCTGCTGTGTCCCCAGGGGGTTTCTGTGTCGGGGTGATCTAGGGAGGACTGAGACCAGAACCTCGAAGGCAGCAGAGGAGAGAGGGGGTCATCGGGGGGACCAGGGTCTGACCTGCATTATGTGTCTATTTCAGTACACATTGAATGAAAGGAAGCTGCTGGAATTGAGGACAGAAATCATGGAATTGGTAAGAAATGACACTTTGACTTTTCTTTGTCGTTTTATCCATCTTCATTTCATCCTGTTCATAGTTATTGTCATTTGTAATTATGTATTGTGGAAAGATATGCAGCTTTATGTCATGAGGTTTTTAAAAATTGAGGTAGAATATACATGATATAGGAGCTGGGGATGTGGCTCAAGTGGTGGAGTGCTTGCCTGGCATGCATGAAGCATCCTCAGCACCACATAAAAGTGAAATGAAGATATTGTGTCTACCTAGAACTAAAAACTGAATATTTTTTTAAAAAAGAATATACATAATATTAAAAATACCATCTTGAGCCAAGCACAGTGGCGCACGCCTGTAATTCCAACAGTTTGGGAGGCTGAGGCAGGAGGATCTTGAGTTCAAAGCCAGTCTCAGCAACAGCAAGGTGCTAATAAGCAACTTAGTGAGGCCGTATCTCTAAATAAAATACAAAATAGGGCTGGGGATGTGGCTCAGTGGTTAAGCACCCTGGATTCCCTCTCTAGTACAAACAAATAAATAAACATTTTTACGATTATGGTTCAGTGGTATTTATTTTGCAAAATTAAAACTGTATCCCTTAACACTAACTCCACACTCCCTCCTCCTGCAGCTGCTGGCAACCACCAGTCTGTTTTCTTTCTTTAGAGTTTGACTATTCTAGGTAATTTCTTGTAAGCAGAATCATGTAGTACTTGCCTTTGGTTGCTGGCTTGTTTCACTTTAGCACAGTGTCCCCAGGGTTCACCCACATTGTTGTACATGACAGAATTTCTTCCTTTTCAGAACTTGATTGTATTCCATTGCATATTTATACCACATTTTACTTATTTACCTGTCAGTGGACACCTGAGTTGCTTCCCTTTTCTGCTATTGTTAATGCTACAACAAACATGGAAAGTAAATATCTCTTGAGCCCATTTTTAGTTCTTTTGGTGTGTACCCAGAAGTTGAATATTTTACACTTAACAAAATACTTGATCTTAATGAAAGTTTAAATCTGTGATTAACAAATAGTAAGGAATGGAGACCTTGTCTTATTTTTCTAATTTACGGACTGCATTACTCCTTGTCCTCTCTCCTCCCTCAAAGGCTGCGATGTAGCTCAGTGGGAGAGCATGTGCTCAGCGTGGGCCTGGTTCAGGCCCCAGCGCTCACACGAGGGACCTGTGAAATCTATTAAGAGGCTTCCATGAGAGAATTCTGGGATGTTGCTCTGGAATACTTTTGAACACATTTAAGCATTCACTTCCTTGTTCGTTGCCTGAATTGGTGATGGTAGGAAACTGCTGGCCTGTCCTAGGATTTTCAGTGAAACCTTGTCTTGGTTTCAGACCTGAATGCAGTTACATAATGTCAACCTCTTTGAGGGTGAATGTACACCTGGTTTAACTGTGTTGATTTGGGGAAGGACTCAAAGAGACCCTTGGTAGCTAAGCCTTGTATTAATGAAGCACTTGATGTCTGAACTACAGAAGAAAGCTGTAAATTACCAACATGGACTAGAAATAACGTCAAGACAAGCAGGGTCACTTTTGGATTACCTAAGACTACACTTCTCTGTCAAAAGAATTTTTGTCAGAGGAAGGGAACCCAGTCATTGTATTGAGGGCAGACTGGCTTCGTAATGCTTCACCAGGCTCGGCAACCTCTAGTTCACGAAAGGTTTGCACACGCGTTATCGCTTTTGATTCTCTAAATAGCCTGTGTGAAAGGCGGCCAGAGGTTGTAGGGGTCTGTTTTTGTTTTCCCAGTCAGAGGGAAACTGAGGCCTGGAGACCTAAAGCATAGCCCCTGGTCTCCCCTAGGCTACCTGGGGACTCCCCAACAGGAAGGTGCTCTGGGATGGAGGGCAGGGGGCCAGGACCTGAAGCCTTCTAATGCTCTGAAGCTCTTTGTTTTGAAAGCATGCCCAGCAGGATCGTGCCCTGACGCAGACAGATAGGAAGATAGAAACAGAGGTGGCTGGCCTTAAAACCATGCTTGAGTCGCACAAGCTCGACACCATCAAGTATCTAGCAGGTAAGCTGTTTGGTGTCTGAGTGTTCAAACAACATGGCAAGGAAATACGTCAAACTTTATAGAAGTCAAATATTGCATTTCATTGATTCTAGCACTTCTTTTCATGGAAAGCTTCTTATAATTTTCAATAGATGAAGTATTATATTTTCATTGGTATTTTTTTCTTTCTTACTATCCTTTCTTTACTCACTAGTAAAATAAAAATAATGGTGTACTTTACAACTGAACAAGTCATAAATTTAAAAAGATAATATCATTGGATTATGGCTATTGGGATTTTAGAGGAATTCAATAAAGGAAATATTTTATGAATAAAAGAGAAGGTATTTGAGTTGTGATCTTTCTGCTTTGATTGATAATACTCCTTTTAAGGGGTCATTTTGCATTTGCAATTTTTGAGCCAAAAGAGGGAATGTAGATTCATGTATCAGAAACAAAAACAAGCTGGGCAGTGGCACAGCAGCACTTAACAAGGCCCCATCTCAAAATTTAAAATTTTAATAAAGGACTGAGGACGTAGCTCAGTGGTAAAGTGCCCTGGGATTCAATCCCCAGTACCTCTCTCCCACCCGGGGATGGGGATGTGGCTCAGTGGTAGACCACCTAACCTAGCATGCATAAGGCCCTGGGTTCAGTCCCCAGCGCTACAGCCAATCAAACAATGCAGAAATTATTTCAAATCGGTTTTAAAAGCTTAGATTAATCAGATATTTTTAAGTTATAACTATATATATTAAAATATCTGTACCTGAATCATTCACATGTATATGTATTTGCATACACATATGCGAATGTACAAACATATATGTATGCTTTGTGACCCAGAGTCTTTGTGATTATAAACTTTCTTTTTTTTTATAATTTTTTTTTTTTAGAGACAGAGAGAGAGAGAGAATTTTTTAATATTTATTTTTTTTTAGTTTTCGGCGGGCGCAACATCTTTGTTTGTATGTGGTGCTGAGGATCGAACCCGGGCCGCAAGCATGCCAGGCGAGCACGCTACCGCTTGAGCCACATCCCCAGCCCCAATGATTATAAACTTTCTTGAGAAGTTCTCGTGAATATTAAATATATTTGTACTTTGAAGATGATGGTCTCAAGATATGGAGTTAGTTTGTTTTTAACAGGCAGATGTTTCTTGGCCTATTAGTGAGCAGACAAGTTTCTGTGTTTTTTTTTGTTTTTTTCCCCCATAGCGGAGAGGTAGTTGGATATGTTTCCTTAATAAGCAGCGGTCCCCGCACTTCAGGTCACCTCTAGCTTATTTACAATCTTTTTTTTTTTTTTTTAAGAGAGAATTTTTTAATATTTATTTTTTAGTTTTTGGTGGACACAAAATCTTTATTTTATGTGGTGCTGAGGAACAAACCCAGCACCCCGCCCATGCCAGGCGAGCGCGCTACCACTTGAGCCACATCCCCAGCCCCTACGTACAATATCTGATGCACTGTAACATGTTCCCTCAAGGAGCTGTAGTAGAACTAACAGTACTCAATTATTTTTTTCTTACAGGGTCTGTATTTACATGCCTGACAGTAGCTCTGGGATTTTATCGCCTGTGGATGTAATAAAGGTGTCTATTTAAAGAGATTTCCATTGTTTTGCCTTAAGAATACCAGACTATTGTCTCTTTTTTTTTTTTCTTGTTTCAAATTTTAATTCTGATTTGACTTAATGCATACTATTTATTCTTACACAATTTATGGGCACATAGCCAAAGTAAAGAAGTCAGGGACTCTCTGATCATCCTTTTTGCCTTCTGCCTAGTTAACTTGATAACCAAGGGGTGGACAACCCCACTCGGTGATCCGTGCACTTGTTCTGACCTTGGTGCAATACCGACAATAAATGTTTTTGTAATTCCCTACAATTTGAAATCTTCTTGTCACATAGAGGACTTGGGGTCTTCATTGAAAGGGGACTGTGGCTATAAGTGCTGAAGAATCATTGACTCCAACCCTGAGCGCCCACTCCTCACCCACCCTCCCCTCACAGCTCCCGGCCCCAGCGCTGCCTCTGCTGGGCTGGTTCTGGTTAATACAGCTGTACTTCTGCTCCTAAAGAATGCTTGCTGCCAACTCCGTTGTCTTAGTAAGTTACTGTTATGTTATTTTTAATGTGCCTTCCAGCTAGAAAATCTTGCTGCCTAATGAAGCGTTGTAATTGTAATGGGAACTCTTGCTGCTTAGGATGCTAGATCCCCCTCGTGTCTTGAACTGTAATGATGCTCTGCTGAGGCCCTGCCACCCAGAGGGCCCCTCCTCCTCGGCCTGGTCAGCTGCAGTGTGCGCTTCAGCCTGGTTCCTCCTCATCTGCATCTTCGTTTTCTACAGGGGAGCACTCGGCTCCCTCCTGCAGGTTGTCTAGACATCTGGCTGTCCTGTTGCTCTAAATGATGAAGCCCACTCCTGTCCGAGTGCTGCCTGTGACCAGCTCAGCTGCGCCTTCCGAGTGAGGACTGGCTTCTGTTGCTGAGACATCCTCAGGCCTACCCTACCTCTGTATTTGAAGCAAATAAATCCTAGGTGCAACTGGGGTTATTTTAAAGAAGTACCTTTTGTGCTTATTGAAACAACAGACTTGGGGGCAAGAATAAGCATTTTGGAGCCTGGTGTGGTACCTCACACCTGTAATCCCAGCGGCTCGCAGGAGGATCCCGAGTTCAAAGCCAGCCTCCTCAAAGGCGAGGTGCTTAGCAACTCAGTGAGACCCTGTCTCTAAATAAAACACAGAATAGGGCTGGGGGTGGGGCTCAGTGGCCGAGTGCCCCCGAGTTCAATCCCAAAAGAAAGCATTTTGGAAGCAGTGACGCTGACGGGACCTTTTCTGTCTTTACACTCACACGTGCTGCACACTATATGGTGCAGAAACCACAGGAGGATTTCTTGATCAGTTTGGCAGAATAAATCACCCAATGTCACTATTCCAACCACATTAGTAAAATCAAGTTACCTTTGTCCTTCAGATGTAATTTCTAAGCATTAGGAAGTCTACTATTTTAGAAAACATTTGTAAACCAAACATTCTGAGCTTCAGACCATAGGATAATCAAGTACTTTTCTATTAGTGGAAGCAGTTTCAAAGTGAAATATCCTAATTTACTCCTTTTCAAGTAGATCAAAAATTGTCTTCATGACTTAACAAAATATTTCATCAGTATGTTCTTTCCCCTTTCTAAGAAGAGTCCCTGGGGAGAACAGTGCATTCAGCCGTTGCCTGACACCTTGAAGGCCCCATAGGTGGCCCCCCGAAGACCACACTGTGACTAATGTCGGCACAACCTAGGATAGAGCTGGAGAGGGACTCACCGGTCACAGCTCCGAAATGAAGCCCCCAGGAGCAAAGGTACCAGTGCCATTGTGTTTCAAGTAAACACTGACCTTGGTAGGTCCGAATCGAGCATGCCGTCCTTTCATCCTGACCATTAAGTAACAGTGGGGTGACAGTCTTGTGTCTGCCAAAGGCACTCCCACATCGTGCCTCCTGGCCTAGTGGGCCTCATCATCCCATCACTTAACTTAGACCTTTGGTTTTTCTGAGAGTTCTCACAGCACACAACAGTCCTGTTGGGCTTGGGAACAATGAACTGTCTTTTAGAAGACGTGGATGGCATGCAGGTCTGGAGTTCAGCAGGGCTTGGGACTGGTTCCCATTTTTTAGTCGGTGTTTTATATTTGAAAAGCGTTGAGCTGGCTCCAGCATCTGCACGGTGGGAGCCAGCTGTGTCTAGACAGTTACAGCTTCCTGTCCTCCAGCTCCTGAGAAGTCAGATCACCTTAGGAAATTTGGCATTATCTAGCAAGACTAAAACAACGCGGGCATTTTCCCCCTCAAATATGCCAAGCCCCTCCATTGGAGAGTTGCAAGTTCAAGAAGAAAGTCTTGACTCATGCCTCAAGCCCCCGCAGACCTGTCTCTCCCGGCCGTCCCCAGGGGCTTTGGCCCTGCTGTCCCCGCCTAGCTGTGCTCAGCACTGCCATCTGCCCTCCTTGTCTGGCTCCCTCTCCACCCTTTGCCCGACATTAGCATCCTGCTCTGCTGTGTTCTAAGACCTCTGCATCCTGAACAAATCTGCACCCTACTCTAGAACTCTGACTTCAGCAGACATTTACCAACTTTGTTGTGGCTTTTTGGCATTAAAAAACATGTTGACTGGAAATAATGTACTCCTTATTTAAAATATTCAAGACTGTTTAGTCCTTTATTGGAATTTTATTTGGAACATATATATCTTTCTGCAGATTTGTACCTAAGTTTCCTTTGATTACCACCAAAATCATTTGTTAACCCTTTTATTACTTAAGCAAATATTCAGTTACATTGTTTATTATCTAATGGAGTGTGTATTAGGTTTTTATTATCTAAAAATATTTAATTATTTGTGACTAATATTTTGGGGAACAAAGGGTGGCTAAGAATTGAAGCCAGAGCCTTGTGCCTACTAGGCAAGCACTCAACCACTGAGCTACATCTCAGCCCTCTAATACATTTTTCCAATGGTTCAAATGAAAAACTAAAATAACTTCTGTCTAGAACAACTGTATTCACTGTATCATTTATATGATAGAACGAGTGAATTGTAAGTTTTAAAACATTTAAAAGTAAATATTTGATTTGCAAAATAAATTTTTATTCAAATGAATTATTCAGCGTACTTGTGTACAGTATTTTAAGTACTTCTTCAGGGAAATGATGAGCATAATGCACAGGTTTTTAGAGAGGACTGGGGGGCGGGGGGACCAGGTAATGGGATTCCACCTCAGGCTAGCTTGAACAGAAAATCATTTCTGTTTTCAGCTTGCACAACCAAAGTCTGGGCAAGGCACACTAAGATGCCATCAGAACTCTCCTCTCTATAAGCACCTAGGGCCCATGTCTGCAGCTGCACCTGACACAAGCCTCACCCTGATTAGCTCCACTCTGAGAACGCCTGGAAGGGAATGGTCTGGGGAGGGGGGTGCTGGGCTACAGCAAGCATCAGCCTCCTGAGGGGTGTTGTGGTTCCTTGCTGCATGCTCACCTCCCTGGGAGCCTACTGGGCAGGTTTCCCAGGAATCAGCTCTGCGAGCAGAGTTTCAGGGTAATCAATGTCTGCTCCAGAGGAATGCACAGGAAAATGCTTTAGAAAATTGGGCAAATGAAATAGAAAAGTAGTCAGAAAATTAATGCTGGGTACCTTTCATTTTCTCCAACTAGAAATCTTAAAGTTAGAGTCAGAGCAACTAGACTTGAGGGTTAGCAGCAGTTTCTAAAAGGTGATTAGCCTCTGAGATAGGGAAAGGCCCTGAGTGATCTGCAAACTCTGCCTTCAAGCTCGAAAATGATGTGTTAGATGTGAGTCACCGTCCACCCCATCTTCTCTGGGCCCCATTTCACATTTGTGGTGCGTGAACAAACTCAATCCTTTTCGCTTTGGGCCTTTGGTTTTTCCAAAAATAAGAAAATTGTTTTAAAGGAAAGCATTTTCTAGACACAGATTTCTCTCTGGAATCTGAGCCTCAGGCATTCCAAGGCAGAGCTTCACGTTCATTGGTGTGCCCGGCACGTCTCCGTTGTAATCTGCAGTTTCCACAGGAGGCTCCTGCCATGAAGCCTAAGGGTGCTGGGCCCATGGGCACTGCGAGGGGCCACTGTCCAGCACAAGGGTCTGAGCATTGGCGTCTTCAGCCTACAGATCACTGAGATTCTCGTCGTCTTATCGCACATATGCAGGTAACTATTTTGAGACCCACAGTTTAAGGAATGAGTATTTGAAATAACGTAAGTATAAAGAAGGCCTTAACTTTTCCTTTCAGTTTAATCCTTTTTTCTCTTTCCTTTTATGCACATGCATTAATATTTCAGTAAACCCTATTCAGTTCATGATTCTGAAGCCTCAGTCGGCTCAGTATTAAAGCCTCGGAGCTGTACTCGGAGGGTAGATGCAGCTTAGCATATCATTTCTGCTGCTGCTGTTTTTCAGCAATGATTCTTCAAACCCCTGCCCCTAGGCCACCTCAGTGTCCTGAACACTCATTCTCTGAGGAGGACAGACATAGCTGCTTAGTGGTTTCTTTTTCTCCACAGACAGCATAAAAGTCAATATCTTTTCCTAAACAGAAGTATTTTTTACTATTTCTTTCATGTTTGCATAGTATTATAGTTTGCATGACCAGCATTCCAGGGGCTATTGTAATAGGCAGTGTCTCTTCATCCTCAAGAATTGCTATCTGTGCCGGGCACAGTGGCACACACCTGTAATCCCAGTGGCTCAGGAGGCTCAGGTAGGAGGATCCCAAATTCAAGGCCCACCTCAGCAACTTAGCAAGGCCCTAAACAATTTAGTGAGACCCTATCTCAAAATAAAATATAAAAAAGGGCTAGGGATGTGGCTCTGTGATTGAGTGCCCCTGGGTTCAACCCGTGGTACCAAAAACAAAAACAAACAAGAATTGGTGTCTGTGCAAACCTCAATGGCTAAGACTGAAGAAAAGTTGAAGCCCAGAGGAGCAAGATATTCAGTGAACCCATGGAAACATGCATACGTTTTTTTTGTTGTTGTTGTTACTATCATTGTTTTTTACATATGTGTCAGTTGCATGGAGGCTTTCAGCAGCAGGTAACATCAAACAAGCAGTAGCTTCCACCTAATGTCTTTTTTATTACTTCAGTGTAGAAATAGGAAGTCCTCAGGATTGGATTGATAGCTCAAGGCTGCCTTCAAGCAAAAGAGCTCCTTTCATCTTTCCACCTTCCTTGCCTTCCCTAAGTGTTAGCCTTCTGCTTCAGACTGAGGGTGATCTGATCACAAGAAGGCTGCCACAGCTCCAGGCATCCTATCCTCACATGACCAGCATCCAAAGCAAAAAAGAGAGAAAGAGGTGAATGCAGAGGGACTCTTCAGAAAGAGAGGGAGAGAGAGGTGAGTGCAGAGAGACTCTTCTCATGTCTCTTTCCTTTAAATCAAGAATGATTGCCCACCATAGAAACCCCTTTATATCGCATAGACTGGGACTGAGTCACACAGATTACAAGGGGAATGGTTAGTAGTTTTAGCTGCTCTGGTAGGAGGAGGGCAAGCCAGAAGAGGGCTGGGCATGGTCATCAGGTTGGCATTCAACAGTGCTGGTTACATGTTCACGAAAATAAAGCACAGGCCATGCAATCAGTGTTCAGCTGCCACCCCTCAGTGGCCGGATACACTTATTTCCAGCAGTATTGTGGGTAATTTTATTTTATTCTGTTTCACAATATATTTTTACTGGTTTTCCAACCAAATCTACAATTACTTTTTTTTTTGATGTTATGACTAGTTTCTATGATCCAACTATAATTCTGGACTAACTCGGATGGCTGGGGGAGGGGGTTATTATTTAGACAATCCACATACACCTTTGGGTAGTTCTCAAAACTCCTCTATATAGTTTTGTTTTGTTGTTTGGTACCAGGGATTGAACCCAGAGGTGCATAAACTGAGCCACATCCCCAGCCCTTGTTCATATTTTATTTAGAGACAGGGTCTTGCAGAGTTGCTTAGGGCCTCATTAAGTTGCTGAGGCTGGCATTGAACTTGTGATCCTCCTGCCTCAGCCTCCAGAACTGCTGGGATCACAGGCCTGAGCCACCACACCTAGCAGGTCATATGGTTTTAACCAAAGTGTAGCCTAGGCCACCTGCAGCTCCCTTTTGCTCAAAAGGAACAGGAGGGGAGCTGCCACACCGAAGTCTCTTGCCTCAGTTGTTGTGGCATTGCAAAGCCCGTGCTCCTGCACGCATTGCTTTCCCGCAGCTTCCTGCTTCCATCTTTTCCATTTCCCTCAGGAGTAGCTTAGATCGCGTAGACTTGATCTGAAATGTGCGCAATTATAGGAAAAGCAAAAGAAAACCTATAGACAGCATTCACAGTTGTTCAGAGATGCTTGTGGATAAGTAGCCCTCCTGCTTATTCAGAGGGCAGGATGGGAACTAGAACCCAGTATTCTCCACCAAGCAACACGCTCTTTATGGGATGCTGCGAATTATATACCTGTGCCCTCATCCAGGTATTCCTGCAGAGAACAGGACTGTGGCACATGTATGTAACAAAGTCAAGGCCAGGTGCTTACTAGGAGAGAAAAAGAAAAAATAATAACACAAGAGACCTGGTCAAGGGTGGTGGATGTCTGAAATCCCAGCAGTTCTGGAAGCTGAAGCAGGAGGATCACAAGTTCAATGCCAGCCTCAGCAACTTAGTGAGGCCCTAAGCAATTCAGCGAAACCCTGTCTCCAAATACAATATTTAAAAGGATGGGGGTGTGGCTCAATGGTTGAGCGCTCCCTGGGTTCAATTCCCAGTACCAAAAAAAAAAAAAAAAAAAATCTGAATTACCATTCATCAGGGTTCAAGGGAAACTAAATGAAAGCTAGCCACCACCATCATGATATCAATATCATCATCATATGATTTTAAAGTCATTATATTTAAAACGTTGATAAGGGACAGAGCCGACTCCTGATCAGCACAAGGAGAGACACGGAGATCCTGCGTCTGGATTGGCTGCCAGGACCTGCAGGACACCAGGGCTTCCCCACTGTGGATAGGGGGACTCACAGCGCTGCTGTGGCAGCCACAGCCAGGCTGCACATCCTCACCTCTGGAGCTAGTCAGCCTAGGCCAGAAGGTGGCGCCACAGAGCACAGGTGCACCGCAGGAGGGCTCCGGGAGGAGTCCAGGGTGCATTCGAACAGCCCTGGGCTAGCCCTCCCATTCCCCCAGCTGCCTGACCCAGGCCTGGGCAGGCGAGCCTGACATGCGCCACTCCCCAACCCAGACAGTCTCTGCTGCACATCTCCCAGAGTCCGGAGGCGCTGACCAGGCCATCCCAGACTGGCTTCAGACCTTAGTTGTCTCATCTGTAGAAGAAAGTGATCTGGCCATCCTTTCCCCCCAGTTCCCCATATTGGTGGAGTGATCCAGCACATGCAAAGCTCATCACAACCATTAAAAATAGCACAGGTTGGCCAACAAGTGAACTGTTGGCCCCTAACATTGCCCTGAATCACGACAGTTCTTTGTCAAGATTACTTCCTCCAAGAAGTTTCTAGATCCACCCCATTCTTCTCTGTGTACCTCCCTGTTAGCATCTTGTGTTGGGGTGGGAAGTGTAGCCTCAGCTAGCAGCTAGACATGAGCAGCAGCAGGTCAGGAGTCTTAGAGCCAATGAGTTAATCAATAGTCCTGCCTCAAATAGTGATTTAGCTATTTGAAGACCCTCACCTGATCTCAGCCTCAGAAACTCTTCCTCCTATAACAGGAGGAAGATAGATAAATTTAGGGGGTAAGAACCAAAAGGCAAGAATGTGTTTGCTCAGGGCCTAATTGCTAAGACAAACAATTCAGACCAGAGATGCATGTGCAGACCTAGGGAAGCAGGAGAATTAAGACTGGAGCCTTCTACCATGAATTCTACAAAACCAGTTCCAATTGGGACCCATCAGCCAAGACAAAAGAGTCACCCTCACGTTGTTAGCTAAAGTATCTGACCATCCAGAACCTAGAGGTGATACTTGGCCAGGACCTTCTAACAATCTCCCTGCTTCTTCAGTAAAAACTGGGACACAAAGAAGTTGCTGCTCCTTTCTAACAGGACCCACTCTCTCCCTTGAGGGTGCTCCCCCCTTCTTTCCCTTCTAGTAAACTTTGCTATATTTTTACCAAGTCTCCTGTCTTGCTTGAAATCCTCTCATTTGAAGACACAAGAGCCCAGAACACAACACAGTCTCCAATAAGATGTGACCTCAGGTATCATCTTACCTCCATTATCAGCCTCCAGAGCCATTTCGCCTTGGGATGAATCCTGTGTGACCACAGACAACTGCCTTCTCAGCGATTCAGTTTCCTCATCAGTATTTTAGATGTAATAACAATCCAATTGTCCCTTGGCATCTGTATGGGAAGTTCCAGGACCACCCACCCCACCCCCCATATGAAAATGCTTTGAGATGCTCAAAGCTTCTTATATGAAATGGAATAGCATTTGCATGTAACCTATGCACGTCTTTCTGTATACTCATCCCCAGCCCCTTCCTGTTACTTCAATGATCTCTAGATTACTTCTAACACTAATATAATGTAAATGCTAGGTAAATAGTTGTCATACCGAATTGCTTTAGAAATAACAGTGAGTAAAGTCTATATCTATTCCATGCAGATTCAATTTCAAAATATCTCAGGACCTAGAAACAATTTTGTGTTAGTGCATCTTACTGTCTTTAGCGTGCTATTTTGAACTTGACCTGTTGTTTAATAGCTGTTTCTAAACATCTTGCAATGACGGTCCTTCATCTAGGGCCCCTTCCCAGTGCCAAAATAATGCTCCACCCCCAGCAGAGTCTTCAGTAAATGCTCACTGATTCCCATACCAATTGTTCCGAATTCAAGGCACGTTCTCCATCAGAATATTTAACAAAGAGCATTCGTAGATTCTCCCCCTCAAATGTCAGCATCCTCTGCGGGGGGGGGGGGGGGGGGGGGCGCTGGGCAAGAGCTTCCCACCATTACAAAAACACTGAATCTATGCCATGGTCTGTGTTGGGTAGGATCTGCTACTGCTACCTCTTGGCTGCGTTGACAATTGGAATCTTCCAGATTGTTCCTTGTGTGCTTATAACCCGTCTTTGGAGTAATACAATGTGGGTGGATGCCATTTATAGAAGCACATGGACCCATCGGCCCACTCCTCGAAGGAACACGGGCTCTCCCCTCTCCCTGTGGGTCTTGCAGAACAACACATTATGTCAGTCTGTTCAGGGGAGAAGAGAGGAGAAAGGACATCATTCAACCTAAGGACATGAAGGAATGTCAGCGTACAGAGTCAGCCCTGAAGTGAAGTCAGCAGCAATGTGTCCTGTAGGCTCCCTGCTTCCCTCTCTGGACTTGCTCTTTGTTCCACGGGGTCCCTTTTTGGTCAGATGCCACTCCCTTCGTGTGGTCTCAGTACCTGGTCCACTAAAAAGATAGATCCTTCTCCTCCCAGGAAGGGAGCACAAATCCTCGCCCCTCTCCTTCCCAATGGCCCGAGCTCGTGCCATGACCTCTCTTCTCATACGAAACAGAGATGGTGACGATGGAGATGGCTGGAGGTGTCCTTTCAGTTGCAAGTGATTGAAGAGTTGACTCGCATGGGTTTAACCAGAAAGGGACACTTTTTGACCCACAGGGTTAACAATCCAAAGATGGGGCAGGCTGACTGACCTGGGTCAGGGCCTCAGGTTCTTACTACAGCTCTGCTCTTCAGCCTCAGCGAGGGTGACAGCTGCAGGCTGGCTCTCTTCACAGTCAGAATGGCTTCCCCAGACAGAAGGCCACTCTTAACCACAAACTAACCATGAGCACAGAGAAGGTTACAGGCTGACTGGCTTGGGCTTGGGGTCCTAAGCCAATCTCTAACAAGGAGGGACAGGATTACTCTGATTGGTCTAGAGACCAGTGGCTCCCAGGCTGAATCACCTGAAGGAGTTACTCATCACAGATGACTGGGCCTCAGTCCTGGAGCCTCTGATTCAGCCTAGAGAATTTGCCTGTCTAAAAAGCCCTGCTGTGACACTGGTGCTATTGGACAATGCTTTGTGAGCGGCTAGCATAGACTAATTAGGGTGACTGGCAGACGGGGATCAATTCCCCAGAATGCACAGCGAGAAAGGGGTGGAATGGATGTCAGAGAGTTGATGATAAGATTCAAAACCTTTCAGAGTAAACATGGGGATTGTTTCAGTAAGCTCTTGCTCTGTAACAAGACACCCTAAAACTGGAAGTCTTTAAATTCAAGTTTGATACTGTTTATGATGATTCTGTGGATTGGTTGGGCCCAGATGGGAAATTTTCACTTGGAGTTTCCCAGGCAGTTAGAGTCAAATGTCAGCTGGACAAGAAACACCCAAAGATTATGTCGAACAGGACATCCAAAATGGCATCTGTATTCACATGCCTGGTATGCGGTATGGGATGGACAGAATAGCTAAGGGTGGACCCAGGGTATCTTCCCCGACTCGGCTACTCCAAGTGGCTACATGGGCTTCCTGGCAATATGGCAGCCTCAGGAGAGTTGGGGTTTTTTATAGGGCAGCTGGCTTTCTCCAGAAGGAACATCCTGAGAGACCGAGGCAGAAGTAGTAAGGCATCTCCTGATCTAGCTTTACAAAAGCCCCAGGGCCTCACCTCTGCCCCATTCTTTTGGTGATAGGTGAGTCATGGGGCAGCTCAGTTTCAAGAGGAAGATGGCACAGAAGGCAGGACTAGTCAGAGGCTAGGGTCACGGGGAGGAGCTGCCACAGGGAATAAAGGAGATCATTCATGTAAGCTCTGTGTAGGAGGGAAAGTAAAGTCCTCACCATGAGTAAGTGCTCAGGAAATGAGCGTTATGATCTTTGCTATTCTTTTCAGGGGAACTTGCTTATTACCCTTTAATCTGTTATTGTGGAATTTAAGACTTTCTCAGCCAGTGAAGGATTTTCAGGCACTATTCAGCTGGCAAGGAGGTATTTTCTTGGAAAGAGATCTTTCTAATGTTTCCAAAACTATACATACATACAAGTAACTATTTCTTCAATCAGGAGCAAGACCTGTATTTTTTGGTACTAGGGATTAAACTTAGGGTTGCTTAACCACTGAGCCACATCCCTCACCTTTGTGTGTGTGTGTGTGTGTGGTTCTGGGGATCGAACTCAGGGCCTTATACGCAAGGCGAGCACTCTTCCAACAGAGCCGAGCCATATCCACAGCCCCACATTCCCTGCCCTTTCTAATTTTTATTTTGAGACAGGGTAGGGCTGAATCACCTGGGACCTTGCTGAGTTGCTGAGACTGGCTTTGAACTTGTGATCCTCCCTCCTGCCTCAGCCTCCCAAGCTGCTAGTGTTATTACAGGCATGTGCCACTACTCCCGGCCAAGACCTATACTTTAAAGTACACCTGCTGTCGGTTGAAAGACGCACCTTTTCTATTGGTTTCCATGTGGCTCTTATATTAAAAGTCACCTTTTGAAGAGAGGCTGATTTTACTAATACTTTTGACAGTGCTTCTTATGGTATAGCAATACTTCAGTAAAAGTACTCAAGTGCCCTTGTTCACACTTCAGTGATGGAAAATCTCTACAACAACTTACCAACTTGTTCAGGATCACGCTCATTCCGCCACCTCTGTTCTAAGGACAAATATACCTTCCAGATTTCAAGAGTACTATGCATCACTTAATTTCAGAATGGCCTCCCCAGTGGAATGAGATCTCTCTCTCTCTCTCTCTCTCTCTCTCTCTCTCTGTCTCACACACACACACACACACACACACACACACGCGGCTTCGTATGCACTGGTGGGCTTCCTTTGATTTTTCTGCAGAGTGTCAGGGTGAGTTGGGTTTTGATTCCCCCTTGTGACACAAAGGCTTGAGGGGCTTTCCACTCGTGTGGGGGAGGAGCAGGTGTGAACCGTGAGAAAGCTCAGCTGGCTCCTGGGGACGGAACCAGCCGAGCCTGGGGAGCCCAGGATCTGTGTGCTGAGGCAGGCCTGCCAAGCTCTGATGTGTTTAGACTTGAACTTGGAGGGGAGGTTGCACCGAGACGAGCTCCTGAGATCTGTGCTGCAGCGTGAGTGGGCTGGGATGTTCTCGCTGAGCTATTTCTGTAGAGAAAGCTGTCTGGAACCATCTGAGAAGCCACCAACCACTGTGGCTCCCTGAAACATGCCTTCTCTCCACTCTTGCATCATTTTCCCTCCATTTTATGCTTGAGAGGACGCCTGTGTGTACAAGTCTAAGTCTGTGTGTGTTCCAGAGTTGTGTTGCCATGGAGAATTATTTGGAAGAGGCGTCTTATGAGCCACTTGAACTAAACATATAAAAATGCATCTCAAAAATCAAAGCTCTTCTTCTATATGCACAGACACTGGAAGGAATCACAAGAAAATTGGTATCAGTAGTTGCCTCTGGAGAAGGGAACTGGGGAGAGGGGACAGTGACACAAGGGAGACAACTCTTCACTGTGTCCTGTTCATTTTTTTTTTTTTTTTGGCCATAAGCATACAATACTTTTTTTTTTTTTTTTACAAAAGTATTTCATTTTCACAAAATGCAAAGAGAAGTTTAAATGCCAAGGCTTCCCCTGGGAAATATTCCTAGACACAAATATCCCCCTTGAACCCACTCTCAACTTCCCAGGAGGAAATTGGGACTCTCCAAACAATCACGGGCTGCCTTTGAAGAGGGATCCACCTGGCTCCTTGGATGTGTGCTCCATATTCTCAAGGGCATGATGTTCACCCCCATCCACGAGAAAGGACAAAGTATGTCGAGAAGAGATACTATTCCGTTTCTAACGCAGGGTGGATTAAAGAGTGATCAATGACGACTGCAAACGCATTCTTTCAGGCAGCCTTGCAGACAAGATGCAGCTGGTGGTGCCAGAAGCCTTGTGCTGGTTGCAGAGAGCTAAGCCCACACCCCTCATTTCCACCTGGGGTTGCTGCCAATCCAACAGGACACGGCTCACCGGGTTGGACAGGGAAGCTTCCTACCCAGTCACGTAGAAGAATATTAAACGTTTTCACAATGTGTCCACACATGTTTTGCTTCTCCAAGAGATGACAGCTCAGACTTCAGAAACCGTGGTGACCTTATTTTGTGACTTTGTGTTCTCTTTGCTGAGCCGATGACCCACTTGCAAAGCAAAGGTGCAAATTGCAAGTGAACATCCCCAACAGCGGTTCCTTTTCTGTTTTTCACTCTGCTGGAAATCTGTTGAAATAAAGAGTGTCAACACAGCACCTCTCATTGACTTTGCTTCGCATTCAGTGCGGGCTAACTGGATTGAACTGGACAGCATTCTATTCATTGGAAATCATTAGGCAATTCAAGAGGGAAGAAAACGGAAGAGAAAAGAAAAACAGCGCCCCATCACAAAAATAACTTGAGAATTGTGCAGTCTGCCAGCATATTGGATATTTGTGTTGAACTTGCTTTCAGTACTCGGCTAAATTTACTACACCCTACCTCCAAAGCCCTTGCTCCCTTCCTTTTGAATAGCAAAGTAATGAGAACTAGAAAAGCTTTTGTGTCTTTGACAAAGTTGAATGTAACTGTTTCCACTAAATCCTGTAAAGGTGAGGATGCGAGAGGGAAATCCACCAATTCATTTCGCTTTTGTTACCTGTTCATGAAAAGCTACCTTCTCGGGGGTGAGACCATGTTTGATACGAGATCCTGCCTGACTTAGTATATTTGGCTGACAATATAATTTTAGTGAACAGATTATCAAATTGCTCAAATGCATATGGAACTACCATGGACCTTCACGCCATGCAGAACGGTTTCCCAAAGCAAATAGTTTTGCTGTTGTTGTTTTGGTTTGGTTTGATTTTTTTGCAGATGGAGCCACCTGGTCTCAAGTTTCCTCCTGAGAAAACTCGCTTCCCCATTGAACACAAGGCACAGGTGTCCAGAGAACTTCAGTGTGGGAGACTTTTACTGACGGTCCGCTAGCTGTCACACACTTTTCTTGCGTCTTCATGTCTTGTTGCACACAGCTCTGTCCGGCTGATATCAACTTGGCTCCGCTGGGAAGAAGTCACTGCACAGGGAAGGGAGTGGCCAGCCAGGCTGCCCAGCTGGTAAGTGGCAGAGCTGGGATTCACAGCCGGGCTGTTCTGGCTCACATGCCCTCTCTGATGGGAAAGATCAAGGTGTGGCTCATAGCTTGAATCTGGCTTTATAGGGGACTGGCCAGACTTGGGTGGGACATCCCTGAGGGAGGAACCTTGGATTGGGGAGTGTTTTAGGAACCCACAATACAAGTGCATTTGAAGGTTGGGAGGTGGGGTTCCTGCTAGCCCGACAGCAGGGATGCAGGAACCGGGCTCTAGGGGGCTGGATTGCAAAATCCAGAAAGACCAAGGAGGAGACCCCTGAGCTGACAGTCAGGAAGGACACCATGAAAGCCATGAATGTGGTGACTCAGAATCAGAGGAATCGGGGAAGAAGCAATGGGTGAAAAATGACTGTCCTAACGGCAGGAGCTTCATCACAGGGACGTAGCAGCGGTCCAGAGACTAGACTTGGGTTCCAGAAGCAGCCTGTTTTGCTACTAAGCAGACAGCTCTTTTAGTTGTTATGCAAAGAGTAGTGAACAAAACACAGGTCTCTCTCCTTATGAAGCTGGAGTGCAGTGAGAGAGAAAAGAAAAAAGGGAATCGGTGCCTAATGAGGATAATACTGTAGAAAAACTTCGGGTGCCTAATGCAGAGAGTAGTCTGGTGACGATGGCAGTGTTTGCTCTTTTACAAAAGGTCGTCGGGACAGACCACAGATTGTGGGATGTTTGAGCAGAGACTTGAAAGAAGAGAAGGTGCAGGCTTTGGGAACACGTGGGAGAAGAGCTCTCCATGAGGAGGAACAGCCATCTCCTAAGTACTTGGAGTGTCGGGGGTGTCCTAGCAAAGACCTCAGGTCACAGGGGGGATCCCAGAAAGCACTTCCAAGATGGCAGTTGGCCTACTTTCAGGGAGTGCTCTCGGGATCATGTTGTGGAAGAGAAAGGAGGAGAGGGAACCTCGGCAGAGGAAGAAGCTGTGAGAGTTCTAGTGAGTGCCTGACAGCCACACGGGGACTCTGACGACAGGGTGGCCCTGCAGAGCTGTCGCTTGCTGGGGAGACGGCATTACCCGCTGGACGTGGCTGTCACCGGAGGGGGTAGGATGGGGTGTCGAGGGAAGCAGCTCTCCCCACCAAGCCCATCCTTGGCCCCTGAGGGCTGTCAGCCAGAAGCACCCCTCAGTCCCTAAAGGTGATCTGGGAAGTTCATGCTGGCGTGATTGGGGCAGAGTGGGTGGGTGGGGGGACAGAAGGTGAGCTCAGAAGGGGACTCAGAAGCCCTCATCATCCACAGTAAGGACATGGGCTCTGTCCACATGGCGGGGGGGCATCAAACACAGGAAGGCTAAACTCCAGCTTGCGTTTTCACCTGGTCACTCGGGCAGCTGTGATGGACAAGGGGAGAAGGAAGAAGGCTCTCTAGGAGGTAATCTGGGAAGAAGAGCTGACGGTGGCCCAGGTCAGAGCGTCCCTGGGGCGCTCAGGAACAGCCATTGGATTCCGATACTCTTTGAAGGTAGAGCAAATAGAATTTGCCAATTCCTTAGATGTGGGGTGTGAGGAAGAGGAAAAACAGGGCCAACTCCAGTGTCCCTCTGGAGCTGAAGGATGGAGCCACCATCACGGACATGGGGAAGACAGTGTGTATTTGTTCTCTGTTGCTGCTGTAACAAATCACCAGAAACCTAATGGCTTAAAAAACATGAATTCATTCTTCGTGCTTCTGGAGGTCAGAAATTGAAAGTCAGGGTGTTGACCGGGGTCTATTCCTTCTGGAGATTTCGGGGGAGAATCCTTTTCTTTATCTTTTCTAGTTTCTAGATGCCAACCATACCTTGGCTCTTGCTCTTTTCTCCATCTTCAAAGCCCACCTTTCCAACCTCTCATTCTGTTATCACACCTAATTTGACTCTGATCCTCCTGATTTCATAAGGACCTTCCAGGAGGATCTGCTCATTCCCAAGATCCTCAAATAAATCACATCTGTAAAGTCCCTTTTGCCATGTAAGGCAACATGTTCATGGGTCCTGGGGATTGGGATGTAGACCTCTTCAGGCGTCGTGATTCGCACTGTGCAGAGAGCTGGTTCTCAAGGTAGGTCGAGAGCTCAGCTGTAGACATTCCTTGTTAGAGGTCCAAGTGGAGCCTTCAAGTTTGACCGAAGAGAGGTCACTACTAAAAAAATGAGTTTGGCAGTTTTCATGATTTCTTTAAAACCTAGTGACAATGGTAGCACCTCGCTGTAGCACAGGATGAGGAGTGGAAGGACGGAGCCCTAGAATATTCCAGTGATTGGCAACTGGAGAGATGAGGGGGAGCCACAAGGGTGACAAGAGAGGAGGGAGCAGAGGCATGGGGGATGGTGGTCCAGAGGCCACAGGAAGGTCAGGATGGAGCTGAGCAGAGCCCATTGGGTTTGACTGTGAGCTTGACAGAAGCAGCTTGGGAGATGACAGTCTGATTAAAATGGAGTCGAGAGATGGGGTAGGGTAGGAGACAATGGGCGTGGACAACTTTCTGAAGAGTTGTTGGAAAGAGGAGCAAAGAGATGGCGCAGTAGTTGGAGGCCATCAAGTCAAGGTCTTCTAGGGCAGCCCTGGCTGAGCCAAATCCGTGGGTGCTACTATAGTTTGGATAAGGATCCCCTACGGCCCATTTGTCAAAGGCTGCTTCCTAGTGCCGGGCACTACTGGAAAGCAGTGGAACTTCTAAGAAAGGAAACTGGTAGAAGATCTGGTCATTAGGAGCATGCTATTGGAGGGATGTTGGGACCCCAGGCTCCTCTTCTTCCTATTTTTTTGAATGTCCTGGCCATAAGGTAAGCTCTTTTGCTACATGCTGCTGCCAGAATGAGCTGCTTTGCTCAGGCCCAAAAGCAACAAAGCCAACCAATCATAGCCGGAAACCTCCAAAACTGTGAGCCTAAGTAATCTTTTTTTCTTTATAAGCTGCTTATCTCAGGTATTTGTCACAGTAACAGAAAGCTCACTAACAGGTGGGTACAAAGGGCCCAATTGAAGGTGAGAGATTAGAGGCTTATCAGAAGGCTTAGCAAGTCCTGGTGTGGTGAGTAGAGGTAGGGGAAGGGAGAAAAGGAGATGTGCTTCTGTTTATCCAATGAATATCTCCCTACGGATTTTATTTTATTTTGAGATGACATCTTTTTAATGTTGCCCACGCTGAGTTTGAACCCCTGGGCTCAAGCGATCCTCCCACCTAGCCTCCAGAGCATCTGGAACTGCAGGCACACACCACTGCACCTGGCACTAGTGAAGATTTTTAATGCAAAAAAAAAAAAAAATCTCCTCCAAATATAACTGTTTTGTGAGAATTTCCGTGTATCAGTTTTTCCAAAAACAGGCATAATTATGCTTTTAGTTCTCCATTCCACCTAATACAAAGCTAAGTGTAATTATATAACATTTTCTTCAAAGCATCACCAACTCTTTTTTTAACTGAGGCCATCAGAACATGACTGTGGGATAACAGAATGGCATGTCGTTTTCAAAAGCTGAAACATGGAGCCGGAGAGTTATTTTGCAGATGTCGCTGAACGAGTGTCCGGCTGAGCCTGGCTACGAAGCAAAGGGATAGGAATTCAGGGCCACAAGACCAGGTGCTCTCAGGACCCCAGGGAAATACACATCAGGAAACAAAAGCAACAGTTTCAAGGATTGGGGAAGGGCTTTGAGAAATTAAAGATCTGGCACACACCTGTAATCCCAGTGGCTCAGGAGGCTGAGGCGGGAGGATTGTGAGTTCAAAGCCAGCCTCAGCAACTTAGTAGGGTCCTAAGCAACTTAGTGAGACCTTGTCTCAAAATAAAAGTATAAAAAGTTCTGGGGATGTGGCTCAGTGGTTAAGCATCCCTGGGTTCAATCCCTGGTCCCCCCCAAAAAAAGAATATAAGCATCTCATTAAAGAAGGTGCTATTGAAGCCATTACAAATGCTTCCCGAGCAGGGCCAATAGTGTGGCAAAGCTTAACAGTAATATAAGATTCTGTACCCTTCCAGGCCCACTGTGCTGAAGGTCTCTGATGTGTCAGATTGTCCCTTCTCTGGGTCTCTGATGACCATTCTCAGAGACACCATGAGTGAAAGCCCTATGTGAATTCACAAATCGCCCCGGGCCACGTGGTCTCCATCTCTCTCACCTGGCTTGTTTTTCTGCGTGATTCCTCTGACATTTGTCCACACTTGCCTCTCTATTGACCGACCTCCTCTTTCCCATGAGGACAGAGAACCTGTTTTATGCACTGCTGTATCTCCAGAACCTGGACGAATGCCTGATGAGTCCTAGAGGCTTGATCCTATCTGCCAACTGCAAGAGTGAATGAGCCCGTCATTCAATGTCAGCGTACAGGGACAGGGAGGGCAAGTTGCCAGGCTGTCCACTTGGCCCCTCGCAGCCCCGCCCAGCGCTCCCAAGCCTCCAGATAAGAAAAAGCCTCCTGACTTCACCTGACCTCCTTTCCCTTCTCTTTCTGGAGCTCAGATATGGTCTCCTGACTGCTCCTCAGCTTTCTGGTTTTGGTGCACCTGCGGTCCCCGCTCTCCTCTCACCTTGGCCAGGCTCTGACTTTCTGGTCCATCTTGGATGAAAGCAATCCCATAGCAGGCATCCTGTCCACACACTACCCTCTCCAGCTGCTGCTCTCCTTTGGCTCTGGGCTGCCCACAGGAGCCTCAGTCCCCCACTTTATAGGTCAGAGCATTTCAGCAGCGCCATATGCAATTCCTGGACAGATGCTCTCCTGCTTGTTATTCGTCCTGGGGGAAATGTCGTCAGAAAACTCACTCCTCACATTAAATGTAGGAGTCCCTGGGTATCTGTGGGGGATTGATTCCAGGAACACCCCTAGGGATACCCAAATCCAAGGATGCTTATGTTGCTTCGGTGAAATGGTGTCGGATTTGCATATATGTGCATGCTTCCATCATACTTTAAATCATCTCTAGATTATTCATAATACCTCACACAATGCAAATGTTATGTAAATAGTCGTTATATTACATTGTTCAGGGAATTAGGACAAAGCAAGTCTGTACATGCTCAGTACAGGTGCAAAATGTTTTTTGATCGTTTCAATTCATGGTTGTTTGAATCTACAGATGCAGAATCCATGGATACAGAGGCCAGCTGGAGTGACCACCAAAGGTTTCCTGCAGATAAAATGTTCAAATAATCATTTCTCTTTGAGAAGCACTTTTGATGTGTTAGACATGGCTCCCAAAACTTCCCATTGCTTTACGGAGAACTTTCTGTGTAGGATTTTAGCTGCCATATTTCAATGAGGTTCTGACCAAAACACCTGCAGAGGATGTAGTCGTGGGAAGACTTCAGAAGGTTCCACATCATTGAGCAGCTCAGGTATTCAGCTGCAAAAGGAATGGAGAAAATTAGAGCAAAGGGCGTCACCCTCTGAGGCTGTTCTGACAATAAGGTCTGTTTTCTTCACCATAATCAAGACAAGACATGGCTTGTGCCTTCCTAAGAATGCCTGGCTCCAGCACCAAGCCAGGCACCCAGCTCTCCTGGGCCTGCTGGAGTCCCAACAGGTTTCCCCCCTCTCAGAGGCATCCAGGATCGACACACATCTTATGACTTGAGGCCCTGGGGTCATCCTTTGTTATAACATCCTTTGTTTCCTCCTTGACAACAACAGATACAACAAATACGAAGACCCGTGGAGGTGTCCTTGCAAGTCACTGAGGAATTAGGGGGTCCCAGTGTTAGATAGTAGCTAGCAATGAGCAGCCACCTGCAGGCAAGGCCACAGGTGTCCTTTAAATTACTTTAGAGTCTTCTTTAAACTACTTCCAAAGTAAACAAGAAAGCAAAGTGTGATAGTCAATTTGTAGAAAAGAAACAGAAGCAAAAAGAGCTAATTGGGAAATATGTCAAGAGAAAGGATTCATGGGACTAACTCTTGACAGGGTCCACTGGTGTTGATGTGAAGCTGGGAATTATGGCTATAGGTGTCTCCATTTGTCTGGGGAGGAAGAATCCTCCTCTCTCTCTCTCTCTCTCTCTCTGCTGGAACCTCTTGCAGCTAGGCACAGTCTACCACTGGGCTACATCCCCAGCCCCCCTCTTCCTTCCTGTATCTCCAGCTTACAGCGTGGTGCTTGGCACACAGAGATCTGATAAATATTGGCTGGATGAATGAATGAATAAATGAATGAATGAAATTTTAAGAATGATCTTTGGCAACAGATAGGTCTGCAACTTCAAGAGATGCACAGGACCTCTCCAAGCCTCAGGAGTCCAGCCCGGGGTGTAAAACGAGGATCAGGACAATACTCCCCCTCAAGGTTGTTTTCAGACATGAGATGAGAGAGACCAACCAGACACTCGGACACACTTGACACTCGAACACTTGGCATCCGGCTCGTGGTACAAGCTCAATGTAGCAGCGGTCTTATTTCAGACTCTCATCTATCTTCCTTGATCACAAATTCAGGATCCAAATAGAAGGAACTTCTATCTTTTATGTGTCTAGCACACTACAGTCTGGTATTACATAATTATTTGCTTTTAGTTTCTGTGGGCATATGCTTCGTGATGAAAAGTGGGATTAAGCTGTTAGGTAGAACTTGACGTAGGCAACACCATTTTGAAACATGTCCTTCATCTTGGGAAAGAGTCACCTCACAGTCACTGAGTCAGCCTGATCTCAACCCCAGGCATACTGCCTCACTCTGCAAAGAAACCCCAAACTCTCCATCCAAATTGTAGAAAGGAAATTGTTATCTGGGACTGAGGTCATAAAAACACCTAGTTCCTTATGAAGGTGACACTGTTAGGTCCTTAGGCCAAAGCAACTCCATTTTGAAAATCAGCGCCCGGCCACCCAGGCATGGCCTTCCTGTTAGGACCCCAAAAGCGTCCCTAACTCCAGAAACCATAGCAAAAACTCACAGGACCAGACGGGTTCTTTTTAACCACTCCATTGTACTTGACTGTATAGTTGAGAAGTTTTTCCCAGCAGGCAATGAACCCTGCGGAAGGGCAGTCTGGCCAGCATTCTCTGTCAATAAACCTTTGCTTGAACTCAGAGATGTGTCTCTCGCGGATATTTGCGCCAGCCACCTTAACAGCCAGCACAAAGACTCTTCCCTGACAGCCCCATGGCCATGGCCTCATCCCCCTCCCCCACTCACCACTGTCTCCATGTGCACTGGACCCCCCTCCACAGGTCTGTCCTGAATAACCCTGAGTTACTGTTGAGCTGCTTCTCCTTTTTCTTTATTTCCTTCATTTGCTTCTTTCCTTACATTACACTTTCTAAAGTGGTTTATCAGTAATAAAGTGCTACCTTTTTTATGATTTTGTTTGTTTGGGTACTGGGGAAGGAGTCCGAGGTAAAGTGCCTCCTGGGCTGCATCCCCAGCTCTTTTCATTTTTGAACTTTGAGACAGGGTCCTGCTAAAGTTTGGTAAATGGTTGAGGCTGGCCTCTTAAAACTTATGATCCTCCTACCTCAGCCTCTGGAGTTGCTGGGATTATAGGTGTGTACCATCTTGCTCAGCTATAATTTCAATTTGTGTGTGGTTTGTGGATTGAACCCAAAGCCCTGTGCTCGCTAAGCATGCACTCTACCAGATGTCACTCCCGGGCATAACTCTATCAGACTGACAGAGTGGATAGGAAGAGGGTCTGAGGAGAAACCACATGGGGGCTCAACTGCATGGGGGCTCTGGGGCTTATCGCAGAAAGCTAAGGGCTTGGGACAGGAAAAGGGATTTTTAGAGTCCCTTGTCCCAGTGGAGTTGATGGGGGAACTGGCTAGATCCAGGATTGGCCAGGAGACCCTGCTGATTGACAGGTGGTTCCCTCGGTGTGCGTGGGGCTGCTTGGTGCTTTGTTCCTAAGTCACCGCCACCAACGACCTGACGACCTGACACTTTCTTGTTGAAAATTTGCTAATTTCTTGACTGTAAACTACTGCTATCCAACCAAGAAGGATCTGATAAACAAATTCACATCAAAATGCTAATGGATGCTCTTTATGTGGGCGGGCTAAAATAAGGGTCTGGGTTTCACAGGCTTCATTTAGGATGGGACAGGAGGGAACGCACGGGACAGGAGAATGGATCGTGACTTTCCTGAGGCTTATTGTTTTGGGGTCAGCTGGCCCATGGGGAGTGGGGCCGGTGCCAGTCAGGGCCAACCAAATTCCTTGGTGCTCCTTCCTTCTGGCTGAGGCCTGGGGTTTTAAATGACAAAAGCTTCAATTTTAGCCCAGGACAGGTGGGGTAACAGCCACAGGTAAGGGAGGTGTTCTTGGGACTTAATTCTCCAAATCCTTCAGATGATACTTGTATTTTTGTGTGCTGGGGCTGGGCCTATTTGGCACTGCCTATAATCCCCGCAGTGCAGGAAGCTGAGGCAGGAGGATTGGAGTTCAAAGCCAGCCTCAGCAACTTAGCGAGGTTCTAAGCAACTCAGTGAGACCCTGTCTCACCATAAAATACAAAACAGTGAGAAACTGATGTGACTCCATTTTTGAGAAACCAGCCTCTACCTCAGAGCAAAGCCTGTCCAAGGAAGGGGGCGTGGCCCTTGTCCTTAGAAAGACCCACAGAGCACTCCTAGGCACATACCCACCCTGCTGAGTTGTTTATCTACAAATAACAGGAGAGATCTGCAGCACCAGGTGTCCCTTGCCGCAGTCCGGCTGCAGCAAAATAGCCTGGGGGTGACGAACAACTTGTGTACATTGATACAGCAGGAGTAGGAGCCATTTATTGTAGGACAGGAGGTATATATATACATTCCACACAGCTTATCTTAATTAACATAAACTAGATACAGCAGTCAACCAATAAGGAATCTCCACACTTAATGGCTCGCTGGCTTTACTTCACAAACCACTCCCCCTGGAAAAATGCCAGGCGCCATCCTGACTTGTTTACAGATGAAAGACTCCAGCCCCATAACCTGAGGCCTTGTTGCGAAAGTAAAAGTATGCAATAAACAGGCACAAGTACCGGATGAGCTTATCCTATAACCGGTTGAGAAAGAGCACTGCACCCATATCTCAGGACATACTTGAGCTAACAGGAACAGATAAGCAGGAACAGAAAGAATGGAATGTAACCCTGTAGGTTTTCCGAGAACGTATAGCGAAAAACGAGTTTACCCTAATGCTGGATTCAAAAGAACTAATGAGATACCTGTTAGTGTGCTAGGCGGGAAACAGCTCCCCTCTCCCTATAAAAGAACTGTACCCCAAAGCCCGGTGTGCCAGTTCACCAAAGCTTCGGCTGAGGTTTTGCTGTGCACCCGCAGGCGCCTGTGTATTAATAAACTTGCCTCTTGCTTTTGCAGCCAGTGTGACGCGTAGTTCTCTTTTGGACGGGGGATTTGAGGGTCTTTCACAGACTCTAACAGTCCCTGACTCAGTCAGGCTAAGTGGGGACACATAGCAACCCCCTAGCAACCACCAATCAGCATGAGACAGGGAAATACCTGGGATGCCAGATGACCTCCCAGTAGTTTATGGTGGTTGATAACATGTTGGGAAACCACGTAGTTCAGCACGTACTCACCTCATGGCTTAAATCAATCAGTTCAAACGAATCCCCTCTTGTATTAGCCAATCACCCCTACCCAACTTGCTCCCGCCAGTGAATGTGCTAATCATGTTTTAGAGCTATTTTATGATTTTCCCATGGTGTGTGATGATGATACCGCTGTTGACCGGTGACGAGTCCTTGCTTCCCCGATGTTGAAGAATAACACCAAAGAAGCACGCCGAGGCAAGGTCAGAGTAGAAATTAGAAGTTTATTAAAGGACAGCAGAAAAGACTTCTCCCGGAGGAAGAAGGGGACCCAAGAGGTGGAATCCGTGGAAGTGCAGTTGTCTCTCCTTTTTATAGTTTTGCTGATGAAGGGGGAAGGGTTGGGACACAGGTGGGCCAAACAAGTAACCTGGGCAGGAAGGACTTCATTATCACTTCTTTGGGATGGGCTATCTCCAAATCTGTTGGGGCTGTTATAGGGTGGACTTTGGCCTAGGGCCTTTCCGGGACTTCATTAACATTCCATGAGTTGTCCTGGGTTTCCCCGGAATCATTCTCAGCATGGCCTCCATTTTAGATTTCACTCGGTATTAGGCCCGATTTACCTAACTACACTGACTACCTAACTTTAAATCTGGCTTCAATGACTTGCTAAGAGATGCTATGATGTATGTGGGGGTCCCTGCCTTCCCCAAAGAGTGTATAAAACTGCTGCAAACCCTAGCCTCGGGGCCTCTCGGCGTCACCAGTTGCTGTGCGTGAGGAGGAATGAGCTAGCTCGCAATAAACACCTCTTTGCTGCTTACATCGATCTCGGTCTCTGGTGGTCTTTTGGGGGTCCCCGAACTCGAGCATAACAATAGGGCTGGGGATATGGCTCAGTGGTCGAGTGGCCCTGAGTTCAATCCCTAGTGTCCCCCTACCACCACCACCAAAAAAAAAGTAGTAGTGTTAGGGATGGTGGTGTAGCTCAATGGAAATGTGTGCGTTTCGTATGCACCAGGCCCTGGGTTCAATCCCTGGCTTTCAGGAGGGGGAGTAGCGCTAATGGTGGAACTTTAGGTAGACAAGTGTAAACTGTAGGGTAGATATTTCCTGAGGCTTTGCGGTTTATAAATGACCCCTGGACAGGTAGCAGTGAGATGGGGTGGTGGTTAGAAATGCAGAATCTCAGGCCCTGCCCGGACCTACTATTCAGACGTTGTGTTTCAACAAAACCCTCATATTACTGAAAGCTCAGTTCTTGTCCCTGATGCCAATCCAATAATGAGGACATGATTTTGAGAAAAAGGAAAAAGAAGTCTTATTGCTTTGCTAGCAAAGGAGAAGGCCAGGGCACTCCTGTCCCAGAGGCTGTGGCTCTTCTGTCCATCGGGGGAACAAGGGGTTTTAAGGAGGTGATTCAAAGGCTACCTTCCACGCGCTCTCTGGCTAGACTTGTACTTCCCTTGTTATCTTGTTATCTTTCTGAGAGACTTTTGTTCCTGGGGTGGGTTGTGTGCTCCAGCACAGCCAGGATGGCCCAGAGAACCCAGACGTGTTAACACTATCCATTTCATCTGCAAGGAAAACACGCTCTAAAAAGTAGGGAGAGGCTGCCAAGCAAGGTGGTGCCCGCCTGTCATCCCAGCAGCTCTGGAGGCCAAGGCAAGAGGATCGCATGTTCAAAGCCAGCCTCAGCAACTTAGCCTAAGCAACTCAGCAAGACCCTGTCTCAAAATAACATATAAAAAAGGACTGGGGATGTGGCTCACTGGTTGATCACCCCTTGGTTCAATCCCTATACCAAAAAAAAAAAAAAAAAAAAAAAGAAAGAAAGAAATTAGGAAATCAGGGAGGCTCTATGTGTATGGCTACAGGCAAATTTCCTACAGGTGCAACACCGGCTTACCTTGCCAAGTCTTCCTCCACTCCACAAGCTCCTTGCTAATTTGCCCCACAGAAACACACCTCCGATGAGGGCCACCAGTGGTGACTATGAGGAGCCCATTGATCTATTTTTACATTTGTATGATTCATTTCTAATAAAAATAGCTTAAGATCAATCTGCTGCTGGTGGGCTCCATTTTCATAATAAAGGAAGCAAACTCAGTGGCTGCCCTTCTAATAACTCCCTTCTTACGTCAAAAGGACCCCCTCTGGAGTTGGCTGATCCATCCAACCCTGCACAGACGGGTTGATCTTTTTTTGTTTTGTTTTCTGGCCCTGGAGATCAAACTCAGGTCCTTGTAGATAAACTCTACCACTGACCCACATCCCCAGCCCCTGAACTGGTTAATCTTACTGGGAAGCAATACCTTTTTGTAAGTCGGAGAAGATAAAGCTAAAACAAATGCCAAGAATGTTTTATCTGATATAAGGAGGCTGATTCACAGTGGGGTAAGGAGAGGGAGCATGGGAGGAATAGATGAGGGGGTGGGGAGGGGAGGGGAGGGGGCAGGGCAATGATGGTGGAATGGAGGCTGAGGCAGGAGGATCTTAGTGAGGCCCTATTATTATTATCCAAAGTCCATGTATGAAGACACGAATTGGTGTGAAGATACTTTGTACACAACCAGAGATATGAAAAATTGTGCACTATATGTGTAATAAGAATTGTAATGTATTCTACAATTGTCCTATATAAAAAATTAATAAAATTGTCCTATTTTTTATTGTCCTATATGAAAAATTAATAAAATAAAAAATATCTTCCTGTATAAAATACATTTTATTCACAAACAGAGTGGTATTGAGATAGGGATTTAGGATAAAGAGAGAAAAATACTGAATCTTAAAGGAAATACCTACAAGCCACAGCAATGCAGAAAGTACAGTGGCCCGCCCTGAGCAGAACACCCTTGACCTGTGTCCTTGGAAAATGAGGGAAATTACACAAGTGCAGGAAAACTGGTGAGAAATTGTCCAGTTCCACCTGGCTTCACCTCCAGCCGGGCCCCTGATACAGCCCTTCTACAGACATTGGACCCCCAGCCCAAGGCAGGACGGCTTCTCACTCTCCGGACAGCCTGTGTCCTCCCTTGAATGTGTATCTACTTTCCTAAATAAACCTCTGTCTGGCTTGTGCCAAAATTCTTTTCCATCCTGGGTGCCAAGAACCCCCCTGGTTCTGAGTCCAGTTCCCCACCTCCTCCGGGAACTGCTTGGCCCTTCTCCAGAGACTTCGCCTCTCTGGGGACATCTTGAACTGGTTAGTCTTCCTCACCCCTTCATCCACGAGAAAACAGAAAAAGCCAAATTACTAGAATTGGGTGCCATTCTACAACAGCCAAAACAAACTATTTTTGTTTAGATTTTAAACAAAAATAAACCACTTTAAATAAACAAAAGTAAACCAGGGTGGCAAATCACACCTGAGAAACACAAATCTTCTCTGGAAAATACAGGCCTCAACTAATTACCAGAATATGATTTCCAAGGAATATGAGCTCCCAGCAAACATATCTCAGAAAACAACCTATAAGCATAAAGCTAGAAACCCTGAATACTATTCTTTTTTTGGCAGGGGTGGGGTCGGGGGTGGGGGTGGGTGTCGGTTACTGGAGATTGAACTCAGGGGCACTGGGCCCCTGAGCCACAGCCCCACTGAGCTGCAGCCCCAGCCCTATTTAGAGACAGAGTCTCGCTGAGTTGCTTAGTGCCTTGCTTTTGCTGAGGCCGGCTTTGAACTCCTGGCCTCAGCCTCCAGAGCCTCTGGGATTACAGGCATGTTCCACCTTGCCCGGCCTGAATAATATTCTTTTAATGAAAACATATTGATCTATAGATTCAATGTGATCCTTACCAAAACCTCAGCATACCTTTTTGAAGAAATTGACAAGTTGGTTCTAAGACCAATACGGAATTGCTAAGTACATAGAAGAGCCAAGATTCTTGAAAAAGAAAGGCAAAGTTGAAAACAATTGCATCAGCTGATTTCAATCCCGATTATAAAGCCAAAGTGATTAAGACAGTGTGACATTGGTATAAGGACAGATAGGCTAATGAACTAGAATAGAGAGTTCAGGAAACCCCCGTATATGTGTAAAGGTAAAATTTCTAAGCTGATTCTAAGCTGCAAAAGCCTGAGTTAAAGTGTAAAAGACTGGGCATTGTAAAGTTTCTAAATTGCAAGGCCTGGGCTAAAAAGTAAAAGACCAGGTATTGTTAAAATTCCTCTGCTACCCCCGGAACCTGTAATCCCTGTAGCTGTTAGGACAATACGCGAACTGCCCAGTAAATATTTCCACTGATTCCCTGGTTGTTTAATAGCTAAGGGCTCTGAGTAGCTTGGCACGTAGGCATCCAGGCCCCAAAACCAATCAGTTTGAATATGTACCCCGCTTAGGAGTGACCAATCACCCCTGCCCAGCCTGTTCCCGCCAACGAATGTACTAATCATGTCTCAGAGTTGTTGTTCAATTTTCCCCGCGCCTCATGATGATTTGTTCTGATGTATGCAAAGCCCCCCACCCTCTCCAAAAAGTGTACTTAAGCTCTGCTTGACCTCTGCTCTGGGCTCTGGGTTGCTCTCCCTTCCTGAGTGAGCCTTGAGCCCCAGCATGCTGGCTCAATAAACTCCTCTTGCCAATTGCATGAAGCCAGTCTCTTGTGTGGTCTCTTTCTCTGACGCTCCGCCGGACCCTTACATATGGTCACAGTCACCTCCTTCCTAACTGCGGTTCCAAAGCACTCCCACCCACATCTTTCCTGGTTCCTGGTGGCACCCAACACTGTTCACCCCTCTGATCTCCTGGGACGGTGACTCTTCTCCTCTGAGATGCCACTCTATCTGCATTTCCCAGATGCCCCATCTCAGCCTCCTTTTTTCTGTTACCGGCTTCGGTGGTCAGCAAGCACTTTCTGTAAAGGGTCAGACAGTAAATGTTTTAGGCTTTCTGGGTCCCGGCTCCCCTCCACAGGTATCCTTCTTTGTGCGTTTGTCGAGGATGCTTTAATCCCTTTGCAATGTAGCAGCCACTCTAGTTGACCCTGAAGGTGAGGCTTCAGGCCTGTGGTGGCCCTTCCTTCTCTCTCTCCCACCCACCTGGAACCCAACTGCCTAAAAAGCAATGTCCTTCTCATGAATGGATTGTTCCTTTTTTTATTTTTAATTCTAACTAAAATCTTAGTTGTACAGGGGCTGGGTGGTGGCTCAGTGGTAGAGCACTTGCCTAGCATGTGTGAGGCACTGGGTTCAATTCTCAGCACCACATATAAATAAATAAAATAAAGGTCCATTGACAAAAAATATTATAAAAAATCTTAGTTGTACAAAATAAATATTCGTAAAATAACAAATGTTGACCATTTTTAAGCATATTAAGGGATTCTCAATTTCACTCCCAAGGGAAGACAAGTCAGGCAGAACCACAAGATGTGATTTTTAAATTTTCTTCTTTTTTTGGTATCATGGATTGAACCCAGGGGTGCTTAACCACTGAACCACATTCCCAGTACTTTTTTTTTTTTTTTTTTTAATTTTGAGACAGGGTCTTGCTAAGGGCCTCACTAAGTTGCTAGGCTGGTTTTGAACATGTGATCCTCCTGCCTCAGCCTCCCGAACTGCTGGGATTATAGGCCTGGGTCACCATGTCCGGCTAGATCCCGTACATTTAATCGCTTCCTAAAACGAGTGTCACCCATGTGTGCGCCCCTACGCCTACGCACGCAGACCTCCTTATCACCATCTGGAGCCTAAGTTGAAAGCTCTAAAATAATTGAGATGCATCTTCTGAGACAGGGAGCATGACCTGAGGGATCAGTGCCAGACCGGGTAGGAGGCCCGGATTCAAGTTCCAGTTCTGGCAGTGGCCATAGATCTTGGGACCACAAGGAACCTTGGGGCTGTTTGCTCATCAGCCAAGGATGGTGTAGGATTACACAGCATTTAAGGTCCCTTGGACCTCCACTGTTCCACCTATTTCTGTCTGTCTATCCGTCTACGTATCTATGCACCTATCTACCCATCAATGCTATTGGTGATTGACCTTTATTTTATTTTATTTTATTTAGATGTTGATGAACCTTTGTTTTATTCACTTATTTATATTTGGTGCTGAGAATCCAACCCAGTGCCTCACACATGCTAGGCAAGCACTCTGCCACTAAGCCACAACCCCAGCCCCATGATGTTAACAATTTTAAGGGGAGTAAAAATTGTCTATGCATAAGAAAATTATTCTAATGATATGAAAGAATACACCTCTCACCCATGAAGCACAGGGCTCCAGCTTCTGCCCACCACGGCAATTCCAACCATTCCGTTGTATGTATGTATGTTGCCCCTCCTGCCTTCTTCCATGGAACCATCTAGAAATAGTTCTGCTAGGTGATATGCAATGTGCGTTTTGCATTTTAATAGATAGGGATAAACTGTCCATCAAAGACGACAACACAGTTCTCCAATTCTTCATCAGCGCCTTAGGGCATCAGACTCTTTCATTTCTGTTATTCTGCAAGATTTAAAAAAAAAAATCTACCAGGTGTTGAGAGACTGAGAGAAACACTGTCTCTAAATAAAATATAGAAAGGGCTGGGGCTGGGGCTCAGGGGTAGAGCGCTCGCCTGGCATGTGTGGGGCACGGGTTCAATCCTTAGTGCCACATAATAAATAAAGTTATTATGTCCAACTACAAATAAAAATATGTATAAAGGGGAGGGGGCTGGAGATGTGGCTCAGTGGTTATGTGCCCCTGGGTTTAATCTCCACTACCTAAATAAATAAATTATATATATATATATATATATATATATATATATATATATATATATATGGTCTGGAGTCAAACTGCTTGGATTTCAATTTGGGTATCATGGATTATTAGCTTTGAAAACTTGGGCGGGCAGCTTAACTTCCCTAAATTTCAGTTTCTCCTTCTGGAAAAGGAGGTAACCATTAGCCTACACTCCCCAGAGAGTGATGGAAATGGGCATTCCACCCATTGCATTGCCCTGGGCCTGCAATCTGACATACTGGAAATATGTTACCAGTTCTTGCTGTCATTGCCTAGAATTGGACTTTCTGATCACAAGCATATTTGGCTTTTCAATTTTCATAGCTGCTGCCAATTTCCTCTAAAAACAAAGCAAGGTGCATGTGCCCCAGGAACAACCTTTGACTCCTGCCCTTAAAAAAAGTGGACCTTGTGGTGCTTTACCACTGAGCCACATCCCCAGTCCTATATTGTATTTTATTTAGAGACAGGGTTTCACTGAGTTGCTTAGTGCCTCGCTGTTGCTGAGGCTAGCTTTGAACTCAGCCTCCAGAGCCCCTGGGATTATAGGTAAGCGCCACCGTGCCTGGCTATATCCCCAGTTCTTTTAATTCTTTTATTTTGATAAAGGGTCTCACTAAGTTGCCTACGCTGGCCTACAACTTGTGATCTTCCTGCCTTGGCCTCTGAGTCTCTGGGATTACAGGTGTGTGCCACCTTGCCCAGGGGTGGCAAGACATTTTATTGTTTGCCATTTATATTACTATTACACCCAATTTGTTCCTCTGGTTTGCCTCTTTTCCATTTTTTAAAATGTGTCTTTAGTTGTTGATGAACCTTTATTCATTTATTCATATGCGGTGCTGAGAATCAAACCCAGTGCCTCTCACCTGCTGGGCGAGTGCCCTACCATTGAGCCACATCCCCAGCCCTGACCTCTTTTCCTTTTGAGTTTTTCTTTTCTTTCCAGCTCTTTGTGGACCTTTAGACTATTAAGCCTTAGTCAAAATATATGATGTCAATATTTTATTTTAGCCTATCATGTGTCTTTTAGCTTTTTAAAATGCCTTTTGCCGTATAGAAGTTTATATTTTACTCTATAATCAAATCTGTCCAATTTTGGACTGGGGGTGTGGCTCAGTGGCAGAGCACATACGTAGTAGTAGTTGTGCAGCCCTGGGTTCCACTCCCCGCACAGAAAGAGAAAAAAATGGATCCAAAGAATTATGATCAAATATTCCATAACAACTGAAAAAATTACTTTCTAAGAGAGACAAATAAAAATAGCTCGGTGAGTAGAAGGTGGAGACTTGGACACACGTCTAACTCGGGTTGTGCCAGGAGAGCGAGCCTGTGACCCGATGACTCCATAAACTGCTGGGCTTGGTTCCTCCCCAGTTCTTCTTGGTTCCTCCCTAGCTTCTAGGACTCAAGGTCAGAGGAGCTCTGGTGGGAAGAGGAAAGAGAGCCATGAGGATTGTCTTGTTGCTTCAGTTTGATGTTTAAATATCGCATCCAAAAATTCTGGCTTTTGTGTTAAACCCAAAGCCAAAAGGTTTACAAGATGTGTCCTGACCTGTGCCCCCCCACCACCACCCCTCATGCCACGCTCATCTGTACCCAGTGCCTTGGGGTGCTTTGTGTCTTTAAAAAATCCAAGTGGAAGTCCTAAACCCCAGGACTGCAGAATGTGACCATATTTGGAAATAGAGTCACTGCGGAGGTAATTAGTTAAATTTGGATGAGGTCATACTGGAGAAGGGTGGGGGCCTCTTTAAGATGATGGGCGTCCCTATAAAAAGGGGAAATTTGGATACAGGGAGAGAAAGCCAGGTAAAGACCAGAGTTCTGCTGCCACAGGCCAAGAACACAGTGGGTTGCTGGCAAGCCACCAGAAGCAAGGGGGAGACAAGGAACAGACTCACACCCACACCCAAGGCACAAGCCAACCCTGCCCACTCCTGTATCTTCACCTTGCAGCTTCCAGACCCATGAGAGGACAGATTTTCTATGTTGATCCACCAGTTTCTGGCACCTTGTTAAGGCAGCCCTAGCAAATTGACGTCCCCATGTCCCTGTCCCTTCTGAACTGCACTCAGACATTACTTGGAAGCAGTTCTTGGCCCAAGAGTCTGGACTGCTCATCATTCCCAGGAGCTAACATGGCGTAACCCTGGCCCTCCCAAGGATACTGGTGGACGTAGCTGTTGCCCCACCCTGTATCCTATTAAAGGTATTAAAATGTATCCACATCCCCAATTAAATATCATTTTGTGGTGTACTTTCGAAAGAGTTTGTTTTACAGTGTTTTGAAAATTGACTAGGAGTAATTATCTCCATTTATAATTGTTTAGATCAGCAATAATTATGTAGACCTGAGATGGTAGGAAAGTGAAAAAAAAAGTCTAGTTTACAAATTGTTTTCAGATGTGATGTGATGACTTTTATAGCTACTAAGGGACCTTGCACGTGGTTGACATTATGTTCCGTTTTACAGACACTTTGTAAATATCTACTTGATATTGTCATCTTCTTTTCATATTTTGGGCGTGATATATTTTTTTAGGACTCAAATGTGTTTATAGTTGTGGGGAAAAGCTTGTGGGCACCAAACTCCTTCTTGTGGTAACTAAGGAATCTCCCCCAGCACCCTGAGCTGATCTGTTTTTGTTTTTTGGTGGGGCTGGGTATAGCAGTGCTGGGGATGGAAGGGGTGGGGGGCTCTACCCCTGAGCTCCACCCCCCCCCCAGTCCTTATCTGGGTTGCACTTTCTGTGCGACTGTTATTTCTTTCTGTTTTTCTTACAAACTTGGGCATCCTTGAGGATCAGTCTCCACCTTCCCTCTCTTTGTCTCCCACCCAGCCCAGTGTCTGCCTCGCAGCTGGCGTCCAGCAGACTCATTTCATGAACAAATGAGCAATCATGCACAAAGTCAACCTTTAAAAGTAACTAAGTGTGGCAACAATTAATGTCATACTTTAAAGATGCAATGAAGAACTGAAAACGAGACAAAGAAAAACCCAGGACGGATGCACGTTTACGTCTGATGATATTTATAGTATGTACGACATTAGAAAAGTAAAGCCACATTTTACATGATGGGGACCAAAGCATTGCCATTTTGCTCTTCCTACAGGAGAGCAGTGGGTGTTGATTGTTGGTAGGTAAGAGGTAACTGGTCTACCTGGGCTTCCATCTCACTTGGCCTTTCTCCCAGGCTGTGGCCCAAGGCAGTGAGTCTTGGATTGGGCCAAGTTGAGGGTTCAGAATCAACACTAGAGCGTACAGGGTGAGGTGGCTCAGGACATGGTGGCCCGTGCACGCAACGCCAGCAACCAGCAGGCGAGTTGCCACTAATGACAGTGTAGGCTTTGTGTGCTTCTTCCTCACACTGGTGAGGACCCCATGTTCCCATCATCATTCTCCCCATGCTACTTAGGAAATGGGGAATACAGAGGTGAAGCTGCCAGGCATGATGGCCCAGGCCTATGACCCCAGCGACTCTGGAGGCTGAAGAAGGAGGTCAACAAGTTCAAGGCCAGCCTCAGCAGTTTAGTGAGGTCCTGTCTCAAAATTTAAAAACTAAAAAGGGCTGGGGATGTAGCTTAGTGGTAAAAGACCGCTGGGTTCAATCCCCAGTGCCAAAAAATAAATAAATAAAAATTAAAATGAGGTGAAGTTGAGGCTAAGGTGAAGGTCTCACCACGGAGGATTGCCAACCGAGGATGGGGCATTTGTGTGGTCAGAGCTCACTCTGCTAGTTGCCACCGCCATTCTGGCCAGTTGTATTTGTGCATCTAGCATTAGAGTATGTTATCCTGTCTCTGTATCATAAGTTGTTTTTCTGGTTTTATTTTTTCTTTGTTTTTGTTACCAGGAATGGAACCCAGGGGTGCTTAACCACTGAGCCACATCTCCAGCCCTTTTTATTTTTATTTTTAAAATTTGAGACAGGGTCTCACTAAGTTGCTGAGGCTGGTTTTGAACTTGCAAACCCTCCTGCCTCAGCCTCCCAAGTTGCTGGGATTACCGTAGTATGCCCCTGTGCCCAGCTTCTAGCCTTTCCCATGGAAGATTATGAAGGTAGTGATTATTTATCAGATCAACCAATTTTGATTGAGGGAAGCACATCATCGTCTTCACATTCATTTCTCTTATAATTTCATTGCAATATTTATGTGAGGGCCTGAACTGCTTGAATCAAGAAATTCTCTGTTGGGCTGGGGATGTGGCTCAAGCGGTAGCGTGCTCGCCTGGTATACGTGCGGCCCGGGTTCGATCCTCAGCACCACATACAAAGATATTGTGTCCGCCGAGAACTAGAAAATAAATATTAAAAAAATTCTCTCTCACTCTCTCTCCTCTCTCTTTAAAAAAAAAAAGAAATTCTCTGTTAAATATATTAAACCTTTAAATGGTGCTTATTCTGTGCTAGGCACACTGTCACTTGCTGTGTATGCATTGACTGTGTATGCGCTTGAGGCAGGACTGCAGGCCTGAGCCATGCGGGTGGGAGATGTTTCCCCCATGTGCAGGTCTTGGCCTGCACAACCATCTGCGGGGGCCCTGCCTATATCCCTTAACATTCCCATGTTACAGATGGAAAATGAGAAACTGTCTTAGTTCAGGGTTTAATGATAACTACATAATATTATCCAAAGCTTAATAAAATGATATTTAATTAGTTTGGTTGAAAAGGTGGGTGTGGAATGGTGGGTGATTTACACTATCTGAAAAGTGTATGCATTATAGGATTATTGAAGTGCATGAATTATGGAATTATTTCTAAGGAAATTTGTTCTAGTGAGGTAGAAGAAATTTTTAAAAATAGGCAGAAAGGAGACAAAAGGAAGGAAAAGGAAAATGTAAATTTAATCTGGAAGGTTTGTGCTGAAGTTCATCTCTTTACTGCCCGAGCCCGTTTTTTTCTCTTCTAGGCCTGTTGCTTCCAAATTTCTGGGAAATCTACAAGTCTTCACCGATAACCAATTTTCTTTTCTTTTCTTTTTCTTTCTTTCTTCTTTTTTTTTTAATTTAGAGACAGGGTCTCTCTAAGTTGCTTAGGGCCTTACTAATTTGCTGAGGCTGGGTTTGAACTCAGGATCCTCCTGCCTCAGCGTCCAGAGCTGCTGGGATTATAGGCATGGGCCACTGTGCCCAACTTCACTCATGATCTGAAAGTTACCTGCAATTTGCCCACTTAGGAAAATTGCCCTTGTGCACTGTTAATTAGCCCACTGATATATGTATTTTTAGAATCTATTGAACAAAGATACAAAGTCTATAATAACACTTCCCCAGAAACTGATGATCTAGGTTACTTTTGCCAATGTTATCTATTGATCAGATAATGGAGAGGGAGTTAACCTGTGGTCTGGAGAGTGACCAGACCACAGAGAACCATCTTGCGATCACCAGATTGATGCCATCCATACATACCTTCCCATGCCACCCTTACCACATTTTCTTTAAAAAAGAGCAAGGGGACCCTAAAAGCATCTCTCCTTCTCAGGTGGCCCACATTCTCCCTTGAATGTGCGCTCCTTGCTTTCCCAGATAAATCTCTGTGCCTCCATATCCCACATGTCTAGAAATGATTCCCTATGACGTTTGTCAAGGACTCCCTGGTCCTGAGTTGTGATCCCTCTCTCTGGGGCCTCCTCAGACCCCCTCTGGTGACACCAGGACATTAAACTACATTTATCCAATTAGTTAAGTACTACAGTAGTGAAGGATTGCCATGGTCTTTTAATAAATGTTGACGTCTCACTTATAATCAGAACGATCCATGCACCCAAATCCTTGAAATTAAAAAGGAACTGCCCTAATTTAGGCAGCTAAATATGCTTCCTTAGAAGTCTTCATAATTTGCTTTCTAAACAATTCCTTCTTAAATTAATCAGATTTGCCCAGCATCGTGGCACATGCCTATAATCCAAGGCTCGGGAGGTTGAGGCAGGAGAGTCGCAAGTTCAAGTCCAGCCTCAGCAATTTAGCAAGGCCCTAAGCAATTTAGTGAAACCTTGTCTCAAAACAAAAAATTAAAAGAGCTGGGGAGGGGGGCACTGGGATTGTGGCTCAGTGATAGAGCGCTGGACTAGCATGGGCGGGGCCCAGGTTTGCTCCTCAGCACCACATAAAAAAATAAAGGCATGTGTTGTGTCCATCTACACCTAAAAAGAAATAAATATTAAAAAAAAAAGAGCTGGGGTGTGGCTCAGGAGTTAAGCATGCCTGGATTCAATCCCTAGTACCCCACCCCCAAATTAGATAGACTTCACCACATTCCAAAGGAATGTATTACACTTCAGAATTGAGGTCAACCTCCTAAGGTGTGATAATATCAAAAAGGGCTGCATTCAGGAGACTCCAGGCAGGAACTTCAAGAGAAAAACATCTCTAATCCCCCCCCCCCCCCCCCCCCCGCCACCCCGCCCATCTCTCTTTATTTATGCAGAGCTGGGGACTGGCCTTTCATACAGCAAGTGCTCTATAAACCTGGCTCATACCTGTCATGTGCAAGGCCTTGGGTTCCATCCCCAGAATGGCAATAAATAAATAAACAGGTTTGCAACTAAGTTAACAGATTATTTTTGTCTAGTTTCTAGAATTTACTGCTTCCTTAAAACACCCGCGCACACACACATACTCCCTCCCACACAGAGAATTCCAAGTAAATTTTTCTCTGAGTACATTAATTTAGCAAGGATAAATTAATATTTATTATTACATTGTGCTGCATAATGTTTTAAGCCTCTTCTTGGCCTTTACTGTGCACTAGAATCACCTGGGGTTCTTGTTACCCCTCAGAGTCTTATTCTGTAGGTCTGGGGTGGGGCTAGAGAATCTGCATATCTAAAAACCTCCCAGGAAAGTCCTGGCTGGTGGTGTCAAATTGACTTTATGGTCCAAGCTGGATGGAAAATCTATTATTTACCAGATCTGGGTCCTGAGACAAGGTCTTTAGCCCCTCTGTGGCTTTAATTTCCTCATCTGCGAAAATGAAGTAATGATAACAGGGTATATGCCATAGGATTAGATTAGTTAATACATGTAAAGCAATTCAAGCAGGGAAAAAAATGGGTATCATACCACACATATGGCTGCAAATTGCTTTTTTTTTTAAATTTAGCAATATATCCTGGGCATCTTTCCATGTCAGTAGAATAAAATCTACCCCATTTCCTCTAACAGTTACATAGTATTCGACAATGAGATGTATCTTGATTTGCTTCATTCAGATGGATTTTTTTTCATTTTTAAAATAGTGGTAAAATAAGCATAGTATAAAGATTCACCCTTTAACCATTTTTAGCTCTAGCTCGATGGTATTAAGGAAGTTCACACTGCTATCCAGCCATCAGCCCCATCCATCGCCAGAACTTTGTATGTCATGCAAAGGATTCCCCATCACCCCAAGTCCCTGGTCACCTCCATTCTACTTTCTCTCTGAATTGGCCTATCCAGGTCCCTCCTGAGATCATACAGATTATCCTTTTGTTCATTCGGTGGGTTTTGAAGGTCAAGCAGTTCTTCCTGTAGAAACTGAACTCTGGATCCTGGAATTTTAGAGGGGCTGGCTGTTGTCCTGCATTTGGCCTAGGTAAGGAATCAGGTCTGAGCTGCTGGCCTTTTATGGCCATTTGAGACATGCAACCTCTGCAGACTTCAGACTCTGAAATTACTGAAAAACAATGGTCACTTTGATTCCCTGAGAACCCACTTTAGGCCAGGACTATACTGAGAGTTCTGTGAGGCTGGAAAAATAAAACCCATTTTATGGACACAGAAATTGAAGATCAGCAGGGTGGGATGGTAATCTCCTGTAATCCCAAACTCAGGAGGCTGAGGCAGGATGACTGCAAATTCAAAGCCAGCCTCAGCAATTTAGGGAGTCCCTAAGCCACTTAATGAGACCCTGTCTCTAAATAAATATACAAAAAGGGCTGAGGATGTGGCTTAAGTGATTAAGCACCCCTGGTTTTAATTCATAGTCCCCCCCCAAAAAAAAAGAGTGTCCCAATCAGATCAGAGTGGCCCAATCATGTGTCTGCTGTTACTTAGGGAAAGGAGCAGATTTCAGATAGGACTGGTTTCAAAGCCCAGGCCCCTTCCTTTAACTAGTAATCTGGCAGAGGAAAAAGCAATCATTTCCAGCACTTTCCAATAACATTTTGATCCGTATAGGTGGAACTTTTTAAGCAAACCAGCTCATGGAAGGTTGAGATAGCCATCCCAAAACAACTGGGGTATTTGTTAAACAAAAGAACTCATCACAGAAACTCCGTTTGAAGGCAATCTTCTCATTTTTTTTTTTCTTAAACTCAGTTTCTCAGATAAAGAACATTTCAGCCCTTTGTGTGCTGGAGAATAGATTCACACTGTCTGCTCCGGGCCCAGCCTCCTTTATAACAGGTTCCTTCCTCCTGGGGAGAGTGTGTTGATGTAGAATGGAAATCCAGCAATCAAAAGACCAGGGGCACAGCCACAGCCCTTCCTGGGGCTAACCCCGTCCTGAGCACGAAGCCCGTACCTTGGACACAAGGGAGGGACCACAGCACTGGAGACCTGAGCCGTCCCTGAGCCGCGGAGCCAGGGTCACAGCGCTGGTTTGATTCCTTAAGGTCTCGCTGGGCAACCAAAGGGCGTTCGAGCGCGCACACAGGCGTGTCCAGCTATTTACGGAGCTGATTCAGATGTTCCACTTAAAAAAAAAATCTTTGAATTTGACGGGAAAACCCTCTAGAGACGGCCACAGCCGACCCATCTAAACATTGCCCCCTCCCGGGCGAGCTGTCTTTCGCCTTTTGTTTTTGCCCAGGGGCAAGGGCGCAGTGTGGGCTCCGTCGCCCGCGCACGTGCTGGGCTCGTCCTCCTGGGCGGCTCACGTGTCGCTGGAAGCCCACACGCATTCCTCCTGCTCCCACCCCTTCCAGGAACCGCTCCGCCAAGTGGAACCGCGCTGTCACGCCGCCAGCAGCCGGGGGCGGGGCGCTGCGCTGCGCTGCGCGGCGACTGTGCGCGGGCAGGCGACGCTCTGGGTCCGGTGGGGGACGTCAGCTCGGGGTGATTAGGCAAAGCCTGCTAATGTGACTCGAAGACGCCGCAGCCCAGAGTCACACTCTTATTAGTGTCACGAACATCAACGAGAGAAAACAAATAATGACAGTATCCACAGGGACTCCGGGAAGTTACACTCCCAGAAGGTCAAGATGTCCCACACTGGATGCTCCTTTTTCTGACGCCCCTGATTGAACCCAGGGGTGCATAATCACTGAGCCACATCCCCGGCCCTTCTTGTTTTTTTATTTAGAACCGGCGTCTCGCTGAGTTGCTGAGGCTGGCTTTGGACCCACAATCCTCCTGCCTCAGCCTCCTGAGCCACTGGGCTCCCAGGCGTGCACCGGGCCATTTGGTGCTTTTTAGTGACTGGGGGTCGAACTACTTCATATTTTTGCCACCATGATTAATATCCAACCTCTACATAGTTCCTAAGGATCTTACTATTAGATAAGCTTCTGATGTATTTTTATAAAAAGTCGGAAATTCAAGTCACATGCACCTCCTCCACACACTTAGTAGCTTTGAAAGATCCATGAGAAGCAACCCTTTAAACACTGGGTGCCATACAGTGAAGGCTGACGGCCCAGGACATTCTAGCAAATAGACATTGTCCTTTTTTTTTTTTTTTTTCAGTTGTAGATGGACACAGTACCTTTATTATATCTATTTTTAATATTTTTTTTTTTAGATTTAGGTGGACACAATATATTTTATTTTTATGCCGTGCTGAGGATTGAACCTAGTACCTCACACATGGTAGGCAAGGGCTCTACTACTGACCTACAGCCCAGCCCCAACATTACTCTTAAAGCAGCAAAGGCTGCTGATCTTTAGAACTACAATTCTGATTCAGAAGACCACCTTGACTTTTTTTTTGGGGGGGGAGGGTATGGGATGGTGATACTAGGGATTGAACTCAGGGGCACTCGATCCCTGAGCCACATCCCCAGCCCTGTTTTGTATTTTATCTAGAGACAGGGTCTCACTGAGTTGCTTAGAGCCTCACTTTTGCTGAGGCTGGCTTTGAACTCCCAATCATCCTGCCTCAGCCTCCCAAACTGCTGGGATTACAGGCATGCACCACTGCACCCAGCCACCTTGACTTTTGATCCTTTTCTTTCAATGGTTTGTAAATGTAATTACATCCATATTCAGTAAAAACCCCCTAAGTAATGGGGTTCGTATGATGCACAGGGTCCAGACACACAGGGATATAAGTCAAGCCCCCTCCTGGTTCACATGCAGGCCATTGACAACCCTCTGGGACAAGTGGAGTACATGGCGCACGCATTCTGGGATCCACTGTTCCGGACACACTGAGGTTCCCGTGAGTGCTGGATGACAGCTCAGTACATACTTAGGGAACACTTCCGTGCCACGCTTGCCCTCAAACCAAAAGAGTGAGCAAGAAAACAAGACACAGAGTCGCTAGTGGCCGCCCTGTCTGAAAAGGGTTCCCCACTTCCTGCTCCACCCGACGTGGTGTCCCTCCACAGCCTGGCTGGTTTCTGTCATAGACAGATGCAGGAAAGCCGCAATGAAGTCTATCTTTAAGGAACTTTCTAGTTCAGGAAGAAAAAAATACGTGCCTGTGTGCAAGAGCTAGAGATCAGCTCAAGGTCAGACAGAAGGAGAGCTGGGGCGTGGGCGCCACGGGCAGAGTGGGGGTGTGGGATCTTCAAAGGGAGAACACCATGGCTGGCCGGGGTGGGTGAGGGACCGCTGGGGAAGAAGGGACCTCGTGAGCTGGCCTTTGAAGGAAGCGCAGCACTGAACTGCCAAGGGGGGGAATGGGCATTTCAGACTGGAGAGCAGATGGCTCCAGAAGACGTGGAGGCAGGATGCAGACGCCCGGTGCTCGGCTCCTCCTCTCCTTCCTCCCCGGTGCTGCTTTTTTCTGTTGCTTCACACATTAGAGTTCATCCTGCAACTCCAGCTAATAAGCTGCAGATTTACCGAATAGCCACCCCACTTCATGCCATCTGTGCAGGGTATGTTTTGTGTCTTCTGTCATCGTTGGGGGAGAGGAAGGGAATCGTACTTAATGAGGGAAAACGACAACATTAAAGAGAAATGTGTTCCTTCTCTTCCTGAATGACTCAGTCCTGAAGAATGAGTTGGGGCACAGTGGGCCTGGTGTGGGGAGAGAGGGTGAGCTGTGGGGGGGGGGTCAGAGCCATGCATGATAGTGGGGGCCTCCATGCCAGGGGCCAGCCTGACATGGTGGGGCCAGAGCCCACAGGGTGAGGGGCATCCACACACAGGGTGCTCAACGTGTATGTCAGAGCCAGAGTGTGATGACAAAGGCATCCCTCCATGGGATATTGGTCTGTTTTCCATTGCTGCAATGAAATGCCTGAGGCTGGGAAATTTGTCAAGAACAGAGGTTTACTTAGCTCAGGGTTCTGGAGGTCTAAGCGCATGGCACTGGTTTCTGCTTAGCTCTGATGAGGCCCTTCTGGCTGCATCACAGCATGGCAGATGGCATCACGGGGGAAGTGTGGGCCAGGAGAGGTCACGTGACAAAGACAGGCAGCCGAGAGTGGGGAGGGACTGTCTTATTCTTTATATAACCACTCACTCTCAAGGGAACTAACTGGGTGCCACAATAAATACATTTATTCCTTGAGAGAACACACACCCCAATGACGTACTCAACTTCCATCAGACCCCACTCAGAAACTGTTCCACCACCTCTTAATGTCACCACGTTGAGCCAAGCTTCCAACACAGAACCTTTGGGGACATATTTAGACCCATATCCAAACCAAAGCGTGGGGCAGGTGAATGCAGTCATCAGAGCTGGGCAGAGGGAACGGCATCCAGGGGAGTGGACGGCCATGGAGGGAGGGGAGCAGCCAAATAAATCAGTGAACTCCTCATTGTCAGAAGATGAGGTTGCAGATGTGGAGAGGGAAGAAACCAAAATGGACTTCGTGATGTTAGAGTGAAATCAGATGGGTCACTATGAAATCAGGGTTTGGGTACTGGGGATTGAACCCAGGGCTGCTTAACCCCTGAGCCACATCCTCAGCCCTGTTTTGTATTTCATTTTGAGACAGAGTCTCACTGAGTTGCTGAGGTCCTCACTAAGTTGCTGAGGCTGGCTTTGAACTCTCAATCCTCCTGTCTCACCTCCTGAGCTGCTGGGATTACAGGTGTGCACCATGTCAGCTGGCATGAATCAAGGTTTTTAAGAAGAAAGATGATGGATGGGTAAATAGAAACATAAACATAAATGCATATGTGTATAGTGGCTGGCAGACTCCCTCTCAGATGGCCTGTGATTGCTCATTGTGGAAGACCTAGGACCACCTGAGCATCCACCCACTTGGTAAGTTGATCATATAAGAAACTTTTTCTTACACACCTCCTGGGACTTGTGCTTTTGACTGTGGATAGAGCCTGTGAGTAGCTTTCACCAAGCGAATAGACAGCAAAGGCAACAGGATGCCATTTCTGTGGTTCCGAAGCATAAGATGATGACATCCTCTTGCTGCTTTGATAAAGCAGGCTGCTGCATAGTGCGCTGACCTGGGGACAGGCCCTTGTGGCAAGGAACTGAGGGCAGCCTCCAGCCCACAGCAAGAACCTACCTCAGTTCAGCAAACCCACAGAGATCTGAATTCTGCCACTGTAGGAGCTTGGAAGAGATCTTTCCAGCTGAACCCCAAGGCAAGACCACAGCCCCAGCCGGCGCTTGGTGAAACATTGACACAAGGGACCCCACCAAGCCATGCCAGGGTCCAGACCCTCAAACCCCCTTATGAAAAAATAAGACAATAAATGTGCATTTTTTGTTTCAGGTTGTTAAATTTGGAACAGTCTGCGACACAGCCCCTGAGCGCTGGCGCGTGGTGTACGTGTTCTCCTGGGCTCCCCCGGGCAGGCCTGAGAGCAGCAATAACATCCAGATTTGGGCTTCAGATGCCATTCTTACCTGAAGGGAATCACACTTCTTTGGAGAGATGACCGAGTCCAGGACTGTAACCCAGAAAGTTCCAGATGAATAGGGAACACTTTGCTACCCTAGGGAGTGAGGACAGCTTAAAGAATGACGGGGACATGTCTGAAGGACAGGGAAGCCAGACAGAAGGGGCTCCCACTGACCTCGTCAGGGAGGATTTGAGCATCGAAGTAAATGATAATAGTAAAAGGATATAAGTCTATTGAATAAGAAAGCAAACCACAAGGCAGTTGAGCTATAAATAAATAAAGAAATCGGAAGTTTGATGAAGAATGGGCTATGGAGATCATTTCAAAGTGCCTTGCCAAAAAATGGGCTTTAATTGCAAAGAGGAAAAGAGTTACTTTGTAGTTACTGTAGACTGGCAGATAGCACCTTTATTAAGAGATCAAAGTTAACATGATTAGTAATGGGACACTCTGAAATCATGTGACACCTGATAGGACGCACTAGAGCACAGAGGCATTCCTGTGATTTTTCCTACCCGAGATGCATAACCTGAACCTACTGAAGAATAAATAGCAAGCTGGGTGTGGTGGGGCATGCCTGTATTCCCAGCAACTAGGGAGGCTGAAGCAGGAGGATGGCAAGTTTGAGGCCAGCCTCAGCATTTTAGTGAGATCCTCAGCAATGAAGGGAGACCCTGTCCCAAAATTTTAACATGAAAAGGTTTGGAGATGGAGCTCCATGGTCAAGCACTCTGGTTCAATCCCCAGGACTAAATAAATATATAGCAGACAAATCCAGATTAAGGGGCACTCTAAAAAATAACTGGCTTACATTTTTAAAGTATCAGGGTTATGAATGTCAAAGAGAGGCTGAGGAATTATTCCAAGGCCACAGAGGCATGACAATCAGCTCAGTGCAGGGATGTGGGACTGGATCCCGTGGCTGTCAATAATATTGTAGGGTAAATTGGCAAAATATGAACAGTGTGTGAAGATTAGATTGGTAGACACACAACAGTGTGTGCAGGAATTCCACAAAGGTAACACCTTCTATGTTCTGTCAGCAACTCCCTCTCAGGAGGCTCAGTTAAAATTGTCTTTGAACTATGTTTCCAAATTTTCTGTACCTTTGTGTTTGTTTTAAATTAAAAAAGAAACTGATGGTGGATTTAAAAGAAGAAATGCCAATCTAGTGATTCTAGTGATTCTCAAAATGTGCTCCCTAGACCACCAGCAGCAAGCCTGCAGCCAGGACCCTGGATGGAGATGCAAATTCTTGACCCCACATCCATCCTTCAGATGATTCTGATGCATTCTAAAGTTTGAGTACCACTGTACTGGTCCATTTGTTGAACATTTTAACATTTGAAAAGCCATTTCTTAGCCCAGTGTAACTCCACTATTGAACATAAAGATGGGTCTTTTAAAATTCTTATCCCTAATACATTATAAAGCTGACAAAGTTAATATGCTTAAAAAAGTAGAATAATAAATCTTTTTTAAAAAACTTATTTATTTATTTATTTTTAGGTGTAGATGGATACAACACAATGCCTTTATTTTTATGTGGTGCTGAGAATTGAACCCGGGGTCCCACCCGCCCGCGCTCTACCGCTGAACCACAATCCCAGCCCCATAAATCTTTAAAATTGTTTTGAAAAAAGATATATGGCCTGGGTATAGTGGTGCATCACTGCTTCGGATGCTGAGGCAGGAGGATAGCAAGCTCTAGGCTAGTCGGGGGAATTTAGCAAGAATCCAAGCAACTTAGTGAGGTAGTGTCTGAAGATAATAAAAAATAAGCAACTCAGTGGTAAAGCACCCCTGGGTTCAATCCCCAGTGCAATAACAAAGGAAAGAAAGAAAAAGTAATTCATAACCCATTAAACAAACGGCTATTGATTGCCTATTATGTTCCACCAATGAGAAAAGCACTGAAACTTACACTGTAGTAGATCTGCATACTGTTATTTGGCAGTTACTATGAAACCTTCATGGCCAATGTAATCTTTTAATTTTATTTATTCATTTTTCTGGTACCAGGGATTGAACTCAGGGGCACTCAACCACTGAGCCACATCCCCAGCCCTATTTTGTATTTTATTTAGAGACAGGGTCTCACTGAGTTGCTAAGCACTTAGCCATTGCTGAGGCTAGCTTTGAACTCTCCATCCTCCTATCTCAGCCTCCTGAGCTGCTGGGATTACAGGCATGTGCCACTGCACCCCGCAAAATCTTTTTAGTTTTCATTTTTTTTTTTTTTTGCAGTGCTGGATCCCATCCAGGGCTCCATTCATGCCAGGCAAGTGCTAAGCCCTGTCATCTTTTTTTTAAAATTAAGAGCTTTATTAAGATATGATTCATATATATATAATTTGTTCACTTAATATGCGCAATTCAATTGTTTTTAGCATAGTCACAAAGTTGTACAACCATCACCATGATGTATCTTAGAACATTTCACTGAACATTTCACTGCTCAAAAGAGAAATCTTGAGCCAGCCACAGTGATGCACACCTGTAATCCTCACTACTTGGGAGGCTGAGGCAGGAGGATTGCAGGTTCCAGGCCAGACTCAACAATTTAGCAAAGCCCTGTCTCATAATAAAAAATGCAAAGAACTGGAGATGCGGCTCAGTGATAAAGTGTCCCTGGGTTCAATCCTCAGTACAAAAATTTTTAAAATAAAATAATAAAAACAACAAATCTTATCCACTAGCAATCCCTTCTCCTTCCCTCCTCCCTCCTGCTTCTGGCAGTGGCTAACTTACTTCCTGGCTCTATGGATTTGCCTACTATGGACATTTCATATAAATGGAGTCGTAAAAGGTGTTCTCTTTGGTGACTAACACCCTTCACTTGGCATAATATTTTCAAGGTTCATCCTTGTGGTAATGTGTATCAGACTTCGTTCCTTTATATCTCTGTATAATATTCCATTGCATGGAGGTACAACATTTAAATTATCCATCCATTTATTCATTAATGGGCATTTGGATTGTTTTCACTTTGGGGCTATTGTGAAGAATGCTGTTATGGACATGCGTGTGCAAGGCTGTGTTGATAAACCCAGCCTAATTCCCTCTTAAGATCAGGAGCCATCTTGTCAAAAGTTATAAAAGATTCATTTCTGTTTTCTGTAAAATATTAGGATTTATATTTGGCCTGGCAATATTTTGACATTTTAAACTTGCTTGGAATGCCTGCCCATGCCTTGAACTCACCCATGCCTGGCTTTCCCTGACCAGATAACAACCCTCTCTGAAACCTTAATGGCACCTCATAAATTCTGATGTTGGGATCTAAATTTACTCCCTAAGTGTTGAACCATTTAGACTATTAACCTACTACCTGCCTTTGTGTTACACTTGTAAAAGTCCTGTTATCTCTAAGCTCTGAGGACACCCTCCTTTGCAACTTTTTGTGCTATAAAACTGTGCTCCTAGAGAGCTGGGGTGCTGTCCTCTAACCCGCAGATTTCAGGAGAAACAGCCCCGGCCAGTGGGAATTACAAGCTTGCTTTAATTTAATTTAAAAGTGGAGTCGGTGGTCTTTTCTTTGCGTCGTGTTTTAACAGTGTGGACATATTTTTCATTTCTCTTGGACAGATTCCTAGGAGTAGAATTGCTGGGTCACGTGGCAACCTTATGTTTTAACTTGGAAAGAACTGCCAGACTGTTTCATTACTGTTTCGCTACTGGGGTTCTGATTTCTTCACATCTTCTCCAATATTTGTTATAGAACTATATGTAATTTCACATCTTAATTAAACTGAAAAATTCATTTTTCGAATGAAAACCATTGAGTGAGTTTTAGAAAGCCAGGAATCAAGCATTTTGAAACCAGCTAATTTGTATCATCAGGAAATATTTAAGGAGCTACTAGATATGGGGTGCTATAATAGGAAATGGCTCTTTTAATGTGTTTTTGTGTAAAGTCAATGGGCCACTCCTACTCAGATTTCCCAGGCAAGCCAGGAACTATCTCAAGATCTCTACGTCTTGTTCTGTGGGCATGTGACTGAAAAATCTGGTACTTCTGTTCTCCCACGGTAGGCAGAAACCAGTAATGACAGCTTTTGACTCTTCAGTGACCCAGGCAAACATAAGACAGATTTAGGACTTCTGGGGTGGGGCATACCAAGGATTGAACCCAGGGATATTTAACCACTGAGTTACATCTCCAGCCCTTTTTATTTTTTGTTTTGAAACAGGTTCTCTCTAAGTTGCTTAGGGCCTTCACCAAGTTGCTGAGGCTGGCTTAAACTTGCCATCCTCCTGCCTCAGCCTCCTGAGCTGCTGGGATTATAGGCATGCACCACTGTGCTCGGCTCTAGGACACAATCAATTGGCCTGAATTTCCAGCTCTGAGTTCAGACTTCTCCTTTAGGCCACCCACTGGTGACCCATTGGCCAATCCTGCCCCAAGAAGTGTTCTGTTTGGCCCATATAGTATTGGGACATTTTGATTAAAGTCCTTTTATGCTCTCTCGTCTGCTGTTGTGGAATACCTGATATGGTTCAATTTTTTACATTACTTGTCTGCCTTCTAGAGGTATTTAGATTTGCAATTCCCACTTGGGAGGATCCCTTAGTCACATGGGAAAAGTCTGAGCAATTATTAAATAGAGTATAATTTTTACCATCAAAAGCAAATACTCATGGCTGGGCATGGTGGTGCACACCTGTAATTCCAGCCGCTCCAGAGGCTGAGGCAGGAAGATCTCACGTTCTAAGTCAGCCTCAGCAACGGTGAGGTGCTAAGTGACTCAGTGAGACCCTGTCTCTAAAGAAAATACAAAATAGGGCTGGGGATGTGGCTCAGTGGTCAAGTGCCCTTGAATTCAATCCCCGGTACCCTCCCTCCCACACACACACAAAAAAGGAGGAATGGTTATTAAGCCCATCATCTTTCAACATTTACTTAGAAAACAAATGTGGCCTGTACTTGTTATGGGCCAGACTATATGGGCAATGACCAAACAGACTCCATTTTACCCCGAGACTCCATGTCATGTATGAAATGCTTCTCCCATGGGAAAGCCCGCCTCTGTACCCATCAACAGGTGCTTAGCAGAGCATGTTTGGCAACACAAACTGGCAATTCTGATTTTTAGGAAGGTGGAGGGGGACCGGGGATTGAACTCAGGAGCACTCGGCCACTAAACCACACTCCGAGCTCTATTTTGTATTTTATTTAGAGACAGAGTCTCACTGAGTTGCTTAGTGCCTCGCTTTTGCTGAGGCTGGCTTTGAACTCACCATCCTCCTGCCTCAGCCTCCAGAGCCGCTGGGATTACATGCCCACACAAAATGGCAATTCTTAGACAATGTGAAACTGTTCTCTTTTTGGTTCCCATTTTTCTTGGACAGTGTACCCTGTCAGAGATTGATTGTCTAGATGTTAGTGACCATTCTTTAACTTGTACTGAACTAGGGCCATTTTGATCCATTCCCCCTTCTGTTTTTGATATTAGATCTCATGATGTTTGTTTATGATTTTGAATTATAGCATCAGCCACTTATGATTAACATGATTTTGAACTATAAAAAGGATACTCGAGGGCTGGGGTTGTGGCTCAGTGGTAGAGCACTTGCTTAGCAAGTGCAACGTCCTGAGTTTGATCCTCAGCACCACAGGAAAAATAAATAAATAAATAAAGGTATTGTGTCCACCTACAACTAAAAAATAAATATTAAAAAAAAAGGTGGGGGCTGGGGATGTGGCTCAAGCGGTAGCGCGCTCGCCTGGCATGCGTGCGGCCTGGGTTCGATCCTCAGCACCACATACAAACAAAAAAGATGTTGTATCTGCCAAAAACTAAAAAAAAAAAAAAAAAAAAAAAAAAAAAAAATTAAAATTCTCTCTCTCTCTCTCTATCTCTTAAAAAAAAAAAAAAGGTGTACTCAAACTCAGGAGGAGGTCAAAGGGTGTAGACTTGCAGCCTACCCCTTGGTCTACCAGCTGGTGGTTCCAGACCGCCAACTGGTAAATAAAGTTTCCGTCTCCCATGGGACTGGGGACATAGCTCAGTTGGTAGAGTGCTTGCCTCACATGCACAAGGCCCTGGGTTCAGATCCCTAGCATCAGAACACCTGTAAAATTTCCATCTCCTGCTTTAAGATGGATTCAGTGATTTATTGCAATCTCGCCATAACCTACCTACTGGGACCTTGCAGACTAAGTAAGATAAACTGCGCTTATACTGACAGACTCACTTGTTACCCACAGAGTAGAAAAACAGAGATTGTGAAAATAAATGGCCGAGTGGGTACTGCCCAATGTACAGACTTGGGATCATCCCCTAATGAGTTGTGAAGGTATTTGCTGAATATATTTCCCTAACATGAGTTGCAGGACATGAAATTCCCGACACTCTTTGGTAATGCCGATGTTTCTCTGTTTCAGCCTCTCAGCTTTGTCTTTAAAGCAAATGCGCTCGTTTTAATCATCAGCTGTGGGATTAGGAAAACAGTAAGAAGTAGGACCCATGCATCCCGGGATGGTCTTGGGACTCCAATGTGGAGGCTGCTGGGAATGTTGGTGGCCTGGGCTCTTTGCCCAGAGATGTCTGAGCGCTACCCCCAGGGAGCGATATGGTCTGCAGCTAATGAGTAATTAATACAAGTTATCAAAGCCTTGGAGTCTTTGCCCTAAGATGCAACAACTGTGTAATGGTGTGGATCCTGATGGGATCAGGCTGAAGCCAGACTTTCTGAATCACAGTATTTTTTTTGTTTTTGGTACTACATATTGATCAGGGGCACTTTACCATTGAGCTGCATCCCCAGCCCCTTTTATTTTATTTTTAAATTTTGAGATGAGGTCTCTCTAAGTTGCTGAGGCTGACCTCAACCTTGTGATCCTCCTATTCCTGCCTCTTTAATTGCTGGGATTACAGGCGTGACACCTGCCCAGAGTCTGTACCTTTGCCTGGCTTCCTTCCCAGTACTATCCTGCGTCCCTCATCCTCTCCCCAGGTTGCATGTGACAGGACTCTTTCAAATGATCAGTTATACCAGAGACCCTATGTCAGGCTCCTTTCCTAGGAAACCTGATGTGGGGTACCTAGCTTAGTCTAAAGGTTATCCTTATGGGGTCAGATTTTCTAATGGTTATTAAAGCATAGTAGACATGACATGAAGCACCGAATGGTTAGAAATGAACAGCCCTGAGATGCAACAGCCACATTGACCCTCTAATAGTGTCCTTAAAGGTAATTTTATGGCTTTATGCCTCTGCACATTTCAGTTCATACCCCAATCATAAAACTCCGTTTCCATTAGACCAGAGTGCTTACATAACCCCCTCCTTGACTGAAAGGTGGTCAGAAAGAGAGAACACTTTAAAAATTTTAAATTTTGAAGACAGTAACAAGCCTAGATTTGCCTCATTGGGGTGTATGATTTACAGGACACACCAAGCTCTGTATCTTACAGAATAAAAAGCGGGGTAATTTTGATGAGGGAAATGTGATTATTATATCACTCTGGATCCTACAGCATAGAGCACATTTAACCTTCATAAAAATTTTGTGCAATCTTTTACCCTGGAACCAAAAGTGTTGGAGGTGTGTCTGTGAATGTAACAGTTTTCCTAGGTCTGCCCTAAAAAAAATTACTACCGTCTTGGTGGCTTAAAACAATGGGAGCTGCTGGGTGTGGTGTCACACACCTGTAATCCCAGTGGCTCAGGAGGCTGAGGCAGGAGGATCGGGAGTTCAAAGCGAGCCTCTGAAATTTAGCAAGGCTATAAGCAACCTATTGAGACCCTGTCTCAAAATCAAGAATAAAAAGGGCTGGGGATGTGGTTCAGTGGCGAAGCACACCTGGGTTCCATTCCTGGTACCAAAAACCCAAACAAACAAAACCCCCCAAAACCAATGGAAGCGTATTCTTTTCCAGTTCTGGAGGCTGCAAGTCTGAAACCAAGGCAGCGCAGGGGAGAAGCCCATCTTGCCCATTCCAGGTTCGGGGCTGTTGCCTTTCTCAGCTCCTGGCTGCACCTTTGTTCCATCTTCACATGACTTTCCCCTCTGGGTTCTTCTCTGTCTTAAATTTCCCTCTGCCTCTCTCTCATAAGGACCCTTCTCACTAGATTTAGAACCCACCCGATAACCTGTGATTGTCTCATTTCAAGATCTTTAACGTAATCACAGTTGCAAAGACTCTTTTCCCCAATAAGGTCACGTTCACAGATTCTAGGGATTGGACGCGGACACCTTTTCGGGAGTCATTTTTGGGTCTTTCACGTGTGCAGAATCACATGAAGATACAATCACATGTACATATTTGAAGAATCTGATCATATAATGTACTTATATGTACATTAAACACCCATGGTCTTGATTCTTTAGAAGTATCCAGAAGGTCCTGAACATCATTTTGCAAAGCACTATTTGCATCACGGGTATACTGAAGCTAGCGCACTGCGTGTAAGCACACCACCGGTTGCTGAGTAGACCAGCCAAACATTCCCTGTCCAGTCACGTTGATGACTCTCATTATATTATTAAGTTTTATGGGCTGGCATAAGGATTCAGAAGGGCCTGGGACCCAGAAGTGCTTAACCACTGAGCCACATCCCCAGCCCTTTTTTATTTTTTATTTTGAGGGAGAGTCTCACTAAGTTGATTAGAGCTTAGATAAGCCGCTGGCTGGCTTTGAACTTGCAATCCTCCTGCCTCAGCCTCCTGAGCGCTGGGAGTACATGTGCCACCATTCTCAGTGCCTGGGTGTCTTAAGAATGTCAGAGATTTATTTATTGATGGCAAGTTTTCATAGGGATAGTGACCTAAGCTACCTAGGAGGGACTGCTGGTGATATTTGTGGTCAGAACAGGAATTCTATAGCCAGGGCCACTCCCTTTTAAATAACTGATGTCTGTTTCTAAGTTAAATATTTGTAGAATTAACCATTTGCAATGGAAGCAGAAAAATACTAAAGAAGCCTTTGAAACGCTTTTACTATTCATGCTGCTTTTTAAGATACAGATGTTCTGACATCTTTGAAATACTGTAATTCTGGCAAGTCTCACATATTGCTGAGCATATTTTTCCTTGTGTATCTTTGAAGGCACTTAAGGAAAACAAACAACAGTGTTTTAAAAAATTAATTACCAGGCAGAAAATGATATATAGTCATGATGAAAGAAACAGTGATTTACATACTGAAATAAAATTGCTCCACTAAATTACTTTAAATTTACATCCTGAGATCACAAATTTGGCCTTGTCCCTTCGTTGGGGACCATTATAAGAAGGAGGATTTTGTATCAATTATCTCCATGCTGTAATCTAGGTTCAAAGAAACTTGAACTGAGAATTAATTTGTTTCACATGACAATGGGTTAGGTAGGAGAATTTATTTTCTTGGGATATTAGAAAAGATTCTCATGGCCCTTTTTGTCCCTATGAAAGCAATTTTCATATTCTATCCTGAAACACTGGTTGGGTAAAGGATTTTCTTTCCTACAAAACTACAGACTTCTTGAGGGCAAGGATGTTACATTACTTAAAAAAAAATATCACACTTTCTAGAGGCTGAGGCCATGCTCATAGCTGAGTGGCAGGGCATGTGTTTAGCATGCATTAGGCCCTGGGTTTAATAGTCAGCCAAAAAAAGAAAATGAAAGAAAGAAAGAAAATATCTATATGCTACCAGTGCTATGTATTGCATCTAATAGGCACTTGATTGATGATTAATGATGGAATCAAGGCCACTTTTTTGGGCTAACACATAGTGGGCAGGCAGTTTACAGCCCCATATTATCGGATATTCTGTGGGGCTATTTATCATTGGCCTAAAGGACAATCATTTTCTCCTGTTTTTTTTTTTTTTTTTTTTTCTGTGCTCTTTTATTTTTGTCTTTTATCTTTCCCTTTCCTGTCTCTTCACTCCTAACTCTGCCTTCGGTGCCTGTACAATATGGTATCCCCTGACCCACGGGCATTTCCTAGGCCTGTGGGTGGCATCTCCTGGGGCTCAGAGAATTTCTGGGTCAGCCTTCTATGATTCCGCAAAAACTTGATCATTGACCCCATCGCACCAAGGGAGGAAGTGAGCGCCTGCTGTCCGCTCCTGTTGTTATTTCATTTTGAATGTCCTTCCTATGCCAGCCAGCAGGAAACAAGAAAGAGGGGACATGGAGATCCATGTGGAAGGAAGGATGGGTGTTCTGGCAAATGAAAGAAAGCCTATGGAGAACTAGAAAGAGGAAAATTAGAAAGGGAAGTCAGAAGGACATTAAGAATGTATCTTCTTGTCAAATTGTCATTAGTGTAGGTTATTTCAACCTAAACTATAAGTTTTTGTCCAAATTCTTCTGGAACAGATGAATAAAACAGGTCCCTCTAAATTTAATTTTTGTTTTTTTCCACATGGATTTTATTCCATGAGCACTGAATTGTCACCATTTTTATTCAGACACAAGCATGAAATAGTTCATTGTGTTATCCCATGAGATTCTGCAGTCCATTTTTACCCTGATTCCTGGACCTCAGCAATACTGTCTCCTGGTTTGTGGCAACAGCCAGCACTGACTTTGTGTCCTGCCCAATGCAGCATGCAAATTCAGATGCAGAGCCTCCTTCTGCAGTCATATGGGATGACACAAATACTCACATCTGAATAAAATGGCTTGTATGGGCTGGGGGTATAGCTCAGTTGGAAGAGTGCTTGCTTACTTCACATGCACAATGCACAAGGCCCTGCGTTCAATCGCCAGCACTGCAATTACAAAAAAAAAAAAAAAAAAAAAGGCTTGTGTCATTTATTCCCCTTACATGTAGCTGAACCTAATGATTTTCCTGTAACAGATCACCGCAAAAATGAGGGGATGTCACTTCTTTAGTCACATTACCAACCTAGCCATGAGTTTTGTCCCACTAGTATTGTCTTCTTGCTTTACTCACTTTGATGAAGACAGCTGCCATACCGAAGAGCCCATGTAACAAAGTATTGAGGATCAGTGCTGACCAACAGTTAGCAAGGAGCTCAGGCCCCTAGTCCAATGGCTCGGAAGGAACTGAATGTGGTTATAACACAGCAGTGAGCTTGGGAGCTCAGTCAAGTCTTGGGATGCCAGCAGCTCCAGTGCCACCTCGTGCAGTTGTGACAGATTCCTGCTGCACAGAAACTGTGTGATGATAAATGTTATTTTAAGTCACTGAGTTTGGGGGTGATTGTTATGCAGCAGTAGATGGCTAATACAGGCCCTAAATCCATACTACAGATCTTGACTCACATTGCCATGACACTTTTCAGTCTCCAGAAGGATATTATCATGGACATTGACTAAAACAGGCTGTCCACCATCTGAACTTCTTTCCTGGTACAGAAAATGCTCTACTCTGGGCATCAGTGTTCCTTTCCCCACTAGGACAGTAAGTTCTAAACTTTTTTCATGCTGGGCCTTGCACAGAAAATAAGATGTGTAAGGTACTCTGTGAATTTATGAGATTGTTCACTGGGATCAGCTCTGGGGACTCTCAGGCCACCCTGAGCTGGTTTCAGTAACATATCTCTATAGTCCTACTGCTGGATAAACTGGAAATCTCTGCTTTTTGGCAGTTCCTGGCATGCACACACAATGAGGTGTGGTCAACTCTGAAACTTGAGTAGTGTGAAGATGAGGGGTCAGAAGAGTGAGTCCACGTGGTGAAGGTGCTATTTGGTGGTGATTTCTGTTGCTAATGGTGAGGCCTGAGCTGGTCTATTTATGCCTCCTGCTCTCCTTTGGCCTTTGTTTTCAGACATCCACTGTCCAGCCTCTGGTCAGTTCTGAGGCCCATGCACAACCTTTTCAGTAAGTTCTTTCTGTGCTTAAGAAAGCCAGATTTGGTTCTTATTATTTGCTCCTGAGAAACAGATAACAAATAAGTAGCAATGTTACAGCAATACACGTGAGACTAAAGATAAAGATGCAGGAAGAATGTGGATAAGTTCATGGCTAATGGATTTTCATCATTTATATCTCTGTGTATGATTATAATATTTTGTAATGAAAATTTATTTTTAATTATGCTCTATAATTGTCTATTATAGAAACATTTTTATGATTTTACATCATGTCTTTTTGGCAATGATTTGGGCAGTGCTATAATTATCACAGTCTTTCTTATTTAGTAATTTTTCTGTCTTCAAAACAATATTTTTATGAGGCCATAAAATATTCGTCTCAGCCTACGCCTATGCAAGAAGCCTGGAAGAAGTGGGTCTGAACTTGGGCCTGAGATCCACTAAGTCAAGAGGAGGGGGTGATTTTTTTCTAATTGGTTGGCTTTCTTCTGTAATTCCATTGCTCTGAAGGGATGTCTTTACAAAAAATTCATATGAATACTCCATGCTCCAATAAGATGTCAGATAACTCTGTTCCCTTAAGTTTGATTTCCTTAACAGAAATGGATTCCACTATCCACATGATAAGTTCTAGGTGTTTTCTAAGTGTGCTGACTGAAAAAGAGTACACTTTCATGAATTAAATCTTTTTTGGCTGGGGCAAGGGGTAGATACTGAGGATTGAATCCTGAGGGTCTTAACCACTGAGCCACAACCCCAGCCCTCTTTATATTTTGAAGCATGGAGTTGTTTATAGGCCCCACTAAATTGCTGAGGGCCTAGCTAAGTTTCTGAGGCTGGCTTTGAACTCATGATCTTCCTACCTCCTCAGATTCCAGAGTTGTTGGGAATACAGGCATGTGACCCTACCTCAAGCTAAAAGACCTTCATGATTATTTCAAGAAAGTCTGAGAAGGCCTGGAGCCCATTTTTTTCTAGCATGGCGGTCTTACATTTAAATAGACCTTGGCTTATATTAAACTCATTGCTGTTGCTGGACACAGTGGTAGAGGCCTGTAATCCCAGTGGCTCTGGATGCTGAGGCACCAAGGCATCACGAGTTCAAGGCCAGGCTCAGCAATTTAGAGAGGCCTTAAGTAACTTAGAACAACTCAATGACATCATGTGATTTAAAGTGCAGTGCCTTGAAAAAAAGTCATCAAATAATAGGTTAGAATTATCAGATATTTTTATTAAAGAACAATTGGGCATCTACTTGTGTGGGTAATTGAGAGAGAAATTAGGCAGAATGACTCAGTTCTGGCCTGGCACTGAGGACCTTCAATTAAATCACCTTTCACCTGCATTCTTCAAAACATAAATAATTCGCTATTCAATGCATTCGTTGCTTTTTTGATAAATTGCTATCATAGTATGGTTTGAAACAAAATATCAAGTTTATATTGTGTAGATGACACATGTGGAGCCTGATCTTGCCAGCGAGGGAAAGGATAAGCTACACAAGGGGAAGTACAGACAACAAACAGCAAGGCTGTGACAGGTCAGAGAGCAACACTTGGCAAGTTGTGCCAAACGAGTTGACCAAGCGCACTACTGGGAACTGCAAAGTAGGAAGTACTATTTTTGACTCTGCTGACCTCGGTAAATATATCTCCTTGTTTAAAAAATGGGCACAATTCTCTGCTGCCTAACAAAGAGGCCTGTTATGAGGATTAATGAGCCCATAAAGTGTTCCCTTCCTACACACTAGAACCGTGCATTCCTACAGTGGGTGCCGCTGCCCTTTGAAGACGTGCCAGTCTACGCTGGCATTCCTAGGGTCACTCGCTCTACCACCCTAAGTTCACCGTAAAGTCCTCATAAAATTATGTGGGGACTTTGCTTTCGGGAACGACTTCCACTGCCCCTACGGTAGAAACGCCCGAGCATAACGAGCTGGGTCGTGGCCGAGCAGAGAGGCGGCTCGCAGGCCAGCAGCCGGCGGCGCGGCCCCAGCCCCGGGGCTCTCCACGCGCCGGCCTCGGGCGCTCCGCCTGGCGGGCTCGCGGCGGCCCCAGCCGGGCTCGATTGCTCTCGCCTGGGCGAGCAGCGGCTCCGCGGCACCCCGCGGTAGGGAGGTGGGGCGACGACAACAAAAAGAAGTCAGTGGGCGGAGACTCGCCGGCGACGGGGGCGGCGCGGCCGGCTCGCGGGAAGAGGCGGGCGCCTCGGGACGGACCCGCGGCGCCCGCAGCCCCGCGCCCCTGCCGGCGAGCGGCGGCGGGCCGGGGAGAGGCGCCTCGCCGCACGCAGCCGGGACCCGGGCCCGCCCCCGCCGCCCGCGCGCTCGCCCGCCCGCCCCTCGCGCCTCCGTCCCGCCCCCTCGCCCAGCGCCGCCCGCGCGCAGCGTCTCGCGCCGGCCGCCAGCCCGCCCGCCCGCCGGGAAGCCGCCGCGAGAGCAGCGGCCGCCAGCGCGCCTTCCCGCCCGCGTCCCCGCGCCGCCTCCGCCCCCGCCGCCTTGTCCCCGGGCCGCGCGCCCGCGCTCCGGCCAACGTTCTCTCGGGGCCGCCCGGCCCGCCGCCCGCTCCCGCGCCTCTGTGCCCCCAACCGCCGCGCTCTCCCGGGCGCGCGGCCCGCCGCCTGCTTCCGGGGCGGGCGGACTGGGCGCCTGGTGCCGGCGGCCGCAGCGACAGCGCCCCCGGGAAGCAGAGGAGGAAGGAGAGAAGAGGTGGAGGTGGCCGCAGGCTGAGTCGCGGCCGGGATGTCCGGGCAGCCGCCGCCGCCGCCGCCGCCGCAGCAACAACAACAGCAGCAGCAGCTGCCGCCGCCGCCGCCGGCCGTGGCCCCGGTCTCTGGAGTCGTCCTACCCGCGCCCCCGGCCGTCAGCGCCGGCTCCTCTCCGGCCGGCTCGCCCGGCGGCGGCGGCGGCGGCTTGGGGGCCGCGGCGGCCGCCCTGCTTCTCCACCCGCCGCCGCCGCCGCCGCCGCCCCCGGCCACCGCGGCCCCGCCGCCCCCGCCCGCCGCGGCGGCCGCCCCCGCCAGCGCGCCCCCTGCGCCTCCGGGCCTGGCGGCCGGCCCCAGCCCCGCCGCGGGCGCCCCGGCTCCAGCCCTGGCGGCAGGCAGCAGCGCCGCGGCCCCCTTCCCGCACGGCGACTCTGCCCTCAACGAGCAGGAGAAGGAGCTGCAGCGCCGGCTGAAGCGCCTCTACCCGGCCGTGGACGAGCAGGAGACGCCGCTGCCGCGGTCCTGGAGCCCGAAGGACAAGTTCAGCTACATCGGCCTGTCGCAGAACAACCTGCGGGTGCACTACAAAGGTACGGCGTGCGGCCGCGGTGGGAGCGGGGCGCCGACCCGACGTGTCCGGCCGCCGCCTGCGCCGCGATCGGCCCGCCCCCGACCCCCGCCCGCGCGCGGGCGCCCTGGGAGCCGACTGGCCGCCCGACCTGCCGCCTCGCGGGTGGGCGCCGGGTCCCGCGGAAGGTCCCAGGGTGCGGGGCGAGGACAGAGTGCCCCGGGTGGGGAGGAGCCGGGGCCCTAGGCCCAAGCAGGACGCCTTGGGGAGCTCGGCTGGTCGGGACGCACCTGGCTTTCCGATCCTCGGTGAGATACGTCTTGGGGCTTGCAGGGAGAAGCTAGGGACTGGAGTTGGGTTACATTGTTCTCCAGGTGGTGGGTCAGGCGCTCTCGCCTACGTAGGGGGACGCGAGGCACGATTCCGAGGTACGTTTTGTAATTAAGGGAGAGCAGGGATGTATGGGGGGAGGAGTGATCAGTGGAGGATTTTGTCCAAAATTAGGCCAGAGATTGTCTAGGGGGACAAAAGGACAAGGGACACAAGTTTGCCACAATCTGTCCTGCTAAAAGCAACTGGAAGGCTCAGAGAGAAACCTCAGTGGCAGCATTTTCTTAGGGGAGCAGAAACCTCTCTCCAGACTGGAAATTCCCAATATTTCCGGGTTGGTATTAGGTGAAGCCTTGTTGAAAATAGGATTTTTTTTTTTAAATGTGCGGTTTAGTATTTTAGAGAAAATTGGCCTGTGTTTTACATTTGCCATTAAAAAAAAAAAAAAGCAAACCAACCACCTTCGGCTTGTGCCCCCCCCCCCACCTCTCCTAGGTTAAAACAAAGCTTTATAAGAGAATACATTGCAATGGGGATTTTTGAAATGTATTGCAGATTAGTGGTATGCGTCAAGTTTACTTGTGGAAAAAGAGAAAAGGAGGAGAAAAAAAAATTCAGTGTATCAGTTTGTCTGGAAACAAATCCAGTGTTTCAGGCCCCAAGCGTGAAGCAGGAGCAGGAGCGTTTACATTCTAAGCAGCCTCGTTTTGATTGGCTACAAAGCAGCTTCTTCCTCTGATCCTAGTGGCATGCATGTAAAGGGTATAAACAACCTTGTATAAAAGTATACAGGACTGAAATTTGAGAAGAACCTTGATAAGTTACAATTTAATCGGAAAGGAGAATGGCAACAGATGTGTACTCAATTATTTGGCTGGAAAGAATCGCTCACAAAAATGGGCCTTGCTGAACAGTCCTCCTTTTTAATCCTTGCCATAGATCCAAAGAAGCGCTTTCAATTTTGAAAGTGTTCATAATTGAATGTTATATTTCTTCATTTAAACAACTACTAATTTCAAAATAGTTGATCTTTGTTTTCTCTCATGTTAGAAGATTTTGTTAATTTCCTTATGAAGCATTACTTAAACTTGTTTTTAAATTTGGACAGTGTTGTGTTATGAAGTGTTTACTTCTAATCTGGCTCATCAACTTGCTTTTGTTAGACTTGACAAAACTTTGTCATTTTAAATTAATAATTGATGGTGCAAAATAAGCCTTTAAAACCAGAGGCAGTATATAGGAAAGATTACTGAAGAAAGAATTTTAGCTTTCCAGGGTCTTGCAGTATTTGTGATTGTAGGTTTGTTTCAAGACAGCATCTCTTTAGTAATGTGGGAGTTGAACTGGATGGTTGGTAAGGAAATTTCCAGTTCTGAATTTCTGTGCTGAGATTCGTGATTACAGTTTATTTATCTCTGTAACAGGCTTTGATTAGTTGTATGAACTTCTTTTACATAAAATTAATGATTTGGGTCAGAGGAAAGTGCATGTTTATGTGAAATTGGTTAGAGTTTGGAATATTTATAACACTGCTGTCTCAATTATTTTTCCCGTTGACCTTTTTTATTGCTTTCTGTTGTGTAATACTAGATTCACTTTCTGGAAGCATCACTCGCTTATAAACATAAACCATTACTTCTGGAAACAGATTTTGTTGTTTGTCATCCTTGTTTTTTCTCCTCTTCTGGTTTCTCTTTGTCTCTCCCTTGTCACAGACAGTCTTTCTTTTCCCCCCTTTCCTCTTGTTGGTATTTTAGAGTCTCTTGCTGTGTGCTTTCTGTTGTTACTGTTATTTTTCTCTGTCTTCTGAGAGCACTTCACCAAATATAGTGGGCAAGTAACCTAGTAGCAAAGGGAAAGTATCATAGGTAGTGGATGGTAAAACTTTGAAATCACAAAATGAGAGTGGATTTTTATTTAATTTGATCATTGTACTCATTGATTTTATCTAAGCATTACAAAACTTTAAAAAAATTACATTGGATATTTTTGCATATTCCAGAATTTGAAAAAAATCATAATTATTTTCCAGAATTATAGATTTCCCTTACTACCTTTGAAATTGAAGTATCTTGGTTTCTTTTGCTCTTAACGTGTTCTGGGTTTAAGATTTTTTTCTTTTAAATTGGAATTGCTGCTTTTGAAAGCAGTATTGTTCCATAAATGATTTGAAGGGATTAATGCAAAACAATGCCACATGCATGGTTGGATTGCAGAAGAGTAGCAGGGTGTGTGTAGAGGGGTGCATGGTAAGAGTTTTGTAAAAGACCTTTTGCTTAGCACACGCTGACTATGGAAATGCCCAGGAATAGCCCCTCTTATTTTAAAAATTCTTCTCAGTGTTGAATACCCAAGTGACAGTTTTTTTTTAGACTTAGGGTTTTCTTGTCTCTGTGTGTAGTGTGTGTGTGAGGATTGAACCCAGGGCCTTGCACATACTAGGCAAGCATGAATATGACAATGGATTCAATTAGCCTAAATGTTTTAATTACAGATTGTGTCTCTCTCTCTCTTAATTGCTCCCCCCCCCCCCCCAAACTGGGGTTGGAAGTGGGAGGCTGATCCACTGAGCCACATCCCCAGTCCTTTTTATTTTTTTGAGACAAGGACCTGCTAAGTTGCTGAGGCAGCCTTTGTACTTGTGCTCCTCCTGCCTCAGCCTCTTGAGCCACTGGGATTATAGGTGTGTACCACCATGCCCAGCTAGAATTACATTTTTATAGTTTTCAAATTATTCAGATACTTTACAGAGAATTTTGATACATACTGGGCAAGATTATGGAATTGTAATTTTAAATTTGTCAAAGTGGGAGCACCTGTAGGTTAGATTTTTTCCCCAGCCATAAGCCAGGATTGAAACTAATTTTACTGATTATAAATTCAGTACTTTCTTCTATACCATACTGTTGCCTTTTTCAGTTTGTGCGGGACCTAATTAATCAAATAGGTGATCACATAGAGACCTTTGAGAAGAATAATTGAGATTAAAAGTACTCTAGGGCAGAAAAGATAATAGAGTACCCCGGAGTGGTGGCTCTTGCCACTTTGCTCTGGAGGATTGCAAGTTCAAAGGGAGCCTCAGCAATTTAGCAAGGCCTTGAGCAACTTAGGGGGAGACCCTGTCTCCAAAAAAAAAAAAGAAGGGTGGGGGTGTCAGGAACGTGACCCATTGGTTAAGTGCATCTGGGTTCAATCCCTAGTAGTAAATAAATAAATAAATACATGAAAATAAAAATAACTGGAAGACTGATGCCTCACAAAGGTTCAGACACCTTAATTTTACCGAGTTAGGATAGCTTAGGAGAAATGCCAGAGAACTGAAATTTGGTAGGGAAGCAATGAAACAGTGAATTACATTTTTTAATTGAAGCATTATTAACAGTATCTAGCAAAATACATTGAATTTTAATGTGCCCAAATCCTCCTTCCACATCTCTAGTCATTAGTTTTTAACACTTACTAAATATAATTGTGTAATTTTTTACCTTAAGGTTGAACAAATATTTCAACAAATGCTTGCTTGTCTACAAGTACAAATGTCTGTTACGAACTTACAGTGGTGATGCAGAATTGTTTCTTAAAATAAAGGAATTTAAATATCAAACCATGCTCTTCCCAGGGAATCCTTTGCCAAAATTTTAGGAAATTAGCTTTAAAAATGCCACTTGGTAACTACAACTGAAGCAAGTGACTGTAATAATAATTGATTGAGCAATTGCTGTAAGGCAAAGAGTTCTGGGCATCTTGTATGTATGTCTTGCTCACTGCTTATTCTTTCTCTCGTTTACCTAATAAACTTTTAGTGAATGTTCACATAGTGCCAGGTTCTGGGCACCGAGATAAGAGATACTGCCTTTGAATTCACTGACTCAAAGGGCATAAAATGTAGCAGTGAGGGAAGTGTTAAAAGAGTGCTATGGAAGATAGGAGGAGCATCAAACCCAGATTGGAATGAAGATAGTTAGGGACAGCTTCTTGGAGGTTCAGTAGGTATAGGGAAGAAGAGGGGCTGGGTGAAGGGAAAACAAAAGCACAGAGGAGAGGGTTATGTTTTGTTTGCTTTACAGGCAATTTTGAGTTGTTGGAATTTAGTGTGTAACAAGGTCTGAGAAAAGATTGAGTATTTTATTGAGCTTAAATGGAATTCTGTAGGAGATGGGGAAGTCATTATACACACACACCCGTGGTTCTGGGAATTAAACCCAGGGCTTTGTGCATGCAAGGCAAGCATTCTACCAACAGAGCTAAATCCCCAGCCCATCATCAAAGAATTTTAAGTAGGAAGTGACTGGTTCACATTTTCATTTTTGTCACATTGCACAACTGATTGGAAGGTAGATTCAAGGCGTACAAGACAGGAAGTAACAAACTCACTTAAAAGACTTTTGTGTTAGACCATGTTAGAAATAAGGTCCTCTACTTGGTCTGTGGTAGGGTAGAGAAGAGCAGGTATTTGTGAGATAAAGGTAGAAGTGAGAGGGTATGAGGAATAATGGAGAGAAATCAAGAGTGATGTTTGGGTTTGTAGCTCTGTCAGTTCTGGCAGTGAACCATGAATCAAGTAATTACTTTGAAGAAGTTAGTTAAATTTGGAGATAAATAAAAATGGGAATCTTAACTCTTGATCAGTCTTCATGGAAACTAGAAGAAGCTACAAAAACAAGCCTTGTGAACAGGTCTTCTAGAATTAAGGGGATTTTTAAGTGCTCTCAGCAACTGGAATTCATGACTTTTTATTTTAAGTTGAGGTGACTCAACAACAGTTGCAAATTTCTGGTTTTCTTCTCTTTTCTCTACTGATTTATCTTTTCCTTCCCATTTTACATTCCTGAGAGTTTTATCAGATTGGCCTAGCCAATTATCATCATTCTCAGTTGGGCAGAACTTTTCATTTCATGTGTGGTGTGTATTGGTGGCCTTCAGATCAGGTGCTGACCTGTGTGAGTCATCTGGGGTGTGAGGGTAGTTAACGCACATTATCCTCCTGGCACTTGAATTATCTGGGCTCTGTTTATTTCAGTAGGGACAGTGTGTGAGACATTTTCTACTAGGGAGGGTTGGCAGGTGCTTGAATTTCCCCCAATCTTGGTAGAGAGGTCGAGGTCATGACTGATTTAGGGGTCACCTCTGGGTGGTAGATGCACTGGAGTGTGTTGAGTGAGAAAAGCTGTGAGCTGAAACTGGAGCCCTGAGCAGCCACACCACTGGAAGACTGGATGGAGCCCAAGAAGAAATAGATGAGAGAGGTGCCTGGGTGGCAAGGAGGGTAGTGTCCCAGAAGCTCAGCAAGGGAGGTGGCCTATAGTGTCCAGTGCAGCGATAGGTATAGTGGTATACGCACAGCTTTATTCTGGAATTGGAAATCAGATCTTTGTGACTTAGGGAGGGCAGTTTGAACTGATTTGATGGGGACAAAACCAGCTTTTAGTGGACTGAAACAAAACAGAAGGACTAAATAGGATGTCACCATAGATTACTCTTGAGAAATACAGATGGAAGAAGAGATTAGGCAGAACCTAGAGGAGGTGGAGGTTGAGACATGTTTTTTCCCCCCTTCAATTTTTAACAACTGATAGTGGATTTACATTTTAGCTGAGAGTTAGCTTCTGATGACAGTATATAAGGTGGAAATCCCACACAATCAGTTATCCTTAAAATCCCTTTGGAAAGTACAGTCAGAAAGTCATACCATTCTTTTTTATTTTTTTTAACAACTGTATTTTATTTATTTTTATGTGGAGCTGAGGATGGATGCCTAGCTGCGCTAGGCAAGTGCTCTACCACTGAGCTGCAATCCCAGTCCCTGGTTTGTTTGTTTCTTAGGTAATGTATGACAGCGGAATGCATTTTGATGTATTATATACAATTGCAGCACAACTTTTCATTTGTCTGGTTATACCTGATGTAGCTGTAGTGTCGACCATATGTGCAGTCATACATGTACCTAGGGTAATGATGGCTATCTCATTCCACCATCTTTCCTGCACCCCCCTTCCCCTCCCTCCCCTTTGCTCCATTTCTCCCATGCTCCCCCACAATCACTCTTAAGTCACTCTTTTTTTTGACTGTGTGGGTAAAACTGATGTTAAAATGAGAACATATTAGTCCAAGTTGTGATGTTCCAGTAAATGTATACAAAATTTAATATTAAAAAAGTAGATATTAGCAGTACCTGGTTTTTACAACCTTCAAGTTAAAAAAAAGAATTCATTGTATTTGTCACCAACCTCAGTACATTACTGGCAATGATTTATAACACAGAGGGATAGGACTTTGTGAAAGGTGTATGCGTTTTTGGGACATTCAGCTCTTCCAGGTTGAGGGGAAAGGGGGAAGAAATTGAAGAGGATGAAGCTTGGGGGCTGAGCTAGTGAGGGCTGGGAGACAGATGAGTGTTTCCAGAGCACAGGATAGTTAGTCTTGGAGAGGAGAGGATGTTCTGTTTCTCTGATAATAGTCGAAGAGGTGAAGACTTGGGGGGGGGGGGACGACAGAGACCATTTGTAGTAGGATAGTGGAGAGTTGAATATCATCCTATCTAATGGCATATCTTTTTCTTTTTAAATTTTTTTGTGTGATTGTAGTGGAAAGAATGCCTTTATTTTGTTTATTTTTATATGGTGCTGAGGATCAAACCCAGTGCCTCATGCATGTTAGGCAAACTCTCTACCATTGAGCCCCAACCCCTGCCCCCTACCATTTTCTTGATAAAACAGACTCGCTGAATTTGAGTAGAGGACTTACAGCTTCAAGTGAATGGTGAAAATGCAGATTAGCCATTGCTAGAGATGGGGAACAAGCTGACTGAGGTTTTCTGAAAATACTGTAGGTATCCCTGGGAGAGTCTGGGTGACATCATTTGATCATAATGGTTGTTTGCAAGATTGTTGGACTTTATTCAGTGCAGGTCAGCTGTCTAGTGCAGGAGTATGGGAGGTAGCTTATAATGTTCATGAAACACTATAGTTTTGCTGGTTGAGTGGGATGGAAAGAGAGGCATATGGGGGAAATCAAGGTATTTGAGAGCTTTTATGTGATTCCCAGATAGCCTGTTCCAGGAAAAAGGGAGGGAAAAGCACAAAAGAAGATTCAGGGAATTGGAGTTAATGTGATTTTTTTTTGAATTGGACTCGGGGCATTCCAACACTGAACCGCATCCCCAGCCCTGTTTTGTATTTTATTTGGAGAAAGGGTCTCACTGAGTTGCTTAGCGCCTCGCTTTTGCTGAGCCTGGCTTTGAACTCCTAATCTTCCTGTCTCAGCCTATGGAGCCTATGGGATTACAAGTGTGTACCACCATGCCCCGAATGCCTGTGATTTTGATGAGGAAGTATAGAGTGGGGTCTTCAAAAAGAGTAGGGAACAGGAAGATAGAGGCATTTCTACTTTAATGCCATAAATGCATTGCTGGGCAAAGCACATTTTTCCACACAACTGTGTGCTAAAAATAACAGGCTTATGGGAAAATTGGGGCTGGGCAGCCACTTAAAGCCTATGGAACTTTGTGACCGTTAACCAGAGCACTACAAAAATTACAGTCCTAATAAATTACAAGCCCAGTTAAAATTTCCACTGGCATTTATGCCCAGTATCACAGGTGATTTTTTTCAGCCTTAGACTCTGGATCTTGGGCTTCCTTCTTCACGATGTGTGTGGTGGTAGTTTAATTGAAATGAAAATATGACTCGGGTAGCTTTTTATTTCCTCCATTTCCTTTTTTGCTAAATAGAACATCCATATGTATTAGAATGGCTAAAACTGGAAAAGCAACCTGATAGTGCCAATTGCTGGTGAGGATGCAGAGCAACAGGAATTCCCATTCCTTGCTTGTGGAAATGCATAGCAGCACAGCAGTTACATTGGAAGATGGTTTGGCAGTTCCCAACTAAACTAAACATATTTTTTTCCCTGTTTTTTTTTTTCCACATTTTTTTTTCTTATTGGTGCATCAGACTTGTACATGATAATGTATTTGTTGTTAAATTATTTGTGCATGCACACAATATAACCATATAATTTGGCCAATAATAGCTAAACATACTGGTAACCATATGATCCAACATTTGCACTCCTAGGTATTTACCCAAGCCATCTGAGAACTTATGCCCACATAGAAACTTGCATGTGAATGTTTTTGAGGATGTTGTTTTGTGGTGCTGGGGATTGAACTCAGGGCTTTGAATATGCTGGGCAGGTACTTTAGCACTGGGCTACATTCCCAGCCCTGTATGCGAATGTTTATAGCAACATTTTATAATCACTAAAAACTAAACAACCAAGGTATCTTTCAGTTATTGATGAATGGGCACACAAATTGGAATACATTCATACAATGGAATATTACCAGTGATTAAAAAAAAAAAAGAGCTATCAAGTCATGCAAAGATGTGTCTGATCTAAAATGCATATTGCCAAATGAAAGAAGCCAATCTAAAAAGGCTAGGTACTGGGCTGGGGTTGTGGCTTAGTGGTAGAGCTCTGGCCTAGCATGTGCAGGGCCCTGGGTTCGATCCTTGGCACCACATAAAAATAAATAAATAAAGGTATTGTGTCCAACGACAACTTAAAAAAAAAAAGGCTAGGTACTCTAATTTGAATTATCCTGGAAAAGGCAAAACTATAGAGAATAAAAAGATGAATGGTTGTTGGGGGAGGGGTTGGTGGAATAGACAAAACACAGGATATTCTTAGAGCAGTGAAAGTATTCTGTATGATCCTGTAATCATGGATCCCTGACAGTATTTCTGTGTTGAGCCCATAGAACTTAGGACAAAGAGTGAACCATAATATGTGCAAGTAAAATCACTTAGGACCCGGTGTGGTGACATATGCCTGCAGTCCCAGTGACTTGTGAGGCTGAGGCAGGAGGATTGCAGTTTGAGGTCAGCCCAGGCAATTTAGTGAGACCTTGTCTCAATATAAAAATGGTAAAGCGATTGAATCCTAAATTCAATCCCAGTTTAAAAAAAAAAAAGTCTTTTAAGAGGGGAAAATCTCAGGATAGAAATACAAAATGTAACAAAATAATATAACTCATTACAAATATATGAAGGAAAGGGAAGGGAGGTATGGACTTTAAGTAAGTAATTTGGAAATGAATGGAGTCTAAAAGTAAAGGGAGAATGGATACCTAAACTTTGAACTTTAGTTGATAAAGTTGTACGCTATGGCAATATGGGCTGACAGTTCTGATACTGCTTGCAATACATGTATACTGGAATGATTTAATTGAACAAATGGATGCGCAAATGATGGGAGCCAGTTTTCTCACCATTGGGGTGGGATTTACAGATAAGCAAGAGGAGGAAGTTGGAATTAACCATGAGGTCATAATGAATTAGAATTGGAAATATTAGTATGAACTCATACTTGGCTTAAGGATGTTTACATGTAGAAACATAGATTATATGTATGTGCACTGGTTCACGTGTTTCCCATATGTTTCCTTGGCTTTTGTCAAGAAGAGGGCCTGGAATCGGTGACACTCCAGGAAAGGTGAGCACAACTAAGTAACTGTATCTTAGGTTCTAATACTGTTTTTCAGTAAAAGAAGGCAGAACTTCTTGGAGAAATGGCCTATTCTAGGATAGGGGCAAGAAAAACAGAGGATGAGCCTCCAGCATCACTTAGTGCCAGAAAGTCATAAAAACAAAAAACATAATGGGGGTAATGTTCTAAACGATGGCGGAGCTGAACGAAAAGCTCCAAATAGTCAAAGCTGGAAATGTTTGAGCAACAAAATAAAGTAATATTAATTTATAGCCTAAAGTGTAAAATTAATATACATGAAATACATGAATCCCTACTGATTAATAAAATTTCTTAGCACCTTTTATAGGTACTGCTTGAATTTTGTCCAGATGGCTTAACATTGTGGTTAAATTTAGCATTTCCTGAAGCACTATAGACATAAACTTCAATAGGAATCCCAGTTCTTTTTGCTTAGGGCCTTTATATATATATTGCTAAGTTTTTATTTTTAATTCATTAATATATTAGGAAAAGCTGTTATGAAGCAGATGACTATTATATTAGCACTATTCCCATATTTATCAAGTGCAGGTGAGCTAATTTCTATTCAAGAAATGTCTTGTAGCAGAATAAATCATATTAGAATTTAATATTTCTGTAGTGAAATAGTTTCAGGTGATGTCAGAATCCAGAGTGTGGCTGCAGGAAGGTATAAATGAAGTTAGAGTAGAAATCGGTGGTAATAAAGAGGCCCAGTAATTAAAAAGCAGAAACAGTAGTCACAAAAATAAGTATCAGTGTGTCACAGTTGTATAGGAGAGATGTATGTTGCCATGAGGGCATGTAGGAAGTAGGTTAGACCAAGTCAGTGAGGTTAGAGAAAGACTATTGAGGAAGGAAAGCTTAAGCTGAGATGTAAAGATGAGGAGGATCCTGCCAGGCTCAGAAGGAAGGGTGGAGCTTTCCAGGCACTCTCTGCTCATGGCTAGAACTGAAAATAGGGCAGATGAGGAGGTGGAGGAAAGTGTAGAGAGAGGGTGAGCTCAGAAGCGATTTTAGGAAGTAAGTCTTTTACCTAGGCCAAAGAGGTGGCTTTGGAGGAAATTTTAGTTGTTGTAAGGGTTGGGGATTCGTGGAAGACTGGTTGGTTTCCAGAAAGCCACTGTGTGGCTGCATGTTGGAGAGTGGAGAAACAGACTGAATGAGAGTTACTAACCTTGCTAGCCTCGGGGTTTTGTTTGAAGCAGTACATTAATTTTCTTCTAGAGCCATGTAGAAAACACTTAACATTGAAGAAGTTGTGGTTTAAAAGTTTAAACTTTGGTAGTGTGAAGTTGTTTTTTAACCACAGAATTTAAACTAATATACTTCCAGCTGATGAACATTATTAAAATAAGTCATACACTTCTGATATTACTAGTCTCATCTGAGAAATAGCATGAATCCTAATTTTAATTTTACATCTAAACTTACTTTTTCATCTCTGCTTTTTGTTTTGTTTTGTTTTTGGTACTGAGCATTGAGCCCAGGGGTGCTTTACCAACTGAGGTACATCCCCAGCCCATTTTTTTATTTTGAGACAAGGCCTTGCTAAATTGCTGAGGCCTACCTTGAATTTGTAATCCTCCTGCCTCAGCCTCCTGAGTCACTGGGATTACAGGCATGTGTCACCACTCTCAGCTTCCCTCTGTCTTTTTACATTTAAATTTTACTTTACAAATGAAGCATTTTTTTTTTATATATACTTATTTTTTTACTTGGGCACAACATTTTATTTATTTATTTTTATGAGGCTAGGCGAGCACTATACTGCTGAACCACAACTCCAGCCCTAAGCATTCTTTTCAATTTTCACATTTATAGAACTTTTCTATAATGTCTTAGTAAACCATAATAATAATAAAAAAAGGATCCTTGAAGATTTAAGGTTATGTGGTATTTCATCATTTTTGCATAATGGAAAAGTATATGGGATTTTAATCCATGCATGCATTTTTAATGTGTGATTTTATCAATTGGGCATGTTGTATAATCTCTATAACATTCTCATTTTAAAAAATTTAGGCTAAATAATATTATTTCACAAATATTGAAGGAGAAAAATTCATACAGAATCACCTATCACTGAGAGATTGTTTGCCCTCAAATATTAATTTTCTTTCTCTTACCGTAGAAGTATCAAGAATAGGAGATGGTGATGAATATGAAGTGATCCCAGAATGCTCAGTGAAACTAAATCCTTCCTGTGGGCTCAGAGCTCACGGTAGCTCAGGCTTCTTGAATTAAAATCCCTGGACAAACCTTGGTTGGAATTCTCACTCGGCAGTCTGACCGTGGCAGTTTTCCTCATCTTCCCTTGGTTTCCTTAGTTTGGAACGATGATATGTGGTACTTTTCCCTGTGGGGTTGTTTTAATATTAAATGAGTTAGTAAATATAAGGTTCTTAGAACGGTGCCTTTCACACAGTATTAACTATGTTAACTATTATTTTTTTTATTAAGTATATCTTGACATTATTGTACCTTGGAAGTTTTGTTTGCTGCCTTCAAAGTGGAAATAACAAAAATCAGCCAAAACAAATAGTAAAATCTAGTTGATTTAGGACTTTGGTTAGGTTCTGTTTATTCAGCATGAGAGCTTATTTCTGCCCATAACAAATTTTTCATGGTAATTAAAGGAGTGGCTGAGTTCATTCAGTTTCCTCTGGGCTCACATGTACTAATTTGCATTGCAAGCATAAACTTAACTGTTTAATGATAGGGTATCGGTAGTAATTTGGCAAAGTGTGTGGTAAGGGAAGATATGATCTCATTTGTGTGTGATGGTTATTGTGTATTTTAGTATATGCATTTTGACCTAAATAAGGAATTAAGTTTTAAAACAATCATGGTGAAATTGAGAAAAATTCTCCTGTCCTCGAAAGTCATTTTATAGTATGAGTGAAAAATTATAATAGCAAGTTCATATTGAGGGAAGCATAATCTAACCAGAACAGTTGAATAATGAGAATATTGTTTCTCATAGAGTCCCTTTGAGGATGTGGAGACTTGTGTCACACTCTTTCAATGCTTTGTGGCATGCTACTTCAACTTCTGTCTTTATTCTTATGCTGTTTGATCCACATATTTTCTCTTGCTAACTTGATTTTGTTCACATGCTACCTTCCAAAATAATTCGTATCTTGAGTATGAGGTAGGGCATGTGGTTGTGAAAAGGGAAACCTTCTGGGATTAGAATTGAACTACTTTAAAAAGCTTAAAAGCCATTATCTAAAATGTCAACATTTCCTTTCTTAAAGAAAAAAGTTAACAAGATGTAACAATAGGGCTGGGGTTGCAGCTCAGTGGTAGAGCACTTGCCTTGCATGCCTAAGGCACTGAGTTCAATCCTCAGCACCACATAAAAATAAATAAAATAAAAATATTGTGTCCATCTACAACTAACTATATATATATATATATATATATATATATATACACACACACACACACACACACACACACACACACATACATATTATATATATACATATACACATATATACCCACACATATAAAGATGTAACAATACATTTTTCAATATTTTTTCCTGATCAATTTTTATGACTCAGCTTTTGGACAGAATTAATGACAAGAATATATAAAAAAACAAAATCATAAATTCTTAGCAGTAAGAATTCTGTTTTCATTACTCTAATTGTATAAAATTTCACTTGAAACTGTATTGTGATATAGATGCTTCTGGTTTAAAAAGGTAGATCATTTTGTCAAAGAGTGTAGAAGAATTTTATTTATTTTTTTTTCAATGTAGTCTATCCTTTGGGAAGTTGAGGTGGGAAGATTGATAGTTCCAGACTAACCTTAGCAATTTAGTAAGACCCTGTCTCAGAATAAAAATTAAAAAGGGCAGAGGATGTAGCTCAGTGGTAAGGCACCCTTGGATTCAGTCCCCAGGACTGGCGGAAAGAAGTACATATGTAGTCTATGCTAAAATACTTAATTTAATCTTCATGAAATGCTATTAGGTCCAATGTGTTCAGAGTCTGAAATCTTAAAAAACTTGTAATAGTTCTTCAGAAAACTTGGGCTGTTTTGCATGTTGGATTAATTGTGCTGGTAAATATTAAGTCTTTGATTATTTGAACTGATGGGAGCAGAAATTAAGTATCATTTCCAAAATCTTATTTGTTCCTGAATTGTTAAGATTATCATTTGAATATCTTTTTTGATTTTTTTTTTTCTTTCTGTTTCACATGCAGGTCATGGTAAAACCCCAAAAGATGCAGCATCAGTTAGAGCCACGCATCCAATACCAGCAGCCTGTGGAATTTATTATTTTGAAGTAAAAATTGTCAGTAAGGGAAGAGATGGGTAAGTAAATTTTAGTGGGAAAAATAATTTGCTATTCTTTCTTTCTTTTAAATAAATAATCCAAATCAGATAAGGATGAAGTGGTATTTTTTTTTTTTTTTTAGTTGTTGATAGACTTTTATTTATCTATATATATGGTGCTGAGAGTTGAACCCAGTGCCTCACACATGCCAGGCAAGTGCGCTTCCCCTGAGCCCCAGCCCCTAATTTGCTATTCTTGGGTAATTATCTTTGTTTTGATCTATAGTGTTTATGATGTAATTGGAAGGAAAGTTGTAATCTTGGGAAATTTTGGTACTTGGACAAGTGGAATCTGAATATTTCAGTATAGCAGATTTGATCTATTTCTGCTTAAATACTAGTTGAAACCAAAGCTTGAGTTTGTGGTTTTAAACGAGTTTTTCTGGTAGGTTTGTTATTAAAATGGAGAAGATGGGTTTAAACAATAGAGGGACAATAACTCTATTCTTTTTTTTTTTTAATATTCTTTTAGTTATAGATGGACTCGATACCTTTATTTTATTTATTTATTTATATGTGGTGCTGAGGATCGAACCCAGTGCCTCACACATGCTAGGCAGGCGCTCTACCACTGAGCCATGATTCATCCTTATCACTTTTCTTACACTGCCTGTTTTCTGAATTCTGCTGAGAAGTTACATCTTCTAAAAGTGAGGTATCAAAGCCAGTAGGTGATTTGTAGGTATTTTACAGGGCAGGGGGCTTAGAATTTTATGTTTTGCTTGGGAAATGTGTTTTGCATGCTCTCGATTGAAAGAGATTATCCCCAGGGTTAGTATGTGATTTAGAAGCTTATAAAGTAAGGACTGGGAGTGTAAGCTCACTGGTAGAGCAGAGGCTCTGGGTTTGATCCTTAGCACTGAAAAGGAAAGTTTCCCAATGAGAACTTCCTGGTAGATCCTTGAATCAACTTTTATCATTCATTGCTTTTTGACTTGAGATAGGTGTTTGATGTGTATGTGCCAATGAGAAATTCACTTAGGAGGACTATTAAAAATATTTGGGGCCTTACCTTAAAAATTCCTAAATTGGATTTTTTGGAAGTAGAGTTTTAGGCAAGATGAGCATTTTGAGAACACTCTATGAGGAATTTTAGGGCATATCCTTGACTGAGAACTAATTATCTACATTGGGCATGGTGGCGCATACCTATTATTTTGGAGGTGCATTCCTGTTATTCTGGAGGCCAAGGCAGGAGGGCCCCAAGTTCAAGGCCTCAGCAACTTAAGCAAGACCATCTCAAAATAAAACACACACACAAAAAGACTGGGGTATATAGCTCAGTGAGTTCAATCTGTAGTACCGCCCCCCAAAAAAAAAAAAAGTCATCTGATCATTTAGAGCTATTGGATCCATCCTCCATCCTGTACTAACTTTGTTATGGTATAGGGTCATTTTTCAGCAACCAAGATAAAGCTTTTGGGTTTTGTGGGTAAGTTGACATGTATTTGAAGCCAGTCATTAACTAATCTCTCTTAGTAATACTGCTGTGTCTGACAAAATAGGTGTATCCAATATATGATTCTTACTTTATTTGCTCAATATACTCAGTGTCAACAGTATGAAAGGTAAAAGTGAAACCTTGGAATGCAATGCTAGCTTTTTATTTATCTGCCTAAATTTTTCCAGAATGTTCAAATCAAAGATGAAATCAGAGATTCTAAGGAAAATGGTTGAGAGAGGTCCCAGATTAAAATAGGTCCATGTTTGTGGGCTGGGGATGTGGCTCAAGCGGTAGCACGCTCGCCTGGCGTGCGTGCGACCCGGGTTCGATCCTCAGCACCACATACCAACAAAGATGTTGTGTCCGCTGAGAACTAAAAAATAAATATTAAAAATTCTCTCTCTCTCTCTCTCTCTCTCTCTCTCTCCCTCCCTCCCTCCCTCCCTCCCTCCCCTCTCTCACTCTCTCTTAAAAAAAAAAAATAGGTCCATGTTTGTAACCATTTCTAGCTTTACAGCTGTATCCTGAGTAAGCCAGTTCTTTCTGTACTTCAAATTGTATCAGCTCTGTAATGCAGGAGTTGCTCAGGATGATTCCTAGGTTTCTCTTTACCTTTCACTGTACTTAACACTGTCTTTGCATGATCTTGACCTTGTATTGTCGGCTGCAAATACCCTCATGAATCTCAAATCTAATGCTACATCTCAGATTATTTTCTTGAGCTCCAGACAAGTACATCTACCCAGATGTTTCCATTTGAATGTCCCATAGGTACTTAAATTTAGCTTGTTAAAATATTTTTCTTAAATCAAGTTAGTGGTTTCACTGTTGCTAAAAACTTGAGAATTTCTAATCATTTTCACTGCCTGTCCTGTAGTCAGGTCTTGGTAATTTATCTTCTGAATAACTGAGGTGATTGGTTATTGGCTGCCCCAGTTGCTTCCTGTGTATAACTGTTGTCAGTGTTCTAATACAGAATTAAGCAAGGCATGGTGTTGCATACCTGTAATCCTAGAGGCTCAGGAGGCAGGAGGATCACAAGTTCAAGGCCATCTTCATCAATTTAGCAAGGTCCTATCCAACTGAGATCCTGTCTCAAAAACAAAATGGCTGGGGATGTTAATGAGTTATAAAGCACTCTTGGGTTCAATCCCCACTACCAACAAAAAACAGAAAAACAAATTGACTGGGGTTGAACCCAGGGCTTTTTGAATTTGAGGCAAGTACTTTGATGCTGAGCAACATCTCAGCCCTCTCTGTCTCTTTTTTGAGATTATTTGTAATATCTGTGATTTTAATGCTAAAATCTGGAATTTCTTAGTGTTTTTTTTTTTTAAAGATGTGAATAGCTACTGCATTATTTTTCAGTCTTATCTTTTTTGTAACTAACCAGCATCCCTCAACCTCCCTTTTTCTTTATTTTAAAAATTAGATGTATTTTAGTTTTGGTGTGCATTTTTTTAAACAAATATGTACTGTCCTGTAACCACCACCACAGTTAATATGTAGAGCAGTTCCATTACCCTTTGTACAGAGTGATTGGTGTTCTGTTTCTATACTTTAGCCATTTCTAGAATGGCATATAAATGGTGTCATACAGTATTTAGCCTTTTAATTCAGGCAGTTGTCCCTTAGAACAGTCTTTATTACTGATTGTGTGGATGAGTGAGTCAGTTTGCTTATATAATCCCTAATTGAAGAAGAGTTTTTAGCAATTATAAATATAGCCACTGTCAATGTGTATGTAGGGGTTTTTGTAGAAACATACATTTTCACTTCACTTGGGTGAAATGAAGCTAGGAATGAAATTGCTACATCATAGTTAATTGTATTTTTAACTTTATAAGAAACTGAAATAGTTTTGTAATGTGGCTTTACTAGAATGCATTTCCATGAGGAATGTTTGACAGTTCCTTTGTTGCTTTGCCTTCTTAACAGCACTTAGTCAGGTTTTGTTTGTTCTGTTTTTATTTTTAAGCTATCATATAAATATGGTTTTAATTTAGTTCCCTAATGATTAATAAGGTTGAAGAATCCCTAATTCTCACTTGCCCTTCACCTATAAGGTACTGCTTACATTCTTTGATTGCATACAATGGCTCATATTTCTAGTTCTGTGTGAGTGCACTTTCTTTCCTCCTTGTGTTCACCTTGTCTTGCCCTTGTTCCATTGGCCAGGTTAGTCACAAGTTTTACGCTAGTTTTCAAGTTCTAGTGTAGCAGTACTTTTTTGTGGCACTTTGCCTTTCCCAAAATAATAGTTTCTTTTCTATGCCTCCTGTACATTTTGGGCAGACTGATCATAATATTTATACTGTTTTAATTGTCTGATGATACATCAAGGGTAGGGACTATTTTACATGTCTGTAACTTCACTTATTATAGCTAGCATTCAGTTGCATTAAAAAATTTATCAGGAGGAGTATCTATTTCTTGTATTCCTCAGAAAACTTATTTCTTTGGTCAGATTCCACTATGTGTCTTGTAAATTTGTTGAATACAGTTCTAGGCCAGACCAATTGGGTTTGAAAGGGAAGAACAATTATTATTATGATTTTTAAAGCAACTCTCATTACTAATTTTGGCCAGTTAGTGTCTTTCTGTCAAAGTACTTACCCTGCCCCTTTGGTATTGGGGATTGAATCCAGAGGCATTTTACCACTGAACTTCATCCCTAGCTCCAAGAAGAGTCTTTCTGGAGACATATCGAACTATATCAAACGATTTAAATATTGCTTTCTAAAATCCCAATATCTTTATAAAGAATGTACCAGAAAGAACAGCCATTAATCACTTTTTGTTTACAATGATGTATGCTCATCTGAAAGTTTTCTTTTTTTTTTTTACTTAATTTAAAATTGAATTTTTTAAAAAACATTGTATTTATCCAAGATTAGCACAGGTATATAAATATTTGAATCCAATATCTCAGTTTTTTAGAAAATTGTCTGTTATTGACAACAGGTTTCCCCATGAAATAGCAGGCCTTGAGTATGAACTGCCTCTTTCAGCACAGTGAAAGAAAACAGAAGGGGCTGATATTACTATATTATGTGCTTGAAAAGACTTGATTTATTCTGCCATATGCATTATTTCTAGGTCTGCTGTGGAAAATTAGGAACATGACTGTGATGATTGTTACTTGTATTTATTTGTTTCCTAGAAAATAAAGCTTACAGGAAGTTTGTTTTATTGGGTGAAAGAATACACTGAATATAATTTGTGTTTATTCAACAAAATAAGCTTAATTTAATAGGGTAGAATAGCCTGTCAAAATTTTGTAACTAATTTAAAAGTAAGTTCTAATGCATTTCACAACAAAAAATTAAATTGACTTATCTTCATGACTTTTTTAGGAGATATGTTTAAAGGGTATACATTTACTTTGTATGTTTAAAGGGTATACATTTACTTTGTGTTCTTACTGGTGATCAGTGTTCTTACTAGTGATTGCTGGTAAAATGAATTTCCAAAAAAGTTTGTGTCTACTTTCATTAAACTTTTAAATTATACACACTAATAGAGGCAGTGGAGATGCTTTCAATTCTACATGTAATTTATTAAAAGTTTTTATTTGAAAATTTTTACAACTATTTATTCTGAGTGATATCTTTAGTTCTTTAAACAATACTGATGTCATTCTTTGACAGTGATTCAGGAAGAGCTGGTGTGTAATTCTCTCTGTTCTGTTCTTAAATTCTTCTGCTGATAATGATATGCTCCTTTTCATAATGTTCTTTCTATGTCTGCTTTCTAGATTATTTTTTGGGAGGAGTAGAAAAGAAGTGAAGACATTTCTTCCTAGCTAGCTTTAAAAAGCTCTAAAAAACTTTTATTGTTGGTAGTAAGCAGCAAATGGAAGCTCACAGATGATCTTTATTCTAAGTAAGCAGTATATTTGTTAATTTAACAAATATTTGTTAAACATATTGCATTGTCAGCAGCTGAGTAAGTATAAGAAAGATTTCATTCATGTCTGTTTTAGGACAGAGTGAAATGTCAGAGGATCTGACATTTAGTAGAAACTCAGCAAATGCGTTGACTAATATCAAACAGCACTTACTTGTAAGGTACAGTGGTGCTGGGCAGGGAGCAGATAGCCTTATAACTTTAGATTAAGAGCCTCAGGGTTATACACAATTACATATAAGAGGAAAGGAGGAGTAGGAGGAAAATTATATAAGTGGAAGAAACGATTTATAGTAGAGGGGATGGAGAGAGAGAAGGGGAGGGGAGGGGAGGGGTGAGGGGACAGTGGAGAATGGGATAGACAGCAGAATACATCAGTCACTAGAAAGGCAATTTGTAAATCAATGGAAATGTAACTGATGTGACACAGCAATCTGTATACGGGGTAAAAATGGGAGTTCATAACCCACTTGAATCAATCTGTGAAATATGGTATATTAAGAACTATGTAATGTTTTGAACAACCAACAAAAAAAAAAAAAAAAAAAGACATCACATGCTGAATGCTATAAGATTGAGCTCATGAACGAGAGAACCGAGGAGAGTTCTGGCTCAAGGTAACAATTTGTGAAGGAAGTAGTATTGGATAGACCTTATAGAATAAGAATTTAAGAGATTCCATTGTGGAAAAATAGAGATGAAATAGTGGCTGGAATAGTCTCAGGTGAAGAGTGGGTGGCACTGTATGGCCTTGGGAGAGGTATGTAGTTCAGTGTTACTGAGGGAGATTATAATGGGTTACAGAAGTAAAAATTGAATTGCAATTAGATATTAGAGAGCATTGATTGTAGTTCTAGGGGGCAACACTCAGAGTAGGAGGGAGGCTTCCATTTTGAGGAAAGAAGTGATAGGATGTGTGAGTTAGATAGTACTGAGTGGGAATTAGGGAAAGGATATGGTATGCCCTGGCAGCCTGTAGGGTGGCTAAAAGTTGGAGTTAGGTAGGAAGCTGTTGTTTAGGGATGGATTATGATAGAGATTTAAAACAAAATAGGGCTGGGGACCTAACTCAGTGGTAGAACACTTGGCCTACCAGCATTCCTGAAGCCCTGGGTTTGATCCCCAGTACAATGCAGAAAGAGAGAGAAAGGAGGGAAAAAAGGGGAAGTTTCATTTGTTGATGTGCCAGATACTGTGGTAAGAATTTAGGATGATAGAAACATAAAGTCCCTATCTTCAGAAGTTTGCAGGTAAGAAGGGAAGTGAAAATGTAAGTAAATAATGAAATCCAGTTTCAGATATGTAGTAATAGACATGTGAACAAACCAGGGAAGAATTAAGGGCGAGGCACCAACTAACTCTCGGAAGATGGAATGGTGTTGAGGGAAGGCTTTCACTGAGAGCTTATGTGAAGTTACACCAGAGGACTAGTTAAACCCAGGCCTCTGGTTTCCCTGTTCTTTGTCACCGTTTTTTCCTCCTTAGGCTTATTTGTTTCTTGGGTATCCTGCCTGAGATATTATGCGCTTTTAAGGAAAATACCTGTTTTGGAACCTACATAGCTATTATTGTTGAGAAATATAATGCAGATTTCAGACTTGGCCCTGCCACTCACTAGTTCCGCGATTTTGTGCTTTTCAGCAAACTTTCAGTCTCATATGTTAAAAAAAAAAAAAAAAGGAAATACTGGTATCAACCTCGTGGAACTAAATTAAATAAATCATTAATAATTAAATATTTTATTAGAGTGCCTGGTGCAGATCAGACTCAGGCTATCATTGCTGCAAGCACAGCACAGAGCCTGTGGAGAGCCAGATGATAGTCTAGAGAGGTCCATGAGGGATTTCTCATGCTAATGAGCATTACTTTTTATCCTTCAGGTGCTGGTTCTAAGCCAGGGAATAATATAGTTGGATTTGCATTTTCTGAGGATAATATGGAAATAGATGGAGAATTAGGCCAAGAAGACCAGATAGTTTAGTGTAATCATAAATTGATGGTTTAATCTGTGTAGTGGGTTAGTGAGGCTGTTAACTTCAGTCACACACATCATTTAATGACTGGGATATTTTCTTAGAAGTGTGTTGTTAGGTAACTTGGTCATTGTGTGAACATCACAGAGTACTTGGACAAACCAAGTTGGCTATGGCCTCATTCAGTGACATGTATTTGTGGTGTTTGTTGTTGATCAACACACTGTTATAAGGTACTTTACTGTACTTAGGATTTTAAACCCTGCAAAGCTTGATTAGGAAGTGGGAGTGGCAGAGGTGGCTGATAATAGAGGATGACATCCAGGTTTCTGGCTTAGATGACTTATGGTGATGTGATATGACTAAACAAAATAGAAAATGCTGGAGGGAAGTGGATCTTTTAAAGTTGATGATGAGAACAATGTCTGAAGTGCTGTGGAATATCCAGATGGTTGATAACGAGGCTATGACTTAGAGAGAGAGAGAGAGAGAGAGAGAGAGAGAGAGAGAGAGAGAGAGAGAAAGCTCCAGGAGTGGGATTAGGCGAGACCAGAGCTGAAGGTAGACTGGAGCAATGAGAATTTACATTGATAGGAACACCTGAGAATGTACCATTAAAAAAAGAATAGGCCTAGATGGACATCTGAAGCACCACCTTTAAAGGTTATCCAGGAGGGAATCTAGCTAAGGATCTGAAGAGGAGTGGGTAGAGAGTTGGAAGGCAGGTCCTAGTGAGTACTGTGTACCCAAAGCTAAGGAGGTCAGTTCAGAATGACTGCCAAGTGTCTGCTTCTGTGTAGTTCAGGAAGTTGTTAGTTCTTGTGAGGGCAGTTTCCTTAAACCTAGGACGCAAGCAGGTACAAGTTAGGTTCAAGTTAGAGGTAAGGGATGGAGATAATCTGCCAGTGGACTGAGTAGCTGTGTTGCTATTGTGGGAAATAATTACAATTCATTTGCCAATTTGAAGATTTGAAAATTACAGGAAAAAATGTGAAGAAGAAAACTGTCTATAATTTGGTATAATTAATCACTAACACATCTACTTGTTTTCTTCCAGTTTTTATATATGCACTTATATTTTAAGTGGTTATATTCTTATAGGTTTTTGCACCTTGTGTTTAGTATTGTTTTATTTATATGTACTTATTACTGTATATTTCTTGCATAGTTAAAGCGTTTTCCTATGAGATTAAAAGCTCTGAATATCTCTTGTGTTTTGGCTATGGCACATCCATTGCTATTGTTCTGTTGTTGATTATTTAGGTTGTTTCTAACTCTTTCACTATTCTCAATAATTCTTATTCAGGGCCTGGGATTATTGCTCAGTGCCAGAACATATCCATAGCATATGTGAGGAACTGGGTTCAATCCTTAGCACCACAGTAAAAACAAACAAACAAATAAATAAACAAAATAAAGGCATGCTGTCCATCTACAACTCAAAAAATTTTTAAAAATAGGGCTGGGGATGTGGCTCAAGCGGTAGCGCGCTCGCCTGGCATGCGTGCGGCCCGGGTTCGATCCTCAGCACCACATACCAACAAAGATGTGTGTCCGCCGAGAACTAAAAAATAAATATTAAAAAATTCTCTCTCTCTCTCTCTCTCTCTCTCTCTCTCTCTCTTAAAAAAAATAATAATTCTTATTCATGAAATCAGTTTCTTTTTCCATAGTAAAGAATCCTCAAAATTGAATTTTTTGGTTCAAGAGAAAGAGTATGCATGTTTTTAAGGTTTATGATAAACGTGGCCAAATTACTCTTGAGGAAAATTATTTCAGTTTACATTTAGGAGGGATAGGCCTTGTCATAAGTACAAGCTGAGGAGATGAAATTAGTAGTGAGTTCAAGGGAAGACAGGAACCAAGTGAGCCTAGTTCCTTTGCTGAGGGGGTGGGGTATGAGGATTAAAGGGTAAATTGGGAATTTGGAATTCATTATGAAGTTGTTTGGAGCCTAAGTATCATCACTTTTGGAAGCTTGTCTTGACACCTTTTACCTTCAAACCTAGTTAGGTTCTTAAGTTATTGCTATTTTCATAAATGTGTTGTGTTTCTCTTTGTACCGTTTAATCATATTCATAATTATTTGTTTTAAGATCTGTTTTCCCTGTCAGCTCTAGGAGAGCACAGACTTGTCTTTTTTACATTTTTATTTATGTTGTCCCACACATAGTTACTTAGTAAATGTTCATGGATCAAAGAAGTAAAAATATTGAGGAATCACGAGACTTAAGGCCAAGAATTTGTTATGGCAGTAGTTTTAAATACGTAATGTTGTTTTTGTCTAGCCTCCTCAGCTGGCTAGAGAGAAAAGTTGAATGGAATGATTGATGCATAATGGGAAATTATGGGTTAGGTAAATGGAGAAGCAGTAAGAGTAGTTGAGGTTACTGTAAAGAGCATTTAAATGGACTGTCCCAGTGCAGGCTGGGTAAGGAGGGAAACTGACTGAGCCAAGAGCTGATAGATAAAACGGAGAGACTCACACGTTGCTGTTTTCAGTAAGGCTTATTGAGATGCAGAGGGATTTGTCAGGGGAGTTGCTGAAATGCCAGGCGTAGGACACAGCAGTTAGAAGTGATTTAAGAGAAGCAGAGCAGAAGTGATTTAAGAGAAGCAGAGCTTAATGAGGGAGCATCTTTTATCCATTTCGCTCACTAGCGTGTGTAGAATGATGCTGGACACAAAGTAGGTGCTGGATGATAAATAAGTTAACCGAGTAGAGGTGGGGAGGAATAAGGCCTGAATTATTTTGAGGTGTTTTTTGGGGGGGGCACTTAAAAGGTAATGCATTCTTAACGCAAAGGGGGAAATCAAATTCTTTGAGAGAGAAAACCATAAAATGTTTCTTTTTTTAATATTTATTTTTTGGTTGGACACAATATATTTATTTATGTGGTGCTGCGGATCGAACCCAGGGCCTCGCATGTGCTAGGCGAGCGCTGAGCCACAACCCCAGCCCCATAAAATGTTTCTTAAAGCATCTACAATCCTATGCATCAGACTAACTGTAGTTTACATTTTGGGATATGTTCTTTCAGCTTGTTTTTCTCTGTTCAGACTAATTTTAACATTAGTCCAAGAAACATTGGTTTAATATATATTTGAATCATGTAAGAGAGATTTTAAGACTGTTACTTCATGTTACCATCTCTTATACCTTCATGTTAGTATGATTTTAATTACATGCTCAGAGAGAATCCCCTTTCAATAATGTCTTGAAGACATCCATAATCTTTCAGTGTAACTTTAAGGTTGTGTAACTTTGTCATAATGAATATGTTACTTGAGTGTTGTCATGTGAACATGTTATTAAATTGCATTTAGTTTTAAGAAGCACAAAAACAGTTTGTAACTAGTCTGTTTATATTGATCTCAGATACACTATTTGCTTGTTGCTGAACTCACTTAGGTGAAAGTAAATGTTCCATAATAAGGGGGAATGGTCTATTGGTACTAGATATTTTGACTTTTCATGGATGATTTGGAAGTCTGAGTAGGTTTTTCTAGAGGGGTGGTTGAAATGTTTTAAGTGATTGCAAAATAGTAATTGTGGCTGGTGGAAGAACTGTTACCAGTTGAGCTTCATCCCAGTGGTTGGTTGGTCCCTCCCTTCCCTCCCTTCCTTCCCTCCCTTCCCTCCCTTCCTTCCCTCCCTCCCTCTCTCTCTGGGATTTGGGTAGTACAGAATCTAAGCAATTTTTCTCCTGGACATTTTCAGACACTCAGAGTTAATACAGTGAGTACCTATGCTACCTGCCTCCTAGATTTTAGATTTTTGCCTTTTTTTTTGTTTTTAAATGGGTACTGGGTGCTTTGCACTGGGTGCTTTTGAGAACAGGGTCTCACTATGTTGCTGAGGGCCTTGCTAAGTTGCTGAGGCTGGCTTTGAACTTGCAATCCTCCTGCTTTAGGCTCCCAGATTGCTGGGATTACCAGTGTAGGCCACCATGCCTGGCAGGATTTTGCTTTGTCTTATCATAAATCTGTTTATTTATCAGCTCCTTGTTTTTAAATGCATTTCGAAGTAAAGTGCAGTTTTCCAAGTCAGTTTTACTTAAGTTCTCTGATATTTACATTTACATCTTCTTTTTATTATTCTGAAAACTTCATTTATAATGATATTAACAAATACTATTTTATCTACAATATATCTGCACATTTCTAAAAGTATTAGTATTAATATTGATTGGCTTTGTTTTTGTCTTGTTTTGATTCTTAGACTATATCTTATAAGGGATAAATAGTGAAAATACTGTTTTTTGTGTACTAAGGATTGAATCCAGGCCGCTTAATCACTGATCCACATCCCTAGCACCCCCCACCCCTTTTTAAACAATTTTTTGTAGTTGTAGATGGACAGAATGCCTTTATTTTATTTGTGTATGGTGCTAAGGATCGAACCCACAATAGGCAAGTGCTCTGCCACTGAGCTACAGCTCCAGCCCCCTCAGCCTTTTTTATTTTTATTTTTTATTTTATTTAGAAACAGGGGCTCACTAAGTTACTTAGGGCCTTGCTAAGTTGGTGAGGCTGGCCATTCTCCTGCCTCAGCCTTTCCAGCTGCTGGAATAACAGGCATATGCCACTGTGCCTGGTGAAAATAGTGTGTTTTTAAAGCCCTTTGATAAATACTATTTTTTTCCCTCTGTTTCTGCCACTAACTTTAAAAAAATTTTTTTCATAGCTTTTATTTTGTTTATTTTTTATTTTTTTTATTCTTTTTTAGAGAGAATTTTTTTTAATATTTATTTTTTAGTTTTCGGTGGACACAATATCTTTATTTTATTTTTATGTGGTGCTAAGGATCAAACCCAGTGCTCACATGCTAGGCAAGTGCTTTGCCACTGAGCTACAGCCCCAGCCATCTACCACTAACTTTTTATGTGTTTGTTAGTTACATATGTTCAAATTTATCATTCATTTTTAGGGATTGCTCTTCTTTGGGGTTTTATTTAATTACATAAAGAATTTAGATTGTTTCAAAATTCAAACTGTAAGAAGGCACTTCACAGAACATTCAGTTTTCTTTTTGTCTTCTTCAGGTACCCTTGTTTTGGGTGGCGGCAGGGTACCAGTGATTGAACTCAGGGACACTTGACCACTGACACATCCCCTATTTATTTAGAGACAGGGTCTCACTGAGTTGCTTAGCACCTCGCTTTTGCTGAGGCTGGTTTTGAACTTCCCAAGCCACTGGGATTTGTATGCGCACTACTGTGCCTGACTCAAGTATCCATTTTTATTCTTGGTTTGGTCTTCCATTATGTTTTGAAAATGTAAGCAATTGTACCTTAGAAACCCCTGAACAGATCACAAGTAACTGTTGACAATAGTTGCTTCTAAGTAGGGGGACAAAGATAGGGGTATGAGTTTAAAAGGAAACTGTAAAACATTTTGTGAGCTAGGCTTTATTTATATAGGTTTATTCCTGTAATCCTAGTGGTTTGGGAGATTGAGGCAGGAGGATCAAAAGTTCAAGGCCAGCCTTAGCAATTTAGGAAGACCCTAAGCAACTGAGTGAGATCATGTCTTAAAATAAAAAATGAAAAGTGCTGGGGATGTGGTTCAGTGGTGGAACGCCCTTTGATTCAATCCTGGGTATGTATGCATGCACGTATGAATAAATAAACAAATTTTGTTGCTTTTTTCTTTTATGATGAAATGGATTTTTTTTGAGGGTTAGCATATTTTTAGAGAGTTGCCTTTTTAGTAATACCTATTGTCCCCTTTTTAAGATACTCTTTGTGAACAGTAATAAAATTAATTAGTAACCTCTTTTGTATTCTCTTCCCCGTTGCTATTTTTTTTATATTTAAAAATATTGATTTACATGCTGTAAGATTGATTTTCTTATATAGTTCTGTGAGTTTTTCCAAATATATAAGATAACCACCAGCAGAATCAGGACAGAGAAGAGTGTCCTCACCTCTTCCTGTTCCAGCTTGACATGCCTTTAATCAAGCTCTCCTTCCTCCCCAGCTCTGGCAATCACTGATCCCTTTTCTCTCCCTATTGTTTTGTTGTTTGAAACCGGAATGTTGTATAGCTGTAACCTTCTGAATTCCAGCTTTTGCCCCCCCCCCCCCCCCTTGGCATGATGCATTCTACATTCATCCGGTAGTGGAGGTATTGGTAGGTTATTTCTCTCTTCTGCACCATTTTGTTGTTTTTTATTTCTTTAATAAGAGCCCATAATATTTGTATATACTATTCTTTATCTTTTTTTTAATATTTATTTTTTAGAAGTAGTTGGACACAATACTTTTGTTTATTTTTATGTGGTGCTGAGGATCAAACCCAGGGCCTCACACGTGCTAGACGAGCGTTCTACCGCTGAGCCACAACCCCAGCCCTTCTTTATCTTTTAATCCTCATCATTTCATGTTTGTTCTATGTTCCTTAGTCATCATCAGACCTCTTTTGGGGTCTTTTTGTCTGAAGTTCATACTTTACTAGAGAGCTCAGGAGGAACTCATAGGAACAACTTTCCTTAAGTTTTTTCTGGTTCAAACTATTTTTCTGTGACTCAGTATATTTGAAGATTTGATTGGATGCAAATTCCTTGACCCAATATTTTCTTATGTGATCCACAGATTTGGCTAAACTATTACTGCCAAAGTCTTATGCTGCTTTCCCACCTTACATGAAAGTTGTATTGTTCCAGTCAGTGCCACAGTGATTTTTAATCTTTCTTTAAAGAAGCAGTATTCGAATACGCCTTGGTATTGACTTTCAGGTAGGGCCTTAAATACCCGCAATATGTGATAGTTTTTGACATTTGCACTGTTTGATTGCATTGATTTGTTTTGGGGGGACATCAGTCATGAATGTGTTGGGTCTTCATTAACTACTATGTCATTTATTCAGAAAAGCCTTTTCTTCCTGTAGTATTTGCTTATTTAAAAAAAATTTTCTCCGTTCTTTCCCCACTTTTCCTGTGGGATCTGTTCACCTTTTTGTTCCCTTTGACCTGTTTCATTTCAGATTTTTTTTTCCTAATTCCTGTAAGATAATAAATAAAAATACTATTTCCTCACTAATTTACATTAAAAAAATTAGAGACTTTCTATGAAAAAGTCCATTGAAAAATTAAACAGTTAAAACAAAAAACATTCAATCTATCCTTCTTCCCTTGGTCTGATAAGTAGTACCTATAACATTTGTAAAATTGAAACGTGAAGCTCTCTTCATGAACTTATTTACATGATTTGGAATTGCTACATTCATTTAATTATGAATTTTGTAGGAAAATAACGAAAGATTTTAAGTATGGAATATGTCAGTAATTTTTATTATCCAAAATGTCATTTTATTAGAATTACAAGTTTCTAATAATCATAGATATTATTACTTAAATTATTAAGTAATTAAGTAATTTAGTATCTATAAGGTTAAAAAGTAAATTGTGGTGTTCTATACATGTAAGTTATTTTCCTTACCTTAGAATTAAACATTATTACAGACTATTTTAATAAGGCAGAAAATCAAGTTTTGTTTTTTTTTTGTAATCAACTACAAATGAGATTTATTTTTTTCTATACTTGGAATTGAACCAGGGGTGCTTTACTACTGAACTACATCTCCAGCCCTTTTAAAAATCTTGTTTAATTGCTGGGGCTGGCCTCAAACTTGTGATCCTCCTCAGCCTTCTGATTCACTGGGAATACACGTGTTTGCCACCATGTCTGGCCAAATAAGATTTTTTTTTTCATTTTTTAAAAATTTTTTCCTTTTAGTTACATGTGACAGAATGTATTTTGTACTCTATACCCAGAGTATAACTTATTCTAATTAAGATCCCATTCTTGTGATTGTACATGATGTAGAGTTACACTGGTCGTGTATTCACATATGCACGTAGGAAAGTTACGTGGATTCATTCTACTATTTTTCCTACTCCCATCTCCCCTCCCTTCCTTTCATTACCCTTCATCTAATTCACTGAGCTTCTTCTACCAAATGAAAAATGTTTTTTGGCAAAGAATTGTTAGAGGTATTCTCAAACTAATATTCTGCCTTTTTCCTTAGAATTTTATTGTCTTACTGATAATTAAAAGGGAGGATAAATTTATAGATACTTAAATAAGGGCTGTATTAGTCTGTGTTTTTTTGCTATAAGAGAAAGTCTGGGTGATTTATAAAGAACACAGGTTCATTTGGCTCTCAGAATTGGGGCCCTATCAACTGGGCCTCTGATGAGGGTTCTCCAGGCTGCATCACATGGCCTATGACATTGTGCTGGGAGGGGGGCTGGAGGGAGAGAGGGCAGATAGACCAGAAGCCAGAGGAAACCAGGGTGGGGCTCGGCTTCATGATTTATGACAAGCAACTGGTGAGAACTAACTCACAAGAAATATTTTAATATATCTTCCAAGAGTTACATCCTCAGTGACCTAACCGGCTCACTAGGCCCCATCTCTTAGAGTTTCTGTCACCTGCCATCATCACACTGGGGAGCAACTTCCAACCTATGAACGCTTGGGGGACACACCACTTCCGCAGCAGAGCAAAGGCCGTCTCAGTAAATGTAGCCAGCACTTGATTTAAGTGTTGTGTGCGAGGTGAGGGCCAAATGGTACCACGGCAAGGCTAGTGTCCCGTAGGTGATGATGGCCTTCAGGGACAAGGAGGAGGAATGGGTAGGAAAGAAGCTGTGAGTGAGTAGCTGCTTTATTGTCAACGTAGAATTGGAGCAAAGTTTTTCTTTTAATCACAGATGAGAAAGGGAAATGTTCAAGGTTTAGGATATATTAAGTGAAAATTGATCTGCCGTTTTTAAGGTCATTTTTTTTTTTTTTAGAGAGAAATTTTTAATATTTATTTTTTTTTTAAGTTTTCGGTGGACACAACATAAAGATGTTTATTGTTATGTGGTACTGAGGAATGAACCCAGCACCCCGTGCATGCCAGGCGAGCGCGCTACTGCTTGAGCCACATCCCCAGCCCTTGATCTGCCCGTTTTAAGGAGAATTTTTCTTTCTTTCCCTTTTTTGGCGGGGTTATAGTCTACTGGGGATTGAACCCAGGGATACTCTACCACAGAGCTATATCCCCAGACTTTCATGGTTTTGTTTTGGATAGATCTTAGTTGCTGAGGTTAGCCTCAAACTTGGGGTCCTCTTGCCTCAGCCTCCTGAGTGGCTGTAATTACTGAGTATGCACCACCTCATCTGGCAGGATTGATTACAAGTGAGGTCTAATATTTTTCATATTTCTTATTGTGTGTATGCATTTTTCGTTTGTTTTTTGAGAACCAGAGATTGAATCCAGTGGCCCTTAACCATGAGACACATACTTTTTTTAAAAGTATATTTTATTTAGAGACAGGGCCTCACTGAATTGCTTATGGCATTGCTAAGAAGTGCCTATTCCAACATTATTCATTTTTTAATATTTATTTTTTAGTTGTAGTTGGACACAATACCTTTGTTTTTATTTAATTAGTTTTATATGGTGCTGAGGATTGAACCCAGGGCCTCACACAGCTCTACCACTGGGCCACAACCCCAGGCCCAACATTACTCATTTTTAAATTGGGGTATTGGATATTTACTTTTTTTTTTTTTTTTTTTTTTTTGATACCAGTGATTGAACTCAGGGGCACTCGACCACTAAGCCACATCTCCAGCTCTATTTTGTATTTTATTTAGAGACAGAATCTCGCTGAGTTGCTCAGTGCCTCGCTGTGCTGAGGTTGGCTTTGAACCTGCGATTCCTATCTCAGCCTCCTCTGTTTTTGATAACACATAGTAGAATTTACCTTATTTTGTTCATGTGGTTCTGAGTTTTGACAGATGCAGAGTTCTGTAACCACCATCATCAAGATTCAGAACATTCCAGCACTTCCCAGATTTTGTTTTGTGGCTCTTCATTAATCTTCCTTCCACTTCTTACTCCTGGAAGCCACTGAATCATTCTCCTTCTTTAAGAGATTTGCTTTTTCCATAAGGACATAAATAAAATCCTACTTTATGTAATGTGTATTTTTTTGAAATTAGCTTCTTTCACTTAGTATATTTGAGGTTAATTTGTGTTGATGCTTATACCAGTAGTTGATTACTTTTTATTACTGAGGACCCTTCCACTCTAAGGATGTGCCACAGTGTATTCATCTCTTCATGGTGGGAAGATTGTGGGTTGTTTCCAGTTTATGTCCATCGTGAGCACAGTTGCTGTAAGCATTTGCAAGCTGGTTCCTCTGTGAAACTTTTTTTCTTAATGTTTTTAAGTATGTTATATTTTAAGGATATAATTCCTTATTATGTATGCTAAATAGTTCTCTCCTAATTTGTTCTATGTGTTTGTTTCTGGTGCTTTTACTTCTCTAATTCATATGCTTGTTCTTTAGAACAGTTTTAGGTTTACAGAAAAATTAAGCAGATAGTACAGGGTTCCCATGTGTCTCCCTTGACCACACAGTTTCCCCTCTTGACTTCTTGCATTTCGGTGGTGTGATTCTTATAATTGGTGAACCAGGATGGCTATATATTATGAACTAAAGTCCATAGGTATTTTAGGGCTGACTCTTTGTATTTATACTATTCTCTGGGTTTTAGCAAATATATAATGTCAGCCACTTTACATGATCAGTAGAATAGTTTCACCATCTTAAGAACCCCGTGTGCTTTTCCTGTTCGTCCTTTTCCCCTCCACCTGCAAACCCGGGTACTCACTGACTTGTTTTACTGTCCCCATCATTTTGCCTTTTCTAGAGTGTCATATAATTGGAACCATGGTATGTCATCTTTTCAGGCTGACTTTTTTTCACATAGCAATATTCATCTAAGACCCAAGCGTATCTTTTTATGGCTTGATAGCTCATTTCTTTTTATCATTGATATTCCATTTTATGAGCATACCCCACTTTATTTATCTACTCACCTTTTTTGGGGGGCGGGATACCGGCATTGAACTCAGGAGCATTCGACTGCTAAGCCACATCCCCAGCCCTATTTTATGTTTTTTTTTTTTTTTTTTTTTTTTAGGGACAGGATCTCACTGAGTGTCTTAGCACCTCACCGTTTTTGAGATGGCTTAGCTGCTGGGATTACAGGCGTTCGCCCAGGCACCTAGCATCATTTATCAACTCACAATTTGAGGGACAGCTTAGTTTCAGTTTTTGTCAGTTGTGAATAAAGCTGCCATAAATATTTGTGTGCAGGTTTTGTGAGGTTTTCAATTCATTTAAGTAAATACTGAGGAGCATGATTGCTGCATTGTATGTTAAGACTATGGTTAATTTTGTTAAGAATCAGTTTTATTCCAAAATGGCTGTACCATTTTTGCATTCCCATCAGCAGTGAATGAGAATCCCTGTTCTTTCACATCTTTACCAGTAATTGGTATGAAAGGTTTTTGCATTTTAGCCATTATAATAGGCTTATAGTTGGTATCTTATGATTTTCATTTGCACTTCTCCTATAATGTATTGTTAAACATTTTTTCATAGCTTAATTGCTGCTTGTTGTTGTATCTGTTTGGCCCACTTTTTAGTTGACTTATCTGTTTTTTTTTTCTTTCTTTTTAAATATTATTTAGTTGTCAATGGACCTTTATTTTATTTATTTATATGCGGTGCTGAGAATTGAACCCAGTGCCTCACACGTGCTAGGCAAGTGCTCTACCACTGAGCTACAACCCCAGCCCCTGTTTTCTGTTTCTTTCTTTCTTAATTTTTTTTTTTTTTAGTTGTAGATGGTCTTCTATTTGTGTGCAGCGCTGAGGATTGAACCCAGTGCCTCACAGGTGCTAGGCAAGTGCTCTACCACTGAGCTAGAGCCTCAGTCCTTATCTGTTTTCTTATTGTTGAATTTTTAAGAACTCTGTGTATTTTGGATATAGGTCCTTTATCAGATACTTGTTTTGCCCATATTTTACTCCCCACTGTGTGGTTTGTCTTTTTGTTCTCTTAACAGTGTCTTTCAAAGATCAGAAGTTTTTAATTTTGATGAGGCCTACTTGTCCATTTTTTTTTTTTGTTCACAGTTTTTGTTTTTGTGTCTAAAATGTCATTACTAAATCCAGGGTCATCTATATTCTCTTCTGTGTTTCTAGATATTTTATAATTTGCATTTTACATTTAGGTCTTTGACCCATTTTGAGTTAAATTTTTTTTTGAAGTCTGTATCTGGATATGCGTTTTGCAATAGAGTTTCAGCACCAATATCGAAAAGACTTTCTCTGCTGAGTTGCTTTTGCTTATTTGTCTTAGGTTAGGTGACTATTTCTGTGATCAGTTTGTTGATATCCATAAAATAATTTGCTAAACTTTTTTTTTTTTTTTAAAGAGAGAGTGAGAGAGGAGAGAGAGAGAGAGAGAGAGAGAGAGAGAGAGAGAGAGAGAGAGAGAGAGAGAGAGAGAGAATTTTTAAAATATTTTTTTTAGTTCTCGGCGGACACAACATCTTTGTTGGTATGTGGTGCTGAGGATTGAACCCGGGCCGCACGCATGCCAGGCGAGCGTGCTATACCGCTTGAGCCACATCCCCAGCCCCCATTTGCTAAACTTTTGAATGGAATTATGTTGAATCTGTGGGTCAGTTTGGAAAAACTAATATATTGAATGTATCCATGAGTGTGGGTTATTTCCCCCATCTTCTCTTTTTTCATCAAAGTTTTATAGTTATTGTATGAATTTTGTGTATATTATGTTGGATTTATGCCTGACTACTTCCTCCTCCTTGATACTAACGTAATTGGTATTGTGTTTTTAATTTCAAATTTCAGTTACTCGTTGCTGGTATATAGGAAAGCATTTGACTTTTGTATATTAATTTGTATCCTGTGACCTTGTTATAATTGCTCATTAATTCCAAAAGGTTTTGTTCATTTTTTTTTTTAATTTTTAATATTTATTTTTTAGTTTTCGGCGGACACAACATCTTTGTTTGTATATGGTGCTGAGGATGGAACCCAGGCCGCACGCATGCCCGGTGAGCGCGCCACTGCTTGAGCCACATCCCCAGCCTGGTTTTGTCCATTTTTTGACAAAAGTTTTTGTCAATTTTTTTGGGGAATGTCTACATAGACAGATCTTTTCAGCTATAAACAAAGACAGGTTTATTTATTCTTAGTTCAGATATATGAGAGAGCCATGCACTGTGGCCCGTGCCTGTAATTTCAGCGGCTCTGGAGGCTGAGACAGGAGGTTTCCAATTTTAAAGCCAGCCTTAGCAATGGTGAGGCACTAAGAAACTCAGTGAGACCCTGTCTCTAAATAAAATATAAAATAGGGCCAGGGATGTGAGTCAGTGGTCAAGTGCTCAATTACTGGTTACCCCTCCCCCCCAAAATAAAAGTAATGAGAGGATGGGCTTGAGGCACACTCATATAATCCCAGTAACTCTGGAGGCTGAGGCAGGAGGGTTGCAAGTTTGAACCCAACCCCAGCAATTTAGCAAGATCACATAGCTCAGTGGTAGGATGTCCTTGGGTTCACTCCTTTGTACAACTGGGTTGGATTGGCAGAAAGTAGTGAGAGGAGACATCTTTATGTTGTTCCTGATCTTATTGGAAAAGCATCTATTTCTCTTCATTAATATATGATTCTAGGGCTGGGGTTGTAATTCAGTGGTAAAGTGCTTGCCTAGTACTTGTGATGTACTTGGTTTGATCCTCAGCACCACACAAAAAAATAAAAGTTATTGTGTCCATCTCTAACTAAAAAAAAAAAAAAGAAAATTTTTAATGATTCTAGCTGTAGTTTTTTGGTAGATGTTCTTTATCAGCTTGATAAGTTCCCCTTCCTAGTTAACTGAGAATTTTGTTTTATCATGAGTGGATGTTGGCCCAGATACTTTTTCTGCAGCTAATGATATGAGCATGTGATTTTTCTTTAGTCTGATGATGTAATGGATTATAGTAATTGTTGTATATAGAGTTGTTTGTGATATTCCTTCAATATTCTAATATCTGTGGGATTAATATTATATTGGTATAATATAATAATATATAATCACACAATGATATATAATAAAATTATTAATAACATTACTAATATTACTGATAGTAATTTCTGATTTCTTTCTTCCTAGACTTAATAATTTGTGTTTTTCTCTTTTATTTAACTTGCTTGGAGGTTCATCAGTTACATTGATCTTTTCAAAGTGCCAATTTTTAATGTTGAGTTTTTTTTCTATTTTCCTCTTTAGTTTCATTAATTTCTGCTCTAATATTTGAGGGCATGCTTTATATGTGTTCTGTTTCTTTTATATTTATTAAGATGTGTTTTAATGCTCAGGATGTAGTCTATTTTGGTGAATATTTTTGTAAGCTTAAGAATAAGAGGGCCGGGGCTGTAGCTCAGTGGTTGAGCACTTGCGTAGCATGTGTGAGTCACTGGGTTCAATCCTCAGCATCACATAAAAAGAACAAAGGCATTCTGTCTATCTGCAACTACAAAAAAAAATTTTTCAAAAAGGGAATAATATAAGAATATATATTCTGCTAGTATTGGATGAAGTTTTCTATAAATGTTGGTTGATGATGGCCCTCTTCAGTTGGATTATATTTTTGTTGATTTTTCTGCCTGCTGATGCTGATATAGGTGTAACAATGTCTTTAATTTTAATAGTGGATTTAACAATTTCTCCTTGCAGTTCTACCATTTTTGTTCTCACTCCTTTTGACATTTTGTTATTAGGTGCATACACATTAAGGATATGGACAATGTCCTGTTAAAGGAATTGATCCTTTGTTATGTAATGTTCCTCTTGATCCCTGTTGAGTTTCCTTGTTCCAAATTCTGCTTTGTTTGAAATTAACATAGGTAGTCAACTTTCTTTTGATTAGTGTTGACATGTTTATCTTTATTTAACCTTTTACTTTAATTTGTGTCCTTAAAGTGATTTTCTTGCAGACAACATATATTTGGATCTTTTTAAAATTTTAGTTGTAGTTGGACACATACCTTTATTTATTTTTATGTGGTTCTGAGGATCAGACCCAGGGCCTTGCACGTTCTAGGTGAGCTCTCTACTGCTGAGCTACAACCCCACCCCATATATTTGGATCTTGTTTTTTATTTTCAATCCACACCCCCCTCCGACCCCCCCCAGTGCTAGGAATTGAAGTCAGAGCTTTCCACATGCTAGGCAAGTTCACACACAACCTAGGTCTTATTTTTAAATCCACTCCTTTTGAAATGTGAGTCTTAACTATGTTGCTCAGGTTGATCTGGAACTCCTGCTCAAGTGATCTCCCACCTCAGCTTCCCTAGTGCTGGGATTTTAGACATCTGCCTTTATACCTGACTTATCAGGTCTTTTAATTGGTATAGTTAGACCATTCACATTGAAAATGATTATTTTAGTAGTTGGATTAATGCCTACCATATTTTTGGGTTTTTAAAATTCATTACACTTGCTCCTTTTTGCTTTCTTCCTTCTTTGGTTATAACTGAGCATTTTAGATTAATTCCATTTTTTCCTCATATCTTAAGATATCAGTTATACTTAAATCTTTTTCGTGTGTTTCTCTAGAATTTACAGTAGACATTAGAACTAATCTAAGTCCATTTTCAAATAACATTTCATTGCTTCACAGATAGTGCAGGTGCCTTATAATAGGATATAATTTATTCCTCTCTTCCATCCCAAAGAATATTGCTGTCATTCAGTTAACTTATCCATAAACTATAATTACACAATACAGTGTTATGAATAAAGTTATGTTAGATCAATTTAGGACAAGGAAAATGATATACTTTTCTTTATGTAGAAGAAAGTGATTTTTCTTACCTGTCATTTTTCTTCTCTTAAGACCTTGTTGTGTTTATTACAAGGCACATCTATTGGCCACAGATTTATTTCTACAGGATTTTTTTTCTTCTTCACTTTTGAAGGATGATTTCATTGGATACTGAATTTGAGTTTGGTGGATTTTTTTCTTTCAGCATGTAAATATCTCTGTTCTCTTGAGCTTGCATGCTTTCTGAAGAGAAGTTTGAAATAATTCTTGTATCTTCCAGTAGATAAGGTGTTTTCTTTTAAATATTTATTTTTGAGTTTTAGGTGGACACAGTGTTGTTGTTACATTTATGTGGTACCGATGATTGAACCCAGTGCCTCATGCACGCTAGGTGAGCACTCTACCACTGAGCTACAATTCCAGCTCCAAGTTGCGTTGTTGTTGTTTTGCTTTGTTTTCCTTGTTTCTTTTCATGATTTTTGTCTTTGGGTCTTGTTTGACTATAAGAAGCCCAGGTATTGATGTTTTGTTATTTATCCCCTTTAGGTTCTTTGAGATTTCTGGATTTATGGTTTGGTTTCTGTCATTAATTTTGGAAAACTCCCAATCATTATTAGGATTTTGCTCTTTTTTCTCCTTCTGGTATTTCCTGTTATAGTTGTCACAGATTCTTTTGGATAATGTGTTCCAGGATTTTCATTTGTTTTTCATTGGCCTTTCAGTTTGGATAAGTTCTTATTGACATGTGTCAGCTCACTGATTCTTTGGTTTTATCAATTTTTCTGAAAACCCATCAGAGGTGTATTCTTTAGTTGTATTAGTGGTTTTTGATTTCTAGCATTTAGTTTTGACTCTTACAGTCCTTAGCATATTCAGTTATTTTAAATTTCCAGTTTGATCATTCAAAATATATGCCATATCTGAGTCTGGTTTTGATGCTTGCTTTGTCTTTTTAAACTGTTTCCCCTGGCTTTTTATATGCCTTTGTAATTTTTTGTTGAAAACTAGACATGACTTACTGGGAAATAAAAACTCAAGCAAAAAGATTTTCAGTGTGAGATTTGTGTTTTTCTGGCTAGGAGAGGTAGGTTGTATTAATGTTTGGGAGGTGTTGTACTGTTTGTAGGTATCAGAGCTTTCCTTCCTTTTTCTCTTGGTTTTTTTTTTTTTTTTTTTTTTTTTTTGTCATTTTGAGTTTCCTAAGAAGCTCCTTGAAGGAGGGCTCTGCCAGAGCCCTCTCACTTGCACCTGCTCTTGTATTGTAGTCTAGCTGGTATGGGGGTAAGCTATTGGGAGAGGGAAATACTGTATAATTTTATGGTGAAATCTCTGGTTTTGCTCCTGTTGTTTTGACCGGTTATTTTGTTTGTTTCTTTGTTTCTTTGTTTGTTTTGGTACTGGGTATTGAACTCTGGAGCACTCAACTGAGCCATACCCTATCCCTATTTTGTATTTTATTTAGAGACTGGGCCTCACTAAGTTGCTGAGGCTGGCTTTGAACTCGTGATCCTCCTTTCTCAACCTCCTAGCCCTTGGGATCAGAGGCGTTCACCTCTGCTCCCTCCTTTTTACTGTTTTTTAATGGATGCAAGTCCCTGTTCTATGATACTCAGAAGAGTTTCTTAGCCCTGCCTGCAGGAGGCTGAGGTTGTCTAATTGCCTTTCCTTCAGTTCATATAAGGTTCTGGTAAAGTTGCCCTTTAACCCTTGAAGGCAGGAATTGGTTAGAGAGTTTATTTCAAAGTGGTTACTTTCCACCTTCCCCAATCTCAAAACTGGAGAGTTTTCTCTGATTAAAAACTTGGTGGAGCTCCTGAAAGTACCAGTCATGAAAGTGCCAAGGTTTTCCTATGACTGGGCCCTCAAGAGCCCTTGGACCTAAAGCTAGTTCAGTCTCTAGCAATACCTACCTTAGTTTTGTAGGCTTCTCCTGGTTAAGTTCTGATTCTCTGTATTTCTGTCTTGAGTTTTCTTGGAAGTGTTTTGCCTGTGGACTCAGCTGATTTTTCAGTTCTTCATCTTTTGTTGTTGCTGGGGTGGGAGTGATGACTCCCAACACCTCTACATATTGGAGGTGAAGCCAAAAGTCCTTTCGTTTATTTTTAATGAAAATTTAATCAAGATATGATTCACATACCAGCCAAATTCACCCTTTAAAAGGACACAGTTTCTACTGTATTCACCGTTGTGTAACCCTTATCACTTTTAAATTTTAGAACATTTTTATTACCTGAAAAAGAAACCCTAAACTCAAAGTGTTTACTTCTCTCAGTCCCAGGTACTTTAATCTATTTTGTTTCCATGGATTTTCTTATTCTTGACATTTCTTATAAATGAAACCATACATTATGTGTCCTTTTGTTTCTGACCTCCTTATCATAGCATAACATTTTCCAGCTATTAGCATGGTATTAGTTCTCTGTTCTTTTTCTTATGGTACTGGGGATTAAACACAGGGGCATTTTACCACTAAGCCACATCCCCAGCTCTGTTTATTTTGTTTTTTTAGAATATTGAGACAGGGCCTCACTAAGTTGCTGAAGCTGGCCTTGAACTTCTGATCCTCCTGCATCAGCTTCCCAAGTTGCTGGGATTACAGGTGTGAACTCCCACATCTGGCCCTGTTCCTTTTTGTTAAATAATACTCTATGATATGGATATGTTCGTTCATTCATTCTTTGGTAGAAATACTTTTTTGGTTATTATGAATAGTGCTGTTATGAACATTTGTATAACATTTTAGTGTCAATTTATATTTTCATTTCTTTGGATAGAGGCTTAGGCATGTAATTGTTGGATCATATAGAAAGTCATGACTAAAATTTCGAGGAACTGTCAGGCTGTTTTCCAAAGTGGCTGCCCCATTTTGTTTTCCCACCAGCTGTGATAGTACTAATTTTTCCACATTCTCACCAACTCGTCTCTTTGGTTTTTAGTCATCTCAGTGTGTGTGAAGTGAGATCGCGCTGTGTTTTTATGTTCATTTTCCTGTTTGTGCATGATGCCGGGTATCTTTCAGTATGCTTATTGGATATTTGTACATCTTCTTTGGAGAAAACTCTACTCAGATCCTCGCTTCCCACCTTTTGTTTGCTTCTAGGATTGAACCAGGGCTTCAAGCATGCTAGGAAAGAACTCTACAACTGAGCTACACCACTAGCCTCCCTTTTCCCATTTTTAATGTGTATTTGTATTTGTGTTTGTTGTAAGCTTTATGAATTCTGAAAGGAGGTCCCTTATCAGTTATATAATTTGTATATATTTTCTTCCACTCTGTGTCTTGGTTTTAGATTTGTTTAATAGTATCCCTCAAAGCAAAGTAGTTTCAAATTTTTATGAAGTCTATTTCTTCTCTTGTTGCTTCCTTCTTGTTGTTAGAACTAAGAGCTCATTGACTAAGCCAGGGTCATAGAGACTTACTACTTCCATGTCTTTGTTGAAGAGTTTTGCAGTCTTAGTTCCTCAGTTAGCTCTGTGCCCCATTTTGGGTTTATTTTTGTATATGGTGTGAGATAAGGATATGACCTGATCATTTTGCATGTGCATATCCAGTTCTCCCAGCACCATTTATTGAAAGAATGTCCTTTTCTTATTTTCTTCTCCTTCTTGTCAAAAATCATTTGACCAAAACAAAATAATAATAACAACAACAACCCCCCTCCCCCGCCACATCAATTGACCATTGATGATATAAGGGCTAATTCTAGACTCTTAGTTTTATTGCATTGATCTGTATGTCTATTTTTTTTAAAAAAATATTTATTTTTTAGTTGTAGTTGGACATAATACCTTTATTTATTTATATGTGGTGCTGAGGATCGAACCCAGGGCCTTGCGTGGGCCCCTGTATGTCTATTTCTAATCCAGGAATTCTCCCTTCATTACAGTAGCTGTATGGTGAGTTCTAAAATTGCAAATGTGGGCCTCTAACTCTGTTCTTTTTCAAGATTTTTTTGGGCTCTTTTAGGTCTCTTGTATTTTCATATGAATTTTAGCATTGGTTTGTCAATTTCTACAGAAAAGCAGGTTATGCTTTTGATGGGGATTGTGTTGAATCACTAGATTAATTTGGTGAGTATTCCTTTGCTCATATTGTCTTCTAATCCACGAACTTGTGACTCTTTAATTTAGGTATTCTTTAATCTCTCATTAGTTTTTATAGCTTTTAGTGTTTCAAATCTCATATTTTTTGTTAAATTTATTCCTAAGGTATTCTTTTATTTTGTTGGAAATAAAGATTGTTTTTTAAAATTTTTTATTGCCAGTGTATAGAACTACAACCAATTTTGCTTACTGCTCTTGTATTTTGCCATCTTGTTGAACTTGAATACTAATTTAATACTTTCTTGGTGGGATTCTCGAGGGTTTCCTGTGTGTAAGATTGTGTCATCTGCAATAGAGGAAGTTTATATCTTCCTCTCTGGTCTGGATGGCTTTTGTTTCCTTTTCTTGCCTTTTTGGTCAGGGTAGAAAAACGTCTAGTGCTTGTTCCTGATTTTGAGGGGGAAAGTGTTCAGTCTTTGTTAAGTGTGATGTTAGCTGTGGATTTTTTTGTAGATGTTACTTGTTAGATTTCGGAAGTTCCCTCAGTTTCTAGTTCATTGAATGTTTTTATCATGAAAGGAGGTGGATTTTATCAAATTCAATTTGGGGGAGATGGTGGTGCAGGGGATAGAACCCAGGGCCTTAAGGTCTGTAGCTGAGTAGGTGCTTTATCACTGAGCTATATGCTCGAATCCATCAAATTCTCTATTTTGAGTTGTGCATGTGGGTTTTTTCCTTCTCTCAATATGATTTATTTTAATTTTCAGTTGCATAATCAGTCTTACATTCCTGGGGTTAATCTCCATTTGGTCATGACATAATTGTTTTTGTATGTTGCTGGATTTGATTTGAGTAGTATTTTGTGGAGGATTTTTGCATCTATATTCATAAAGGGTATTTTTCTGTAGTTTTCTTATGATGTTTTTATCTGGCAACAGGATAATACTGACCTGCCTTATGGAATGAGTTAGTGTTCCTAACTTTTTTTTTTTTTTTTTTGCTGATTAGATTTGTTATCAGTAGGATTGAGATAACTGATAGGTGGTAGGTGGTAATACTTAGGATTTATGCCTGCCATTTTGATATTTGTATTTCATGTCTTTATTATTCATTATTTCTCTCTTGTGTGGTTAGATCCGTGTCTCTTTTTAATTTTGTCATCCTCTGCCCCCCAAATGGCTGCCCTGGAGATTACTCAGATGATTTAAAACAGCAAAAGTGAGGCGCTAAGCAACTCACACTCTGTCTCTAAAAAAAAAATACAGAATAAGGCTGGGGATGTGGCTCAGTGGTCCAGTGCTCCTTAGTTCAATCCACAGTACCAAAAAACCAAAACAACAACAAAAATGTATGGGTCAATGCCAGAATTTTTTTTTTTTTTAATTTAAGTTATACATGACAGCAGAATGCATTTTATGCACTTTGGTATATCATACATAGATGGAATATAATTTCTCATTTTTCTGAGTGTACATGTTGCAGAATCATATTGGTCATGCACTCACATATACATAAAGTAATGTCTGTTTCATTCTACTATCTTTCCTATCCCCACATCCCCTCCCCTCCCATCACTTCCCTGTTCCTAATCTAAGATAATGCTATTCTTCCCTAGGCCCCTCCTCCCCCATCGTGAATTAGCATCTGCATATTATAGAAAACATTTAGCCTTTGGTTTTGTGAGATTGGCTTATTTCACTTAGTATGATATTCTCCAACTCCATTTACTGGCAAATTCCATACTTTTACTCTTCTTTAAAGCTGATTAATATTCCATTGAGAATACATACCACATTTTCTTTATCTAGGTCGTTTCTGTAGTCTAGCTATTGTGAATAGAGTTGCTGTAAGCATTGATGTGGCTGCCTCACTATAGTATGCTGATTTTAAGTCCAAATTGAATTGTATGTTAAAATATCTCCATTTCTTCTCCTTCCTTTGTGCTACTACTTTTACACAAATTATGTCTTTACACATTTTAAGTTCCCACAGTTTTATAATTACTATTATGTTTTAAATCAGGAAGAAGAAAAAAATTAAAAGTAAAAATGTATTTGTATTTTCTTCTATGCTTACCTAATCTTTACTTGTGTTTATTTCTTTTCTTTTTCTTTTTTTTTTGGTTTGGTTACCAGGCATTGAACTCAGGGGCACTCAACCGCTGAGCCCCACCCCCGGCCTTATTTTGTATTTTATTTAGAGACACAGTCTCACTGAGTTGCTTAGCACCTTGTTTTTGCTGAAGCTGGCAATCCTCCTGCCTCAGCCTCCTGAGCTGCTGGGATTACAGGTGGTGTTTATTTCTTTGTGTGGATCTGGGTTACTATCTAGTATTCCTCAGCCTGAAGGATCCTCTATTACTTGTAGTGTAGTTCTGCTAACAACATTTTCTGTTTTTTGTTTATGTAGGAATGTCTTAAATTTTTCCTTTTTTATTATAGTTTGGCTAAATTAAGTCTGATGAAAAGTGTACCATTAAGATTAGTGGGTTAATCTAGTCCTGTTTAAAATAATAATTGACAGTGCTGTGTGGAGTTTGTGATTTAAGGGAGCGAAGCAGAAGGACAGTAGCAAAAAAAAAAAAAAAATTGTGAGGAGATAAATAGGTTTTAAAAGTTGTATCTTGCTAAAATGTGATAAATATATATTTTAATATTAGTTAAGATTGTAACCTGTTAAAGATTGACAAAATATTACCAAGAGGCCTAGTAAACAACTTGTAGTGGTCATAAAGCAGAAAAATAAAACCAGGAAAAGATGTAAACACAGAGAGTACGGACAGCAAGGTGGCAGTCTGACCCACAGGCCTGCTAATGTGGCCTATTATGTTAGCACAGATATTAACAGGGGCAGTGAGCTTGTAATCTGGGATCTGAAAAGTCTTCATGTCTAAGTATGTAAGCAAATAAATAAGCTAATTTTACCTTGCTTTTTGCTGAGTTTGAGCATTTTATGTAATGCACCAGACACCAGCTATTCAGTTAACTGTGTATGATGAGACATACTCATCCAGACCTGTTGTTGGGAGTTTCTCCTGCTAGATGACCCTCCTTCTATTACATCAATAAATCTTAAGCTGCAACCCTTATGATATCCACTTTCCCAAATAAACTTTTTCAAGGTGAAGTGCCAAATGTATTATTTTTATATCATATAATAATTTAGCAAGTAAAACTGCATTACTGTTTTGTGTTTCTGGCCTTTTTAATGTGTCCTTTTTTTTTTGGCAGGGTTGGGCGGGGGTGGGGGTCCTAGGTATTAAACTCATGTACTCAGTCACTGAGCCACATCCCCAGCCCTAGTTTGTATTTTAGAGACAGGGTCTCACGGAGTTGTTTAGTGCCTTGGCTTTTGCTGAGGCTGGCTTTGAACTGGTGTTCCTCCTGCCTCAGCATCCTGAGCTACTGGGATTATAGGCGTGTGCCACCACACCTGGCTGTGTAATATGTTTTTAAGGAACTTATGTGTAACAATATAGAAGTGACTATAATTGTTCTATTTTATGTGTCTCCATTTTTTTGGTCCAGCCATTGATCCATTTTACTTTCTGATACATTTCAAGGAAAGTACTGGTTACCCCTAATCAGTATACCATGAATATCTTTAGAGTTTGATGTCTGTTCATTGTTCTTTTTATTATGGTACAGTTTATGTACATGAAATTATATATCACCTCTTAAATGGATTGCTTGATGAATTTTCAGATGCATACCTCTGTGTAATGCAAACCCTACCCAAAATATAGAATAATACTACCATCCTTAGAAACATCGCCTCATGTTCTTAACTACTCAGGACCTGCTCCTGTCTTCTAAGAAGTAATCACTATTTGACCCTTTTGGTACCATATATTAGTTTGCCTGATCTAGAACTTTAAATAAAAGCAATTGTATGGCTTACACTCCTGTAAGGCTTCCTTGAGTCAGCGTAACATTTTGGATTCATCTCAACTGTGTATGGTATAGCAGTAATTCCACTTTTGTTGCCAGGTGGAACACACAATTTATCTATTCACTTGTTGATGGATAACCCAGGATGTTTGAAGGTTTTTTGTGATTGTTAGAAAAGCTGCTATATGAACATATTTGTACAAGTCTTTTGGTGGACATTGTCTTCATTTCTGAGTTGCTGGCTCATAAGGTAGATACATGTTTAGTCGTACGAGAACTGCTACCATTTTACCTTCCCTAACAAAGTATGAATATTCCTATTGGGCCATATGTCTTGGTGATACTGGTTTTGTTGGTCTTCTAAACAGTACCAACTCTGGTGGGTGTATGGTGGTATCTCAGTGTGATTTAATTTGCATTTTCCTGATGTGTGGAACACTTTTCATGTGCTTCTTGGTTATTTGCAGTATCTTATTTTGTGGTCTATTCAGATCTTTTGTTCATTCTTTAAAACTGAGTCTTCTCATGTCTTTTGAGCAGAAGGTCTAAATTTTTTAAAAAAATATTTATTTTTTTGTTATAGTTGGATACAATTCCTTTATTTTATTCATATATTTTTATGTGGTGCTGAGGATCGAACCCAAGGTCTCACATGTGTGAGGCGAGGAGTGCTCTACTGCTGAACCACAATCACAACCCAAGGTCTAAATTTTTTAAAAGACGTATTTCTCTGTATTCTTTTTTTTTTTTTTAAATAGTTTTTGTCAGTGGACCTTTATTTATTTATATTTCTCTTTATTCTTAAGTTTGTGGTAGCCAAGGATAATTCTTTTTGGCTTTTTTTTTTGGCATTTGTTAATGCATTTTAGTTGTATATAATATTTGAATTCATTTTGACGTAATCACATATGTATACAATTTATTCCATTTTTAGTGCCCCGTGTGTGTGTGGGGGGGGGGTACTGTTTCTGTCCTCCCCTTCTACTCTACTAGTCTACCTTCCACTTCTTTATATTTAATTGGTACTTTGTAGATATACACAGAGGTGGAGTTCGTGTTGGTATATTCAGACATGCACATGGCATAGACAACTGTCAAGATTCATCCTATACTTTCTTCCCATTCCCATGGTGCTCTTCTCTGTCTTTGATATCCAACTCCTCCGTTTCCCCTCCTACTTTGCTCTAGCTTCCACATATGAGAACGTTTGACCCTTCATTGTGTGAATCTTACTTATTGTACTTAACATGATAGTCTCTAGTTTCGTTCATTTACCACCAAATGCCATTATTTCATTCTTCATTATGTCTGAGTAAAACTCCATTGTGTATGCACACCACATTCTCTTTAATCCATTCTTCTATTGACAGGCACCTGGACTGGTTCCATATCTTGCCATTTGTGTGTTGTAGTGCTATAAACATTGCTGTATCACTATGATATGCTAATTTTAGTTCTTTTGGGTAAATTCTGAAGCGTGGAACAGCTGGGTCATATGGTAGTTCTGTTCCTAGTTTTTTGAGGAATCTCCATACTGCTTTCCAAAGTGGTTGTACTAATTTGAAGTCTCACCAATAATGTATGAGTGTGCCTTTTCCTCCAAGATCTCTCCGTTATTTGTTACTATCTGTATTCTTCTTTTTTAAAAAATATTTTACACCTTTTTAGTTATAGGTGTACACGGATACTTTTATTTTTTGTGGTGCTGAGAGTCAAATCCAGTGCCCCATGCATGCTAGGCAAGTGCTCTACTTCTCAGCCACAACCCCAGCCCCTCTTTTTTTTTTTTCAAGCATTTTTTTTTTTTTTTTTTTTTTTTAGTTGTAGGTGGACACAATGCCTTTATTTTTATTTATTTATTTTTATGTGTTGTTGAGGAGTGGTGCTGAGGATGGAACCCCCGAGCCTCACCTGTGCTGGGTGAGCACTCTACCCCTGAGCCACAACCTATTATTTGTATTCATGATGATTGCTATTCAGCCTGGTGTGAGTTGAAATCTCAAGTGTTGTTTTCATTTGCATTTCCCTGATTGCTAGGGATGTTGAACAGTTTTTCATGTGTTTGTTGGCCATTTGTGTTTCTTTTGAGAGTGCCTGTTTACTTCTCTTGCCCATTGGTTGTTTTGTTTCTTTGGTGTTAAGCTTTTTGAGTTCTTTATGTATTCTGGATATAAATCACCTGTCAGAGATTTTATGCCATTTTGTGTGCTTTCTCTTCGTGCTCTTTATCATTTCCTTTGCTGTGAAGATCCTTTTAAATTCAATATTGTCCCACTTACTGATTCTTGATTTTATTTCTTGAATGTTTAGGGTCTTGTTAAGGAAGTCAGAGCCTCCAATAATATGCTGGAGTGTTAACCTTATGTTTTCTTTCTAGCAGTTGCAAAGCTTCTAGTCTAAAGCCTTTGATCTGCTTTGATTTGATTTTTGTTCAGAGTGAGAGAGGGGAATCTAGTTTCATTTTTCTACCAGTGGATATCCAGATTTCCTAGCACCTTTTGTTCAAAAGGCTATCTTTTCTCCAGTGTTTATTTTGGCACCTTTGTTAAGTATCAAATGACTAACTGTGTGAGTCTGTCTCTGTGTCTTCTGTTCCCTTGGTCTTCCTATTTTGATGCTAATACCATTTTGGTTTTGTTACTATATCTCTGTAGGATAATTTGAGAACAGGTATTGTGATGCTGTCAGCACCACTAGAAGTTTTTAATTTTGATGAGGTCTAATTTATGAGTTTATTATGACTCCTGCTTTTTGTGTCCTAATAAATCTTGGCTTTATTCTCAAATCATTAGGATATATTTACATATGTTATTTTAGAAGTTGTATAGTTTCAACGTCTATATTTAGGACTATAATCCATCTTCATTTGACTTTTATATATTTTGTGAGGTAGTGGTTAAAGTTCATTGTTTTCCAGATGTTTATTAGTATTTGCTAAATGCCCTTTTCTTCTCCCTTCTGTATTGTTTCCACATCTTTGTAAAATATTACATGACTATATAAATGTGGCTCTCTTTCTGGCCTCCCTAATTTGTTAATTTGTATATTTATGGATCCTGTGGCAGTACTATACTGTTTTGGTTGCTTAGGTTTATGCTAAGTCTTGAAGGCAGATTGCATAAATCCTACAATTTCAGTTTTGTTCTTTTATATTTCAGCTTTCCCTGGGCATTTAATCTTATTTTCTCCAGTACTGTGGATAGAACCCAGGGCCACTTGACCATTGAACTATATCCCTAGCCCTTTTGTTTTCTTAATTTTGAGACAGGCTCTCAAATTTGGGATCCTCCTGCCTGAACTTCTGGAGTTGCTGGCATTAGAGGCATGTGCTAGCACACATAGGTTCTTGGGGCATTTTGATCTTTTTTTAAATGTCCACATAAAGTTTAGACTCACCTCAGATTAAAAAAAAAAAAAAGTCTTATGTGATTTATGATTTCATTTGTAACGACTTTAAGATTAATTTGAAGAGAATTGTGGTTTTAATGAGTCTTCCAATACATTTACTTGATGTTTCTTTCCATTTATTTATGTCTTCTTTAATTTCCATCAGCAATGTTAGGTAATTTTTAGTAGAGAAGTCTACATGTGTTTTGTTCAGTTCTTAAGTGTTTTATGTTTTCTGGTGCTTTTGTAAGTGGAATTTAAAAATTTTTATTTTCCAAGTGTTTGTGCCAATATGTACAAATAAATTAGATTTTTATATACTAACCTTGTATTCTACAGCCTTGTTAAATTTGCAAAATTTAATTCTGATTATTTTGTAGATTTCTTAGGGTTTTTTTTTTAAATGATCATGCCACCTGCAAATAGAGCCAATTTTATTTCTTCTTTATAAATCTTTATACTTTTTATTTATTTTTATCGTTGTGTTTGGAATGCTTAGGATTGCAGTGCTGCATGGAGTGAAGTGGAGAACACTCACTTTCTTGCCCTTGGTCTTGGTGTTTGAGACTAATGTTCATTATTTCACTGAGGGTATCTGTAGGGTTTTGAAGGTTGAAGAAGTTCCCTTTTATCCCTAGTTTGCTGGGAGTATTATTGTGAATGGGTGTTGAATTTTGTAACCTTTTTTTCTGCTACCATTTAAATAATCATCTGGGTTTTTTTCTTGATGTGGTGAAGTGCCTTAGTTTTAACTGGTTTAAATCAACCTTGCATTCTTGGGTTAAACCTTGCATTCTTCAGTTATCATTTTGGTATATTACTAGAATTCTGTTTAATTTAAAAAAATTCTTTTAGTTATATATGACAGAATGTATTTTGACACATTCCTTTTTAATTTATTCATTTGGAAACTATGTCTTTGTATTTTTTTAGTGATCAATCTATAGAGATTTTAATAGAATCCCCACTTTCGAAGTCCCCTGTGGATAGTGTATGGTTTCATGTACAATGTGGGGACTTGTGTTTCCACACTCGTCCCCCCTCCCCATCCTTTTTCCCAGTTGTTTGTATTACATCTACATATGTTAAAAACTCTACAGTGTATGTAAGATTTTGCTTTAATAAAACATGTATTGTAAGAAAATTACAAGCTTTTTTCTTAGTGCAGGTCTGCTTGACACCATATTTTATTTCCTTGTATCTGAAAATGTTTTTATTTCATTATTAAAGGATATTTTCCCTGATTTTGTGGTGGAAGGCTCTTGATTTTTTTCCCCCTTTCAGGACTTCTAAACACTTCATCCCAGTCAGCCTAATTGTCATTTCTTGGAAAGTATTGTACCTTTTCTAGCTGGAAGCTTTTAAGATTATGTCTATCATTGATATTCTCATTAATCTTCATATTCCTCAGTATGTGGTATATGTATTTAATTCAACAACATATTTTTCAGTTCTGAAAGATTGTTACCTAAATTAGAAAATTTCAATTCTCCACTGTCCTTAGGTTTTTGGTGATTGGATCCCTTCTTTTAAATTTTATGTATCCTAAATATGCTTATTTTCATGGGTTAAAAAAGAAAACCCATAATGTTCATTGAGTGGTGTCATCCTGGGTGATGTTTCAGTTGTTAATTTTGTTGGCTTTATACTTTAGGCTTTTGTGTTTGCAGAATCATTTTTATTGGGAAGTTTTTTAACATTTAAAAAACATTTGTTAATTGGTCTCTTTCTATGCCAGTTTTCTCTTTCTTATACTTTGTACCTGCTTTCTAACTCCTTGTCCATCAGTTCAGACCTAGTTTTGTATGAGAGTTTCTAGCTCCATGCTTCAGGATAGACTGAGTCCCTGATCCATTCAGTACCTGGCTTAGATCCTAGTCAAGAAATTTCCTCCCTGTCCCTACCTTTAACTAGGCCTCAGTGTTAAATAAGCCCACGTAACAGGTGGTATCATTATTTTCTTAGTCTCCTTTCAGGAGAAGCCTATTCTGTAAGTATGGCTAACACTTCTCTTGAACAGCATTTTTAGTCCTTGTGTCCTTAAAGAAGGGAGAACTTCTAGCCACTAATGAGAGCTCACAGTCCGGGAGCTTTGCGGACCCGCCCCTGTATCCCCACTCACAGCTTTGTATTGGTTGTCTTCATGGATGATGATTTTTTTGTATTATTATTATTATTGTTTTTTGGTAATTCTTACATTTTATGTTATTTGTAGCAAAATACAAACTTGGTGAGCCTTCTAGACTAGATATATAGGTGTTGTTTCTTAGTACTTTGCCACTCTTGTCTGTCTATATGCTGTTTTTTTTTTTTTGTGGTACTGGGAAGTGAACCCAGAGGTGCTCTACCACTGAGCTACTACCTAATCCCTTTTTATTTTTTGTCACAGGGGATTGAATCCAAGGGCACTTAATCACTGAGTCACATCCTCAGCCTCTATCTTGAGATAGATCTCACTGAATTGCTTAGGGGGTAGCTAGGTTGATGAGGCTGGCTTTGAACTTGCATTCCTCCTGCTTTAGCCTCCCCAGCTGCTGAGATTATATGTGTGTGCCACTGCTCCAACTTGGCAATCCTCCTGCCTCAGCCTCTTGAGTCACTGGGATTATAGTGTGTGCCGCTGTGCCTCGCCTATGTGCTCTTATTGTTAGTACTGCTCTTGTGAATTTGATTTATTATGACTCACTATGTAGTAGGGAAAACCCTAAGTTATTTTTCTTCTAAAAATTTTTGACTTTTCCAGGTAAGTATTCTGTATTTTATTTCTTTTCATGTGGTGCTGAGGATCGAATCCAGTGCCTCAGATTCTCGAGGCAAGTGCTGTACCACTTAGCCACAACCCCAACTCTAGATTCAGTTTATGTTATTGAGTTTTCTGCCTTCATACTTCTAATTATACTTGTTTTAAACTTCATAAATTTTTGGTTTTTTGCATTTTATTTACTTTTGAAGATTAACTGTATGCCTTAATAATTATCTTTCCACCTTCATATTTGTGGAGATTATTTTGTTTTAAGATTATACATTTGTAATTAAGAGTTTCTTATTTTGGTAGGTTTTGTCACAATTTGCTCAGTTTTAAAAAATAATTATACACAGATACCCTAAGGCCACATTTTTTTAGTGTGCTTTATTAACTTTGGGATGTTTCTGACATTTTCCAAATGTGAATCTTTGTCTCTTCTCTCTCCTGGTAGCCTGGATTTTCACTGTGTCCTTTAGGAAGTATATTTGTGTTTCATTTAGTGGTTTTTTTTTCTTCTTCTTCATCCTATCTACTTTTTTTTTTTCCTTTGAGAAGTTGTAATCCCAAATAATTACTTGTAAAGAAAATGGAAAGATTTTCATAGGTTAAAAAAAAAGTCAAAGGATTTTTTTAATGGTAAAACTCCTATAGGTACAGTATTTCAGGCATATTTATGACTGGTTACTTGAGGAGATTCACTGTGAATCTGGTTTTTATTGCCCTTTATTGCCCTTTGTTGGAATTAATAAATTCTAATAACCTTTTTGTAACTACTCTAGGAATTTCAACTTGGGCTTGGTTCTGATAATGTTTGAGAGTGTTGGGGTAATTTATGCAAATACGACTGTAATAATCTGCATTTCTTTCCTCCCCTTGACAGTTACATGGGAATTGGTCTTTCTGCTCAAGGTGTGAACATGAATAGACTACCAGGTACACTTGTGATTGAATTGTGGTTTTAATAGTCTTGTGGCAAATTCTTTTTGGTTAAAAATTTTAAGTAATCAAAACAGTTAATTGATTATTTCCCTGTATTTCAAAATCACCTCTTATGCATTCTAATTGGAACTGAGCAGTTTTTAGTAAATTTTAAAGTTCATGTTATTTAGCAAAACTTATTATTTTTGTTATTCATGTTATTTAGAAAACCATATTGTTTTCCCCCTTATTTGTTTTTTTGTATTTTGGTATTTTAATCTCTTAAGTAGTTGCTTATATCAATTATTTTAAATATTTTAGTGTAATTGTTCTGTATGCTACTTGTCACAAACTCATCTTCAGTTGTTCAGTATTGTAGGAATATAGGCTACTATTAAAAGTGATTTTAAAAACATCATGTTATGTACCATAAACATACAATTTTTTAAATTTAAAAACATAATAAATTTAAAATTTAAAAAAGTGAGCTAAGGAATGTAGGAGTTGAAATGGCGGAACTGTTTATTGACACCTCTTAGCAGAAGAAAATGAAGAAAGTGATTCTGGGATTATTTTGTCTGCTATTCTGTTAAAAAAATAATTTTAGGGATTTTTTTTTAAGGTGGGGGACTAGAAAGCTCAATGGCCAATATAAAACTACACTGGAGAAACAAGCCAGTGCAATTGCCCTCTAATTGTAATCAGATATGTTAACTTTCATTGTACCTTTTTGCTTACAATTATACTTGAAAGAGAATTTTTAAAAATTCCCTTAGAAGTAATTGATAAAGTAGCCGGGCACGGTGGCGCACGCCTGTGATCCCAGTGGCTCGGGAGACTGAGGCAGGAGGATCTTGAGTTCAAAGCCAGCCTCAGCAATGTTGAGGTGCTAAGCAACTCAGTGAGACCCTGTCTCTAAATAAAATACAATATAGGGCTGGCAATAATGGCTTAGAGGTTGAGTGTTCCAGAGTTTAATCCCTGTCCCCCCCCCCATCCCCACCAAAGTAATTGATCAAGTACATGTGCTGATAATGATAAGTTTCTTAATAATTACATAGATCGGTCTATAGTTCAATATTATGGAAAGACCACCAGTTTTTTGCATTTGGACCACAGCCTTATAAAGCTTGCAGTGCTTGAATAAGATATAACCTTCTGTTTATATTATACTATTGGCATCTATGCGCATGTGTGTTGTTTCTTCAAAGCAAAGTTCCTCTGGTATATTAGCAAAAGAAATATTCATTAAAAATCATGTCCTACTGTGGATGTTGCATTTATATATTTTTTTTTCTGGTAGGAGTCCTTTCTGTTTAATACTTGCTTTAGTATTCCATGTCGTGAAATTTATTTTCCTTAATAGTATAAACAGTATTTTAATACAGAAATAATTATTGAGAATTCTAATGTACATTCACAAATGTACTTATAACCTTAGTGAATAAATCCAGTACTGGGAGCCTTTCTTTTCATTATAAATATACTGAACCTTTTTCTCTTTAGGTTGGGATAAACATTCATATGGTTACCATGGGGATGATGGACATTCATTTTGTTCTTCTGGAACCGGACAACCTTATGGACCAACTTTTACAACTGGCGATGTCATTGGCTGTTGTGTTAACCTTATCAACAATACCTGCTTTTACACCAAGAATGGACATAGTTTAGGTACTGAGATAATAATGTGTTGCATGGAAAATAACCAGTTATTGTGATTATTCTACTTTCAGCATGGTAGTCATGTTGTGTAATTCTCCTTTATAGATAGATGCTTCTGGAAATGGTTTCTTTGTTTTTCCAAGTGGAAGGTGAGGAAGTAGTGAAGATTTGTATTCTTTGAAAGTTATTTTATATCATAGGAGTAACCACAGAAAGAGTCGTCAGATTAAGATGTTTATTTTGTAGAAATTCTAGTAATGCACTTGCCCAGGAATTTTGCTTTAATAAAGTTTTTCTTGACTCTTTATAGTATTATCCAGTTCTCTAGGTAATAGGTGCCACTGTGCAGAAAGGGTTGCCAGTTCTTAGGTTAGTATGGAAAACAGTTATAAAAGGAACGGAAAGCCCAGTGCTTCTAGTAAGTGAAGGACATTGACATACTCAGAGGTCAGACCTGGTGAGACTTGCTAAAGCAGGGAGCCCACAAAATGTTTCTGAGGGAGGGAAAGAAGTAAATAGTAAACTTCTAAGAATAAAAGATAGGTAGTAAGAAATAGTAGGCTGAGGGAAACTTGAAGAAATCTATACATTGATGAAAAATAAGGTTTTCGCTGAATATGCATAGGCTTACTTGCACTTCACGTTTAAAACTGTGGTTATTTCATTCCCTTTTCTTAGAAGTTCCCACCACCCCTTTCTGGTTATAGAAAATATAAAAGAAAACAAGACTGATCCCTCGCCCCCTTTAAAACAAGGGACTTCACATTACTTTTACTGTTGGGAAAATCATTGACTAATAGCAAATTACTTCTAATGGAGTAAAGTTAAAGGAAGCAAAAACTAACCTCCGAGACAGGAACTACTTTTGCATATGAATAGTATTTTAAAAGTTAGACTTCAACTAGTCTGATTACCTTATAATAAATGTTCTTTAATAATGCAAAAGCTGTTTGTGTCATTCTTGGTAGAACAATCTAAATATCTGGCTGTATAGATATCAGTGTCACCTAAATTCTTAAAAAAGTTAGGTCTTTCATATTCACATTCAGTTTAATGTTTTTACTTTTGATTATTTTAATTTTGAGGTTCTTGCGTTTTCTAATTTAGATTATTTAAGGTCCACAAAAAATGCTTATGTTTTCATCATTACAGTAATGTTAAGGACCCCATGCAGATTATATGTCAGAATTTTTAATTGATAAGTCTTGGTGGTTTTGGCTGCATAAGATATTTAAGATCTTACACTAAACTGAGAGAAGCCTGCTTTTGGGTGTGACATATGCCTCAAAAATGGAAAACAAGACTTTTTAGAAAACCACAGTTAATCTTTTTAACACTAACTTTCTAAACTTTCCAGAGAAAAAATTTTATTTTGGGAGATGGGAAGATCACAGGTGATGTGATTTTATTTCTTTTCCTATTAGATTTTCACAAACATTTAAATTGACTCTTTCCATTGAATAAGAAAGCCATTTTTAAAACTTAAGATGCTTCTTAAGAAAAGGGGCACCTAATGCTGGAATTACATTCTAATTGTAAGTAAATTTGAAATGTTTGGTGTTATTCATTCATAAACTTATGTATTAAGTGCATCATCAGTATAACAATGATAATAAGGGTTCTTTAATCACATTTGACTGAGTTTGACTCCTGGCTAATGCTGTGTACCTTTTGCAAGTTACTTAACATTTCTGTGCCTCAGATATCTAAGTTTGTAAAATTGGGTGTCTGTAATATCTACTACATTAAGGATAGATAAACTGAAATGACACATGAAAAGTTCTTAGATCCTTTCCCTTGCATGGGACATGGTAAGTACTCACTACTGTTACTATCTTTGTTTGCCAGGCTCTGGGCTAGGTGCCAGGGATGCAGTGATGATATTGGTGAGCAGAAATCATCCCTCTAGAACATGGATTCTCTACAAGCTATGGCTAGAGTACCCTCGGCGTGCTTTAAAAATGAAGATGCATTGGAACGTGGCCACGCCCATTGGTTTCCATGTTATTTAGGCCTGCTTTCCTGGTACAGAGGCAGAGTTGAGTAGTGGTGATAGGGACCAGTGGCTTGGAAAGCGGAAAATACTGACTGGCCCTTTACAGGGAAGTTTTGCCTACTTCTGGTCTAGATCTCAGCATTTAGAAGATAAAATGCTATTTCGTTCCTATTCCCTCGTACTTCCCAAGGGGGATAATTTCTCCCCAAAAGCTGTCTCTTGCAAGGTTTTCAGGATAAAGTTTTTTTTTTTTTTTTTTAAATGTTTTTAGTTTTAGTTTGACACAATATCTTTGTTTCATTTTTTCATTTTTATGTGGTGCTGAGGATCGATCTCAGGACCTTGAGTGTGTTAGGCGAGTGCTCTACCACTGAGCCACAACCCCAGCCCCCCCAGAATAAAGTTATTATTTGTATATATTTGTATATATGTTAATTTAAAAGCACCCCCCCCTTAACTTAAGTATCATCAGTTGATCACATTTCAAAAAGCTTGACAAATCAGGAAATTATAATAATAGAAGATTGTTTAAAATTTAAATGTTAACAACTTGCTAAAGTACCTGTTTTTGTGGTCTGAACCATGTAGGTTATGGTAATGTTTGGCAATGTCCAAAAATGTTAATCTGGAATGAATTTCAGATTTTTTTACTGGAGTTCTTGGCAAAAAGTAAAAATATCAGTAATTACTGGCAAAACGGATTCTTGCTAAAAAGTATAAACTGGACAATGTTTCACAGTGTTGCGGTGGAGCTCGGGTTCTCATGCGAGGCTTGTGCTCTACCACTGAGCTGTACCTGTAGCCCCTGTTTATTCTAATAAATAGATACCTGAGGAAAATAATTAGTCTACATTATAAAAAGTAAAATTAGTGTATAGCCATATTTTGTTAAATATTTTGTTTATTTTGTATTTTTAAAAAGTCTTCTGAAATTTTTAGAATAAATTTTTACAATTGGTTCACTCTTTAAATGGAACTAAATGTAATCAAAATGTTTTGCATGGGATTAAAAACAAACAAAACTCCAGCTTTGCTTCCTGACAAACCAACATGAATTTACTAGTTTTTAAAAGTAATAAAAATAGGACTTCACTAACTACAAAGCATTTTTTTAAACATTTTTTTTGCAGGGTGGGTGGGTGGGTGGGGGGTACCACTAAGTCACATCCCCAGCCCTATTTTGTATTTTATTTAGAGACAGGGTCTCACTGAGTTGCTTAGCACCTCTGCCTCCCAAGCCACTGGGATTATTTTTTTATGATATGTGCAGGTTGAATATCCTTTATCTCCAATTCTTGGGAACAAAAATATTTAGATTTCAGATTTTTTTCTTTTTATTTTAGAGTATTTACCTATATATAATGAGATATTCTGGGGATGGGATCCAAGTCCAAATATGAAATTTATCTGTTTTATATATAGCTTTATACACATAGCCTGAAAGGAGTTAATATAATATTTTTAGCCCACATATGTGGACTATAACCCATGACATTATTTCAGGTGTGGAATTTTACCCTTGTAGCATTGTGCTGATACTCAAAATGTTTTGGATTTGGGGCATTTTGAATATTCAAATTAGGAATGCTCAACTTGTTTTATATTCAGCGTGTCTTTTAACTTAAGTACAAACAGGTCATTTGTATTTTCTGATAGAACCACACCACATCATTGAATCTCAGTAATTTAACACAAATGCCCGTATCTTTTAGATGGTAATCAAGCAAGACTATAGATGTGCTCGTGCAGTTTTGTTTGTTTTAATATATGTTTAGACTGAAAGACTTGAAATGAACTGAGTGACACCTCCCACTCTTGTTAGTCTAGAACTTAAATCTTTTAAATACATCAGTGAGGTATTACAGAGGTACTTGGTTTATTACCTTATTTTCAGCTAATATATTTGAACACTTGAAAATAGATTATTGTCTCTTTGGGTGCCACTGCCGTTGTTCAGTTGTGTTTGGAACCTGCTTGTGTTGAAATGACTGTCAGGGATGCATTCAAGAGCAACTCTTAAAGCTTGTAAACCATGTGGAAGTATTTATTTTTTTTAAAAGTATTCAAGAATATGCTTTTATATAAGTCCTTTTTACTTTTGTGGTGGTTGGTTGTTCATTTGTTTGGTTTTTTGGGTACTGGGGATAGAACTTAGGGGTGCTTTACTACTGAGTTACACACATAGTCCTTTATTATGAAACCAGGCTTCTTTAAGTTGCTCAGGCCAGCCTTGAACTTGTGATCCTTCCGCCTCAGCCTCCCACATCACTGGGATCACAGGTGTGTTCCTGGCCATAACATTTTTTAAAAGACACAAGCATCATACTTTCCCCTTGTTTGCCTTTTCTAACAGAAAATCTCTCTTTTTCTTTCCACCTACAGTTATTTAAAGATAAATCTAGGAGGAGATTCAGTGATAGGACTAGATAACACAGCATGGGGATAAAAAAAAAAAATCAAGTGTGACCACTTTGCCACCACTTTTCATATATTATTCCTAATGTAATTTGGAAGATATATCCAAGACCATTAAAAAAAAAGTTGAATATAGCCAAGCATGGTGGCACATGCCTGTAACCCCAGCGAGGATCGTTGAGTTCAAAGCCAGCCTCAGCAAAAGTGAGGCACTAAGCAGCTCAGTGAAACCCTGTCTCTAAATAAATTTTAAAAAGGGGGTGGGGATGTGGCTCAGTGGTCGAGTGTCCCTGAGTTTAAAAAAAAAAAAAAGAAAAAAGAAAAATCTGAAGGTAATGGCAACATCCCAGATTAAAATTTGTATGCATCCCGTAAGGCCAGTGGTCTTAAGTGGGACAGCCTCTACCTGTCCTCACATCAGTGAAACTGAGAAAAAGTAGTACTGCTGTTTTATATTTAGGCTTTAAAACTTTTGCCTTTCTCCCTTGGCCATTTTCTTCCTTCTTTTTATTTAGAAATTTAGCTTATCAGTATAATTTGTCTGTGAAAAACAACTTCTAATGCTACCTTTTCTTTTTTTTTTTTTTTTAGGTATTGCTTTCACTGACCTGCCGGTAAGTTGTGATTTTTTTAAAAACAGTTTTGTGTTTTCAGTTAAAGAAACTACTATAAGGAAACTAGAATGATGTGTGTTTAAAACACAGACTTATGCTATTTAGTTTATATGGAATAGAGAGCCTTTCTGTAGTCACTCTGGGTGTGGACCTTCAGACATTAAGCCCCAAATTGCAATGGATTTTGTTGCACAAAGGAAAATAAATCATAAATTTAAAAAAAATGAATATATTTTTCATATTTGGTCTCAGGGATGGAACCCAGGACCTCATAATTGGTAAGCATGTGCTTTACCCCAAGCTATGCCTCCAGCCCTAAAATATGCTTTTTATTGTCATGGTGTTTCTTTGGACTCTTCAGTAAAGGAAGCTGGACAACACTTGCAGTTATTTATTTGTCCATGGTTTATGGAAGCCTGCCACAAGTCACATCCTGTGCTTAGAATACCATCATTTGGAAAAATTGGTAGCAAATTTTCTTTGGAGTTTATAGTATTCGAGCTGGGGGAAGTTAGAGAATAAATAGTACATGAAAAAGGGAATGATGACACATTTTTAAAGTATGTGAAAGGAAAAAATAGAACACGGAATGCCAAAGGCAGGACACGGAATTGTCCAAGCTGCTCACCTTTGCTCAACGTGGCCTCAGTGCTGGGGTTGGCACCCAGACTTACACATGCTCCATCCCCAGTGTGAGCAGGGGTTGAGGGAGTGAGGGAGGGGGGCAAATGCATCTGCAGAGAGGAAAGTGAGGAAAAGGTGCCCAGGCCAGGAACATGCCTGGAGTGCTTGCAGAGGGGCAGGAAGTGTGGCGGAGAGGAGTGGGGAAGGCACAGGCATGAGTAAGAGAAAATGAGACAGGGCATCTGACCTTGTGGCCCTGAAAGACAGGTATTTTCTCTGAGTGAGATGCAGAAGCACTGCAGAATTTTAGTTGTGATGATGTGACTTCATGTGTTAAAGGATCATTCTGATGAGGGGGTTGAAAAATTAACTACAGGAGATGGTAATGGCAGAACCTTGATGAGCCCGTGAGAGATATTCAGTGAGGGATGATGGTGTCTGTCATTCTGTCTGTCTTATTTGCCATATATTAGACATGTCAATTGTAATATACAAGTAGATGTTAGGGGAAAAACAATAAACTATGGCACACGCTTTCTTATCACTGAGTGTTAGGGATGTGGCTTTGTGGTAGAGTGCTGGGGATCCAACCTAAGGGCTTGCTTGTGCATGCTAGATGAGGTCTCCACCACTGAGCTACATCCCAGTTCCTGTTTTTGTTTAAGAAACAGGGTCTCCCCATGTTGTCAGGCTGCCCCCCAAACTCCTAGGCTTAAGAGATCATCTTGCCTTAGACTCCCAAGTCATTGGGACTACAGTTGTATATACAAGTGTGCCTGGCTAAGGTGGAGCAAATTTTGAGGGGAATGAACAGGAATTCTGCTTATCTGTGCTGACGATGAAAATGTGGTAGTCCTTGGCATTTAAATGTTATTTAAAGTCATACATCTGGTTGAGATCAACAAGTGAGTGTGTGTAGGCACAGAAGAGAAGGGGACAGATGGCTGAATTCTGGGGTATGCTCCCTTTGGGGTCAATGGAGGAGACCAGCAAGAGAAATTGAGAAGAAGCAATCTGTGAGGCAAGCAAGAAAACAAGAATTGGTGCTGAAAGCCAAGTGAAGAAATAGAAGTGAGAAGCAGTGATCAGTGGCACAAGTGTGAGTGATACATCGTTATAAGGACCGAGGATTCACGTTTGTGTTTAGCAGAGGGTGGAGGAATCATGATTGGAAGGGATTTAAAGTAGGAAGAGAGAAGTTAGACTGGATACCTTTGGAGGATGTTGGCTATGCTAGGAAGTAAAGAAAGTAGGGTGATGGAAATGGGGTCAGTAGAAACAAACTGTTATATTTTGTGGGATATTTTCTTTTAAATAATGCTCTAGCAAGCAGAAGTATTGTTGTATATAGAAAGGAAAAGTACTATTATGATCATATTCTCGAGGAGGCAAGTGGGTATATGGAGGGGATTGGCTTTTGAGTAGAGAATTTACAGTTGATAGGCAGGTGGTGGAGTGTGCAGTTGCAGATTCTAGTAGTGGGTTGATGGGGTCCTTACCTGTTTGTTACAGAGACCTTAGTAAGAAGACACTAAGATTCACTTGGTCGAAGTTGGCGGAAGGGCTTAGATGCTTTTTTTTCTATCCTTTGTGGCACTAAGTATGTAAAACTAACTTGATAGATAGACTGTGTTGTGGTTATCTTGTTCTTTGTTGGTGGATAGAGTAGTGATCGTTTGGAAAAGGCTTAGTTGGTTGTAAATATCTTGACTTTTTGTGCAGGCTTCTAATTATTTTGTGGCCTGCTTTTGAAGCACCAGTTATGTTTTGTCTTGTCTAGGGAAAACCATTGGTGATATGCAGCTTTGTTTTTGTAAAAGTGGGTAGTGTGGTTATTGTGGTTGTTATAGATTTCTTCTGTTTCTAGAATTTTTTTCATTTTTAGGACTGTGAAATCTGGGACTTCTGCATGCTGCATTTCACCTTTCTACTTGAAGAAAAAAGGAAAAGTTAGTCTTCCCCTAAAAAGAATCACCAAGGAAATGTTGGCATAAGTCTCTACCTGTGGTTTCTCGCTAACTAGTTGCAGCACTGAATTGTGTAAGATTATATTTGCAGAAAAACGAATTTACCTAGGCTACGTTGCACTGATCGTGGATCCATAGTGTGTTTATACAGCTCTGAAAAGCTATTTTCAAAAAGATCTAAGGTTTTCTTCCTTAGCTACCTCTCCAGCTTGAGAAATTTTCTTGACTACAAATTGATAAGTTCAATTTGAGATTAATTGTATATTCCTTTTATTATGGTAGCTATTCTCATTTAAAATGGTGCTGCTTTCTAGTTCTGGAGGCTGGCTTGAAATCTACTATTTTCATTAAGAAATATTTTAAATGTAATAGAATAAAACTCCTGTTAAATAGGAATTTTATTAATGTACACTTATTTTTCAAATAATTTCTAAATTTGAAAATATTGTTACTGTCTGTATTTTACATGAAATAACTTTTCAACCAAGTGAATCTTAGTGTCTTGTTACTAAAATCTCTGCAACAAAAAGTTAAGGACCCCATCAAGCCACTACTAGAATCTGCAACTGCACACTCCACCACCTGCCTATCAACTGTAAATTTTCTACTCAAAAACCAATCCCCTCCACATACACACTTGTCTCCTCAAGAATATGTATGTAATAGTACGTTTCCTTTCTATATACAATAACACTTCTGCTTACTAGAGCATTATTTATCAGCAAATATTTTACTAAATATAACTTAAAAGTTATATTTTAAAAATCTGTTTTCATAAAGAGTTAAACTATTATTCTATAATTTTTTTATATTAGGAAAAAGGCCCATTGTTTTATGTGCATTATAATCTAGATTCTTACTACCACATAGATGAACCTGGAAAACATGCTACTGAAAAGACATCAGAACAGAAGACCACATACTGTGTAACTCTGTTCATACAGAAAGTTCAGAATAAGCAAATGCATAAAGTTAGATTGGCGGCTACCAGGGGGTTAGGAGGTGGGGTGATGGGGGCCGGTTGCTAATGGGCACAGCTTTTTCTTTTGAAGTGAGAGAAATATAAAACCAGATCGTGATGATTGCACAATTCTGTGAATTTACTAAAAACCACTGATTTGTATGACAAGTTCTATGGCCTTGATCCTTTTACCTAAATTCTTCACTTTTAAGGTTTAGTAAGTGGCCTAAAAATTATCCTTACTGGCTTAGGCCTATGGTGCATACTTTCTATCCCAGCTACTTGGGATGCTGAATGAAGCAAGAGGATCACTTGAGCCTAGGAATCCCTGTTGGCAAGGAAAGTCCTCCATAGTCCCAGCCTCTTTATCTGTGGCCGATGTTTTAACTTGAGTATATATCCTTCTAGACCTTTTCAAGTAAGTATAAGACTATATGCCTATTACTTACATGTTTACAAGAAAGATGGGGTCACAGTACACACACCATTATATAGCTTGCTTTCTTTCTTTAGTAATATGTATTGGGTATTTTTTTATTCTGGTCTTTTTGTCTGTTTCACAGTATTTTCTGTTTTGGATATACTACCACAGTTCATCAATTCTGCAATTTGGATTTTTTTTTTCCAGGTTTTAACATTTCTAAAATGGGAATGCATTTCAGAACCTATATCCCATCAGTTTAATTTGTAGTGTTATTTTCTAGACATAAAATAATAGTATATCTTATTGGAATCTGAGATTGGATGAATGTGGTATATATGAGTATCATCTATATATCTATGCATCTTTTTTGAATTTTTTTTTTTAAAGAGAGAGAATTTCAATATTTATTTCTCAGTTTTCGGCAGACACATCTTTGTATGTGTTGCTGAGGATCAAACCCAGGCCGCACGCACGCCAGGCAAGCGCGCTACCGCTTGAGCCACATCCCCAGCCCTTTTTTGAATTTTTATGTCAGTGTACTTTTTTTTTTTGAAACAATTATTATTATTTTCTTTAGTTTTTTTCTTTTTAGATATACACAACACTAGTGTATTTGACACATTATACATACATGCATTATAACTTATTCTAATTAGGATCCCATTCTTGTGGTTGAACATTATGTGGAGTTACCCTGGTCATGTATTCATATATGAACATAGGAAAGTTGTATCGCATTCATTCTACTGGTTTTCCTATTCCCATTCCTTCTACTGGTTTTCTTATTCCCATTCCTTCTCCCTTCCCTTCATTCCCCCTTTGTCTAATCCACTGAACCTCTGTCTCCCTCTCATTGTGTTAGCATCCGCATATCAGAGAGTAGTCAAGCCTTTGGCATTTTGGGATTGGCCTATTTAGCATGATAGTCTTCTGATCCCTCCATTCACTGGCTAAAGTCATAAGGCATTGTTTTTCTATGGCTAATATTCCAGAAGGGTGCCGACTGTGGGGGCAATGCTTCACCCTTCCCTGAGCTGACCCAGGTGCCAGCCCCATGCCACCTTCCCCTGGTCCTTGCCCACCAACTAGGCTGGGGTGAGAGGCGACCACCCGCTCTGTGGAGTCACAGGACACAGAGATGGGAAGCAGCTTGGCTAGGGTCACACAGTACCCCAGCATGAGCTTCCTGCTTCTCAGCCTGTGACCTCGCTGCCACAGAACTTCCTGGCTTAGGCCCCAGGACAGCCGGAGTCTCAGCCAAGTCCACACAAGTGGGCCAGGTCCGTCCAGGAGGCTGCCGGGGCACCCGTCGTGCCAGAGCATCAGCGGACGTCCTTCCAGGTGTGAGGTGCTGAAACCGCCTCTCTCTGCCTGCTGTCCCCCACTCCTGACCGCTCTGCTCTCACCCCGGCTCTCCAGAGTCCCCAGGCGCCCAGAGGAAGACTCAGGCCAGGTTTGAGCCGCAGTCCTGCCCGCGCCCCACTCACCATCCACCACATATGGCCGTCATGTTGTAGCAGAACTGCCTACCACTTGACTGTGCTCTCCCTTGGCTTGCTGGCCACTGGGGGCCAGCACCTCCATGCTGGGTGGGCAGTGGGCGGCCCTGTCGCCGTATTCAGACAGAGCTGCAGGGTGCACAGGCACCCAGGGGTGGGCACTGCTTCCATGGTGCCTCACAGGAGGCTGGAGGAGAGTGCTGGGGCCAGGAGGGGAGAGGCAGGGCTGCCGCTGGGCCCAGGCTGCTCCACCAAGTGGCCACCCACAGCTCCAGGAGGCAATGCAGTGGAGTGTGCATTAACATTTCTGTGTATGGTGGAGGGGGGCTCATTTTCTCAGCACACATCAACTTTATTGGATATTCTCAGTCTTTTGAACCTGATATACAAAAACAATCTGCATATTTAAATTTGCATTGTGAAAAGCTGAGGTTGTGTCTCTTTGTATGTTTATTGTCACTTTGTCTTTCTCCTGCAAGTTGTGTACAGTTTTTGTTGTGATTCTTCAGAGCTCCAACTAGTCATCTTTGTCTTCACTATTGACTAGAATTGCCTTTCACTTTACTGATGTCTTCATTGTCTTTGGCTTTCTATATTTTTGTTTTAAAAGTATCTTATAATTCTGTAATGGGGTTAATGGAAAGTATACTGTGTTAAAAGTATGGAGACATGAATTTTTTCCCTTTATGTAGTAAAATTAATAAACTCTTTGCTTTTGAATTGTACCTGTAAGCTCTCTAGGTCTTAGTTTTCTCATTGCTGAAATAAGATAGTACTAAGTATCTCACCTACTTTTGGCTCAGAAATCTTTGAATGTATTTCTAATGATTTTGAAGAATAAATGCATTCGCATGTTTTCCTGTACCATTCTTTTTCATAAAACAGTGGTACTTTATGTTTTTTGACACAATATTTGTTTTGTCTGTGACTGGTTGTTGAGCAGTTGTTTTTAAACACACCCTCTTGGTTCTCTGCTTTGAAATTTTTAAAAATGTTCCATTCACACTCCGATTATCTCATTTTATATTGAAAAAGTAAAGCAAAGAAATAAAATACAGAGAATAGAGATGATGTAGGGTTTGAAGTTACTAAAATATAAATTGAGCTTGCATTTGATATCAGATAAAGCTGTGTTGTAATTCCATCTCTGCCACTTGTTAGCAGAATAACCATTATTTAACTCCAAGTCTCAATTTTCCTTTCTTAGTAGTGGATTATTACAGTGGTTAGACTATGTGATTTCATAAACACTGCAGTCATACATTCTCCTTTCAGATGTAGCAGCTATTTGATGATAAAGCCAAAAAAGATTCGTGTAATTTGTGCATAGTTGAAGCTACCTCCTTTACACTTGGTTGTTTAGCCTTGGAATCTTGGCATATATCTGAATTTGTTTTTGAGTTTGAATATTCAGATATATTCTTTCCTCCCTTGAAAAGTGTACATTTGAATTTTCCTATAAAAAATTCCCCACTTTTTTGCTTATAGTTAAGTTCTTATCACCTTCCCTTTGTGAAGGCAGACCTCCCAAATGAGTAGGCTGATGAAGTAGTAAATTTAAAGTCGTATATGACTAGCTGTGGTAGTACTTTTAAGGGAACTAGTTTTAATATGCAGTTCATTGGAATGTTTCTTATATAAAAGCTGAGATAAACCTCTAAGTAATGTTTATTTTAATCTCTGTAATTACATAACATAGTCTAAAGAACAAGAATGGCATCTTCATACAGACACATTGTCACATGGTATAATATAGCATGGTTCCTCAATAAATATTCATTTTTTGTTGCATTTTCCTTGATGATTAGATTGCAGGAAGTGATATATTCTCATATAATACATAATGTATTTTACATTTGTTTTGTTTTTCTCTGCCAATATTTTGATTGGAACTTTTAAATATTCATGAAGTAAATTTGTGGTTCTGTTCTTTGAAAGAATTAAAAGAAAGTTTTTAATATAAACTGGATAGAATTTTAATAAAATATATTGTTTTACAGCCAAATTTGTATCCTACTGTGGGGCTTCAGACACCAGGAGAAGTGGTTGATGCCAATTTTGGGCAACATCCTTTTGTGTTTGATATAGAAGATTACATGCGAGAATGGAGAACCAAAATACAGGCACAGATAGACCGGTTCCCTATTGGAGATCGAGAAGGAGAATGGCAGACCATGATACAGAAGTAAGAGGGAAGAGCTGGGAATTATGATTCATAAGATATTTGTTCTTTAGGTATTCATGAAAGCTTTTAAATCTATTAATTTAAACTCTGATTGTACTAATATATTATTGATTACATTTTGATGGCTCAAAAAGTGATTTTTATTTCACCTATTTTAACAAAGTTAAAAATAATGTTGATTTAACTACATAATCAGAATGATGTTTCACTTTGGGTTAATTTGATGGAGGAAGTAAAGTGACAGTAGGTCCCACAGGCTAGGTTAATTTCTTTGTTAACCATAATAACAAATCCTTAGTGACTTCTATGGGCTATATAATTCAACTTTGAATAATGTTGATGTAAAAGCTAAATTCAGAGGAATAATTAAGATTTCATAATTCAACATCTTTGGTTTTTAGACATGACTTCACATTTACACATGGAGAAAAGAATTCTTTGCTTTTTCTAACCATCAAAATGTATTGGAAAGCAGGTGTGGCTGGAGGCTCAGGCAGGAGCATAGTAAGGTTAAGGCCAGCCTCAGCAACTTGGCAAGACCCTGTCACAAAATAAAAGTAAAAGAGGGCTAGGGATGTAGCTCAGTGGTAGAATACCACTGGTTCAATCCCCATTAAAGTGCTCGTGCATATGTGTGTGTGTGTGCGCATGCACACACACTCATACACGCACTCACTCACTGTATTGGAATACATAGATGATATGTACATTTTGCTTCAGAATTTGGCTTAAGTTTTCCAGTGTTTGGTGTACTCTGTAAAAGTAATACCCAGTGTTTTTGGTTACTAGAATCCCTTTTGCTAAATATTTTTATTTAGCATTTAGATTCATGGAAATTGTAATTGTTCCTATACCAAATAGAAAAATCTAACCAAAAGCCTCTATCTAAGGAATTTTTAGAAAATAGTACTAAGTAATTTTAAAGCTTACTTGTATAAACTATTATTAAATATAGGTATAGTGAATGAAGGCCAAGGAGTAGTGACTATGGAGTTAGGATTCTCAAAAAGTGAATACATAATCAGAACTCATTAGTAATAATGGTGGAGGATAACCAACAGCAGAGCACAAATAATTGTCAAATTACAACTATGTAGAAATGGAATTATACAAATATTTGCCACAGATTCCCAGCCTATTTATTATAGAAGTTAGCATGAAAATAAAATTCCTACAACAGTTAACTTTTATTAGACTTTACCTTTGCCAAAGAGCTAGAGATGACTCAGGTGCACTTGACCACTGAGCCATAGCCCCAGCCCTATATATATATAATTTTTTTAAAAACTTGGCTTTACATTTTTATTCTTCTGGAAAATAGAAAGAAATCAACACTCTAATGTATGACACTGGTTGAATAAGTAATGCTTCAAACCACCTAAATAAGTTATTACAAAGGAGAAAACAGCTTTTAGGAGCAAGCACCCAGCATAGGGATTTACATGTATGAAGTGCTAAATTCATAGTTGTTGAATTTAACTGATAGATTAAATTGATCCAGTTGTTTTATATTTTATTTAGAGACAGAGTCTCACTGAGTTGCTTAGCGCCCTGCTTTTGCTGAGGCTGGCTTTGAACTCATGATCCTCCTGTCTCAGCCTCCCCAGACACTGTGATTACAGGTGTGCGCCACTGTGCCCGGCTGTTTGTTTTTGTACTGGGAATTTAATCCAGAGGCGCTTTACCACTGAGCTATATCCCCCAGCCCTTTTGACTTTTTGAGACAGGCTCTTGCTAAGTTGCTGAGGCTGGCCTTGAGCATGGGATTCTCCTGCCTCATTTTCCCAAGTAGCTGGTGTGTGCCCCATGCCCAGCTGAGTGTCATTAGTTTTAAATGACATTAGATTGAAATAGTATAAAATGAAAAGTTACATAACCTGTTTGTTTATTACTTATTTACTCATTCATTCATTCATTGATTCATTAATGCATACAGAGGATTGAAACCAAGGGTACTTAACCACTGAGCCACATCCTCAGACCTTTAGAATATTATATTTAGAGACAGGGTCTCACTAAGTTGCTTGGGGCCTCGATAAGTTGCTGAGGCTGGCTTTGAACTTGTGAATCTCCTGCCTTGGCCTCCCAGCCTGCTGGGATTAGAGGCGTGCACTACCACACCTGGCATAACCATTAAATTTAAAAGCCATCTTCATCAAATAATCTAGGCCAAGAAAATAGCAAACCTTCAAATACCATCAGTCTGACAAAATTCATTCTAATTGTGTCCTTTTGGGTTGCTTTTAGCATTCTTAAATTTAAAACTCTAATAAAATTCTTTGGGTTTTTTTTTTTGGGTGGGGGCGGGGAGGCAGTGATTGGGACACATGATGATGAGTCTGAAAGCAAGCTTCTGTCCTAGAGCTATTATCATGTGTGTTACGGAACCTGAACACTAGTGTCTTTGTCCAGCACAGTTGAAAGGACAGCCAGCCCTGAGGCAGAATCCCATAGTCACCATGATCTGGAGCCAGGATGGATTGCAACATTATTCCTCTAAAAGTGGTTGCCACTGAGTATCATGTAGGATAGTAGTAAAGGAAACATGTGCCTTAATCCTTTAACATTATGTGCCTAAGTCAGTTGCCCTTCCCCAAATTATTATTATATTCACGAAATTGATACCATGAACTCTCAAGAAATCCATTCTAAAAGATTCCATTTTCATTACATTAATCTGAATAACTGAATTAAAGTAAGATGAAAATTTATTCTTAGAAATCTGTCCCCTATCCCTGCTTTTCCGTATTCCAGTGTCACCCCCCCCCCCCCACCACCAGTTCTCTAACTGGCCCTTAGTAGTTTTCAGGACATAACCAGGTTTACCAGTTAAATATGTGGAGATACCACAGTTTGGATTACTGTTGTTGGATTACCAGTGTTTCTAACTACATTTTGTGGGGAGATGTAAGTACATATTTCGACCACTTGGTGGCTTTTAAAATAAACTTTTAAAAAATGAACTTATTATCTTATTAGTATGTCATTTCTTAAGTCATACTTGAGTAATTGATTTCCTGTGTAAAACCATAGTAATTTATGTAGATGAGAAGACTGATTTCTCATTGATTAGTAGTACCTTCATAGACTTTCTTCTGGGCTCTCTTTTTCTTGATTTGTCTTAGCATGTCTTCTGTTTGCACCTGTGATCCAGTCTCATTTCACTGGTGAATAAAGACATAGTTGAACTTCAGAACAATAGTTAATCTGTTATTTGCTATTGAGAGTAGTCTCAATATATTGTTTGCTGTGATCTTTTTTGGAAATATGCATGACTAGAGTACAATGATGTTTTTTTCAACTGACCTTCAAGTTGAGGTTCTCAGAGCCTTAACTCTTTCAAGGAAAGAGATTCATTTTGTAACACCAGAGTAGATGTTGTTGATATAAATTGTAGTATGAAGGATGTATTTTACTAAAAGATGTATGTTTCTTCTTTTTTAAGAATGGTTTCATCTTATTTAGTCCACCATGGGTACTGTGCCACAGCAGAGGCCTTTGCCAGATCTACAGACCAGACGGTTCTAGAAGAATTAGCTTCCATTAAGAATAGACAAAGTAAGGACACTGTGGTGCATGGCTAACACTTGTTTTCAGATTATAAGCTTGGTTTTTTAGAAATTTATGTTTTTGTAGTTAAGAATTTTTCAAATATAATTTGACATGGATGCCTCTATAATTAGTTTTCGTGGACAATTTTGAAAATTGGCTTTAAGAATTCACATAGGGCTATTTTAGAGTTCTCAACATATAAGGAGATAATTTTGGAGAAATTTTTCTTAATAAATGTCTATAATTTTGAAAAAAATATTCTTAAGTTTTCAGGAAATACATTTAATAAAAAGCCTTTTTAAAAAATACTTAAAGTAGGCCTGATAAAACAGGTGAAAGAAATTAAAATATTCTTAAATTTAAATTGCTATCTAATTTTAAGATACAGTTGATCACAAGTATTTATTGCTTAGGTCCTAATACTGGCCAGGTCTACAGGGCCTGTTTTAAGCAGGAGGGGAGGTCAGCCTGATAACTGGCCCACACTTAACCATTCTAAAGCCAGTGCTGTCTTTCATCATGGTGGGCATGACTTGATGGGCAAGATCATGGTGGATGAAAGCAATCTTTTTATGGATTGTTTTGTATGGGTCACAGAGTTATAATAGTACTGATGACATTGTGTTGTAGCAAATTGTTATACTTGTCTTCCTCACTACTTAAATAAAGCTGTCAGAGATGATCACTTACTCATTTTGTATCCTCAAGCCTAATTTAAAAGTGAATGTTCAGTGACTGTCTGTTAAATTCACATCTTTTCAAAGCCTCATATTCGTTTAAATCCCATAAGGTCCCATAAGACATTTTAAATACAATTTTTAAAAAAATATAGTCTTCAAAATTTTTCTGTTTGAAACTTCAGTATTATTTAATAGGTGTTTTTCTTCTATGTTAGTTTATCAATTTTAAAAATAGTTCTAAAGGTACTTGTTTTTTTAAAAATTTTTTTAAAATTTTCTTTTTTTTAACCTTTATTTTATTTGTTTTATTTTTATGTGGTGCTGGAGATCAAACCCAGGCCCTCACACATGCTAGGCGAGCGCTCTACCACTAAGCCACAAACCCGGCCCTGTTTTTTGATTTTTTAAAAAAAATGTGTTTGAAAATCTTCTTTGTATTGCTTTTATGGAAACTGATTTTAGAAAACAAAATTGAAATTAAAGCTTGTTTGTTTGTTTTCTCTTTTCCTGAGGATCCACTAAGCTTATGTTTTTACTCTTACAGAGCTTACTGTTTTGCTTTCTTTTTCTGAATAGGAATTCAGAAATTGGTGTTAGCAGGAAGAATGGGAGAAGCCATTGAAACAACACAACAGTTATACCCAAGTTTACTTGAAAGAAATCCCAATCTCCTTTTCACATTAAAGTGAGTTTTTAAAATAAGCTTGTTATTCATGTTATATATGTATTACACATATTTGATATATATGTCATTGCAGTGAAAACCATTGTCATGCTAGCAGAGTTTAATTTTTATTTTGCCTTCTTTAAAATATTTGTGGTATAGTAGTTAACAAGTTATGAACACTTTCGGGGGCTTGGGGTGCAGCTCAGTAGTGGAACCCTTGCTGAACTTGTTGTGCGAGTCCCTGGATTCGATCCCTAGCGTCACCGCCTCTGCCCACACTTTTGTGTTAAGGACTCTAAGCAGATGGGCATTTTTCCTTGTGTTTGCTCTGTTATCTGTCTTGTATTACAAATGTGAAAATTCTGTTTAGAAGATGGGTGTCTTATTTCTTCCTCCTGAAAAGTATCTTATAGTAACTCTTCTGGGCATTTTTAAAAATATACATAAGATTTACTACTTTTACTGATTTTAAAGAATACAGTTCTGTACTTTTAAGTACACTTACATTTTTGTGCCGTTGCCCCCTACCCCAATCTCTAAAGCTTTTTCATCTTTCTAGATTGAATCTTCGCTCATTAAACATTAACTTCTCCCATCCTTCCCTCCCCACTTAGGTCCTTCATATAGCATTTGTCTTTTTGACTGGCTTAGTCACTTAGTGTAATGTCCTCGGTTTTTTTTTTTTTTTTTTTTTTTTTTTTTATGTTGTTCAGTTTTCAGTGGATCTTTATTTTATTTATTTATATGTGGTGCTGAGAACCAAACCCAGTGCCTCACACATGCTAGGCAAGTGCTCTACCATTGAGCTACAACCCCACCCTTGTCCTCAAGGAATTCATCCAAATTTCCTTCCTTTTAAAAGCTGAATAATATTCCATTATATGGATATACCCCTTATTATCCATTTGTCTGTTGATTTACACTTGAATTGCTTCCATCTCTCGATTATTATGAATAACTTTGTTGTGAACATAGGTGTATAAATGTCTTGCTTTTACTTCTTTTTGGTATATACCTGGAAGTGGAATCTGGTATTTCTATGTTTGACACTTTGAAAAACTTCTATATTGTTTTCCTCCCTAGGTGCATCTTTATATTCCCACCAGAAATTCACAAGGTTTTAAATTTCTTTACATCCCCACCAACAATTTTTTGTGTGTGTTTTTTGAATACTAGCCACCATAATTTTGAGGTTTTGTTGGTTTTATGAATATTTGTTATTTTAAAAAGTCAGAAGTTACTGAACTTAAGATTTCAAGTCTTTAAGCCACAGCAATCCTTTGTAAGTCAGCTGAGAGTTATTTGGTTTTAAAGTTTAAGTGAGGCTCATTTGGGTAAGAGATTAGGAATGAGACTGAGGGTGAGGAAAGGTGGGGAAAAGGCTATTTATGAAAAGGTTATTTATGAATCTGATGCACATAAAGCCATGCTCGCAGGCACCGATTGATTTCAAGTACAAATGTTGTTAAAATCATTCTTAGGTTTAGCAGTGGTATCTATTTTATTTATTATAGCTGCAGATAGACTTTCATTTTCTTAGTTAATCGTTATTAAAGGGGGTAGTGTTATTGTAATGTCTTTTGTGCTGTACTGTGATTTTTATGGAAAGACCAAACTTACTGATAACTAGAAGCTTTTAAATTATTTTCAGAAATTACTGTTACATAAACAGAATGCTATTTGAAGATTCTTGTCTAAATTTTTCTTCTTTCTTTTAGAGTGCGTCAATTTATAGAAATGGTGAATGGTACAGATAGTGAAGTGCGATGTTTGGGAGGCCGAAGTCCAAAATCTCAAGACAGTTACCCTGTTAGTCCTCGACCTTTTAGTAGTCCAAGCATGAGCCCCAGCCATGGAATGAATATCCACAATTTAGCATCAGGCAAAGGAAGTACTGCACATTTTTCTGGTGAGATTCAACATTGAAACTTTCACCCATTTTTTATAATATTGAGCCCCCTAAAAATTCTGTAAAAATCTGGAGGTAGATAATATGTAGTTATATATACTTGATCTCCAGGCATTCTGAAAATTGTAGATTCAGATTTGTGTGTTATCTAGTACCAAAAAGTAACAGAAAGAATAGGTGTTTCTGAGAGTACTTATTAGTAGGTCTTCATAAACAAATGCCAGCATTCCACGAGTTGTCACTAAAATCCAACCATTAAGTAATGAGACGGTAACTGTGGTTTTTAATAAAGTATGGCTTTAAAGGTGATCTGGCTGTAATATCTCATGCCAGAGCTTGTCAAAGCTAGGTTGGCATCTTTCCCTCAGTTTTCCCCAGCCACTGTCGTCAGATCTGTGTCTGCCCAGGCTATATTCTCCTCTTCCCTTTTCAGCTTGCCAGTCTTCACTCTGTCGTTTTTGGTGTTCTCTTCATTGAACTTCTCTTGTTCCTTGGCTTTTGTGACATCTACAGGTTTATGAGTGACCCTTATCATTCTTCTCTTTATCTCTTTAATTCTGTATTTCCCAGCACGTTACCTTCCCACTGTACATTTAACTTTGTAAAACAAATCAGGTAATGGTGCTTTTTTTTCATACTGTAGAACCTTTGGATTTTCATACTGTAGCACCTTTGCTTTTTTCATACTGTAGAACCTTTGGTTTCGCAGTCAGTATGTACTCTTTCTGCATTAATACCTCTCCGTTTGTTGACCTCATCTTGCACAGTGAGAATGATTCCTGTGTCTGTATCCTCATCCACTACACCTTTTAAACATTACACAGTCACTTTAGACTTGGACAAACTCTGAGCCATTGTGTACTCATGTCAAGCGGGTATGATGGGAATATGCCACATAACAATATCTTTGTCACTGACGAGCAGCCATATATATGATAGTGGTCCCATGAGACTTCAATGGAGCAGAAAAATTCCCATTGCATGGTATTTTTAATGTGTCTTTTCTAGGTCTAGATACACCATTTTATCATTGTGTAACAATGTCCTACAGTATTCAGTACAGCAAAATGCTATCCAGGTTCTTGGAGTAGGAGCAATGTACTGTATCATTGGGGCTTATGTGTATAGTAGGTTTATGGAAGTACAATTCGATGTCAGCATGAGGACAACATTGCCTAACAGCACATTACTCTCAGTGTATTCCTATTGTTAAGCAGTACATGATTGTAGTGCCCTCATGGGGATTGTGGGGATTAAGTAAGATCCATAAACAAGAAATGTTAGAGGAGATAATAATTATAGCATACAATGAAATGCTTTCAGTACCTCAGAGAAGCTATTTACTATTTAAATAGTCCATTGATTTCCTATATCTGAAAAATCTTAATATAAAATCAAATATGGGGACATTACTTGCAGCCTAATTAATGTTGTTTTTTGTTTGTTTCTATTTCCATATGGTACCTTTTTCCCCCCTCCCCCCCCCCCCCCAGGTTTTGAAAGTTGTAGTAATGGTGTAATATCAAATAAAGCACATCAATCATATTGCCATAGTAAACATCAGTCATCCAATCTGAATGTACCAGAATTGAACAGTATAAATATGTCAAGGTCACAACAAGTTAACAACTTCACCAGGTAGGTAGCTTTTGCATCAGTATAAAAGACCAAGTTATAGATGTCATCATCTATAATTTTATATCTAATAATTTTGAAAGAATCTATATGACTCATTTAGGATCTGAGAGTTCTCAGGTCCCCACAAAGTAGAAAGTAGGGAGTCATCTCTTCAAAGTATTTCAGTTTCCTAAATGCATGTGGGTTTTTTACTTTAGTTCCTTGTTCTCCTACCTTCTTTTCCTCTGGTGAGATGATGATGACAGATGGAAGGACAGACGAAAGACTCTGTGGATCTTTTTTCCTGCCAATTTCTTCAGATCACCGTGAAAATTCCATTTGTTGTTTTCAAATTAAGGCATGAATAGTATATTTAACCTCTAATTTAACATTAGATAAATTTACACCTTGATTTTTCTGTGTGAGTTTTTTTGGTAAAATGTTTAGTTTGAAAGTATTTAAGGAGCTTGCACATGACCAGTAGCTCAATCATACGGTAGCCAGTAGCTTGACAAAAGTACTGAAGGCCTAGGTATCAATCAAACAGTCTTTTAGGTATGAAACTGACTTTGAGGAGCTTTGAGAGAAGATAACATCTCTTATCAATGTACTGTGAACCTTGACTCAGGTTTGATATTCATGGATCCTAAAAGTCCATGAAATGTAATCACTTAAATTGAATATGAATGTTCAGGAGCAAATTCTTGTGCATTTATCCTATCTAATCATTAACATCTGAAGCAGTTTGATATTGATATGGCCTTATAACTTTAACTTAGTTGGTGACAGTGCATTTATTGGGAATGTTTATCAGTACAACATTTTTTTATTGAAGGATAGAACCTAATTTTTAGTGTGGAATCATATAGGAAATATGGTTCACCAGAAAGAAATCTGTGTTTAAAAAAATAAGTTTTTGAAAATTTGAAGATTTAATCAAAATTTTTGGGTTATCTGACACAGTGACAAAAATTTATGAAAGTAATGGTGTTGTGCACTAAGGTTATGATAGAGGACCACAAAAGTGGCAGGAAAAAAATGCCTGCCTTTTGCTGAGGAGGTTGGGATGATCTTTCACAGTAGCTAATAACATATTGGAAAATAATAACTAAGATATTATAGTAGCCACGTGTGTTGGCACACGCCTGTAATCCCAGCGGCTCAGGAGGCAGAGGCAGGAGGATCACAAGTTCAAAGGCAGCCTCAGCAAAAGTGAGGCACTAAGCAACTCAGTAAGACCCTTCTCTAAATAAAATACAAAATAGGGCTGGGGATGTGGCTCAGTGGTCGAGTGCCCCCGAGTTCAATCCCCAGTACCCTGCCCCCTCAAATATATGTAAAGAAATCATGAATGGAAATTTTTTAATGTTAAGCCTTTAATGCTTTATAATTGGCACTTTATTGTTAATAGAGGTTCTGCCTTTGATGGTAAAATTGTGGTCAGTTTGTGGTTTTTCTCTTAAATACTCTCCTCATAGCTGGAAGTTGCTAAATAGACCTGTTATTACCTGAGTTCAGCTTAAAGGAAGGGTGATGACATAGCATCCCTTCTTTCTGTGTGTGAGAGAGAAGGGAAAGCCAGTAAATGTTTGAATTGCGTTAAACAAAAAGTCATTCGGTAACGGTTTTCCTTTATTAATATTGTTAAGTAGACAAAGGTGGTAGTAACTGTTTAAACCATTTTACAGATGTTAAGGTCAATAATTAGGAGGCAGTAAGTTGCTGAGCTGATCATGCTTCCCAGGATTTAGGACTTGCAAACTGTGCTTTCTCCCCATGGTTCCCACCATCTGAAATGGTCTTCCCCTTGCCCTCCTCCCCTTAGTTATAGCTTCTGTTCAGTCTGCAAAACTCAACTTCATATGTCACTGTTCTAGGATCATCCCCCCAGCCCCCATGTTGTGATGGACTTTGGTCACAGTTCTGATCATGGTCACTCGACTAGACTGACTTCATTAGCTTTGCATAGGCCATTTGCTATGGGGGGACAGAGGCTGTTACATAATGTTCCTCGTACCTGATGAGCAACTTGCCTCAGAGGCTCTTAAATGTGTGTAAATGAATGAGTGCCTCTCAAATATTAAATTGAAAACCCAAGTAAATAAAAAAATTAGTATGTTATTATTTTTGAAGTTTTATTTCTCTAAGTTTGTCAAGATAATAAACATTTCTGACTGAATAAGTCTAGTGTGGAGTCCTAGGACCATTGTCCCCTTCTCCCAAAATCTCTCTTACCTTACAGATTTCACAAACAGGAGCACCTGCACCCACACATTGCATGTGTTCGATTGTGGGGGGGGGTGCGCTCGCTAGCTCGCGCTCTCTCTCTCTCTCTCTCTCACACACACACACACAGGTGAATGTGCTACCTGTATTAACTAGCGATTATATTTGTTTTATTATTTAAATGAATTTATAATTGCTTTTATGATGGTAAAAGTCATTATTTTTTATTTAAGTATTTCCCTAAATTTTCATCAAATATTTACCTTTGGGTTATGAAACTATTTACCTAGATCTTCATAGGAGGAATCTTAAAAGATTGGACATAGAGTTTTGCTTGTGAGAGCGTGGGAGTTGTAGTTATTTCATTCAGCGTGGAATGAACGAAAATCAGAAACTGCCCAGAAACCATCCAACAGCAGTTGGAGATTTGTTGAGCTCCCAGCTGTTTGCAAGGTGGAATCAGGTTTGCGAGTTTAAGATCAGTCTAGGCAACACAGTGAGACCCTGTCTCAAAAATAAAAAGTCGAAATGGAGACTCAGCAGTAGGTTAGAACTCCTGGCCGCTAATCTAGCCTCTGGGAGGTGGGGGTGAAGCTGAAAAGGTGGGAGCAGATGAAACTTTGAGTTTTGAAAATTTGTTTATTTTTATTTTTAGTGCATTATAGTTGTACATGATAGTGGGGTTCATTTTGACATTAATAAATGTATATAACAGTTTTCTGAAACCTTCATTTTGGGAATATTATTTACCTTTGAGAATTGTTGAGTAATACCGACAAAGGCTCTAGAACCTACAGCATTCTAGAAGCAGTGAAGTGAGGGCAGAAGAAGGCTGTGGCCCCGGGAGTCAGGTGCAGTTGTTGGAGAGTGAGGTTTGTGCTTGACATGCTGGAAATGAGTGCAGGGAGCAGCGGGGAGGGATGGCTGGGGGGGTTCTGGGGCAGGAGTTGAACAGGGAAGTGCAGACCTGAGTTTGAAAAATAGAATCATCGCCCTGCAGTACAACTTCTCCATATTGTTGTAAAGTCACAAAATCACTTCACTTTTGCACATCTACCTTTTTTCCCTCTCTTGTCCTCACGGGTTTGAGTTTGTTAAAAGTCAGCTATGTGTTTGGCTCTGAATCCATTCAGGATTTAACCAAAAACCTTCTTTCCAGATTGCTGTTGCCTTTTAAAGTTAGTCTATACATAGGCCATGCACTTAAGTGGTAACTGATTTTAAACAAAGCTGCAAATATGATATTTCTAAAATTAGGTTTGTTTTTTCATTTTCAGTAATGATGTAGACATGGAAACAGATCACTACTCCAATGGAGTTGGAGAAACCTCATCCAATGGCTTCCTAAATGGTAGCTCAAAACATGACCACGAAATGGAAGATTGTGACACCGAAATGGGTCTGCAGTGATATTTCTTAAATTTTTAATAAAAATTATGGCTACAAGGTTATGTTTTTACTTGTACTGATTCACAGCTGATGAGCATAAACCAAATTTAAAGAATGAATAACTTAAGCTTTTTCAGAGTGGGTTGTTAAGACAGTAGAGATACTTTTAGTTCCTTCTGAAATTAAGTGCCAGACAGTTCTCTTTGCCCAGTTTGACTTGAGTACTGTCATTAATGCAGGAGAACTAGCTTACAGAACTTTGAGCCGTTAGGATGTTTAAGGTTGAAGATCTAAAAACTTGTAGCACTTATTTCAATGAAGTCAATAAGGCCAAATGAATCAAGAATGATGTATAAATTTTAATTAAATAGTTTCTTAAATTCATTTAATATAAACATGACTATATACAGTACTGTGCTAGACACATAGAAGGTGCTTACGTAGGACCTCTCCCACTATTTAAAAAAAAAAATGTGGCTCAAAGATATATTTGTATGCATAATTTATTTTGTTGATAATTTATGTAGTAGGTTGTATCCTAAAGTCAAGTCACCAGCAAACTTTCTCATCAAATACACAGTGAAAATTATTAGATCTTATAAATTATTTGTTGGAATTTCATAGCAACATTAGATTTCTTAGCATTCAAGATTAAAAGGTGTACATTCCAATTGTTAAAAAGGCAGTCTAGGGCTGGGGTTGTGGCTTAGCAGTAGAGTGCTCACCTAGCATGTGCCAGACCCTGGGTTTGATCCTCAGCACCACATAAAAATAAATAAAATAAAGGTATTATGTCCAATTACAACTAAAAAATAAATATTAAAAAAAAAAAGGCAGCCTAGTTTTGCTCTTACATATCAGGAACCTCAACCTCCAAAGAGTATTTTAAACATAGTGATGAAGATCAAGATTACCTGGATTTGATTTCTGCAGTCGCCACATACTAGCTGTTTGACCTTGCACAAAGTGCCTAACTGGTCTGTGCCTCAAGTTTCTTCATCTGTAAAATGGGTAAAATAATAACTGTCTTATAGGCCCTGGGAAGAGTAAATGAGTTATTCATTTACTGAAAGCTAAGAATACAAAGTACTTACTAAAAGTTAGCCATTATCATCATCTTCATCATATTAATGACATAGTTATTAATGACTTACGGTTATATTATAATAATATAATAATATGGTTATGATATTGATAATTGTTAAGATATGTAAAAATATTTTCTAAAAATAGTATTTTTCTAATAGTGTAATTCATCCTTTTACTGATTAGTAAAATATGGGATCTTCTGTGTTTTTTTGGGGGGAGGGGGAAGGTGTGGGGGAACAGAGAATTGAACTCGGGGGCGGGGGGTGGGGGGCAGGGGGCATTTGACCGCTGAGCTTCATTCCCAGTCCTAATTATATCTGATTTAGAGACAGAGTTTCACTGGGTTGCTTATCGCCTCTTTTTTGCTGAGGCTGGCTTTGAACTTGTGATCCTTCTGCTTCAATCTCCGGAGCAGCTGGGATTACAGGTGTGTGCCACTGCACCCGGCTCTTCTGTGCTTTTATTGAAGTCATTTAGTCTTAGCTTCCACAAATATTTTATTCCATCTCTGCCTATCAGTTACAGAAGCCTGAGAGGCAATTGCTATATATTTTTTCCTTTTCTTTTTTTATGTTGCTCAATACAGCTGTAGAGTTGCACTTAATTTTAAAAAGCTCATTTGTTTTTTGCAGAGCTGGTGATAGAACCCAGGCCTTGTGTTGGCTGAGCTTGTGCTCCACCCTGGAGCTGCACTGCATTAACTTTATGTTCATAAAGTTCCCCTGAGGTGTGAGACCCCTTCTGACATTAAAGGATTGTCACCTGATTCTCAGCTGCAGGCTGGCTATTGGATCTTAGACCCTTGAGACCCAAATAAAGTACACCTTTTAGCTGCAAACTTCCGTACTAAATTTAAAAGATGGATAAAAAATTTTAGATGAAATATTAGGAGTGACTATTAAATGAATATACCAAATGTTATTAAAATTTTATATTAGTTTCTCCATTGTTCACCATAGGTCGTAAAATACTTGGTTGTTTTGCTTACAGAAGTTGATTCAAGTCAGTTGAGACGCCAGTTGTGTGGTGGAAGTCAGGCTGCCATAGAGAGAATGATCCACTTTGGACGAGAGCTGCAGGCAATGAGCGAGCAGCTGAGGAGAGAGTGTGGCAAGAACACAGCAAATAAGAAAATGCTGAAGGTGAGTGTGCTTTCCCTTGGAGGGGTTGTAAATGGGTTCAAGGAGCTGAAATGTAGTTTTGTAAAACCTTGAGGAGTGTGCTAGGAATTCTTGTTGGGGAACTTGGACCTGCTTTTTGTCCATTCGCTAGTGAAATATTTGATGGGATTAAGCAGCTGATCTACCAAGAAGAGCATTGGGCTTCAGGCTGAAAAAATATGGTCCAAGTCCCAGTTCTGTTACATTTCTGTGTTTGTGTGCCTGTGTCAGCTTGCTTTATTAATTCTTAGTAACATTTGGTAGAGTTACTAAGAGAAGTGTGAGTGCACCGATAAGACTATAGTTGTAGTATTTTAGTAAACATTGTTCCAGGATTGCAGCAAATTGAATATATAATGTGTGTTTTTCATTTTTATGGGGATTAGTGAAGGATTGGGTCATGTTTCATGGCCAGAGTAGTTGAATTTCATTTTAAAATCTTTTGTGGGTTAATATCCACAGTCGATGGTGAGCATTGATAGTGAGTGTTCATGAATTTGGTATATTCATTTAATAATCACTTCCTAGAATTTCACCTAAATATGCATCTGCTAAATGGAGTAACCTAACTAGTTCAAAGTTAACCTCAATTTTGTGTATCAGTTCAAGATGGAGGAGTTCTCTACTGAAGTCAAATTGTAGTTAGTTGGGAACATGTTATGGGACTTTGAAAGTTGATTTGTTCTGAACAATTCGTCCAGAAGATTTTAGAAAGACACCTCCCCTCCCCTCCTGCCATACCACTTGCAACCATTGCAAAAGGGAGAGAGGCATATAAAATGTTCTTGAAATGATGCTTAGGTGTGGTAGGAAAGGGCAAGCCCCCTGCCCACCTCTCCAGACCTCAACTAAGAGTAACAGTGGGCAGTGCCTAGTTGCCCTTGATATAATACACTCTGCAAAAAAATCAGTAAAAGCACAGTGACTTTCGCAGTGGCCTCAGTGTACCCGCTATGTACACATATCAGTGCCCCCCTGCCTAGGATGGGTGAAGGGCCTCTTGGAAAGGTTCAAAGTCTTGTAGATGAGGTGTAAAAAGAAGTCTATTCACCAGAGTTGGTACTTCATCTACTGTGTAGCACAATAAGTGCTATTTCTGACGGGGACCCTGAGCTACTCCCAGCCCCTCACCCCCCAACCCCAAGGTGAAATTACAATTTTTTAAAAAGTTAAATAAAATTGGTATATATTAGAATTCAAATCAAACATTCATGTATCAGAAAACTAGCTGTCCATATTTGCTTTAGAAGTTTAAAATTTTCTTAAAGTTAGAATATGCCTTAACTTTCCCCACCCACCTTTAAATATTTCTCTGTCTCACCTCTAATGTATAGTACCAATATACATCATTGCACAACATTTTAGAACTTTTCCTGAAATCAAGAGTGCTTAGAGGAAGCTTAATACTTTGTCTCTATTATTTTAGATTTCTAAAATTATTTGGAAAACTGAGTATTTCTTTGCTAAGTTCTGAGAATATTTTAGGACAGTGTCTCTTAGTCTTGTTGGTATCTGAATCCTTTAAAAATTAAGGATTCCCAAAGAGTATTTTTGTTTATGTTGTTTGCATCTATTGATACTTACCATATTGGAAGTTAGAACTAGTTGTTCATGTTGGTGCAAGCCTGTGTTCCCAGGTGCTTGGGAGGTTGAGACAGGAGTATCACAAGTTGGAGGCCAGCCTGGGCAATTTAGTGAGACCCTGTCTCAAAATAAAAAAGACTGGGGGATACACCACAAAGGTAGAGCATTTGTCCAGCCTTTGCAAGGACTTGGAGTCAGTCCTTAATACTGCAAACTGTATTATTAAATTTAGATAGGGTTCCCCCATCTTACAACAAAAGTATTTTTAAAAGGGTTGGGGATGCAGCTGCATAGTAGAGCAGTGGCCTAGCATGCCTGAGGCCCTGGGGTTTTCCTTCCATACAAGGGGGGGGAAGTTGTGAAAGTTTAGATTTTGAATTCTGAAGCTGAAATTAGTCATTGATCCTACAGTAAACTCATTAAGTAACATTTTAAAGAAAAATAGCTCTCTTCCCCAAGCCAGCCTCTCTCCAAGATGAGTAGTAGTGTTGCTTTATATTTTTTGCAAATCTCTTCAATGCTTGCTTTAATAGATGAGCTGGATTCTTATACCTATTTCTGAATCTGTTGTGATACACACATCATATAGCCTCTGGAAAACTCTACTTTATAGTTATGAAAGAATGTAAGTAAAAAAGACAAAGAATATCTTAGTGTCATTATGAAAATAGTTTCGACTTCACAGATCTCCTCAAAGGGTCTTCTTGGACTTGTGTGTCCCACGACTGCATTTTGAGAACTCGTGTGTTAAAGTGATATTTGAGATTATGAAATGTGTTGAAGAATTCTTAAGACATTTTTATACTTCTGACTTGATTGCCTTGTTAGAATTTATACTAATTGAGCAGCGTGAAGGAAGGTGTGATTTATGTGGTACCTTTAAAAACTTGATTATATGCCATTAGCTTACCATGTTTTTTATTTTAAATTGCACAAAGCTCAGAAAATGTTATTATGGCTCTATTTCTTAAAGATATTTCTTGATTAATTGATTTATTCACACTGAATTATGTGAAGATGTTACTCATCTTTATTCAAAGACTATGGATGGCTTTGATTTTGTACCTCTGACTGCTGAGCAACTCCCAAACTCTTTAGGGGGCTCTCTTAATATTCTCAGCTGCTTCCTTCTCATTCCTCAGACTTAACCTTGATCCACACAAGGATGAATAACTGACCCACTTTATAAGGAGTCAAAGAAAAAAGACTAGAGAAGAGCATCTGAAAACATTTTTTGCTGTAGTTGAGTCTTAGAAATCATCCTCCCCTCCTCAGACTACATGTGATGGTAGTTATTTTTCAATTCTTAAATATTTTTGAATTGGCATAAACTTCTGAATCCCATGCTTTCGGGTCACTTGACAACATGGCTATGTTCCAAGAAATGTGTTGTTAGGTAGTTTGTCTTTTTGTGCACACATCAGAGTGTACTTAAACAGACCTACACACCTCGGCTGTACAGTGGGCATGTGGCGTGGCCTGGGCTTGGCAGTCACACATTACCAAGTGTCGTCTACCTAATATACACAAGTGGCAGTGCAGTAGGTTTGTTTACACCAGCACCCCCCGCAAACAGGTGAGTGTGCATTGTGCTAAAACATGACACCAGCTATGCTGTCACTAGTCCACAGGAATTTTCAGCTCCATTACAGTCTTAGAGACCACTGTTACGTACGTGGTCTGTCACTGGCCTGGATGTCTTTATGCAGCACGTAACTGTACAAACAGGCAAGATGGAAGTTGAAGGTAACATTTATCTAAATCAGGGGATGGGGTGGAGGGTAGTGGCTGAGCACTTGAGGTCCTGGGTTGGATCCTCAGCACTGCAGGGAAAAGAAAGAAAAAAAAATAGCATCCCAGACTGGGAAAAAGGAGTTTAAAGATTACAGTAGACTAATGACTTGAAGGATTATTTCATGTATCTCTCTCTCTCTCTCTCTCTCTCTCTCTCAGCTTGGAACCAGCTCTCAGCTTGTGAACATAACAGTTGAACTATTTGAATTGAAAATCAAATTGTTTGTTTTCAACAGGATGCTTTCAGTTTACTAGCATATTCAGATCCTTGGAATAGCCCAGTTGGAAATCAGCTTGACCCAATTCAGAGGGAACCTGTGTGCTCAGCTCTTAATAGTGCAATATTAGGTAAGTAAAACCAAAAAGCACAACTTCACCTAGCCTCTCAGAATATTTGAGGGTATTTGTGCTAACATTTATATATTTCTTAGTAAATATAGGTTAATTGTATACAATAAAACCTTTAATTTGGGGGCAGTTCTCTTCAAAGGTAATTTAGAGAACAGTGATTTTTCATCTGACTTTTAGATTCTGATTCTCCAGACAACATGGGACTTCAGTCCTGTTTAGACGGCTGCTCAGGTGTCAGCCCTGTTAGGGTTCAGGTCTTTTAGTCACACATTTCAAACTATGTTAGTAAGACGTGGGCAGTGTTACACACTGGAAGACTTGCAGTGAAGGACCGGGGTGATATCAGTACTCACATTTAATTAACTTTTGTAAGGGGCAGACCTTTATAAAGTTCATTAAGTCTTTGTTTAGGAATGGGAGTAGTGTCCTTCGTGTGGTAGTTTTTGAGTTAATTTGTGTAATAGTAAATGATATGAATTTCTTTTGGTTAATGTGTTTTTGGTTATACAGAATCCACTTAGCTCTACTGACAAAAATAAGAGAAATTAGTAACAATAGTGGCTCTGTAGGGAAGACTGTTGTTTGAAATTATTATACTATAGCTGGTCATGCAGTCCTAATTGCCAGGTACAACTCAAACTTGGGCAGAATTTTTGGAGAAAAGTGACCAATTTTCTTATTTGTTGGGTTCCTCAAAGGAATTAAATTGTTCTGGAACCTATCTAAGATGTGTATTCTTACTGTGCTATAATAGGTTCAGCTATAATTAGTGCTTCAGTTCATTAACTGTCATTCCTGTAAAATTAATGACAAATTATAAATTACTATGCATATTTATATTGTGTGGTATTATATAGATTTTCCTACATAGTGCATGATGCATTTATATGTAATTCTTATGATTTTCTTATGTCTAAAAATTTAAGTATTTTTATTACTGGATGCCTCTGTTGGCTAAAATGAGACTGTAATCGTGTACCTAATGAATGTATTTGAGCAAGGTTAATTATTTCCCTGTTAGTCTTCAAGAGTCATTTAAAAAAAAAAAACTTTTTCAGCATTAGTAAATGAGTTCTTTAATAATCTTAACCCACAGATGTTTTGAAGAGTATTGTTCTCACTGGTCTGTGTACCTTGAATACTTTTCAAGGAATTCTCATTTCCTTTTCCCTTGTACCTTTACATTCTAAGCTTGCTTTTGATTTTTTTTTTTTCTTTTTCCCCTGCTTTGATTCTTTAGGAAGTATTTTTTTTCTCTCATCACCATAGTGCAATTTGGGAAGGGCAGGGGTTACAGGGATTGAATCCAGAGGTGCTTAACCCCTGAGCCACATCACTAGTCCTTTAAAAAAAAAAAAAAAAATTGTAGTTGGACACAATACCTTCATTTTATTTATTTACTTTTATATGGTGCTGAGGATCGAACCCAGGGCTGCACACGTGCAAGGGGAGCACTCTACCACTGAGCCACAACCCAGCCCCAAATCACTAGTCTTTTGTAAATTTTATTTAGAGACCGGATCTAAAGTTGCTGAGGCTGGTTGAATTCACAATCCTCCTGCCTTAGCCTCCCGAGCCACTTGCACCATCACACCCAGCCTGTTGCTATTCCAAGTTCTGAATCAAGGGGAATTGAATTATATGGGGCTCCTTACCAGCTGTGTATCTCTGTATTTGCCCTTTCTTGTCAACTATGCCAATGAGAGACTAGTAAATTTTACTAATAGAGAATCCCCATAAATTCAGACACCGGTCAACATACAGAGAAATTACCAGCTTCTGAGTTAGACTACTTTTACCTTTACTTTTTTGTCTCTGCAAGTAATAAATGTGTTAATTATTGTACTTCTGCTCCAGCTGACAAATTTATGGTATGTAGCACTCTAAAAACTTCCACTTTTTAAAGTGTCTGAACTATCAATTTTAAGTTGATTCCTCCAAAATTTTAGGGTGATCCTTCTGTATGTTCTCTGACATCACTATTATCTACCCCAGATATCACTGACCACTATGCTTTGGGGGTAGGCAGGCAGCTTCAATTGAATTCTGTCCTCTCAAGGTGGTGGGTGTCACTGGAAACTTAATGAAAACCTGGTTCTCCCCCTGGTTAATGTCAACCCACTCTGGTCAAGTAGAAGAGAAATATTAAATATTACTTCCCAGACCGAATGTCAGATAAGTTGTCTTTCCCATCATAGGTACGTGTCTGATACTTTCAGAGCATGATTTTGTAAGTTTTTCTCTGTTGGTCACCTGGGAACAGTATGTTCAAGGCATCACTCTGCCTTTGCTAGTGAGGTCATAGGAAGCCATATAGGCAGATACTTGAGTAGGAAACACAATGTTTTCTTGATTATTTTTAAAAATGTCTTACTGCTATTTCTGTTTTTAAATCCTTTTTCCTCAGAAACCCACAATCTGCCAAAGCAACCTCCACTTGCCCTAGCAATGGGACAGGCTACACAATGTCTAGGACTGATGGCTCGATCAGGAATCGGCTCCTGTGCATTTGCCACAGTGGAAGACTACCTACATTAGCTATGCATTTCAAGAGCTCACACTTATATTGTGGCATAGTCAACATGGAAGTTAGACCAGCTCGGCTGATTTGAAATTTAGATTTTTTTAATTATGTACTGGGGACAGGTTTTTGTCGCTTTACATTGCTTCCTAGTTTACAGCATGATGCAAATGATTTTCTAACTTAGTGTTAGGAGAAATTATTTTCCATCTTTAACTTCTTAGTTGTCTAAGAGTTAAATATTACTGAATTTCAGACATTCAAATCGATCATCAGAAATCCTTTAAAAAATTACCTAAAACAAACCAAAAAGTCCTGCCTTCTTTGTGGGGAGAAAGGGAGAGGAAATGGAACAAGTTGTGTTTGTGTTAGCATGTGGGTGATGTAAACTTCAAATTGGGAGATGTTCCGACCCCCGCTCCCATATAAGCATTCAATCAGTGTAACTTGCAAAATGCATAAACATCCGACAGTTTGAATTTATAGTGTTGATGGAAGAAATCATTTTTAATGTGTACTGTAAAACTTGAAATACTCAGGAGCTGAGTGAATATGTTCGTTGCTACTTACAATCCCAACCTGTTAGTCCCAGTAGTTTTGTTTTAACATGGTCTTTTCAACTTTGTTTCCTGTTTAATTACAGATGACTTCTGTTGTAGACTCACAAGTTTAACTGTTGTATTATAACAGTATTACATGTCAACAGTGTGGTTATGACCTTTATTTATATAAAAACCAAATATTTAGTCAATTTACTGTGTCTTAATTTAATCTTTGTACACCTTCCATTTTTAAGTGCTTAAATGAGTACTATATTGCAATAAAAATGTAGTGATATAATTAACCAGCCATTAAAAATTTACTTCTACAGATACTAGCGTGTCAGTCGAGTTTATATATATATATTAGGCATATGTATACGTTTATAGTTAATGTAGAATTAGAGCAATTAATGTTGATGGTTTTAACTGCTTCTGAGTTTGACACCCAGACACCTAAGACTGTTTACTGGATTGAAAAAAAAGGGGGGGGGGGATAATTTTAAGACTACTTTTTCTTTCAGGGCTCTCAAAGATGAGAAGGCATGATCATATTCCAGAAAGATGAAATACAGCTAAATATGTCTCCAAACACAGACTTATTATGGTTTTTATAATGACACTTTGAAAAGATTTTTATAAGAGAAATGAATGCTCTAAATTCTCTACATACAAAGTACAGATTCTTCATTTGGCTTTTAGTTTGATTTATTAGTTTTCATCTTTCTGAACATCCACCGTCGTTTAAACCTCTTGGCGTTTTGTTTTTTCTGGATTCCTAGAATAGAAAGTTTTATATAAGAATATTAAATATTAGTTAAAATTCCTGAGAAATGTAAAACTCAAGACATTCTTTTGAAGATTCTCTGGTTCATGTGAATGGGATATAAAACTAGATCTGTTCAATTATCATTACAAAACTATTGTCCTCAAAAGAACATTCAACTTACAAAAGTATCAGAGCTGAAAATAGAGCTGAATCTTACCCCAAGCATGATTCAAAAACTGGGCTGCAGCCTTTTTCACCGGTAACCTCTTGTTGTCAAGAGACAGAAACTTATTTACTAAAAAAGAGAATCATTTATCATTTCCTTGTTTATTTTGCAGTAAAAAAATGAGCAAAAATAGTCCACAAGCAAATTACCAGTAGTTCTGTTGGTTCCTGGGCCATACAGAGAATTATGTATAAAGGCTTTGGCGGCTTGTTGCCTTGAATCTCTCAGATCTTGGTCTTTTAGCCTTAGGGCTAAATAGCTTTTCTGGCTGGTGATCAACACAAAAGATCAAAATAAATGACATGCACTTTCATAAACAGCTTTATTTTTTTGTGGTGCTAGGGACCAACCAGGGCACCTCCCCATGTGCCAGGCAGAGGGTCTCCCACTGAGCAACACAGACACCCCTCCTTGGCTTATTTTCAAAGGAATTATTTTTTCATTTCAAATAGTAATATAAAAAACTAATTCTAATTTTGTATATACACAGATACAACTGAAGTATAGGGTGGTTTTATAAGAAATAGTCACAACTTCGCATAGCAAGTAAATGTGTGTTTTACATAATATATATATATATATTTTGCAAAGGATCCAATCTGAAAGTGCTAGTAATTAAAATATTTTCCACACAAGCCAAGCTACCGCTTTTATCAGTTTCTTTTATAGGGGGGCAGGGTGATTACCTGGCAGACTGTACTTTTTGTACTTTAACTTTCTTGGAGTCACTTCCTTTTTCACATTCTTCGTTTTTCTTTTGCAAATTAACTGAAAAATTGAGTTCCATTTTCTGATTAGCATTCAAGCTTACTTTTAAGTCTATTACAGACTTGCCTGGGTATAGGTTTTATTTATAAGAAGCAGAAGTCACAGGCTTATGCTAACCTTGGCTAGACCTAGGCCTGTGCTAAGGAAGGGCCAAGTAACATTGAACTAAAATATTTTTAAATGTACTTGACACAGGAGAAGTTCATAAATGAGAACAATTCATACCTTCTTTCAACTTTCCTGGTGATTTCTTTATGCTAAGGGAAGAAGAAGAAGAAAAAAGATTACAATGGCAGAGTACTTAAAACATGCTACACAATTCCTGGCTTTCGGGCTTGCCCCCCCCCGCCCAATTATCGGCATCCTCAATTTTTACTCAGGATCTCTGTTTTGGGCAAGCAAAAGGCTTTCCGCAATGCACCATACCAATTCTCAATCAATGATCTAGTACTTTGAGGATCACAGTACCTTCTCAGGATTTAAAACTGAAAGCATATTACTAGGCTTCAAAGCAGTAGAATGGAGTCTTGAACAGAATTAATAGAACCAAAGGTAGGCCTAATCGCACACTTGGAGAAATCACAGAGGATAATTCAACAGTTTATAGTCACTGGAGAAAAGGATCAGACTGACAACTGACAAAGTATGAGTATACAGAGTACAATGCAGAACCATTTGCAACAAAAGGTCACAAAGGAGGAAGTCAAAAGAGGGTGTCACTTTTAAGTTGATTTTAAAATAATGAAAGAGGATTCAACAGCCGGAGCTACATATGTATTTAAGACATGAATTGGCCAGGTGTGGTGGCACACACCTGTAATCCCAGCAGCTGGGGAGGTTGAGGGCAGGAGGATCCAGAGTTAAAAGCCAGCTTCAGCAAAAGCAAGGCCCTAAGCAACTCAGAGAGACGCTGTCTCTAAATAAAACACAGAGAGCTGGGATGTGGCTCAGTGGTTGAGTGTCCCTGAGTTCAATCCCCTGTACAAAAAAAGGAAAAAAGAAATTCTAGAAAACTTTCTTTTAATAAAAAAAAGTTAAAAACTATTGGCCTACATAGAAGGGGGCTAAACTTTTGAACTTAAAGCAGTTAAGGGGAGCCAAGAGGGATGACCAAAAAAACCAAATATTTAACAGTCTAAAATCAGTCGGTCTTGAGTCCATGAGCTAGAGGGAGATGACAACTGCTGACTTTTAAATGTCGTGGATGGCAAAGTCACTAAATGGGGAAAAGAAGAAGAACAGTGGCAGGTAAGGCAAGATTGAGAAAAGCTGAGTTTTAGGAGCTTGCTGGGTAACTGTCTTGCACTCCACTAAATATTAAAACACTTGTATTCAACACGGTCTATCCTTTTTTGCCCCAACTGCAAAAAGTGCTCAACAAACTTTATTCAATGAATACACTGCAATTAGGAACTCAGAAGCTAGAGTTATCTAGGGAAATAAACAAAACTAAGCCTAAAAAGTGCCATATTTCCCTCTTTCCACCAAATTCAAATATCCCCATTGTGAAGCTTATTAACTTAGGTTCCGTAATTCCTTCAATTATATGGGTGGATTCCAGCCTGGAGTCCCGAGATGGCTGGCTACGTGTGAGCAAGAACGTAACAAGGTCCAGTACTCACTCAGTGTGCGGCGCTGCAGTTAACTGTTCTAGAAGAGAATCTGGAAGTAGTTTTCTTTTCTTTCAGAAAAAAAAGACATTAAAAAATCAGTACTGTGTGTAAGACGACGCCTGGTTACAAGTCCCCATCTTAAGGGCAGCTGGACTTTGGGGCTGGACACTCCGGCTCTCGAGCCCGGGGGCGGGGACACTGGGCTCAATGAATGACTTCCCACGCTCTCCAGACCTGTGAGAACCTGGAGGGTGTCCTCAGCTCCCCCCCTCGGGTCACTTAGGTGTTGAAAGGACTTCAAGCAGGACCACCTGGAGGCACTTCTCCGAGCTACCCACACGAGACAGCGGAGCGACCAGACCCTGCGTCTGAACCAGCTTCCTTCACAAACGGCCCCGTTTCATCTCGGCGACCGAGACTCCGACGGGAGAAACCACCGCCGCGATGCCCAACGACCGGGGCGTTTCGCGTTCACAGCTCGTCCACCCGCGTTTCCGAGGTGGGCAGCGGAGGGCCCCGGCGCCTCGGTCCTGCCGTGCGCCGTCTCCCGCGCACCAGGTCGGCAGCCCCGCGCGACAGCGCGCCCCGCCCGGCAAGGTGGCTGCAGAACGCGGCGCCCCGCCGCCCTCCCACCTTCTGCTCGATGAACAGCTCCTCGCGCCTCTTCCTCTTCTCCTTCAGCAGCGTTTTATCCCTGGGAGAAAGGACGCGGGTCAGCGGGCAGGGCCGAGGCATCGCCAGCGCCCGTGCTCCCCGCCGGCCCGTGGGCTCCGAACCTGCGCACGGTCTCGCGCACCCGCCGCTCCTCTTCTCTCGCTTCGGCCTGGGCGCTGGCGAAGGTCAGCTCCTCTGGGGCCTCGTCGTCAAGCTCGTCCTCCCCGTCCTCATCCTCCAACGGCTCAGCGGCCGCGCCGCTGCTGGGCTGCCCGAGCAGCAGGCCGTGCTCCGCCTCCTCCGAGGCCGGTTGGCCTTCATCCACCATCGCCTCCGCCGACGCGGGGGTGCGGGACGCGCGCGGACGGAGCTGCACCATGGCTCACGCTGCGCCGATCAGTCTGACTTCTGACCCGGAAACAGCCGCCAGCTGAGCGCGGCTGGGAAGAGTAAGCGACGTGAACTTTTATCGCCTCCTGCAGGTTTGGAGGCCCCAGGGCACGGAAGCGCGTGCGCAAGATGAGGGGCGGGGCCTATTCCCATGGGGCGTGGCCCAGGCCTACGGGGGCGCGTTCTCTCGCGACAAGCTAGTTGAACGCGCGAGCTCCCGTGGCGCCACAGCTGCCCAGGTCGGGCTACCCTCCTCCGCTGCGGGAACGTTCGCTGTCCGGTGCCAGGCATTGGTCGCTTCTCGCCGCCTTTTTTAGCACTGGGTTCGGTTAGGTCCTAAGTTCATCGGTATGGCTCCAAGCGCCTCGCAGCTTCCACCGGGAAGAAATGCACTCTAGATGAAGGACGTCGATGCCCTCCCTCCTGCTGTCACCCACCGGGGACGCAGCCTGGCTTAGCTAAATCCTCAGCATCAGACGCGCGCCTGGCGACCTCGGCCGCGCAGCCGCTCGGTCTGTGTGGCGCCCCAGGAGAACGGACGCTTGGTGAGTGTAGAACCCTCGTCGGTTCCCGCCCGCGACTGACCTTCAGCCGCCGCAGATGGGAGTGCGACCCGGTGGAGCGCAGGACACCGTCACGTTGAACGTGGCGCGCGCTCGTTCTGCCCCCACCCCGTGTATTCTCTATGCACAGAGGCCTCGCGATCCGTCTGTCTTTCCCACCCGTTGTACAGTACGATTGATTACTGATTCTCCCAACGAATCAGCTGCTTCCCGCGTGCCGTGCCCCTGCGCTGTGCCCTCTGCTGACGCACACTCCCCACCAGAACTCCTTCTTGCACTCAGAAGCTCGCCCCAGGCGAGTTCCAGCACCGTCCACTCGTCGCTGCTGGGTGGAGCTCTAATTGTCTTCTCTGAGCCTTGCACTGACGTCTACTGCTGCACGTTCCACACTGTGTAAGTTTACGGTGGTGGTTCCAACCACGCCGTGAACTGGAGGGTAAGACGCAGGCCTTGCTGATCATTTCACTTATAATGACCATCATATGGTAGGATGTTCAGTAAATGCCCCTTCGAACTGAATAATTCTCACTTATATTTGATATTTTTAATCTCCTTTCGTCTCTTGGATTTCAAAGCAATTCCCAGTTTTAAAATAACAAAACCGTATGAAAAAAAAAAAACGACAAGACACAAGAATAAACAAAGCTGTTGCTACCAAAAATTAAACTAAAAAAAAAAAAAAAAAAAAAGATCTGAAATCTCTGGTCTTTGGTCAGATGGAAATTACAAAACAAAAACATTTAGACTTCTTGAGAGTGTGTTGACTTCCACCGTTGCTAACACTCAGAAAATGCATAAAATTAACCTGGAGGAGTCCAACAACAAACCTATTAAGTGCCTGATAGTACTGCACTTAAAAAACTGCATCCCAGCATCACTTTATTACTGTTGTCACCTGTCCCCTCAGTGTATACTCCTAACCCATCCAGCTAAAGTGGGAACTGACTCCTCAGGATGCTTGGTTGGTTCTCCAGACTCCTGTAGGCCTCTTTGCACACAAAGGACCTTTGGGATTTATTAAATACAAAGACATTCATATGCAGTGGCTTGTCACCTGTTACTATAAACCTAAGGGCATAACATTAATTCTTCAAGGGGCTGAGGTGACATGGCAGAGGTCTGTAATCCCTCAGGGGAAGCCCACCTAATCCAAGGGATGGTATTATGTATGACCTGCATACACTTGAACTCGGGCCTCCTCACAGCCCAGCTTCAGGTAAGCCCAGGGCCCTGAGAGCCCACTAGCTTGTGGTGTTTGAGTAAGGAGTAGTAGTCTTACTTCTCTAGTCCAAGGTAATAAGGGTATCATTATGAAAGACCCAGGGGGAAAACTCCCATCAGAATTCAGTACCAGGGAGGGCTTGCGAACCCCCCATGGGCTGTATGCATCTTCCTGGAAGATGCTGTAACATAAGGTGGTGAGTGTTGAAGGGATATTGTCTCACACACCCCAAGAAAGAAGTACCCGGATGATGGGGGGGGGGTGAGAATTCAGTAGCAGATTTAGTAGAAGCAAGCAAGGAAAGGGTCCCAGAGAGGGTACCTTGGTGGCTCTCTGTCTAGGGCTTTTTATGCTGTTTTGATGAAGAACTCAAGTTTCATTGGAAAGTCTCTCTTGATTGTCCTCTTTTTCTGACTCAATTGAAGGCATGCAATTCTAATTTCTTATTCCCATAATGAGATGGTTTAATGTGTTTGTTAACCTGAGTTTGTCCTGTATGCTGAAAAAAATTGCTTGGGTTCAAAACAACCCTCTGGGGTTGGCTGATGTTAGGGTCATTAAGGAAGCCTGGGGCGACAACAGAATGTGTGGGCACCAAGCTGAACGGGGTCTCCAGTCAGGCTGCCGAAGACAAGCTTGAGCCTCAGGTTTTAGTCTGGGGTGGTGGGATCCCATTCTCCAAGGTCCCCATTTCTGTCTACCTATAGATGATCAATCTCCTGCCTCAAGACTGAACAAGGGTCATCCTCTCCTTCCTTCCCTGCTCTTCCTGCCAAGATAACCTGAGCTAAATTTTAGGCAGCTGTGTTTATCCTTGGGTGATCCTTATGTTTGCATTTTTTTCCTCATCTGCTTTCTTCCTGTGTCATTTTTCCTTCCTTGCATTCATTTGTGTTGTAAGTTATCCTAATATCCTGTGTTCTTTGAGGTAAGGCAACCAACAAATACTGAAAAGAAAAAGCCCCCAACAACATCTTTTAGGGTAACATTTTTATATGATAAATTAACTACTGTAGAGAGTGATTTCATTTTCCACCAAACCTTGTGTAAAAATCAGAATTAAGTACCAGGATTTTACTTCTCTATTTCTATTTTTGCCCATAGAGCAAAAATACAATCAAGATAATTATCTTTTTGTAGACAGTCTAACTACAAAATTTTCTCCTCCCAGTAGCAAACAAACACATCAAGCATAAGACACTTAGAGTTCATTAAAACCAAGTAATGTGCATTAACATTACAGTTCTGGGACTTCTTGCTTATACATTTGCTCTTACTACTTCTAAGCCCAGTCACTTAACAGGGTGGATTCCAGCCAGAGGCGCAAGGATATTTTTAGATCTTCCAAATTCAGCTCACCATCCACAAGATCATTTCTCCTCTTTGTGGCCTAGTTCTTGATATACTATCATTCCTTCCTTCCCCAGGGCACTTAGGAAATAGTTTCAGTTTCATGCGGAGCAAGGGCTTCAGGAAGAGTTGTTCCACAGGGTCCTTGGAAATGAAACCTGAATGGAAGGGCCAAATATAGCACAGTATGAGCTCTGAGTTAGCAAAGGGAATGTAAAATTGCAGAACATCACACACTTCTCAGTCACACCCTGAGTAAGATCTGGATTCTCAGATATGGTATTTCAGATTCACTTCTTCAGCCCAACTCCAACTCAAGATGCCACTTGATGATGGGTGACTGAGGGATTTTAGAGAAGCAAGAGATTGGTGCTACAAATCAGAAGTTTATTTAATGGGTAGGGAAGTGTAAAGGGTTGTAAAGTGTAATTTGTGATTGTAGTGCCAGATTCATAGCTGAAATATGTGTCTGCATATGAATATACATACATATGTCTATATGAAGACAATTACATAGAAAGATATCCTATGTTCATGGACTGGAAGAATTATTATCATGCAATACCCTCAATTCCAATGTCATTTTTCATAGAAATAGAGGAAAAATCTTAAAATTCATATAGTACACCCCCACCCCACCCTGCTTAACACACACACAGACTCTTTATAGCCAAGGCAATCATGACAAAGAGAACAAGCTGGAAGCATTGCACTAAATTACTTCAAAATATACTATATAGCAATAGTAATTAAAGCAGCAAGAATAGGCATTAAAAGAGCCACAAGACCAATGGAATGGAAGAAACCTGGAAACAGTCCATGCATCTGGGGTCAAGTTTTTTCCCTGGTACTGGGAATTGAACCCAGGGGTGCTTTACCACTGAGCCACATCTCCCGCCATTTTTATTTATTCATTTTCGAGACAGGGTCTCACTAAATCATTTAGGGCCTCGCTAAGTTGCTGAGGCTGGCTTTCAACTTGTGCTCATCCTGCCTCAGCCTCCCAATTTGCTGGGATCACAGGCTTGTGCCACTATGCCCAACTGGTCAATTGATTTTTTTCTTTTTCTTTCTTTTTTGGTACTGGAATTGAACTCAGGGGCACTGGATCACTGAGCCACACCCCCAGCCCTATTTTTGAATTTTATTTAGAGACAGGGTCTCACTGAGTGTGTAACACCTTGCCTTTGCTGAGCCTGGCTTTGAACTTGTGATTCTCCTGTCTCAGCCTCCCCAGCTGCTGGTATTTCAGATTTGCTCCACCGTGCCTAGGTGATTAATTGATTTTTGACAAAGGTGCCAACCATATGATAGGAAAAGAACAATCTCTTTTAAAAATGGTGTGGGAAACTGGATATCCACATGTAGAAAATGAAACTGGACTCTTCTCTTGCACTGTATACAAAAATCAGTTGCAAATGGATTAAACAGACCTGAGACTGTAAAACTACTAGAAGAAAACATGGGGGTTGGAGGAATACTTGACCTTGGTCTAGGCAAACAGACAACAAAAGCAAAACTAGACAAGTGAGATTACACCAAAATAAAAAGTTTCTGTACAATAAAGAAAGCAATTAACAGAATGAAGTAACAACTCATGGCAAATTATTTTGAATGGGAGAAAATATTTACAAGCCATACGTCTCATAAGGGGTTAATATATAAAATATACAAGGAACTCAAACAATTCTATAGAAAGAAAGCAAATAATTTGATTAAAAAATGGGCAAAGGGCCTGAATAGACATTCCTCAAAAGAGGACATACCAATGGCCAACTCGGAGTTGAAGAATGCTCAGTATTGCTAAATCATTAGGTATTATCTAATCAGATAATACCTTACTATTATCTGATTAGATAATGCCTAATTAGATATTGTATTATTTAAGCACAATAAGATACCTCACATCTGTCAAAATGACTTATCAAAAAGACAAACAATAACAAGTGTCAGAGAGGATATGGAGGAAAGGGAACACTTGTACATCGGTGGTGGGTACATAAGTTAGTCCAGCCATTATGGAAACTGTGGAAGTTCCTCAAGAAACCAAACAGTTTCCACATGATCCAGTCATTCCACTCTGGGCATCTACATGGTGACGAGACACGCACACCCCATGTACACTGTAGCACTAGTCACAGTGGCCAAGTTATGGAATCAAAACTAAGCATTCGTCCAGAGATGAATGGGTAAAGAAAACGTGGTCTAGAAGCACCGTGGAGTACTTCAGCCTTCAGGAAGAAGTTCAGGGACTTGTGGCAATGTGGATGGAAACGGAGAAAATAAGACCACATGAACTAAGCCAGCACAGAAAGACAGATCCCACACATCCTGCCCTACAGGCAGGATCTAAAACCATGTGACCCAGAGAGGCCGAGATCGGAGGTTACTATCTGGGGTGGGGAGTGGGGAGATGCCAGCAAATGGGCACAAAGCCTCAGACAGGAGGGAGCGGGGAGGCTTTTTCTTTGTGTACGGTAAACGATTCTGTATTGTACCTTTCAGAATTACTCAGCATATATTTCAAATGTTCTCTCCATAAAAAAAAAATAAGGATTTGAGATGGAACAGCTTGAGTGAATTATTCATACTGTATTTGTAAATCACAGCATCACCTTGTACCCTATAAATATATGCATAATATATTTGCAACTATAATTTGTCAATTTATCATTTTAATACACACATAGATATTCAGAGAGCATTCACTTGTACTTAAGAGGGATGAAACCTCAGGTACCGCCCAGACCAGGATTTTAGCTGAGTCAACAAACCTCTCAAACCATCCCCTGGACTTTCTGAACAGCCTCTGACTTAGAAAGTAGAAAAGGCTGAGGGGTAGCTCTGTGGCAGAGCGCTTGCCTGGCGTGCAAGGCCCTGGCTGCTGTTCCTAGTAATACCAAAAAATAAAAAATAAAGTTAAGGAAAAAGAAAAGAAAGTAGAAAATGAGAATGAGGAAGAGGAGGGAGAAAAAAGAAGAAAAATCAATGGTTTGTGTTTCCTTTAAGGAAAAACATGTAGGACAGGAAGAATATCCTATAAACTATGAATAAAAAACAAAAGCAGGACTTTCAAATACATTATTAATGATAAAACCAGTTGAGCAAAATTACAACAGAAAGGGCCTTTCCTCAACGTAACTCGCCATTCATATTATTTATTCTTGACATAGCACACGTGGCGAATGCCTCAGCCTCCAAGTCCACTGTTCTCTGATGGCGGCTACTTCATGGACAAATCCTACCCAAAGCATCTCCAAACCACAGCCAGTCATGGAGAGCTTTTAGGGAATTCTCAGATCCTCAACTTCCATATATTCTCTTTCCAAAGAAAGTGGCTTTGAGGGCCCCTTTCCTAGTTCACAAAAGCATGCTGAGCCCCCACCTGCCTCAGATCTTAAGTGGTGTCCCATCCTGAGTGTCAAATGGCAGGGGGTGCGAATAAAGGGTCATTTAGAAACTGGCATAGACCTGAGAAGAGAGAGGCTTGGGGGCTCATCCCTAGGCAGGTAGGGTGGTTTCCTTCTTGTCTTGGGTAAAGCTGATTGGGGTCTCATAGAACCAACAGACATTAAATAAGACACAAAAGCACAACAACACACATTACTTGGAAGGCAGTAGAGTGGCAATGCTGTGACAAAAGCCCTTCAGTGCTGAGCTTATGTGGCCCAGGCTCCTCAGTACCTACGTTTATGCAATGCAAAAAGCAAGACTTAGAATTGACAACAAAAAAGTATATATTTAGGTTGGCCAGTAAAAATCTTCCCCGTGATTCCTCAGAACGGAATAGAAGACACAGACAGCCGGCCTCCCCAGGGTGAGCCACAAAGTGTCTTAATTTCTTTGAGTGGACTACTGCTTTTTTTACTCACCAAGGAATGTTGTTTTGTAAAAGCATAAACTATCAGAAATGACAGGTTGAATATCTAAAAGGCTTCAGGACTAGAAGTATTATGCATTTCAAATTTGGTAATATATAGTTTTGCAGGTCATTTTATACCATATCTTAAGTATTCTCTGCTTGAAACAAAGTTTCATGGTAGAAAATATTCCAGTTGTGGCATCATGTCAGTGTCCAAAAAGTTTGGGATGTTAGAGCATTTTGGTTGGATTTTTGGACTAGGGATACTCAACCCATACAGCAGTAGAGCATGCAAGAAAGGTGAGCTCCAAACTGATCCCTGCTTGAACAGAAGGGCTTTAAAGCTGACCAAAAGAAAGAAAGAAAAGGAAAAGGAACAAGCTCAATGAAAATCTGTTAAGCTTGAGGTGGAAAAGAAAAGTGTGGTGAGCCGTTTCTTCAGACCGGTCGCCATTACAAGATGGCGCCGGCCTCGTTGTGGTCTGTGACAAACAACTCCTTCTTTGGGAGAGTTGGCACTTGGTTCTTTGACACCCTATGAGAAAGCTCCACGTGGCAGCTTCACATTGGGTGTTCGGATACTTTATTAAGGCTGGGAGGGGCTTCCGGGGGAGGAAGAACTCTGCAGAGCCTGAATAAACAGCTGTAAGAAGATTCCCGGTGTTGCGTCTTCCTTGCGGGCAAGGGGGTCGCGACAAGTGGTGCCGAGACCCGGGAAAATCAAAACTTGCAAGTCGTCAGAGGTGGTGCACTGAACAGTCCCGGTAAGTGGGACCCCATAGTCCCGGTGAGTGGGACCCGACAGTCCCGTGGGTGGGACCCGATAGTCCCGGTGGGCGGGACCTGATAGTCCCGGTTAGTGGGACCCGCGACCAAAGCGGAATCAGCTCCTCTACTAAGAAAGAGAGAGCCTCATATTTTATTGCAGCTGCACTGTGTACTTTCACTTTTGTTTTCTGTGTTTCTTTTGTTGCTGTGTCCTGTTTTATTTGGCTACTGTCTGAAAAGATCAGCACTCCAGGCGCTAGACACTCCCTTACTAGTTTTTCACACAAATATGTAACAAGGCCTCTGGCCTTGAGCTGGGCTTCACAGTGCTGAGTACATTTCTAAGATAAGGGAGTTACTAACTGGGCTCCATGGTAACAGCTGGCAGGAGGAGGAACTGGAAAGGGAGATAGAGGAACTGGAGGGTCGAATGAAGAAGTCAAGATTTAAAGCATCTACGGCCCCGATCCCTGTTGCGCTCCCTCCTTATAACCCCGATTGGAACGAGGACAACCCCAGAAGGCAGGGGGGGTGTTCAGTGGCAGCCTAAGATATCCCAAACTTTTCCAGTAATTGAAAACCTGGATGCCGATGGACAGCCGGCCAGAGTGTATGTTTCTTTAGCCTTTAAGGACATTAAACAACTAAAGGAGGCAATTACTAATTACAGACCCCATGCCCCCTTTACATTGACTCTCTTCGAGTTTTTCTCTGCCAATCAGCTGACACCTAGTGACTGGCAACAACTTTGCAGGGCTGTATTGTCCGGAGGGATTTTTTTTTTTGTTGTTGTTGTTGTTGTTGTGGAAAAGTGAAAATCAAGAGAGGTGTCGTGAGCTAGCCTGAGTCAATCAGGACGCCGGCTTCCCACAGTGTAACCTTGAAATTTTAACAGGCTCAGGACAATATGCTATCATAAATCAGCAAATTAATTATGGTCCTGGGGTCTATGCTCAGATAGCTACAGCAGCGAGCGTAATTCCAAGTTTGATGCTCAGGGACGCCCACTGCAGCCGGGAAACGGGAACAGGGGCCCACCCCGGGCCCCGGAAGCCAGAGTGTACGGGGCGGTCCAGAGACAGAACAAGCTGCTACCGCAGTAAGATCTTGGCCAGGCGGGGAAAAATGCAGACAAAATCAAACAAAATGCAATCGGCTAGGAAACCTTGGGGAACTTTTGCCTCCAAAATGAGCAGCGGACTCCATGTTGCTTGCATCACCATGGTAACCATGGGGTGCCTAGCCAGAAGAGCGGCTTCCTGGTCCCACCTCCCACACTTTTGGGGGCTGCCGATTGGTTCTTCCACAGTCACTCAGACAGGACTTCTAGTCCCGCCTTCCAGCCACTGACCTGTTTTGCTGTGTTTCAGATTTCTACCGGAGCTACTCAGAGCCTATATTTTTGAAACATGCCTGCCTATCAATGCTAACAAAAGATATCTTTTTCAGACAAAATTTAATTCCACAGCTTTCTATGTTACAGTCCTAAATTTAAGCTAGTTCCAAGTTAAATAACCTGACTTTTCTCTGTAGTTGTGTTACTAAATAATGTTCTATTGATGAGAGATATCAAATATGCTTCTTTATATTTTACTTTTAATTTTGGAAGTTATGAGGATGCATTTGCTTGCCACAGGAACAAGCCGGCAAGGTTCCTGTGATGACCAAAAAATCCTTATTCTAATTGCTAACTATAAAAATAAAAATGTATACTCAAGGATCTTATTTCAGTACATCAAGTGACGTCACATAGAAGAGTGCACTCCTAGTTAAAAATAAATTAACATGGATCCAAATATTTTAAGACCACGTGGTTACATAAAGTTAATACAATTATAAGTTAAGTTCTTATTCTTAATATATATTTTTTAGATATTTAAATAACCTATATTTGTTAATCTATAAATTAATTAGCACATGCCTAATTGATTAATTAATATATATTTGCCTAATTGTTTTTCTTCAACAGAAAACCCATAATTTATGTTTTATATTTACATTTATCAGATACTCTGCCTTTTCAGTTACAGATATTTGAGATAAATGTGTTTACTGTAAATTTGCTTTTAAGTGAAAATGCAATCACGTAGTTTCTCCTTCTCAAAGTTACTGTTTAAACTCATAAGATGATAAATTATTATAATTATTTCTACAAAATATCTAAGGGTTTTAACTATATTTTCATTGATATTTCTTATCAAAGTATAATAATTTGTTTATGGATCCTAAGGTTTTCAGAAATTGTTCCAAAGTGTATTTTTTTTAAAGAACAAGATGTTCCAACAAAGACAAAGCACACATGGATCCTAAGAAGAAGAAAGAAATCATCTTTGGGTAAAATAAGGTCTTTCTATTCATTTCCCTAAGTAAAAAGATTTTTATATTGTTATCTAAACAAAAAAGAGAGAAAAAATTTCATATACTAAACTGACTATAATTAACTTAAAGATATTTCAGTTTATTTTCCTAATTTAACCATACTAATGTGAGCTAAAATTTTGTCCATATTTTGACATGACAAACACCTATTGGAATGTGAGTTTATTTCTTTACAGAAAGATCCTTGTTGCCTAACAATTCTTACTGTTTAAGATAGGGATTAATTTTGGTAAATAAATTCACATTGTTGATTAAACATTAAGTATATTAAACTACTAACTTAAACCCCTGTATGACCTTTTGAGAGGAGGCCCCTCACCCACCTCCCTGCGAAAACCTACTCCAAAAGCCTTGAAGGCACTCAGGTTAATAGAAACAGCCTTACAAGAGATGCAGGTTACCCAGATAGATTATTCTATACCCCTATCATTTATAATCCTGCCATCAAAATTAACTCCTACTGGAGTGTTTTGACAGACTAGTCCCATCTATTGGGTCCATTTACCCGCTTCTAACTCTCGGGTGATAACTCCCTTTTATAAACTAGTGATAAATCTGATCTGGAAAGCCAAATATTTGGGTGATGCATTGTTTGGAAAAACTTTTGACATTCTCATTCAACCTTATACCCAGGATATGATTTTAAAATTACAACAAGAACATGATTTTTGGTGTCTTTTTCTTTGTAATTTCAAAGGTCAAATTGATACTTACTTTCCCCGACATAAACTTCTAGAAGGCCTTAAGAGATGTCCTATCATTTTTCCTAAAATTATTAAAAGAGAGCCTATTTCGGGAGCTCAGACTGTTTATACAGACGGAGCAAAAGGGGGGTTTGCTGTTGCTTTTGATGGATCTCACGTAATTCGACACCCTGTTCCTAAACTGTCTGCCCAAAGATCAGAAGTTCAGGCTCTAATTATGGCCCTTAAACCATACAATTCCATCCCACTTAATGTGTATACTGATAATCTCTATGTTGCCAATTTAGCCTTAGTTATTGAAACAGCCCCTTATATTGGCAGGCAATCTACTATTATGGAACAATTACAAACAGTTCAGCTCCTTGTTTGGGCTAGACGAGATCCTTTATTCATTGGACATATCCAAGGACACTCAGAGCTCCCTGGGCCTCTGGCGGAGGATAATGCTAAAGCAGATGCTGCCACTCATAATATGGGCCTAGTATACACTATAACCAAGTATGATGAGGCCTCACAACTCCATGCTAAATTCCATCTAAATTCACAATCTTTACGCTTCCGCACAGGATGCTCGCGTGATCAAGCTTTACAAATTGTCTCCCTGTGCCCAGTATGTGCTCCATTTCTTCATTTTCCCAGTTTGGGTGTTAATCCTAGAGGCTTACAACCAAATGATATCTGACAAACTGATGTTACCCACTTCCCTAGTTTTGGTAAGCTGTCTTTTGTACATGTTTCTATTGATACATACTTTGGCTATATCTTTGTTACATTACACACTGGGGAAAAGGCCAAAGATGTTATTGGACATCTCTTAAAAGCTTTCTCTTGCATGGGCAGTCCACGTTGTCTCAAAACAGACAATGGACCTGCATATATAAGCCAAACAGTTCAACGGTTCTGCACCCAATGGGAAATTGAACACAAAACAGGCATTCCTTATAACCCCCAGGGACAAGCAATTGTGGAACGAGCCCATCAACATTTAAAACTTTATCTACAAAAAATTACGGAGGGGGAAATATATAGATGCTGCCAGGGACCACAAACGTTATTATCCATAACCTTGTTCACTTTGAATTTAGAAGGATTCCTATCCCCCTTGTCGGTTCTGATCATGGTATTTATGCCCGGGACGACAACGTACTTGGAAGTGTGGAGGACCTGAGGCCTATTATTGTGCCTCCTGGGGATGTGAAACCCCTAGTAATGGGTATTGGCTTAAGAATTCACCCAGGAATAACTATGCCCACTTCTGGCAAACAATAGAGGGAGAATCAAATATTACTATTCAGTTTATACTTCCAATGGAAAACAACAAACAGATTGGACTCAAGGATATCTCTGGGGGCTGCGTATTTACACCCCCGGACAGTACAATCCTGGCCTGCTTTTTCGACTCAAATTGACCACAGAACAGCCTACTGGGAGTCTAATAGGACCCAATCAGGTGCTCGGAGACCAAAAGGCCTCATCTAGACCCAAACAGCCCATAGCCCCAACATTAAAACCTTCCCCCAGTGGTCAAACAATAACTATGGGCTATCAAACCTTTGATTATACCCCTGAGCCCATACACCCTGGAACTGGAGATCGTCTTCTTAATTTGGTCCGAGGAGCTTTTTTCGCTCTCAAGGCCACTAATCCTAACAGGACCCAAGATTGCTGGCTATACTTGACCTCCAGGCCGCCCTATTATGAGGGGGTAGCAATACTGTCTAATTTATCCTCTAATACCACTACAGATCCTAAATGTTATTCTCTGCCCAGCTGTAAGTTAACTATCACGGAGGTCATGGGACAAGGGGTTTGCTTGGGAAAGGTACCGCTTTCACACCAACATCTCTACAACATCACCCGACCAATAAATCAATCTCAATCTGATTATTTGTGGGGTCCCAAAGGGTCCTATTTTGCTTGCAATACTGGGTTAACTCCCTGTGTTTCCATGGCAGTCTTAAATACAACTACTGATTTCTGTGTGTTGGTACAACTATGGCCGAGGATATCTTATCATGGGTCAGACTACGTCCTGGGACGCCTTGAGGGACATACTCGGCTCCCCAGAGAACCCATAACTATGACTATTGCCCTCCTATTGGGCATAGGCAGAATAGCAACCGGAATAGGAACAGGGACAGCCACCTATGTCCAGGGAGGTCAATTACTAAATCTACAAATGGCTATGAATGAGGATTTAACAGCCATGGCCAAATCAATTACCGCCTTGGAAAAGTCCCTCACCTCCCTCTCAAAAGTTGTGTTACAATATAGGAGGGGACTAGATTTATTATTCCCAAGGGAAGGAGGACTATGTGTAGCCTTAAAGGACCAGTGTTGTTTTTATGCAGATCACACTGGGGTAATCCGTGAAACTATGGAAAAGGTCACGGAAAGATTGGCTAAAAGACAAAAGGAGTTTGAAGCACAACAAGGATGGTTTGAACAATGGTTTAAAAATACCCCATGGCTGACTCCTTTGATGTCCACTGTAATGGGACCGCTTTTCGGTCTCCTTCTTGTAGCTGCTGTAGGCCCCTGCCTTGTCAAGAGAATGACACAATTTATTAAAGACCAAATTAACATTCTGACTTCTAAGCCAATACAGGTCCATTATCAACGCCTACAAACCAAAGATGATCTTACTGAAGTTTGTCTCCGACCAATTCGAAGATGATTTTTCTACAATGATTCCTGCTTCATGCCTTTCTCCTTTTGCCCCCTTTTCTTCCTTATTTTTATTATTCCTCTCCTCTGACTCTATGCCCTGTTGAACCGGAACCAATTAAAGACCTAATAATGACTGGCTGAATAGATACCACTAAACGCCTTGGCAACAACGAGCTGATCTTGTAGTACCCAGAGACGGGCAACTTTCACGCTTGCACTGCAACCTAAGACAGGGGAATGGGGCCTCCCCAGAGACGGGTAAGCACTGTAAGGGCAGTGAACGACCTAAGACAGGGGCTACTTGATTCCCTTTGACGTGCCACAAACAAAAGAGGGGGAACTGCTGGCACGGACTCCCCCCGGCCCCCAGGGCTTGGATCCAGCCCTGGTTTCTTGTTGTGCACGTCAAAGAGGCCAGCTCACAAGGCCTTGAGGCAGCTCACCAGGCCTTGAAGGACTTGTGGTGTCTGTTTTCATATTATTCAGCCTATAACGGTCATGTGGGAACGTCTTGACCTGCTTGGGTCCGATAAGGTTCCTGGTTGAAGGCTTGGTATGAGTTAACAAGAACTTTCTGTCTCCCCCCGCCCTTGCTCCCGCCTACTGGTAACTTTCCATTCTATCTGCAAGAAATATATAAGTATGTGCTGAGCCATACTATGCAGCCACTTCTGCACAGTGGGATAGGACCTCTACTCTCGCCTGTGTTGTTTTTAGAAAACAAAAGGGGGAACTGTGGTGAGCCGTTTCTTCAGACCGGTCGCCATTACAAGATGGCGCCGGCCTCGTTGTGGTCTGTGACAAACAACTCCTTCTTTGGGAGAGTTGGCACTTGGTTCTTTGACACCCTATGAGAAAGCTCCACGTGGCAGCTTCACATTGGGTGTTCGGATACTTTATTAAGGCTGGGAGGGGCTTCCGGGAAAGGAAGAACTCTGCAGAGCCTGAATAAACAGCTGTAAGAAGATTCCCGGTGTTGCGTCTTCCTTGCGGGCAAGGGGGTCGCGACAGAAAAGCCCACCATCGTGAAGCTGTGTGTTTAAACTTGTTGCTCGAGGACTGGTTTCCCCAGGGGAACGTTTGAGCAGGACCAGGGGGTGGTTGCAGGCCTTCCTCTACACGTCAGCCTGATAACCCTGAGCTGCAAGCCGGGCTGGCTTCCCCCACCAGACTACTCATCAGGGGACAGTCTGACGAGAGGCACAGGCAGCCCTCACTGCTCCCCAGAGACACCCACACACGACAATGATTCTCGCAGCCTGTCTCACTGGTAAGGGCTTCCAACTAGCAAGAAGCCTGTGTGTCTGAGCAGACATTGCAGGTTCTCAAAACAGTCGGGAGCTGGGGAATGACTGAAGTGGCAGCAGCTGGTTCAGGAGGCTGGACCTGTGTGACGAGATGTGCTATGTGCCAAAAGTCCCTTCTTAACTTGCAGGAAGCATTCTCTCATCCAGTGTCCTTCCCAAGGAGACATGGCCACCACACACAATGGGCATCTTGCTGCTGCCTGTCCATCCACAGTAGGAGAGGTGGGCCCCCTTCTAATCTTGGGTTAAGAAAAGACCCAAGTTTTCTTTTCTTCTTTTTCTTATCTGCATTTTCTTATAAAACTTCTGCAATGATGATTTGTTTTAATTCTTTATAATCATTAGAAATGAGGTGGAGATCAAATGGCTAAAAACAAGCCACATTAGCAGAATTGAATGGGGAACAGTGCTTCAGTAAGTTCATCTGTTCACTAATCAGTGTTCAGATGAGAGGCTTGAGTTTCCTGGCTCTGATGTCACTTGCAGTGATGATAAGCAGACAGTTGCTACACACATGTGACACAGTGCAAATCAGAGGGAGCCCTAATGTCCATTTGTCAGTGGATAAGTTAGAAGGCAATTTAATTTTTGTAATATACAAGCTTTCTTTTTCTTTTTTCTTTTTTTTTTTTTTTTTTTTTTTGTACTGGGGATTGAACTCAGCGGCACTTGACCACTGAGTCATATCCCCAGCCCTTTTTTGTATATTATATGGAGACAGGGTCTCACTGAGTTGCTTAGCGCCTCACTTTTGCTGAGGCTGATTTTGAACTTGTGATCCTCCTGTCTCAGCCTCCCAAGCTGCTGGGATTACAGGCATGCGCTACTGTGCCTGGCCCCATACAAATTTTTGTGTAGACATGCTTTCATTTCCAGGGCTGTATACCAAGGAGAAGAACCAGTGGGTCCCATGGTAACTCACCATGAAACTGCCAGACTGTTTCCAAAGCAGCTATACCACTGTCCATTCCCACCATCAATGTAAGAGGACCCTAATGTCTTCAGCAACACGTGCTATTTTTCTTCATTTTATAAATTATGACTATCCTTGTAGTTGTAAAGTGGTATCATATTGTCATTTTAATTTGCATTTCCTCAGTGACTAAAGATGTTGACCATCATTGTAAATGCTTACTGGCCATGTGCATATATTTGGAGAAATATCTTTTAAAATTTTCGGACCATTTTTAAGTGAATCCACAATTGTCTTTTGAATTGTAACAGTTCTTTACATATTCTAAATATCAAATATTAGACTTCCAAATTCTGATTTACCCATTTTTCTCATGTGACTTTTACTTGTGTTTTAACTAACACAAGGTCACAAAGATTTACTCCTAGATTTTCTTCTAAGGAGCTTATGGTTTAGCTCCTACTTTGAGGTGTGAGGTCCAGCATCCGGCTTTGTGGATGCTGTCATGAAGGGGTCCGACGTCACTCTTGCATGTGGCTCTCCAGCACGGTGCCGAGGAGACTCTTCTTCCCCCCACTGAATTACCCCAGCAGTCTTTGCAAAGATCAGTTGCCCACAAACATGAGAGGTTTGATTGAACTTTCAGCTCTGTTCCACTGACTTTATGTATCTGTCCACATCATCTTGATTAAAGCGACTCTTCAGTAAGTTTTTTAAGATATTTAAAAACTTAGTTGTAGATGAACACAATAACTTGATTGTTTATTTTTTTTTTTTTTATGTGGTGCTGAAGATTGAACCCAGTGCCTCACATGTGCTAGGCAAGCACTCTGCCACTGGGCCCCAGCCCCAGCCCCTGTTGTAAGTTTTGAAATTAGGAGATATAAGTTCTCTGACTTTGTTCTTTTTTCTTTGGCTACTTGGGTTTCTTTGAATTTTCGTAGGAATTTTGGACCATCTTGTTAATTTCTGCTGTGAGTTTGATAGGAACTAGGTTGAACTAATAGATCATTTGGGGAGTACTGTCATCTTAATGACATTAAGTTGTCCAGTCCATGAACATGGGGTATATTTTTGTTTATTTAGGTCTTTATTTCTTTCAATAACATTCTGTAATTATTAGAGCATCAGTTTTGCACAGAAGACAATTCTTTTAAAAAACTGTCACCTAGTACTCACCACTTACATACAAATGAAGAACTGTGGACCAAGGACTGAGTCTGTCCTGATGATAGGGATACATGGAAAGACCAGGCCCACGGACTGTCAGCTCACCTGAAGGGGACCCTGTTTTATCCCAGTGAAGACCCAGAGCAGTGATTCTCATCCTACCTGCACATTAGCATTACTTGTGATGCTCAGGGCACCCCTCAAATCAGTGACATCAGAATCTCACGGGGTGGCACCCAGGTATCAGTATTTTTAAAATATATAGCCACTGTGAAAGGCCACTGATAAATAACAAGAAGTTTCAGTGAAGTTTGTGTTTTATTTATATCTATTTATTACTTATTTATATTCTACCTTATTCTAGAGAAGAATTACACATACTAACAAGAGTTAAAAGTAAGCCGGGCACTGTGGTGCACTCCGGTAATCCCAGCAGCTCGGGAGGCTGAGACGGGAGGATCGCAAGTTCAAATGCAGCCTCAGTAAGAGGGAGGCCCTAAGCAACTCAGTGAGACCCTGTCTCTAAATAAAATACAAAATAGGGCTGGGGATGTGGCTCAGCGGTGGAGTACCCTTGAGTTCAATCTCCAGTACCCTCCACCCCCAAAAATGTTAAAAGTGAAGGCAAAAAAAAAAGTAGTGGTAAGGAAAACGTCAAAGATGTAACACAGAAGTTAGAATGAGACTTAAAATGTGCACTACAGAGATCTGCATGTTGCACACAAATTTAGGAAACAGGAAAAAGTACCATATCATGGCCACAAATACAAATATTCTTGGTGATTAGACCAAAGAAAACCTAGGTTGCCTCAGAATGAGAACAGCAGATGATGAGGTTCCTCGAGGTCTGGCCCAGGCCGACCTGGTAAGCACAGATCACATGAATATACAAATGACAGTAAAGTCTAGAGAATCATAGACCTTTCGGAATGTGAGGACACAGAGCCATGTGGTGAATCCCGTGTAGAGTCTCCCTAATCTGCAGTCAGTGATATTGTTCTTCCATAAAAGCAACTACAGACCAAAAAAGGAAACACAAACCAGGCTCCACCCCTCCCCACACAGTCTTGTAGGTGACGAGATGCCACACCTAAGCCTGCCCTCCACCTCCCGTCGCCCCTCGGTCCTCCCTGTACCTGAATCTGTCTGTGGCTGGGGTGCTCTCTGTGTTGAACTCGGCCACTGGCACGCCCCTCGAGGCCACCTGGGGGGCGAACATGGCTGCTGGGTAGACCACAGAGGAAGTCCCCACCTACAAGGCAAGCACACGGAAATGGACAATGACCATACTATGGGAAGGAGAAACAGTTTTTCAGAGAAACGTACGTAAATTCAGGCAGGTCTGTGGTTGCAGGTGTGGGAAAAGCTAAGCTGGAGGAGACACAGTGCGGGGTGTCCAAGGGACACGCTGGAAGTTAAGAGGTGTCCTTGTAGCCAATCACTTTATTGGGAAGAATGTGTGACATAGAAGGGAGAGTTAGGCAAGTGGACATAGTGGCAAAGAAATGACCCAATTGACATGATTTGAGGTAGAGCTTTGGTTTTGTTTTTGCTCTTTGAAGTTATACAAATAATCCATGTTCTTTTTTAAAGTTGGAAATATGAAAAAAATATGTATTTCACCCATAATCCTAGTACCCCAAGATAACCATTGTCAACATTTTAATATATATCCTTTCAAGACTTTCCTTATAAATATATACTTATAAACATCATTTATAGAAATGGAAAGACTGGGCAAGAACCAGCCCTTTTCCTGAACAGTCTGTCATGAATGCTCAACATTGGGCGCACCTGATCAGACACTGGCTAAATGGATGTGTACCCACCAGAAATTTTGAAATATTCAAATGCTTTGGCTAGTTAATTTCTCTCCTAGGAAATGTGCCCTAAGGAAATTAAAGAGCTTGCTAAGATTTATATCTAAGGATATTCAATACAGCAGTGTTATAATACCAAATTTTCAAACAGCCCAAATGTCCAACTGTACAGGATTAACTCAGTGCATCATTTATATCCATGTGATTGACCATGCAGGCAATTAAAAGATGACACAGATTCAGATGCACTGACATGGAATATGCCGAGTGAATTGCTAGGTGAATAAATCAGACAAGAAAATATAAATCAGACAGAAAATATATCATGAACTCATTTTTAATAGTAATCAATGTGCTTGTATCTGCATAAGGAAAGGTCTAGAAGAGAGGTGCGCAGACTTTCTAGAAAGGGCCATAAGTAAGTGTCTCAGGCCTTGTAGGCCTCCTGTCTCTGCCATTGTAGTGTGAGAGCACCCAGAGAGAGTGTGCGGAAGAACAGCCACAGCTGTGTTCCAATAAAACTTTATTCACAAAACAGGGCGTAGATCAGATTTGGCCTGCAGGCTGCAGTTTGCTCACCCCTGGCCTACAGGAAAACATACCAATTTCGGAATGGTAATTTCTAATTTCCATTTTATAATTTGATTCTCTTAATTTTTAAAAATTTTCTCCTTTTATCAATGAACTTTAATAATGAGCATGGATTATACCTAAAGTCTGAATCAATGACATGTTCTTTTTTTTAATGTTGCAGACAAGACAACATTAGTTTTGCATCTTAAGGTCAACTCTTATTCATCGTTTCTTAGTTTTTCTGTAGGACACCACAAGACTTTTCCACATACTTCTTTGAGGAAAGGAGGGAGGGGGAAGGCAAGAACAACCTCCTTCCCTTCTTTAGTGTTTTAGAAGACCCTGGAGACTAGGGAAGGGTGTGACCTACCACCAGGCATAAGTCACAGAGTGCCAGCTCTCTGTCAACCTCCTCCAGAATGTCAGGATCCAGGTTCTCTCCAAACCACACCACGTGGGGTCGCAGCAGGCCCCCACACCCTGCCTCTTCACACCTGGAAGAACGTGATCCTTAAGTCACCCCAGCCAACCTGCCTGGTAGGCTCACAGGTGGATGGAGGAAGGCTGGGGCCACCCCAAACCCAGGCCAGCCAGATGGGTCACCTCTGATCCTTCTTATCCCGGTATGAGCTCGTCCTGGACATGAATGAAGGGCTAAGGTGAGCTGTCCTGTTATGTTTTTCTCTCGTCTCTGTGCACTAAGTTGTGTGGACATTTTTTCAGCTGAACTTAACCTTCTGTGACTAAAAAGTCTTCTTTCTGCTACTTCATTTTACTCACTGGCACAGCCGCACTCAGTTACCTAGACCTAGGTGAAACACTGGCCTCAGATTTGCCTCCAATACACAAACCATCCCCTAAGTTCATCAGTGACCTTCCGTTTCTTCTCTGATTCATGTCTCTCTCGAGTCCTGCCTTGAACCACACTCTCCAGGATTCACTAGAAAAACTGAATATTTTGTCTTTTCACGCTTGGCCTCAAGGGTCAGGGCTAGTTTCTGCATTTGTACAATTATGTTAAGGGACATTTCACTGAAATTAAAATGTTTAGGTCTTGATTTCTAATTTTTTCCCCCAATCTGAAACACAAAATGCAAATCAAAGGTTTTTACCCACCGGGGAAGTTTCTCAACTGGGATTCTGGCATCTTCCGTTTCAGGTTCTGGAGCACTGAAGCAAATAATAACAGAAAAGAAAGAATGTCATCAGTGCAACCAAACAACAGAGGAACAACTTCATTCTTAAGTATTCGTTTGGCAGAGTAGCCCATGCTAGCTTAGAAGGGTCCGAGGACAGACCCCAAAGAACTGGAGAGGGAATTTGCATGGGGCGAGGCTGGAGTGACCAGGCGTGTACTTCATCATCACGGGCACCTTCTGCAATAACCTTACATTAACATGTTATTTATATAATTTATACTGTTCTAAGGTTGGCCAGTAGAACTGGTATTCAATATTTTGAATCTTAAGTTTTTTTCTCCAATTATAATGATAATGCATATTCATCATAGAAATGTTGGAAATTTTTGAATGATATGAAGAAAAAATAAAAATTATAATATCTCCGTTCCTGATACTATTAACATTTTGTGGTATTTTCTTCTGGTCATTGTGCTAATACACAGACACATAAACATGGATTATGTACATATGTTTAAATAAGAACTTAGAATCACATGGCAGATGGTTTGGAATCCTGTAGTTTTTACTTAACCTTTCAGATTGTGAGCAAATTATTTTTTATCTTATGTCTGTACCTTGTCTAGTCTTATTTCCCATGAATATCTATGGAATCTTCAATGAATGTTCAATTTCTTCACATTTATGTTCAACTTAAAGAAGAAAACATAATTATTCTGTAGTGTAATATAATTACCCTTTTCCTGATAAAGCTGGACAAATTGGACTCTTGTAATTCTCAGCCACAGCTCCACAAGAGGTGCATCGAGTTTTAAATAAAGTACCTGAAAACACACGTTAAGCAAGTTCAGAACTGAGTATAATTAATGCAGTCATCTCTACGTTTGAAAGGGTGTGCTGTGGTTTGGAATGTCCCCCAAGGGCCCATGTGTTAACAGCTTGGAACTCTCGGGAGGTGGTGGAACTCTTAAGAGGTGGGGCCTAGTGGGAGGAAGTTACGTCATTGGGGGCGGGTCTTTGGAGGAGATAATCAGGACCCTGGTCCCTCCACTTCCTGTGTTTCCCAGCTGCCCTGAGGTGAGCAGCTTACTCCATACGTGCTCCATGCCATAGACTGACCATAGACTGAAACCTCCCAAACTGTGAGCCAAAATAAACCTTTTTTCCTTTTAAGTTAGTTATCTCAGATACTTTGTTACAGAAATCTAACACAAGATAAAAATAATTTTGTTCTTATACATTTATTTGGAATGGGCTTACCCTAGTATCATGGGAAACAGACATGAAGTTCCATTGAACCAGGCAAGAGCAAATTCCCTGAAGGACTTTGCAATCCCCAGAGCGAAAATAACTAATTACATGAATAATGTGCTCTCAGATTACCTTGGACTGAAGTTTAGTGGGAAGTGAAGTGGTCAGTAAGGAAGATGAAGCTTGACCTAAGCTAAGGGTGTGACTTACTAAGTATAGAAAGGTTCAGGCTAGCAGCGTTTATAAAATCTTAACCTTGATTTAATAAAGATTGAATCTTTTATACAAAAGCAGCTCAGTGAATAATTAGTAAATGAAAAATTAATACTAGCAACCACTTACTAAGCTAAAGCAATAATGGTGGGCACGGTTTACTGACTATTGCCATGTGCTGGTGTTGTCCTGAGCTTTTCACACACCACACTGTACATAAGCTGTCTCTTTCCATCCGCTCTCTGCAGGAGACCTCTATCCCATGTGGAGCTGATGGGTCTGTCCATCACATTCCAAATACCAGCTTGGCCACAGGTTCCAGACTGGTGCTACTGCAGTGCCCAACCCCATGGCAGTAGTGTTTGCTCAAATGGGTGGTAATGGCCCGGTGAGGTCACCCAGAGGTTTATTTTCTGAGGATCTAGTTACCACACTGGAGTAAGCAGGAAGCTGCCAGAAGCTACCTCCCCTGGACCACGGAGGCAGATCAGCTGCAAAGGGAGCAGAGGTGGAGAGTGGCCCCCTGGGGATGAAGGGAAGTAAACAGACACCCCGGGGTGCTGGCCCCATCCCACCCTGACCCTGCTGAAACAGCTGCCCCGTGGCCAGCCTGCTTGCCCTGCAGCTGTGCTGGGAAGCTGTCACTGTAGGATACCTTTCCCCAGAGCCCGGGAGGGGCTCGCAGGGATGCAGATGACAACAGCAATGCTAGTGGGCAGGAAGGAGGGGGGCAGGGGGGCAGGGTTTTAAAGTCCGATTCCCTCACCATGGATTTCTAGAAGGTTCTTGGTGCCAGCCCTGCGGTGCAGCTCATCGATGTTCTGGGTGATGACCATGACCCGACGGCCCTGACCGCTCAGCCGGGCCTCACACTCGGCGATGGCCCGGTGGGCGGGGTTGGGCTCCTTGGTCAGCATGACCTCCCTGCGGTAGTGGTAGAACTCCCACACCTGCGACGGGTTGCGGGCAAAGGCCTGAGGAGTGGCCAGGTCCTGGGGGTGACAGAGGAGGCGGGATCAGGGCAGAGAGAGGCAGCGGGCTCTGGACTGTTCTCTAAGACCGTCAGGCAGCCCCTGGGTGAGGCTGGGGCCCATCTGCTTTAGGTGCAGGTTTGTGGCACCAGCCCAGGACCCTGGAGAAGTCAGTCTGAAATATGCTGTTGCTAGGGCAGGGGACATGCAACCTGGCCCGCCGCTCCTCAAGCAGTTATGAAACACGAGGAAAGGACTGCGTGCGAAGATGAACCTACTTTTATTTTTGTTCTTTTTTGGTACTAGGGACTGAATCCAGGGTGCCTTACCCCAGCCTTTTTTAGTTTGAGACAAGGTCTCCTTAAGTTGCTTAGAGCCTCACTAAGTTGCTGAGGCTGGCTTCGAAGTTGGAAGTCCCCTGTCTCAGCCTCCCAAGTGGCTGGGATTACAAGCGAGCATCACTGTACCCAGCTGAACCTACTTGTTCACAGAACTCCAAAATATATGAAGTCAATCTCAATTTGAGGTGCACCCAAGAAAAACATGAATGGCAAAACACTCGACTGTAGTACGATGGTTGTAATTGAGGAAGTGGGTTCTTACAGCTAAACGAGAGCTACATGCACACAACTACATACACAACACACACACAACTATACTCATACACACACACACTAGAACACCTCACCTGCACACTTACACACAAACTAGACATATCCACACACGTCTGCACACATATATAACCTCACATGTTAACAATATCTAAAACATCTTTGTTTTAAAGTATGGGTCTCTTCTAGAAGAGGCCAGCCTCATCACTGGTGAGTGAGCAGAGCAGGGCTGACTGGGGCTGGAATGGATGAAAGGACACAAGGAAGCCCTTTCAGGGACAGACGCATTCCACATCTTGCCCGTGGAGGTGGTAGTGTGATTGCAGCTGCACGCACACCTTTCACAACTCAGCAAACTGTACACACCGTGCACGTGTGCACTCCGTTCTGCTGAATCCTGCCTCCATTAGCACTAGCCTTCAGAAGCGTGGCTACTCTGTCTGGGACGCGTGTCCCCGTTCACAGGCAGGCACCCGGCTCACCGTCAGCCCTCTTCTCCCTGTCCTAGCAACACTGCCCTCTGTGAGCATGCTGTCCCCTGGAGGACCCTCATCAACCCTGCACCCCTCCCTCCTGCTCGCCACCCAGGACTCAGTGGCCTGGAGGAGCTCACAGGTGACCTAGGACTGTGTATGTGGGGTCCTTGGCATGGGGTTGGCCTCTGTCCTGCCACAAGTGCTCAGCCTCCTCGGACACCAGGAGCGCCCTTCCCCTGTTCCTCCTGGGGCCTCCACCCCTGCGGCTGCCCCCCAGGAGATCTTGCTTCCTCTACCCTGGGGGCCCTCTGCTCCTTTCTCCCCTCCTTGACCTTCAAGGGGATAATCCCCAGGCCCCGGAGGGGACATCTGCCAGCCTCAGACACTTAGTAGAGGAAAGAAGGGGCGAGTTCACAAACTTTCATGCAACAACAGACTGCCAACCTACTAGGTGTGGAAGCCACGTCCTGAAGTAATAATTCACCACTGTCTTCATCCAACCACAAAAAAATCTATTAAGCACGAATAATATGCCAGCGTTCTGGGAACTGGGACCAGTACAATAAAACACAAAATTCCCTGTTCTCTAGAATTAAGACTGCCACGCCAGGGGCCTGGGAGGGCACAGAAGGCAAAGGGTTGTGCTGGGATATGCTGGAGGAAAGTGCTACAGTGTGGGTCAGGAGTCACCCCAAGGCCCAGGTGTGGATGGTGGGACCTTCAAGAGCTGAGGCCTCGAGGGAGGTTTTGTCACTGGGGACATATCCATGAAGGGCACTGTGGGACCCTGGGCTCTTCCTCTTTTCTCCGTTGCTTCCTAGCCAAGAGCCAAGTGGCTTTACTCCTCTGTACTCATCCCACACAGCCCAAAGCCCTGAATAGTCGTGGCCTGAAACCTCCAAAACTGTCATCCAAAATAGACCTTTCCTAAGGTGATTCTCTCAGGTATTCACTATGATAACAGAAAAGTGGGTAACACAGAACCATTCTATGTTGTAATCATAGAGTTGGTCACACAACTATATCCATTTGTTAAGATTCATTGAATATATGCTTAAAATTGGTGAATTTTGTTGTATGTATATCTCAATAAAAATTAAACAAAACAAAACAAAACCCAGATCCATTTACACCCTCTTAGAACTTCTATTCTAATGGTCTTCAGTTAAATATTTAAGCATCAAGTTGGGGGCAGTGGTGCACGTCTGTAATCCCAGGGGCTCAGGAGACTGAGGCAGGAAGATCGCAAGTTCAAAGCCAGCCTCAGCAACTCAGCGAGGTCCTAAGCAAATCAGCAGGACACTATCTCTACATAAAATATTAAAAAGGGCTGGGGATGTGGCTCAGCAGTTAAGCACTCCTGGGTTCAATTCCTGGTACCAAAAAAACAACAAAACAAAACAAAAACATTTAAGCATCAAGCCCTCAGCCTTCAACGATTTAACTTTTAATATGAATACTTCACAGAAACTTTAAAAATGGGAAAAACTTAATTTAAATTCTTTAGAAAAGTAAAAAATTATGCTAACAAAAGTTTTCAGATTCTACTTTAATGTAATTACTGGGAAAAATTTAATTTTTCTGTAAGTATAATCTATTTATATCTAGAAGGTAAAGACAGTGACTGTTGAAATTTGAGATCTTTATCGCAGGGACATTATGTTGATGCCAAAATCAACAGGACAAACTTTTCCCTCTGCATTTCGGGCATGGGTACAGGTTCGGAGCCACACTCTGTTTCACCTTCATTTAGAACTTTTTAATGTTCTGGAAACATTACCAACCTGAGCTTGCCACCTTCTCCAGTAGCCTCCCGCTCCTCTGAACGTTGGCACCCCACTCTCAGCACTGATGCCTGCCCCCGAGATGATGACGATGTGCTTGGCTTTGGCAAAACATGTCCGAAAATGGGCCATATCTAAACGGAGAGGAAAACCGGTATTGACCCCATGTACTGTTTACACATTTATATCCCATATCAACTGTCTCTATTTTGAAACTTGACCTTGAATGAAGTTACACATTAAGATACTTACGTAGAAATACTTCCATAGAAACTTCAATCATGAAGTCACAGTGTCCCAAGGCCTGAAGGGTGAGTGTGTGGCACTTTAAAGAAGCAGGGGCTTTGGGCACAGTGAGCTCCGCATCCCACCCAACCCTTCCTGAGCCTCGGCTTCCTCAGCTGCCTGATGTGTACAATGGCGCCTTCTTAGAGCAGAGTTGCTGTGCAGATTTTTAAAAGACCCATGGATAGGAACCTGCCTCCCTTCATAAAAGTCACAAGCATGTGCATTTGTGTGAAGGCTGAGCTGAGGGCCATTGGGGCCAAAGCCCCAATTCCTCCCTAAATCCGTCTTTCCTGTGGGAGTCTTGCTCATTCCATCTTCCCTCAGCGCAGCGACCACAGGTGAGGATAAAGTCCCCCTGCCCTGGGAACAAGTGCCCTGCCCAGCATGGACACCTGACCACCTCCTCTACAGCTCACAAGAGCCAGGCTCTGCCTGGGGCACAAGAAGGCAGGTGAACCCAGAGAACGGCCCACCAGCAGGTGCGCTTGGGCACAGACTCACCTTGCCTTCCTGCCCTTCGGCTCCAGCAGCCTCCTCCTGCCTCATCCCAGGGCAGCATGTGGTTAGCAAGGGCTCTGTGCACAGGCTAAACACCAAGCACTTTGTGTAGATCACAGAAAATGTCCTCATCCCAGGTAAGGAGCGGGAGCCACACTTGGAGTGGACAGTGGGGAGCTGCCGCTGCTGCTCTTGGGCAGCAGAGACTGGAGAAGGGCTGTGGTCCAGGCGCTGCCCGTGGCCGACCAATGCTCTTCTCCCAGGCCCCGAAGCCCTGAAGGCCCTTGTAGGGGACAACTGCTATGGCCCTGGTAGGCCAGACCTAGTGGGTACAGAGCTGGGGACAGTTTCCAAGAGGAGAAGGGGGATTCTCTCTTCCACCCTCCCCAAAGGACAAGCGGGTGCTGGCCCAGCTGAGACCACAGCAGGTACTGTCACAAAAGCAAGGTACACTCCCAACATGGATGTCTTCCAGGAACAGACACCCTGTGTGAAAGCATGAAAGATTTCAGCCAAAATGGAATGGAATTCCTCAGCTGATCAAGCAGGTAGGTAGGTGTCCTGGGCTTCCCCTCCTGAGGTAGTGCCAACCAACATCCAACTTTGACCAAATGAGTATCCCTGAGAGACAGAACCGGGGAAGGAACACAGTGGGATGGAGGCTCGGAAACAGCTGACTTGAGTGTTAAAGAGAAATGGGGCCTAATTTGCTTCCCCAGCTGGTAAGGCAGGACCCACTGTTTCTCATACCTGGTCTCCTTACCCTCATAAGCTAGAGCCACACTCTGTGCTGGGCCCCGGATAACCCCAGGAAAGGCCTCGTCCTCCCTCTCCTCCCCCTCCTCCCTGCTCCACAGCAGACTACTGGGAAAAGTGAGCCAAGGGGCACGTGGACCCTCAGACCAGAGAACCAGAGCAGTCCAGCTCCTGTAGCTCTCTGGGCTATGCTCCTGGCAATGTCAGGCTGGAAGAAACCAAGGGGGCTTAGGTACCCTATTGTCTCCCAGTAAAACCAACCCACAACCCCGACAGCCAGTCGCACTGAAGCCCTGGCTGACCTCACACCTGTTTCTGAGACAGGCTGGGGAGAAAAATAAGACCCGGTGGATACGAAAGCTACCAAGCCCAGAGGACCCTGGGAACAGCAGCCCAGTCTGGGTAAATTCGTTTCTACTCTACCCTAACCACCTGGAAGAACAAAACTCAAGGACATTAACAATGAGAAAACGTACAAGTGTTTCTCTGGGGACAGCCTGTGCAGCTGCTGGGTTCAGCCCCTACAAATGTCCCTAAGGACTTCAAAGTTCACCCCTGAAACTATCCCCAGCCTGAAAGTTTCTCTACCATGCAGAGAAACTCTGTCATTTCCTGAAAAATATATCCCTAGGTCCGGGTGACTTCTATTAAGGAACCACATAAAGCAACTTCTACAAACAAATAAGAAGTCAGTGTAGGTTTGGTTCTGGGGAAAGAGGATATAAAGTGCAGTAACGTTACTGTGGTGTGAAATCTTTTAAAACAGAAAGTTTTCTAGGGCTAGAGGTGTAGTTCAGTGGCGGGGTGCTTGCCTGGCCTGCACGAGGTCCGAGCACTGCAAACAAAACAAAAACGAAAACTACATTTTCACTTGCTAAAGCAAATGTGCCCACTTGTTCTGTGGTTCCAGACACAGAAAACCCACTTTGCGCCAAAGTCAGGTACATGCCCCTGAAGCTCCCACAGACTCTAGCAGCCTGCTGTGCACCAAGGGGCCAGGTGGATGAGTAGAACTGGGTGTTTTGATTCTTTTCCATTCCTGATAGTGGGCAAAATGGAAGCAGGCATCATTACATCTGAGCAGACTCATGGTATCAGGGAGCGTTATTCAAAACTGAGAAATAAGGCAAAAAAGAGCTCAGAGTGGCCTTTCAATGGTATATTAAAGCTCTGTGTAGCAGCTCACCTAAGGATCATTTATCTATAAACTGCATGGTCTCCCTCCTCCCTATAGGCTAAGATCCATTAACCTGCAGTTATGTCAAGTACAAAGAATTTCCAGTAGAAAATCAAACCCCACATTGCCCTCGGGGACCAGTTTTCCTCTCCAGCAGAGAGGTGAGGAGTTTAAAATAGAAATCATGGACTGGGAAATGGCTCAGTGCTGAGCAGTTGCCAGGCATGTTCGAGGGCCTGGCTTCCACCCCCAGCATTGCCAACAAACAAGCAAGAACTCATGGGTTTGAAGTTTGGGAGAAGCAGCAACATGCCAAACAAACGGACGTCCCTTGAGCATTAAGAGAGAATCTATGACCCTGCCTAGGAAGGCCCTGCCCAAAAGAGGACAGGGTGGCTTTGTCCAAAGTCTCACCTGGCACCTATTTATTATAAGCGGTCCCCTAGAACTGTAGGTAGGAAACTCAGGAAATTCACAGTCCACTGGAGAGGAGATGGAAGGACTTACTTGAACTTGGACGAGCCATTGTTAGGCAAATCTTGCTTTGAAGGGATGCTGGAGACCTCAGTCCATAACACAGCTGGGAAATTAATCGGCTGGGGACAATCTGGAGGGGTCGCATCTGGTTTTATTTGAAGTACTAATTCTCCAGGCAGGCTTTTAAAAAATCAGAAAGCAAAATAGAAACAATCAGAAAACATTCAAGTGTGTGTGTGTGTGTGTGTGTGTGTCTTGTTAAGGGCACTATTATATGTATTTACGTAGACCCAGATGCTCCCTAACAATAGGGTTATGTGACAATGTAAAATACTGTTAATTAAAAATGCATTTACTATTCCTAACCTGCAAAACATCACAGCTTAGCCTCAACTACCTTAAATGTGCTTAGAACACTTACATCAGCCTACAGCGGGCAAAATCACCCAACAGGGAACCTACTTTATAATCAAGTGTTGACTACTACACATGATTTACTGAACACCCTTCTGAATGCAAATAGACAGCACCGTGGTAAAGCCAAAAAGTCTTCAGAGGAATCATTGTTAGACAAGAACATCCTTAACAAAAATCCTTAGTTTCATGATATCCAGGTCTTTGTGATATTCATCCTGTGTTGACTGTTTTCAATTTGTGCTCTGGAGCACACCTGAAGACACTCAGGGGTGCCCCTGAGCAGTGGCTCTCCAGCATGATGTCAGATCAGCAGTGGGGTCACCAAGACCTAGTGAGGGATGCAACGCCTCAGGCTCCACCCGGATCACTGAGTCAGAGGACACTGCGGCTGGAGCCCTTGGACCTCCTGCAGGTGATCCTGAGACCACTCCAGTTTGAGAATCACTGCCTTGGAGGCTTGGGAAGAGGCTAAGTGTGAAAATTCATGCTGCTTTATTCAAAGTACAAAAACCTTTTTAAAATCTCTCTGAACGTTTGATGAAAGTACAGTTTCTATGAGAATGCGATTTCTGAGATCTGAACTAGGCAGGGAAGTTGTGAACCAGGACAGCAGGTAGGGTTAGGATGACAAAGGCCTGAGAGTAGGGAAACAAACACAAAGAAAGACATGTGGATCAATTCAGAATGACTTATCTATGGATATCAGACTATTGTGGTTGGCAACAAAGTCTAGAGACAAATGTCCCTCTGTAGGGGACTTGTTCAAAAAAACAAGGTCATACTCACAGTAGGCACTATAGCGTCTTTAAAAAAAGAATGTCTGCCTCTACTTGTAGATTCTGGAATAAATGAAACTGTGGGGACAGGAAATATATTTGTGGCCATCAAAGGGACAGGAGGGGATGGGGTAATGGAACATCATAACTATGGTGGTCAGGTGTCTATCAAAACTCAGAACTTACACTAAGAAAGGGTTAATTTTACTGTAACTAAATACTTAAAAATAATAGGTAAGAAGGTTCGGTTTTGCAGGATAAAAAGTTCTGGAGATTGGTAGAACAATACAAATGTACTTCATACCACTTAACAACACCTTTAAAATGGTTAGGATGCTTAACTTTGCTACTTGTATTTTGCCACGATTTTAAAAAAAAGAAAAGCCAGGAGTGGTGGTATAAATTTTAAGTCCAGTGACTCAGGAAGCTAAGGCAGGAGGATCACAAGTTCAAAGCCAGCCTCAGCAACTTGGCAAGGCCCTAAGCAACTTAGGGAGACCCTGTGTCAAGATAAACAATAAAAAGGGCTGGGGATGTGGCTCAGTGGTTAAGGGCCCCTGGATTCAATCTCTGGTATTAAACAACAAAAACCCGGAAAGTTGTCTCTTCTCTGATAGAGATCTTCAGGATACAGAGTTGAGGGCAAACAGTAAACAGTGTTTTGAAAGAGATGAAGAAAGGGCACCGTGGAGCTACATAAATGCAATACACGAGTCCTTAGGTGTTTATACCGACAGACTCCAGGACCCTGCCAGGGTTAGCAGCAACCCCTGCCAATGTCCACTGCCACTAAACCTGATGATTACCTCTCTGGGAAGCGTGCTTCCCTTAGTTGACAGCCCCCACCTGTCCTGACTTTCTACCTCTTTGGACCTGCCACTCTGGATCTCCCATCCTCCCAAGCTCCTGCCCCTGGCCTCGGCCCCAGGTGAAATGGCCAGCTCCCACCCTACACCCGCAGGCCTGAGCGCCCAAGTGTCCCTGAGCCGCCTTCTCCCAAAGCCTCACTGCAAGACTTAGCCAACGCCCCCTCCTCCGCACCATGGCCTGTCTGCTCTGCAAATCCGACAGCTCCACCTGCACCTGCGCCCCGACTCTGACGCGCCCTCCCGGGTGCACGGCCACCACCCTGGCTGCTGCAGAAGGTCCCTTTCTCAAAAGGGTGGCTGGGCCCAGCGTCCTACGGGGTGGGCCGGGCGGCCTCCCAGGCCCACCTGCGCCGGCAGGGACACTCTGTCTTGCAGTCCGGCCCCTCCCCGGTCTCTCCGGCCCCAGCCACCGGCGCTGCGCCCCAAGGCCTCGGCGCCCCGCCCGCGCCGCGCGCCCAGCGCTCCGTAGAGGGACCTCTGGCCAGAGTCTGCGAGTCCTCCCTCCCCGGGCCACCAGAGCCCGGACCGCCCCCTCCCACGCCGCCCTCTTCCGCCGTCCCAGGCGCCTCCCCCAGCACCACGGGCCGCGCATGCGCGCCGCAGGGAGCCGGAGACCGGGCGCGCACCCCCGCCGAGTCGGGCCACCGCGGAGTCGGGCCCAGCGCGAGGGGGACGCGCCTGCTCCAGGCCGCAGGGCGGAAGCTGGACGCGGCGGCCGCGGGGCCCAGCCTCGGCGTCCTAACCGGCTGCAGCGGCCCCTGCCGGAGAGCCAGGCCCTCCGCTCCCGAGCGAGGGACGCCAGTCCGTCCCGCTGGCTGTCAGGAGGACTGTTCTTTGTTTTCCTTTCTTTGGGCCTCGGCGGGCTGGGGAGGGCGCGCGACCTGCTTGGTCCTCGGGAGCTTCCAAGGTTGCGGGAGTCACCGCTTGGGTGGCTTCCTCCTCGCGCCCGCAACCGGAGCACAAAGGTCTGGGCAGAGCATCCAAAAGGCGGGTTCGGTTCCCCCGAACTCTGTTTTAGATGCTGGAAGTCGGTTCCCAGGCTAGCCCACCCAGGCTCTCGAACACGAATGCGCCCTGCCCTACTGGGCACTTGACTTGCAGGAGTCCTGGTGCCTGGATCCTTCCAAGGGCTCCGGGACTTTTTCTTTGATGGAGGCTCATCTGCACAACTTTTCCTAGAATGGAATTAGTTATGGATTTGCCAATGGGCCAGAGAGGGAAGTGATCTGAGAACTTGGGGGCAAATCGTTTAACAATGAAGAGTGTGTGTGGTGTGTGTGTGTGTGTGTGTGTGTGTTTCCCCCCAAATTTCAACCATGTTCCAGTTTGGCTGGAAATTCCACCCACTTGAAGGCCCCTCTCACTTTTGTAGGTTGTGTAGCATCTCAGGGGCTCCTGGCCTTTATTTTTCTCTAATGTGGATGTGGTTCTTCTTTTGGGCCAGGCATTTCTATGAACTTGCCGTGTGTCTATGGACTAATTTAAATCCTTCCCGTCACATGATGAAGTAGGTACTTGAAAGGGTAAAGTTTCTAAGCTGGAAACCTTGAATTGAAATGTAAAAGATTAGGTACTATTAAGTTCCTCTGTTACACCCAGATTCCTGAGATAGTTAAGACAACGCCCTACTGGCCATTCAGCCTAGGGCCCTGTGCAGTTCGTCACAGGGCCCGAACCAATCAGTTTGAATGTGTACCCAGTTTAGAAGTGACCAATCACCCCTGCCCAGCCTGTTCCCGCCAATGAATGGACTAATCATGTATCAGAGTTGTTGTTCAATTTTCCCGCGCCTCATGATGATTTGTTCTGATGTATGCAAAGCCCCCCACCCTCTCCAAAAAGTGTACTTAAGCTCTGCTTGAGCTCTGCTCTGGGCTCCGGGCTGCTCTCCCTTCTTGAGTGAGCATGGAGTCCCAGCGCGCTGGAATGGATCCAATAAATCCCCCTTGCAATTGCATGAAGCTAGTCTCGTGGTCTCTTTCTCCGACGTTTCGCCTGACCCTTACATACTGAGGCCCAGGAAAAGTTCAGTAACTTCCCAGGCACAAAGCTGGTAGTCAGTAGAGCTGAGATGTGGACCTAAGTGCTTTGGCTTCAGCCACAAGAGTCCAAGCCACAGCATAGACTTCCTCTCAAAGTTGTGTTTCATTGCTTATTGCACGAATCCCTTATTACAATCTGCCGAGTCCACAGGCCCACTGTGTAGCCCTCCACTCTTCTGGGGGCATTGTATTTCATTAAGTCCAGCCCCGGCCCTTCTTCCAGGCTTGAAAAGACCAACCTCTACCCTTCTTCAACACACACACACACACACAACCCTGGGTCAGGTCACTTCCTCTTAAAGCATCAGCCACCATCCTTTGTATGGTTCCCTTAACTCCAGCTTAATTTGGGAATGGTCTTGCCCTTGCAAAACAAAGGCATTTCCCCTACTCTTCCCTCACCCTTCCAGGCTCAGTTCTGCTTCCTGGGAGAGAAACCTCTCCTGGGAGGAAACGCCTCCCTGCCTCCACCAGGTGAGATTCCTGTCTCTGATACAGCACCAGCAGTTACCCTTGTAGAGATTTCAAATGCATTTCTGTTTATTTGATTAAAATTTCTCTTCCCCAAGCAGGTGTTAAGCTCCCTGAAGGCAGTGTTAATTTGCATTTCTCTAATGAATGACTATGTTGAACACCTTTTCATGAACTTATTTGCTACGCATATTTGTTGGTGAAGTATCTGTACCATTATTTTGTGTACCTTTCATTGGATTGTTTCATTTTCTTCTTTTCAATTTGTGAGGGTCCATGATGAGATATGTTTTGCATATATTTCCTCCATCTGTGACTTGTCTTTTCCTTATCTCTTTCAAAAGGCTGTTTACAAATGTTGATGAAGCCTAATGTATCACTTTATTTTAAGGCTTGTGAGTTGTATCTTAAATAATCTTTGTCTAAATAAAAATCACAAAGATTTTCTTCTGTGTTATCTTCTGGACGTACACTAACATGGCAGCTAATAGCCAAATGTGGCTACTTAAGTTTAAATTAAAATTTAAATAAATAAAATTTAAAATTGAGTTATTGGTCACATTTCAAGAGCTTAATAGCCGCATTTGCCTAGTGGTTGCTGTATGGAGAGCACAGAATTATAAAAGATTTCCAACATTGCAGAAAGTGCTATCGGAAAATGTTGCTAAAGAAATTTGTTTTCAGTATTACATTTTGGTCTGGATCCACTTTGACACATCAAGCTCACTCTGGAGTATTTCAGAAGAAATGGAAACATACATCTACGGAAATACCCGAAGTCTAATTTTTTTTTTTTTACAGAGAGAGTGAGAGGAGAGAGAGAGAGAGAGAGAGAGAATTTTCTAATATTTATTTTTCAGTTCTCGGCGGACACAACATCCCCGTTGGTATGTGGTGCTGAGGATCGAAGCCGGGCCGCACTCATGCCAGGCGAGCGCGCTACCGCTTGAGCCACATCCCCGGCCCCACGAAGTCTAATGTTTATAGCAGTTGTATTAATTGCTAAAACCTGGTTTAACCCAAATGCCCATCAAATGTGAATGCATAAATGAATTGTGGTACAGATTTACAGTTGGATACTACTCAGCAATAAAAACCAATGAATGAATGAATAATATAAAAACCATGATAGGAGTGAATCCCAAAAGTGTTAAGTGAAAAAATCCAGATGGAAAGGATACATAAGGTGGGATTCTACTTATGTCCCGCTCTGGAAAAGGCAAAACAGTAGGCATAAAATCAGACCAGTTGCCCAAGGAGAATGGGGAGGCCCGCGCGGGGTTGAGTCATCTTGCTGAGATGGGCAGTGGTGTAGCCCTAGGAGGGAGGGAAGGAGGAGGGATGGAAGAAGGAGGGGGAGGGAAGGGGGAGGGATGGAGGGAAGGGGAGGGATGGAGGAAGGAGGGAGGGAGGGGCGGGGGAGGGAGGGAGGAGGGAGGGAGGGAAGGGGGAGGGATGAAGGAGGGAGAGAGGGAAGGGGAGGGAAGAAGGAGGGAGGAAGGAGGGAGAGAGGGAAGGGGAGGGATGAAGGAGGGAGAGAGGGAAGGGGGAGGGAGGAAGGAGGGAGAGAGGGAAGGGGAGGGATGAAGGAGGGAGGGAGGGAAGGGGGAGGGATGAAGGAGGGAGAGAGGGAAGGGGAGGGAGGAAGGAGGGAGGAAGGAGGGAGAGAGGGAAGGGGAGGGATGAAGGAGGGAGAGAGGGAAGGGGAGGGATGAAGGAGGGAGAGAGGGAAGGGGGAGGGAGGAAGGAGGGAGAGAGGGAAGGGGAGGGATGAAGGAGGGAGGGAGGGAAGGGGGAGGGATGAAGGAGGGAGAGAGGGAAGGGGAGGGAGGAAGGAGGGAGGAAGGAGGGAGAGAGGGAAGGGGAGGGAGGAAGGAGGGAGAGAGGGAAGGGGAGGGATGAAGGAGGGAGAGAGGGAAGGGGGAGGGAGGAAGGAGGGAGAGAGGGAAGGGGAGGGATGAAGGAGGGAGGGAGGGAAGGGGGAGGGATGAAGGAGGGAGAGAGGGAAGGGGAGGGAGGAAGGAGGGAGGAAGGAGGGAGAGAGGGAAGGGGGAGGGATGAAGGAGGGAGAGAGGGAAGGGGAGGGAGGAAGGAGGGAGAGAGGGAAGGGGGAGGGAGGAAGGAGGGAGAGAGGGAAGGGGAGGGATGAAGGAGGGAGAGAGGGAAGGGGAGGGATGAAGGAGGGAGAGAGGGAAGGGGGAGGGAGGAAGGAGGGAGAGAGGGAAGGGGAGGGATGAAGGAGGGAGGGAGGGAAGGGGGAGGGATGAAGGAGGGAGAGAGGGAAGGGGAGGGAGGAAGGAGGGAGGAAGGAGGGAGAGAGGGAAGGGGAGGGATGAAGGAGGGAGAGAGGGAAGGGGAGGGAGGAAGGAGGGAGAGAGGGAAGGGGAGGGAGGAAGGAGGGAGGAAGGAGGGAGAGAGGGAAGGGAGGGATGAAGGAGGGAGGGGGTGGAGGGAGGGAGGGAAGGGGGAGGGATGAAGGAGGGAGAGAGGAGGGAGGGAGGGATGAGGGATGGAGGGATGCCCTTGCCCCCTGAAAAAAGTCAAAACCAAACCCAACCTGGGATTCTGTAGTTATGCAGGTGTGGACCTTTTGACTGTTAAGTAGCTAAGTGATAAAAGGAGACCTTATTTGTCCCCTCAGATGATGAGATCTGGGGACATTCTGGTTACAGAGGAATAGAAGTCTTGATTCTTCCTTGCAGGCAACATAAACCAACTCTGGCAGGTTTAATTAGAAAAATGAATTTGTTAAAAAGATATTTGATAGCAATTCTATTCATACCCCCTCAAGTGGCAACCACTCAAATGTCCATCCACAGGTGAATGGACAAGTAAACGGGGGTGTGTCCCTACAACATAGTACTAGCCAATAAAAGGGAATGGACTATTGATAAATGAAAGAACTTGGCAGAATCTTCAAGACAAGCTGAGGAAGGGACCAGACACGAAGGGCCACCTATGTGTAATTCCATTTATAAGACATTCTTGAAGACAAAAGATGGAGAGCCGATCCGTGGTTGTTTGGGTTTAGGAGCTGGGGAGGGGATTCCCTGGAGGGATGAAAACTGTTCCTATGGTTGTGTGATAGTTGTGCCAACTTGTGCATGTAGCAGACTCACTGAGGACGGTGAAACAAGACAAAAGCAAAAATGTGACTTGGTTGCAGTGATGTCTGGGGGATGCTTTCAGAAAGTCACTAAAACATCCTTGAATTGTTCAACTACAAAGTGTGAGTTTTATGGTAATTTGTACCAAGAAGAGCAGGGGTTGGGGAGGTAGGGGGTAAAGAAGGTTCATTATATATTATTATTTCTACCTTTGTATGTGCCTTCAAATGTTCATATTAAATAATAAGCAGTGAAAGGAGACTGGGTAACTCACAGAATATTCCTAAAATCAGGTCTGAGACCTCCAGCCAATAGCAGAGCTCAAATACCAGAGAGAAGACCTTGTAGCTGCCATCGCCGGGACCCACATCTGACCGTGGACCCTGCTGTCTCTGCATAGGAGGGTGTCCCCTGGTTGCAGCTGAACTTCTGCATGCTCTGCCACTGTCAGAGTTCTTTCTGGTCCCTTTCCTTCATTAGTTCTCTTGTGAGAGTCCACAGTTGATGCCTGTGTCTGGAGGAAACTGGGTGTGTTTCCTGGGAAAGGGAGTAACTTACACTTCCACCTCTGGCATGGAAGACTCCGCATGGCACTAAAACGTACAAGGAGAGAAAACTCCCCAGACATAGGAAGGGAGTACAGACACTGAGCATGCAAAACGCAGGCCCATGTCCACGGCACCAGCGAGCACCACTTCCTTTTAATTGTTGACTTAAATTGGCCTCTTTTGGTCTGGACATGCTTCCTATTGTAGCAATACACCTGCACATTCTCCAAAGCGCTAGCATGTGTGACAGGTGTCCACTGGCCTCTGCATCTCTTCTTCTACATGCTCCATACAGTTTCTAAATAAATGCACATTTCCTAATCTCTTAGCATTTTCAGCTCCAATGTGTTTCACTGAACAAACTTTGCCTTCTTCATTTTTTTTTTTTTTTTTTTTTTTTTTGGTGCTGAGGATTGAACCCAGGGTTGCCACTGAGCTACACCCCCCAGCTCTTTTTATTTTTATTTTTATTTATTTTGAGGCAGGGTCTCACTAAGTTGCTGAGTCTGCCCTTGAACTTGCTTCCTTGATTCTCCTGCCTCAGTCTACTTTCTACCATCGTGGCCAAAATAGGTCAAGGCGATGAGACCCAGACTTCGGGAATCATGTCAGATTGTTGCTATGTACCCTGGGGGGATTGAGCAGAAAGCAAGTTCACAGGAGTCCACTTACTCTGATGTCCTTGTCCTTTGGCAAAAACCTTGTCCTGGAGGAAGGATGCTCTCAAAGTCTTAAATTTCACAGAATGCCAAAATGACTGCACAGGGGTTTCTTTGCACCACGGCGCTTGGCTGTCCTGCTGCACGGAGGCTTCCTATGCATCTTTGTAGGAGAGGCTTCTGTATCGCTTTATAGTGCTTCCAGGTCATTAATAAGTTATTCTTCCCTAAATCATCAGGTCAATATTAACATCTTCCATTTTAAATGGAGCTGTCTGGACATAGAGGTTAAGTGACTGGCCCAAGATTAGGGAGTGAGACGTTCAAACCTGGGGCTGTATGACTCCATAAAAAAAGAAGATTGCACACTGTATTCTTCATTGAAAGGAGGCTGGACTTAATTCAGACCAATTTAAAAGTCAAAGGCAAGAGAAGGATTCATTGCATGCTGAGCTGATTCCTTTTAAAACTTGGCTGAGGGGAGGGCTGGCCCGGGAGGAGTCAATGACCTTGCCACTAAATCAATCCCGCTGGGCGCCTACCCAGGGACACTAGAACTGTCAGTGGACATATTTCTCCCTGCGTTTTTATGTACAATTCAGGCTTACGGTCTGAAAGTGACCTTCTTAGGATTGATGAGAGAGGTGGTTTAGGCCCAGGGTCACTCAGTTTGATATTAAAAAATATTTAGTGTGAAGTTAATAATAAATTGAGAATTAATTTCATAGATTAAAATAATTTATTATAAAAATGCATCATTTCTCTTGCTTCTTCTTCTTTGTGTGTGTGTGTGTGTGTGTGTGTGTGTGTGGTACTGGGGCTTGAACCCAGGGGTGCCCTACCACTGAGCTACATCCCCATCTTTTTGTGTATGTGTGTGTGTGTGGTGCTGGGGATTGAACCCAGAGCCTTGTGCATGTGAGGCAAGCACTCTACCAACTGATCTATGTTCCCAGCACCCCAGCTTTTTTTATTTTATTTTGAGATAGGGTCTCACTATGTTGCTGGAGGTCTTGCTAAATTGCCCAGGTTGGCCTCAAATTTACACTCTCCTTACCACAGTCTCCTAAATTGCAGGTCATTAATAAGTTATTCTTCCTTAAATCTTCAGGTCAATATTAACATTTTCCATTTTAAATGCAGCTGTCTGGACATAGAGGTTAAGTGGTTATTAGGTGTGCGCCAACACACACACATTCTTTTCTTAATAATAGGGTCAGTTTAAATTTAGCAAAAATATTGTTACTTCTTTATAAGACTTTCAAGTAAGGAAAGGTTAAAAACACTGAAAAGAGTCCTATGGTGTCATCATGCAGAATCAATAGTTGTTCCCTCTTAACAGAGACTTAAGTATGGAATAACAAAATCTATCAGCAAGGGGATAGTGTTTGTCTTCTAATGTTTTTTATGTTCTTCAGAGGGACTGAGAAAATTCTGGAAGGGAATTCAAACTCAAGTTTTCCCTTGCTTTCCAGAAAACTCTATAATTTAGTGAAAGTGATGGAATTTCTCTATCAAAATTGTACAGTCTTTGTTTTGACAGTGTCTTGAATCTTAGGCCAGAGAATTCCAGAAAGTGAATGGTTCTTCTGCCTCAAGAGAAAAAGCTTCTGCCTGAATCAACTGAGCAAAAAAGATAAAACAAATATTTACATGGTATTTATATTTTGTTAGTTATTACAAATAATATAGAGAAGACCAAAAATATACAGAATGAAGTTCAGTCTCTCTGCAAATACTATGCCATTCTATACAAGGGATTTGAGCATCATCTGCATTTGGATATCTGTTGTAGGTCCTGGAACCGATCCTCTGTGGATACTGAGGGACCAGTGTATTTGACTATTTGACCCAGAGAGGCAAGAACGTAGACTATTAAGTGTGGAATGACGCAATCCATCAGCTCAACCACTGAGATGTCATTTTCCAAATCCACCACCAAGTCATTCTGCTGCTAGCTCCAATAGAAAATGAGTGGCTTTGGGGGCCTGCCACATTTCAAGGTCAGGTCACAAACGGTCATCAGAGGTGGGGATTGGCGAGCACACCTGGCTGGAAGTCCAGGCTGAGCACAGCAGGCCAGGCTCTCTGGCATACCTCCTGTTGGTTCAGTTGGGAGATAGGAGGGTGGCCTTCATACTTCCAAGAGGCAGGATTTTCCCTCAAACGAAACTTTTGATGCCAGAGATGGGATCAAACCTTGGTACCAATGGCCCCGGGAGTGGTTCCAAATGATGTTTCTTCTTGCAGAAGACCCTGGTCAGCTTGTCCTCTGGCGCCTGGCACTCTCGCCCTGTGCAGACATCCCAGCCTTGGGGCTCCATCTGGGCCTCAGATTAGGCTCAAGGCCTTGTGCTGTTTGGGCTGCTGTAACCACTGAAAAAGCCCAAAGTGGGGAGAAAGAAACTCCTACCAGCGCCAGGGGGCAAGAGCAAGTCTACTTGCAGAGCGGAGTAGAATCTGGTCCAGAAGTTAAGGCCACAAAGGGGACAGACTCAATAAGAAGACAGGTCCTGCTCCCACCACCCACCAGACATCTGCAGAGCCAAGGAAGAGCCGGTGTTCTTCAGCACACGCACTCCCTGCAGGTAACCTAGGCAACCGTTGTCATCAGGACCCGCGCATCAGAGGTGTTAGCCACAGCAGAGCTTGTGGGAGGCCGTTTGTCATCAGGTCACCCAGGGACCTCCCACATCAGCAACTTTTAAGTTGACACAAAGCAAGTGAAGCCAGAGGATTCATTCAGGTTTCCCCCGGTAACACTTTTTTCTTGGCAAACGTTCTGCTGCTGTGGCTATCAGGGTAGGGAAGCCATAGGCCATGCTGCACGGGGTGATGATTTCATTGTCCCAGCCTCTGGTCCTCCATGGGGGCCCCTACCTGTCTCACTTCCACTCAAGTCTGATCTGCAGAATGTTCTGAACTTAAAGATGTAGGTGAGCAGACATGATCACAAAACAGAAACTGCAGAACATGAGCGTGCACGATGAAGACGGCTTCAGGGCCCACGTTGAGCCTCGGCGGAGCTGACGTGGAACATTGAATGGGAGAGGAAGCTGGGACCAGGTGGGGCACTGTCCTCTGATGGAGGGACAGAGCTAGCTCAGCACTTTCACCTTATAGGTCTTATCCTCAGAAGTTATTTGTGGGAAAGTTTCTGCAAAGCAGGAATATACAGTAAATCTATACATAAATACAGTAAATTTAGAAATATATAACTGATATTTTATGGTAATAATAAGACCTTAAATAAAACAATAAAATAAAAAGAAAGCTTAGACGTTTGGTTAGTTCTGATCACATGCTTTGTAGTCTTATTTATTTATTTATTTTTGGTTCTAGGGATTCAGGGGCACCCCACCACTGAGCCACATCCCCAGCCCTATTTTTGTATTTTATTTAGAGACAGGGTCTCACTGAGTTGCTTAGCACCTCGCTGTTGCTGAGGCTGGCTTTGAACTCTCGATCCTCCTGCCTCAGCCTCCCGAGCCACTGGGATTACGGGCGTGAGCCATCACACCCGGCATGCTGTGTACTCTTGTGGTCACCTTTCTGGTAGAAATACGACATATCTTTTGCCCCATTCAACCTTAGACATTTTGAAAGCTGGGACCTTCCTGTCCTAAGTAGCCCTCACCTCCCCACCTCTGCCTGGAGCTCTGCTGTCTCTTCTGACTATGTTGGGGACTGTCACCTGTGAGTCTGCTTTTTGGCACATTGTCTGAGTCCCCACCTCAGTCGTTCTCAATTCAGTAAGACTAAGATTGTCGAACACTGGACAGAGGTACCTTGATGATTTAAAATGCAAACCACACAAGTCCAGGTTTGAGGTCAAAGGATCATCAGCGGGGCCCTTCCCTTCCCCAGGCTGTAGCTCCTTTATTCTAAAGCAATCGCGCTGCCTCTGCCACCAGGTCCCTCTGCGGTAAACTGACTCAGAGGCGAGATTTAGAGCACTGCTGTGTTTATCAGCTTGATTTTTCTTGTTTGTTCCTCTCTCCTTCTTTCTCATTTTTACTGGTCCTGGGGAAGGGAGGCCAGCAGCCTCTGCCTCCTCCTGGGCCTCACAGACCCTCATTGTTTCCGACTGCCATTGACGAGCCAGTCCCCGGGGTCAGAGAGGCCAAGGAGGTCCGGGCCAGGTGCTGAGGCGAGACCGTGGGCCCAGAGAAGGGAAAAGCACCCCGACACCCGGGGGCAGGGGCTGATGGCCCAGCAGGTGGCCTGAGTGCAGGAGATGTGGCTGTCCCTGAGGAAGGCCTGGCCTCCTGGTTCTGGGACGGCAGGGTTTCCGAAGGCTTCAGGTGCCCAAGCGGCACCTTCGCATTGCCATCCTTGCCGGCCTCGGGGTTGGTATGGACGAGGGTGACGGCCTTGCAGGGGAGATCCCTCCACACCACCCTCCACCACATCCATCGGAGCTGCCTCAGGCAGTCCCTTCCTCAGCATCCCGGGGGCTGAGGGAGCAGGTGACACCCGATGGCTAGACGGGTACAAGCTGAGGCTCTGTCCTGGAACTTGGGGATGCCTGTCCTAACAGGGGGCCTCTGAGGCCAGACCTCTACCGTGACCACCTCTTCTTCCAGCTCTGGCCCTGGCCTCCGGCAGCTCGGCTAACAGTGCCTCCAGCTCACCTGGACAGTGACACGGGAGGCATGACTAGAGTGTCCACAGTGGTGACGGCAGAGCCTGGCCTCTCGGGGGCATTTTAAGGACTGGGAAATGGATGTTTTTCCCAGGAAAAAGGGAAATTCCCTGATTGTGTACGTACAGGACCGTTGCCTTTAACATATCGTCTGTGACAATACTTCACTACGAATGACAATATGTTATTGTTGATGGTGGCTTGCCTTCAATCCGATGTCAGCTTGTGAGCCACAGTTAGATACTTCCTGTGCCTGTCACTCTGTACCCGAGAGCTCAGCTGGGTCCCAGCCCCGTCTCCTCTGGCCCCTGTGTGCATGTCAGCCTGCAGCTCCTCCGGGACAAGGCCAGGCTGAACACTCTCCAGGGCTTGGCCGGGAGAAACGGGGGCGAAGGGATGGAGACTCTGGGTCCCCTTCTGGAAGAGCGCCAGGCAGGCAGTGGTGACAGGAGGTGAGCTCTTCTCCACCTCAGCTTGGAGACTGAACTCCAGGAGGACCAGGAGTAAAGGGAGAAAGATCAAGATGATCAAGGCGCGGTGGCACATGCCTGTCATCCCAGTGGCTCAGGAGGCTGAGGCAGGAGGATCGGGAGTTCAAAGCCAGCCTCAGCAATTTAGTGAGGTCCTAAGCAACTTAGCGAGACCCTGTCCCTAAATAAACAATAAAACGACCTGGGGATGTGGCTCAGTGGTTAAGCACCCTGGGTCCAATTCCCAGCACCCAAATCAAAACAAAACAAAACAAAAAACCCTCAAAAAAAGAGTTTAAAAAAAAACTGTTAGCTCATTTAACTTGGAGAAAGATAGCCTGAAATAGTCCTAATTAGAGATTTTAAAAATCAACTTTAACCAGGAAATACTTATTGGGATATTATTTATTTATTCATATTTATTATCACGTCCTGGGCAAATGTTATGCGTGAAAAATCCTAACCTGGGGACATTGCCTTCCCTCTCTGTCTCTGCCGAGCTTGGAACAAAAGCTGAGAGATTTGCTGGGCAGAATAAGAGCGTCCGTGGAGGGTTTGCTCCGTCACCTAATGAGAGCTGTTAACCGCCAGGAGAATTGCCAGGGCATGGAGCCGCCCTGAGCGTGCCCAGGGACAGCGCGTGCCAATCAGCGCTGGGCAGCTGGAGGCCCGGAGTTACGGCCATCAGTGGCTCCAGGAGAGTGGGGATGGAGAGGCGCTTGCGTGGTTTCTCTTTGTGTGTTATTTTGAATCTTAATTTCTAATAAGAGAAATCTCTCTGAAATGTTAAAAACATGTTACTTGGAGGAAAGAGGCGTGAATAGATGAGAGGTATCGCAATGGGAAACACTTTCAGATATTAGGCAGAAAACAGAAAGTTAAATGTTGGAGGCCAAGAGCAACCTCAGGACAATACTGGGAACGCGACAAAATACTTGCTACCAAATTATTCATTCAAGTTGGTTAGAACCTGGGAGCCCCAACAGCTAACTGGAATAAAGAGCTAAAACAATTAGGAAAGAGATTATGGGCAGAGGAGGTAGCTCATTAATAGGGCACCTGCCTACGGGGGGCAAGGCCAGGGTTTGGACCCCAGGACTGTCCAAGGAAAAAATTACATCATGCCAAGAAATGAAAGAAAACGATATTCCACCCGGTTAACTCTAAACAAATTCAAACAGTGTACTCATTCTTGACTTTAAAAACCAACTAAAAGTTTCAAAATAATAATCGCCATTGCTGCTGAGAATACAGGGAAAGGGACCCATTTGGGTACCAGTGTGACTCTCCCTATAAAAATACTTAAAAAGAATTACAGTCACGCCAGTGTCACCTTTTGAAATCTATCCTTAAAAAAAAATCTAAATCAGTTTTTCTCAACGATGTTCACTGCATTCTCTCTAATCACAAATAAAAAGTCGAACATTATCTATAACCACAAGAAATTGGAAGGACCCCCCAATGTTCGATGATAGGTGAATGATTTTATCAAGTGTGATCCAGCAATTGGAACCAGTGGACAACCATTCAAATGATGTTTAAACAGTGTTATAATATGGAACGGGAACTGCCTTCCTGTGCCACTTGCCAGCTCTGCGGCTGGTCAGAGTCCCAAGTTGTCACCTGCAAAATGGGAAGTCACAGCGGTATCGTTGGCATCGGGTTGTTTTGGTCATTAGGGGAATCTTGCACACACGGCCTCAGCATTGAGCCTGGAACACAGCAAGTGCTCAGTAAACAGCAGTTTTGTTTGTTTGTCGCTTTGGGTGCTGGGGATGGAACCCGAGGCCTTGGGCTTGCTGGGCATGAGCTCTAACACCGAGTGGCTCCCCAGCCTCATGATAGTCTGTCTTCCTTCCTTCCCTCCTTCCTTCCTTCCTTCCTTCCTTCCTTCCTTCCTTCCTTCCTTCCTTCCTTCCTTTCTTTTTTTTTTTTAAAGCAAGGTACAACCTTGCATTTAAAGAGCTTAAAAAATGAAGCTTAGAGAAAAATCCTAGAAAGAAATAGGTCAAAGCAGAGGTGGTCTCGGTGAGCATTCACCTAACAACTCAAACATGGCTCGGCTATGATTTCCCCGACTTCTTCGTTTGTTTTTGTATTTTCCAAGCCTTCCCACCCCATAGCTCCACTACTGTTCTAAAGGTCGCAGACAAAAACGAAAACCAGTTCCTCTCCTTTTAAATTTTAGTTTAGTTTACAACAATGCTTCCCTAAGATGAGGGAGAGAACTAGGTGGCCACTGAAGTTCACATAGATGTGACAAACACTGATGGGCAGGAGAAGGGGGTTGCGCTCACACACCCCCCACCCCACTCTGCAGGCCAGGCTGGGCCACAGCGGAGCCCTGGGGGCCTTCCCAGGCTCCCCTCTTCCTGGGCTTCTTGAATTCTTTTCTCCAGCAAGCAGACGACTGCAAAGACAGAGTTCCTATAGAAACCCAAGTGCCTCTCTGCCCGGAAGGCTATGCCGGTCTTGCTTTTCTTAGTGATCGCCTGAAGGGATTTTAATTCTGACATTCCCCAGATCTCCCAGCTTCTCTGAGTCAGCAGTAAGTTTTCCTATTCCTTATTAAAAGAATAAATCAAGGCAAGATCCTACCATTCATTCTTTTCCCAGGGACACCAACATCTACAGACTGGGTTCTGTCCCTGTCCCCACAGGTGTGACGCCGGGGAGGGAAGAAACAGCCCAGGTCCGTGAACAGGAGTGAGGACCCCTGAATTCTAATGCTGTGGTTTGCATTTCAAGGACGACCCACCGTGAATAGGGCTTGGGATAAGTCACCTCAAATACCCTCCCAGGGCCTCATATGGCTCACAAGAACCAGGGGAAGCTTCCCCACCCTGGGTTTCCTTCCTGGCCTGTTCTTTCTAAAGCTTGTTTGGTTAAGAGCAGCTCCATCCCCACCTTGGGCTGCCCACCCCTGCCCTGAAATAAAGTTCTGCTGAGGAGATGGCCGGCCTCTCCCTCGGGGAGGGTGGCCTTCCCGCAGGAGAGGGGCAAGGGGGCTCAGCCTGGCCACCAGCTCTACACGGCCACTTTGTGAGGCTGCCTCTGAATTTACCAAGCAGAGGCCCCAGAGCGCCCTCCTGGCCCTGAACTTGACAGCAGAGCTCTCTTCTCCTGGCCACCCCTCCTCGGAATGTTCATTAGACAGAGATGAAAGCTAAGAACTAGACTGTGTCTATCTTTGCTGTGACCGTGGAAAGTAGATCACTCGGAGATTTAACAAAGTAGACGATCTAATTTAACAAAGTAGACAAGTGCCCCACCTCGGGGGCCGAGATGTCACTCAGGGAACCGCACCTTTATTCTCCGGAGAAGCTGAGATGTGCCTTGAAGCTGGCTTCCCTACCTGGCACCGCTGACACTTCGGCCTGGGAGAGTCTTGGTGTCAGGCTGTCCTGTGCACAGCAGGACGTTCAGCAGCAGCGCATTCCTGACACCCACAAACGTCTCCAGACACTGCCCAAGGTCCCCAGGGGACAGATAAAATACAAGGAGCCCAGTGAAATGTGAGCTTCCAAGAAATATCGCAGTGAAATATCTGGAGCACGATGATGCTAAAAAATTACCAAGTTTTTTTTTTTTAATCCAAAATTGAAATGTCACCAGGCACTTTGTCTTGATGGGTTAAACCTGGCCACCCTTCCTGGACACAGAAACACACCGGGTTCTCTCAGAGACACTAGGACGGGAGGATGGTCTTAGACTTGTCAGCGGGAATGAGGGGTAGGGGGGGCGGGGGGCTGGTTGTGTGAGCGTCTGTTCAGAATGAAAGCCCCGGGGTGGAATGGTCACACCCGGGCCCTTCCTCCTGCCTTTCACATCCATGCTCTGAGGCACCTGCATAGAGGGGTTTCTTTCTGGAAAAACTAAATAGGGCCACAGAAGCCACCTGTCACATGGATACCTGGGGCTCTGCTAAAGAAGGGCAGACTCTCTGGCTGACCATCTTTCCATGGGGCCTGCCCTTTATCGGCCCTGTCCCGTGGGGCATGTGTCCCATCGGCCCTTCCACCAACTAACCCTTCACTCAGAGAAGCATGGACAACCAGTAACTCAGGAGCAAACCCCACAGGACAAAGAGGGATAGACGGTGGCCTAGTCCACCTCCCCACTCCTTTCTTTTAAGCAAACCCTAAATGTGTTCAGGGTAATGTGCTCAGTTCTAGATGGTCAATCATCACTGGCCTGAGCTTGTTTTTTGGGGGATGCCAACTACTTACTCTCTTTTGGAAAATCTATTTAAGAGGCTTCTGAAAATGCTCTTTTTTTTTTTTCTTTTGTCAATAAAAGGATCAGAAAGACTTGGCACTACCATTCCCAATTGTTTTTCTTGCTTGTTATGAATGCAGATATGATACTTGGAACTATGGCAACAATCTTAGGGTCATGAGGGAAAGGCCAAAGAACTACAGATTTGAGTCACTGCCTGTACCTATCTATTGTATTCCTTGTGATATTAGAAAAAAATAATGATTTTTCCAGGTAAGTTTCTTTGGTTACTTGTAGCTGAAAACATTCCTGATAGAGATGTTTTAGTCAGCTTTTCATCACTCTGAACAAAAGACCTGATAAAAACAACCTAAAGGAGGAAACGTTTATTTTGGCTCACAGTTTCAGAGGTTCAGTCCATCACCAGCCAACTCCATCGCTCTGGGCCTGAGGAGAGGCAGAACGTCATGCCAGAAAGGTACCACTGAGGAGAGAAGCTCAGGACACCACAGCCCGGAAGTAGAGTGCTCCTCTGGCCACAGTCAAAACGTAAACCACACAGGCACACCCCCAGTGACCTACTTCCTCCCACCGCACCCTACCTGCCCCTAGCTACCACCCAGTTCTTAGGTTACGGCTCTCAAAATCATTTCACCTTTGAACATTCTTGCATTGTGTCACACAGGAGCTTTGGAGGACGCCTCATATCCAAACCGTAACAGGAGACCAAAGTAAATAACTTAGGACACAGAAAAACAAACAAAACATCCAGGACTCACCCAAATCTATTCAATACACTTAGAAAATTGAGTATTGATTAGTAATTCCTCCCAAGAAGAATTTTTTATTAGTTCCATATTTATGTTTCTACTATTTCTTCTACACAAATGAGAGCAAATACAGATTCTTATTCCCTTGTTTCTTTGCACCAACGTTAGGTGCCACTAGATGTGCACTGTGGCCAGATAGAGAGCATTGCACTAGAGCCCCTAACCACCAGCTCTGTAGGGGTGTGTAAGGAGAAGCAATCCTCAAACATTAGTGCCATTCAACTGGAGGCTCGTTAATATCCACATCGTGGGACCCTCACCCAGGACTCAGTAGGTCTGGGAGTTTGCATTTCTAACCAGCCCCCAGGAGGGATGCCTCCTATCAGGGATGGGAGAAAGAACACTGACCATTCTTTTTTCATATTTTAGCATCATCATCATCAAAATCAATGTGCATTTAATAAAATAGTATAACAAGGTTTTTTCTTTCTTTTTGCGGTGCTGAGACTCCAACCCAGGACCTTCCACATGCTAGGCGATCACTGTACCACTGAGCTGCCTCCCCAGCCCCGTCACAACATTTAAGCAGAAGTGGTAGTTAAAGCAGTGTGGTACAGGCTCAAGGGTGGACATAGAGGTTTGTGGAATAGAACTGGGGGTACAAAAATAAATATAAATCTCTAGGGTCAGGTTAGCGGATTTTTTTTTTTTTGGTACTAGGAACTGAATCCAGGGGTGCTTTATCACTGGGCCACATTCCCAGCCCTTTTTAGCTTTTATTTTGAGACAGGGCCTCGCTATGTTGTTTAGAGCCTCGATAAGTTGCTGAGACTGGCCTTGAACTTGCAATCCTCCTGCCTCAGCCTCTCGAGTTGTAAGAACACCAAATCATCTATATGATCCTGGATGATGGGGGACAGTAGTTTTTTTCAACAAATGGTGCCCACCTCGGACAACTGGCTAACCCAAAGCAGAAGAATGAAGTTGGATTCCCTACCTCACACCATACACAAAAAGTTAACTCAAAATGGGCCAAATACATAAATATAAGAGCAAAAAGCTATATTCTTAAGTTATAGGGGTGAATCTTCATGACGTTGGATTTGGCAAAGAATTCTAAGCTAGGATAACAAAAGCACAAGCAACAAAAGAAAAAATAGATCAGATTTCATCAAAATGTAAAATCTTTATGCTTCAAAGATCACCATCGATGAAGTGAAAAGACAGGGCATGGAATGAATGAAAATATTTGCAAATCATATGTCTGATAAAGGACTTTTTCTAGTGTGTACAGAAAACACTGTCAACTCCGTAATAATGTGCAAGGCATCTGGAGTGACATTCGTCCACAGAAGTTATACAGTGGCAGCAAGCACATGACAATATGCTCAGCACAATTAAGGATGCAGATCAAAACCACAGGAAGAAACCACTTTACACCCACTTAGGATAATCATGATGAAACCAATAACAACAAACTAGCTGGGGTGACGATTCGATTTTGATGATGCTAAAAAATATGGAATTATCGTCAGTTCCAGAGAAGCCAAGGTCTCAGGACTGATTAACTCTGTCGTGACCAGGGAAACAGTCTCTATCCCCATAGAAGAAGTTCTGTCTGGGTCCCAGTTCACCGAGGGCTACCGTGACTGTCCCCTTAGAGGGCTGGCTCTCCAAGTAGGGTTCACTGACCAGCAATGTCACCAGGGGAACAAGTTCTCAGACACCTGCTGACCCAGAAAGTCTGGAGGGGGGCCCAGGCCTATCTGTGCTTTATCCTTTTCTCTGTGTGATTCTGATGCACCTCAAAGTTTGAGATCCCCTTAACTTAAGAAGACTGTGAGAACAGGAAGCATACGATTTCCCCACCCTTATGTCCTTAGTGCTGGGCGTGGGCCTGGAGTGGAGTGGTGATCAATCCATGTTTGTTGAATCAGAGGTCAAGGAGGTGAGATGACTTGCCCAAGGTCACACAGCCAGGGTCAGGGTCAGAGCTAAGTTATCTCTTTCTGAATGATTGCCTGGTTTACGGTGTGGTGCGAGGTTGGCAGGAATGTATGTCCTGAGCATTCAAAAAAAAAAAAAAGGTTTACTTTATAGTTGTCCCCAGTATTCACCGGGAAAGGGTTCCAGGGCTTCTCAAGGACGTCAAAGTCCGCAGAGGCTTGGACCCCTTATATGAAACAGCATAGTGTTTACCGAGATCCTGAGCAGATTCTCCTGTGGAGTATAAATCATCTCTCAGTTACTCGGAGTACCTACTCTGGGGTAAACAGTTCTCGTTTATGTAAATGCTATGTGCACTGTATTGTTTAAGAAAGAAGTATGACATGTTCAGCACACATGCAATATTTTCTCAAATATATCCGATTGTGGGTGACTAAATCCATGGATCCAGAAACTACAGATATGGTCAGCCAACTGTATGCACTCAACGTTTTCCAAAATCTGGCCAAATGATTTAGCTTTGTTAATAATATGTGTCGCATCGATAAGTATCTTTTTTAGGACAATTAGAAGTACTTAGGGTTCAGAAAGAATCAAGGAAAGTTGGACTTGATTAAACACCAGGGGGAGCCTTCTGGAGAAGTAGCAGAGGTCATGCTCCAGGGCAGGCCGATCCTGCAGAGGGTAATTATTATTATTATTCATTGTTAAATTCAAGAATAAATTAAGGGCTGTGGATATAGCTCCATGGTAAGCAGTTGTCTAGCATGCATGAGTCCTCAGTTTGATCCCTAGGGCCACAAAAAAGAAAAATTAAAAAATATATATTTGTTCCAAGTTGCCCCAAAGACTGAATTTTATTTATTTATTATTTATACATGACAGCAGAATGCATTACAATTCTTATTACACATATAGAGCTCAATTTTTCATATCTCTGGTTGTATATACACAGTATATTCACACCAATTTCTGTCTTCATACCTGTACTTTGGATAATAATGATCATCACATTCCACCATCATTTCTAACCCCATGCCCCCTCCCTTCCCCTCCCACCCCTCTGCCCTATCTAGAGTTCGTCTATTCCTCCCATGCTCCCTCTCCCTAACCCACTATAAATAAGCATCTTTATATCAAAGAAAACATTCAGTATTTATTTTTTTGGGATTGGCTAACTTCACTTAGCATCATCTTCTCTAACTCCATCCATTTACCTGCAAATGCCATGATTTTATTCTCTTTTATTGCTGAGTAATATCCCATTGTGTATATATGCCACATTTTCTTTATCCATCATGTATTGAAGGACATCTAGGTTGGTTCCACGATTTAGCTATTGTGAATTGTGCTGCTATAAACATTGATGTGGCTGTGTCCCTATAGTGTGCTGTTTTTAAGTCCTTTGGGTATAGACTGAGGTCTCTGATTTATTTCAGGAAATAGGAAAAGAGGCAGCACTTCCAAACTCCTTCTACAAGGCCAATATCATTCTGATTCCAAAACCAGGCAAAGACACATCAAAAAAAGAAAACTTAAGGACCAATATCTCTAATGAGCATAGATGCAAAAATTCTTAATAAAATTCTGGCAAATCAAATACAAAAACATATCAAAAAGGTCATGCACCACGATCAAGTGGGTTTCATCTCAGGAATGCAAGGTTGGTTCAACATATGGAAATCAATAAATATAATTCATCACATCGATAGACTTAAAGATAAGAACCATATGATCATCTCAATAGACACAGAAAAAGCATTTGGCAAAATACAGCACCCCTTTATGTTCAAAACACCAGAAAAACTAGGGATAACAGGAACATATCTCAACACCATAAAGGCTGTCTATGCTAAGCCCCAGGCCAACATCAGTCTAAATAGAGAAAAACTGAAGGCATTCCTTCTAAAAACTGGAACGAGACAGGGATGCCCTCTTTCACCACTTCTATTTAACATAGTTCTTGAAACACTTGCCAGAGCAATTAGAGAGATGAAAGAAATTAAAGGGATACAGATAGGAAAAGAAGAACTCAAATTAGTACTACTTGCTGATGATATGATTCTATACATGGAAGACCCTAAAAGTTACACCAGAAAACCTTTGGAACTAGTAAATGAATTCAGCAAAGTAGCAGGATATAAAATCAACACCCATAAATTAAAGACTGAATTTCTATAGGGAAACTCTTCTGCCTGTTGGGTTTTCTTATCTAGATAGTCTCATGGCCTAAGCAGAATAGAATCACTCTTTAGACAGCAACAACACGTTTAACGAACACAGTTATGGGAAAACAGTGATTTTTGAATTTTTTATTTGTTCCTTTTAGTAAAAAAGTGAATCTTGATTTTCTGAAATAATAAAATTAGGTTAATTACAAAATGAATAGCTGAGATTTTTAAAAAATGTATATATATATATATATATATATATATGCTATATAAAACATGCTTGAGTTTTAAAAATTATGAGGTTTAAAAAATATATATATGTGTATATATAAATATGTGTACATATGAATGTGTGTGTGTGTGTGTGTGTGTGTGTGTGTGTTTTGTACAATTATTTTAAGTCCTACCGGGAAAAATTGAAAGATCACCTAGACAAAGCACATTGTTCTCCTGGAATTCCGAATGGCCCTGTGATTTCAACACTTTCTACTTTAATAATTATTGGAACATAGATGCTTCTCTGATAAATCTTGGAGAGTACTTGAAGTGCGTACTGAAATCGGTTAGGCACAATAGCAGGAAACTGCTTCCCGTGAATTTTATCAGATGGCTTTGGAAGGCGAAGGTTATCGGCCCAGAGGAAGCGCAGCTGTGTGGACAGATGGCAGAACACAATGTTGATGGCCCGGGCCTCGTCTCCCTGCAGCCTCACTAGGGAAAACCCTTCCTGGTCACCCAATCTTCATTTTGCCATGTTGTGTTGATGGGAGTTCACTCATCGTGTCCTGGTCAAGTGCTGGTCCTGTGGAAATTCAACAAAGAACAAAGGAATGAATTCAACCCAATCCACTGCAAGTTTTGTTTTGTTTTGTTTTAAACCTTCCCAGACTTCTAATAGAGTTTAAAAGGGGGAACCTACAGTATTCTTTTGTGGACTGGTTGAAGCTGAAACAAGACTGATAATAAGGAGAAGACAGATTTTATTTTTTATTGTGGTGCTGTGGATAGAACCCAGGGTTTCATGCAGAATATGAAAATTTATTTATTTTTCTAATATATATATATTTTCAGTTGTAGTTGGACACAATACCTTTATTTAATTTAATTCATTTATTTATATGCGGTGCTGAGGTTCGAACCCAATGCCGCGCACGTGCTAGGCCTGCGCTCTACTCAAGAACCACAACCCCAGCCCCAGAATATGCAAATTTAAAACTAGAAAACTAAGTTGTCAGTTTAGTGCAAAGTCCAATGCCCAGACCATAGTTCTGGAAATAGTCTACCATTTAAGGAGAGAGAGAGAGAAAAAAAAATTTCTCCAGAAATGTTCAAGTTTTATTTTAATTTAATTAATTTATTTTTGGTAGTGGGGATTGAATCCAGGTGTGCCTAACCACTCAACCACATCCCCAGCCCTTTTTATTTTTGTTTTAATTTATTTATTTTGGGGTACCAGGGATTGAACCCAGGGGCACTTGACCACTGAACCACATCTCCAGCCTTATTTTGTATTTTATTTAGAGACAGGGTCTCACTGAGTTGCTTAGTGCCTCGCCATTGCTGAGGCTGGCTTTGAACTTGCGATCCTCCTGCCTCAGCCTCCTGAGCCACTGGGATTAAGGCGTGCGTGAACACATCTGGCAACTATAAACTATTAATTTAAACTGAGACTGAGCAAATACTGGATTTTTTTCAGTCATTTAACTTTGGGCAAGTTACCCAGCCACACCTGGTTTGACTTTTAGGCTGGGGATGGCATTAGCCCACGTCATACAAGACTATTACAAGGGTCACACATGTACAGCGCTTTGCAGATGTCTGGCAAATCCTCCCCGTCCGTAAGTGCTCCCTGCTGCCTGTGAATCTTCCCTGATACTCATGCCCACGGTCTTCTATTGTCTGCAATTCCCAAATCCCCCCAAAGCTCCAAAGGCCTTCTATTTATATGTTTGCTGCAGAAATATTAATGTATTTACCCTTCTAAAATCCAAAATTTTCTACATTCCAAGACACTCTGGCCTCAGAGGTTTCAAATCAGAGGATGTGGGCCTATTTCAACATGAGGCAAACTCAATTCAGGGAAAACCAACCAGCTTTGGATTCACAGACACCTGGCTTGGAATCCAGCCCAGGCTACTATCTTGTGGCCCAGGTGAGTTACTTAACTGCAGTTTTTGGTGGTTGCTAGAAAATTCTGCATAGGATGCGAACTTCCTCAAATTCCTGCACCTGCCCCCCCCCCCCAAAAAAAAAAACAACATATCTTTCTTTTCTTTCATTCTCCCTGTTAAATAAAATCTTGTAGGAAGTCATAGAATCAGAATGGGCACCTGTACAAGGCCCAAGAGACCAAACCACTGTAGTGTCTACAGTAACTGAGCTTCAGCTGGTTGCAAAGACCCTGCTGCTAATATACCGATTAAACCGTAAAAAACTAACTAGTTAAGCTGTAACCAGTTGACTGCTTGGTTGACCAGGCTATAGCCAATTAAGTTGTTTTCTCTGTCTCATTTTCATTTTCTATAAACCCTGTCTGATCAAGCTGTTGGCTGGAATTCTCAGGGTCTGGCCTGTTGTGGGAGGAGCCCAATTTCATGAATTGTTTTTGTTTTATTCAAATAAACTTTAATTGGGCCAAGGACCTTTCACCTCACCAACAGTGAACCCTTCTGGAGATTGCACATGGGTGGTTTGCTTAAGGCACCCCCGCCTGCTGCATGCTTCAGTAATTGTATCACAGGTGGCTGGCGTGGGAGCCCAGTGAGAAAGTTCCATGGAATTCCAAGAATGGAAGACGTGATTCCAATGAAGGGATCGGTTGAAGGGCTGGTGTTTGTCTACTTATTTTTCTCTGTACTGCCGTCCACTCCGGCAACTTCCGGAAGGACTACTGGCCAGAGGTAATTTGCACAAATGTCTAAATCCTAACAGTTTGGGACGGTGCTGGTTTAAATTCATATGCAAATGAGAAATGCAAAAAAAGGAGAGCCACTCAGCCTCAGTCTGGCTGGGCACAGAATCATGAGCCACTCAAGCAGGAACAAAACTTTATTTTTGAAAAAGCCGCCAATACTCCCTACGAGCCGGCAAGCCAAAAACCAGTCCACCCACTCGCAAGGGGGGGGTGGGGGGGCGACCTCCCCCGGAATTCCCTCCTACTATCCTTCCCCAACCAATGGGAACTCTCCAGGAGTCCCGTAACATGAGTTCCGTAGCAGGCCAAGGTGAACAGCAGGAGTCCAATTTCCATATGAATGTAAATCTTAACATAATCATATCATCTCAATGGCTAGCTGGCGTCACCTTACAACCGAAAGTGCCATGCATCATATTATTTGCTTGTGGCTCGTAGCACCACTCTATCAGAGGTGGCTGAAAAAGACTGCAGGAGGTGGGAGAGGTAACTGCTGAGGTTGGCTCATGGACTTGATTTGATTTAATTGAGAAGGTAGCTTTAGGCCAGAGAATTCCAACCCTGATTGCACAATAGGCCCTGGAGGCATTATCAGCTTTTATAGTTGTGACCAAAATACATGACAAGAACCACGAAGAGGAGGAAGAGTTCAGCTGGCTTATGGTTTCAGAGGTTCCGTCCATGGTCAGCCAGCTCCAAGGCAGAAACATGGTGGACAGGTGTGGAGAGAAAAGTTGCTCAGCTAGTGGTAATTGGAAAAGGGTGGGGGGAGGAGCAAAAGATAGGGAAAAGACAGACTCTTCCATGGCAGGCCCTAGGGACCTACTTCTGACAAATACCACCTCCCACTATTCCATTTGGTTTTCAGTGGGTGAATCCATCAAATGGATTAAGCCACTGATGAGGTTGGAACCCTTGTGTTGCAAGCATCACCTAAAAGCCCTACATTTAAACTTTGCTTCACTGGGGACCATGCATTCACTGGAGACATGAGCTTTTTAGGGGACATTTCAGGTCTAAATCATAGCACACGGACACCTTAGCAATACCCAGGTTCTCTTGAGATTAGGTGGCTCAGAGTCTCTGGGGAAGGTGCCCAGGCGTCAATGTTCTTAAAATCACTTTATTCTGTATTCAGCAGGGCTCTAGGCCAGCGGTGCTCCCTGCTCCCCGGAGACACCTTTAAAAAATAATGATGCCCGTGTTTTATCCCCAGAGTTTCTGACCCAGCTGGCCTGGACTATAACTGGCCTAGGCTTCGATGGGACATCAGGATTTTAAAAACATCCCAAGGGAGTCTCAAGCGAGAACCACTATCTACAGGATGCAGGTTTCCTCCTAATGTGCAGTATTTTTTTCTCCTTGTAACTAGGTTTCCTGAAATTTCTATTAAGAATTCCAGATACCGCAGTGAATAGCATTCAGAGAATACGGTTTGAATGCTGATTTGACTCTTAACTGAAACATTCACATTTTCAGGAAAAAGATTCCATTTTCAAACAGCCTAAAATAGTTTGGGCCTTATTTTAGCGCAAATTGAAAGTGCGGCTCACAGCTGCGGAGTTGACCACCTGCTCGGGTGTTTTTCCTGTTGCTAAGACTCACTGTTATCAATGAATAATCACCCCGACATGGCAAAGAAATGGAGAGAAGGGGGGAGTGTGGAAACTACTAGTGACTTCCAAAAGTGATTCACATCATTTGTGTGAAATCACAAAGCTGCTGTATCTCACATACATTGTGCTTCTTTTTGCAGAACTTCTTTTTGCATCTGTGGTTGGTGGCCAGAAGGGCCAAGGGTCCTGGCACTGCCCTGCTCGCTGAAGGATCCTTGTTTCCTATGACACTCTGCCCACACCTCCTCTGAGCATCGCTGCCCTTACCTGCCTTGCAGACCTCTTCTGCTGCCCAGCCCTGACCACATGGGCTTCCCTCTGCTCCCCAGGCCTCTCCTGGTCCCTGCACCTTTGCTGACCTTTTTCTGGAGACGTCACTTTTCACAACCAAATGCTGTCTGCTTTGTGAAGCCGTAGGCAGCAGAGCCCTCTCTATTGTCATGTTCTCAGAGTAGTTGAGCTTCTAGACCCTGGTCCAGCCATATCACCAGTGAGACTGGCTCTTCTCTGAGTCTGGGGACGCAGCCCAAATAGAGGGAGAACTTTGACAATCTCATCCATCCAACCATCCATCCATCCTCCATTTTTCTTTCCATCTGTCCATCATTTAGCAAATGTGTATTGACTATCTATGATGCACAGGCCCCTATTTTAGATACGAGAGATACAACAGGCCTATTTTCACTTTGGGACTGAGAGAGATGAAAAATGGAAAAATTTTTAAAAATCCAACGAATTTTTAAAAAGATGATTTTTAATAGGGATGAAGAAACTAAAACAGGGTAAGGGGAGAGACCTTGCTTTGTGAAGAGCAGTCACCACTAAAGAGGTAACAGTTGAGGGCTGGGGCTGGGGCTCAGGGGTAGCGCATTTGCCTAGCATGTGTGAGGCCCTGAGTTCGATTCTCAGCACCACGTATAAATAAATAAAATAAAGGTCCATCAACAACTTAAAAAAAAAAAAGAGGTAACAGTTGATAAAAATGTGTGCCAAGAGCGTCTGGGCTTGATACTCACCTTGCAGAGTGGGTGGGTGGGGGACACCAGCACGTCCTTCTGCTCCCAACCAGATTCCTTAGCCCCGGATGAAGGGGCCTCTAGTAGAACACACAGCTCCGTGGCCTGCCCAGGGGGTCCAGGCCTAGCTGGCTGGGTGTCCCCTAGGTGATCTGAGGAGACCATTGCACAGGGTCCAGGAGCTCTCCCAGAAGAGAGAAGGTGTGTGGTGGTTGACTTTTCGTCACTGTGACCACAAATGCCTTAGAAGGACAACCTAGAGGAGGAGAGGGTTTGGGGTTTATGGCTTCCGAGGATTCTGTCCACGGGCAGCCAGCTCCATTTCTTTGGAGCCCAGGTGAGGGAGAGCATCCTTGTGGCAGGGTGGTGGAGGGCAGATGAGCTCCTCCAGGGCACACCCCGTGGCCCACTGCCTCCCACTGGCCCCTCTTCCCACTTTTCCCTTCAGCTATGAACGGAGGAGGTCAGAGCCTCCGTGACCCAACCAGGGCTACAAAACCCACAGCGGAACTTGGCCGCGTTGGAGTTTCATGAGCTTTAGGGGGGACATTCCAGATCGGAGCCATAACAGAAGGGACCTCAGCTCGGCACTGGCAGGTTCTTGAGCTCACGCTGAGGAAGGAATTTCAGGAAGCGTTCAAAGAGGCACTAGCACGGATTGATTCAGGAAACCAAGGTGTATACACTGGAAGGGACAGAGAACATGCGCCATCTTGAGAGCGAGATGCACTCTCAGAATCTTGGCTCTTCATTTATTTATTTATTTATTGGGGGGAGTACCAGGGATGGAATCCAGGGATGCTTTACCACTGAGCCAATCTCCAGCCTTTTTATTTTTGAGACAGGGTCTCCATAAGTTGCTGAGTGCACCCCCAAGTTGCTGAGGCTGGTCTTGACACTGTGATCCTCCTGCCTCAGCCTCCTGAGTCTTTGGGGTTACAGGTATGTGCCACTGTGGCTGGCTCTTTGGGCTCTTCTTTTAAAGGAAACTATAAATAGCTGGGCGCCATAGCACTTGCCTGTAATCCCAGCACTTGGGAGGCTGAGGTAGGAGGATCAAAGGTTCAAGGCCAGCCTCAGCAACTCTGTAAGGCCTTAAGCAACTTAGTGAGTCCCTGTCTCAACATTAAAAAAAAAAAAAAAGTCAGGGGTGTGGCTCAGTGGTTAAGCACCCCTGGATTCAATCCTTGGTACCAAAAATCAATGAATAAATAAAATAAAATAAACTTTAAATAATGAACAAGAGATGCACGGGGGAGAGGGTGTGATGGTGCCTGATGAGCTCAATTATTTTAATCTTGGAGCGTGGAGCGGGTCATGGTGGCCTGGCTCTTCTCAGGACCTCTAGGTAGATGCTATCTAGTTCATAGACGATGTTTGAAATGTCCCCATGTCACAGGTCTGTAGCAATATTTCCCCCTTGGCCTTATTTAGTCGAAAGAAACACGTTGCATAAGCAAGCTACATGTGTGGGCTCGCAGTGCTCCAGGTCCTTGGCCTTTGGGGGATTCAGGTGTGGGGGTGGGGGTGAGGTGGGGGTCAGCGAGCTTCCTAGGTTCAGTTCCCCTCCACTCCCCACTCAGTCTCTCCCTATCCTTATTTCTCCCGTCCTGCCTAGGGGAGGAGGGTGCGCTGACCCAGGGAGGAGACAAGGGGTTCCATTTGCTCTGGAACCTTCCTGAGAGCACGGCCCAGGGCGGCACACTTGGTCAGTAACCTGAAAGCCACCTCTTACCCAGGGTCCCCGACCTCGTGGTTCCCCAGGCGTGGCCTGCACTGGGCCTGGGTGTGCAAAGGAGACCAACTAAGAGGCTCTGCTTTTTGTTGTTGAATTTTCCGCAGCGCTTGGCCCTGTCTCCTGTAATCCTCAGGGTGGACGGGAAGGCCCCGACTTGCCCAGGCCGGGGGCACCTCCAGCGTGGATTTCCAGGCCGGCAGGTCAGACTCGGAATCCTGGCTCTGGCTCTTGCCAGGGTAGGAAGTTCCTCCGTTTCTTTGAGGTTTGATGTCCTGGTCAACAAAACAGACACAGTAACGTCCTTCTCACAGGTTCTGGGGAAAATGAAACGCGTAAGACATCAGGGCGGCTCCTGGCCCGGGTCAGTGTCTGGTTAGTATATTTACTGCCACTGGATGAGGAACCCAAGGGACAAAGTGGCAAGTCACTTGCTTAGCAGCCAGTGTCCACATGCCAGGTTGGACAGTGTCTCCTGTCCATTCCCCTGAGATGACAAAGGTGGCACTGAACGCCTCAGTGACTCCTCTGACCTCCCCCAAATACACCCCATCTTATTCCTCTCTGCACCAACGAGGACCACTCAGTTCGGGGGTCACAGGCCAGGCCAGGGTGAGTTACCGTCATTTAAAACAATAGTCGGAATTTTTTAAAAAAATGGTCGTTTCCAGATTCTCCAGTCAAGAATAATTTTAAGGGGCTGGGGTTGTGGCTCAGAGTCAGAGCGCTCGCCTAGCATGCATGAAGCACTGGGTTTGATCCTCTGTACCACATAAAAAATAAAATAAAGATATTTTTAAAAAAGAATAATTTTAAAAATGGTTGTTTTCATATTTTCCGGTCAGTTTATAGAGAGAATAAATTATTGCCCCCAATAGATTCATGTATCAAAATGCCAAATTTGGGACAGTAGACTCCCCTGTGGTCCTTTGTCGGGATCTGCAGGGACTCTGGTAGACTTCTGTACCAAGTCATCTTCACAGAGAAATGCAGATTGCCAACTCGGGGGCTCACTGGCTAGGGACAGTTGTTGAGAGACCAGGGTCGTCCCTAGGGTCTTTCAAATCATGAGCTAAAGTGTCACTCCTCACGTGGAGCTGGTCCTCTCTGAACATTGTCACATGCCAAGACTGCAGTGAACTCTCCCAGTGTCATGGAAACACATTTCTTACCTCTGGAGGTATGTCCCAGCTGGGTTTCAAACAAGCAGGAGACTCCTCCTGTCGACTCCTGATGGGGTCTCTTGTTTGGTCCCTCTCTGTCCAGTACACTCAGCCCTCCCTGCCTGAGGCTCCATATCCTCAGATTCAACCAACCGAAGATGGAAACTATTCCAAAAAAATCTCACGTCTGTACTGAGTATGTGTAGACATTTTTCTTATCACTGGTCCCTAAATCATACCGTACAACAACTGTTAAGGTGACATCTACACTGTGCAGTCATTCTAGGAACGACTTAAAGTCTGCAGGAGAATGTGCACGGGTTCTATGCAAATACTAGGTCATACATTTTTTTTCGTGTTTGAACTCAGGGGCCCATAACCACTGAGCCACATCCTCCCTTTTCTAAAATTTATTTGGAGTCTAGTTCTCACTACATTTCTTAGGGCCTCACTAAGTTGCTGAGGCTGGCTTTGAACTCTCAATCCTCCTGCCTCAGCCTCCCAAGCTGTTGGGGTTATGGGTGGTGCCAGGTGTCCAGCTAGGCCACTTTATATAAGGGATTTTGGCATCTGCATGGGGGCTTGAGACCAATCTCCTGCAGATACCAACGCTGTATTTCCTCCCTCCCCTGTGATCTGTCTTTAACGAATTTCTCCATAGGACAGGGGAGTGAACAGGCTTCTGTCCGGAAGCCCCCTCACTAGAACAGTTTTGAAAAAAATTACTGGCCCCAGCCTCCTTCCCTAGTATCTGTTGCCTCCTATAATCATCTGCTTTCAAACACCTGACCCTCAGTTGATGCATTCATCCTACCCACCCACCCACCTGCCAGCCGACCAACCAACCAGCTTTCCTGAGCTGCAGGTACCTGTAGGGCCCACTGTGGTTAAACTTATAGTGATATGTCATCAGTGAGCTGTGGGAACCTAGAGGAGGGGCGGCCAGTCCAGGAGGGGGGTAGAGGGTGGGAGACCAACGCTGTGGTGGAGACCTTCCCAAAGGGGCCATTTGAGGTGAATCCTCAGGATAAGTGGGGAGCTGGGTACCTGAGGAAGGGCTTCGGGGTGCAAGACAGAGCAGTCAGGTTGGGGGGGGCCTGGCTTATCTGTGAGCTGGGGAGGCCGAGCGCAAATCTTGACACCGCCCCCCACTTTACTTTCTTGCCACAAGCATATGGGAGCAGCAGACAGGACAGTGGCTCCCCAGAGATCTGCCAGCCAAACCTCTCTAGTCCATGGCTGTGTCACTTACGTGGCAAAAGGGATTTGGTGGATGTGATTAAGCTAAGGATCTTGAGATGGAGGGATTATCCCAGATTATCTGAGTGAGCTGAATGTCATCACGAGGTTCCTTGTAAAAGTAGACAGGAAGTGGGATAGAGAGGTGAAATACAGCGTGATGTGGCCACCTGTCGGGGACCAGACACAGACACCTGGGGAGCAGCCCCCGGACAAAACTGACCTTAGACTTTTGAGGTGTGGTGGTGCTGTTCTAGACCTTCATGTTTGAGATGCTGGGGTGCCGCAGGGGTGGGAGACTTGCAAGTTCTTTGTTGTTCCGTCCGTTGCTTGGTTTCAGTGACATCGCCACCCTTGAGCTGTCCTGGGAGGTATGTTAGGCAACACATCACAAAGTGCCTGGAATAGGTCCCTGCGTGCCTCGGCCTCTCATCTTTCAGCCACGGCCATTAATTTTGGAGAGCACTGGATGAGGGGTCATGGGGGAATGAAGAAAAGACAAACAGACACACACACAGAGAAAAAGCCGGGGCCAGGTGGGCAGCCCACCTCTGATGGAGTTTGGTTGATGCAGAACTAGCTCAGCACCTTTATTATATAGGTTTCTTCAAAAGGTTATTGTGCGAAAGTTTCAGCAAGGCAGGCAATCTGCAGCACGTAGGACTGGGGAGACATTAGGATTATCTTGTTAGGCTCCGAATCTTCTGTCCCAAGGGGCTGGCGCCTCTGCTCAAGGTCCCGACTGATAACAACTCTTAGCCCTGGCACAGTTTTCTCAGGCCAGTGTCACCATAGCAACTGGGCCATCTTGACTTGTACCTTCCCACAGGAAGTTCCCAGCGCAATCGCAGCCACAGAGAGCTGGAAAGACCATGATTCAATCACTGCTCTGCACACTGCAGGTGAGAAGTACTGAATAGGCACATCAAGTCAAAGCGTTTGTCTTCTTATTCCACAGAAGTAATGCTACAGGGGTACTTTAGGAAAATTACAGTATCAGAGCTGTAATTGAGGCAGATCTGGTGGGCCAAAGTGGAGAGCAGACCCATGGTGTGGGGAAGTCCAGTTAGGAGGCTTCTTCCATGTCCCCAGGCAGTGACAGTGGGGATGAGAGCTGAGCCTTCCTGTGAGCCGTCTGTCTCATGACTCCATTTAATTTTTAAGTGCCCTTTTAAACACGTTTCAACATTCTAGGCTGCCAACCCAGAGTTTGTCCCTCTCTTGTTGCTCCTTAGCAGAGCCCTGGTTTGCTAAGGTCAGCTGTCACTCCCCCACATGCCCTCTTAACATAGGGCCACCTGTGTGATGTAACCAACTCTGTCCCCTCTGCTGGTTTTGGCTCTGCGATGGGCAGGTGACCCACCTCTAGCCAACAGGGGAGTTCCTGAGGACTTTTATCATAAGGTCCCTCTCTGCTCGGAGAGCCACAGGAGTCTCTCTCTGGCCTCAGTTCCATCTGAGGTGATGTGATGCCTGGAGCTGCTGCAGCCCTCTTGCTGCCGACCTTGAATAAAACAAGGCAGAGTGGAGAAGCAGAGACAAGGAACCTCAGTCCTTGATGGCTTTTCTGAATCACAGATCACAAACCCCTGAAGCCTTTTCTGTGACTAGAATTAAGCCGATTTCTTTCACAATACAGGTGTTACTGGATGGGGAGAAGCCCCCTCCACAATTTATATAAAATCCAATTCCATGGCTCCAGACTCAGCTTCCTATCTGCCCCCTCCCCTCTCCACCCACTGTCACTGCAGAACAGTTGTCACTTGAGCTTTGAGATTCTGGGTCTCCTGAACGGCCAGGCCAGTGGAAGCTTCAGCCAGCCAGGGTGCACCACGGGGGTCTTTTTTAAAAAGACGCAACTGTTTTCAGTGTGTGATTGGTTTGTTTGGGGGTTTTGGGTATTGTTTTGTTTGCAGTCCCATGGCCCCAGGGACACCAGGCAAGTGCCCTACCGCTGGCCACACCCCAGCTCTAAGAACACAAACCATTACAGGGAGCCTCATACCTCCTGTGTTTATCTCCCAGGGGCCACACAGTCGGCCCTCCCTGGGAACCCAGCAGAGCGCCAGACCCTCCAGCCCAACCTAATGACAAAGGGGACTTCTTCCCCCTCCCCCAACTTCCATCCTGGGATCTGTCGGTGCCAGCAGCTCCCTCTCCTCCTCTCTCAGTCTCAGCGCTTGGTGGGCAGACCTGTGACCGCCAGAGGGGCTGGTGCAGATGTTGTCACCTCTGCATGATGACAAGATGCTGTCTGCCCAGGACCAGGTGAACCCAGCCAGGGTGGAACTGGTGTGCTCCTGTGGGGACAGATCCTCTTAAACACATTCTTTTAGAAAAGCGAGGGAGGCTAAGGGTTAAAGGCAGGTGGGGTGGGGGTTCTGGGTGCGGCTTCAGTCGCCCTTTCCCCAGGGAGAGCTACTTTTTCTGGATTTATTGAGCTCCAACTGTATGTGTTCGAGACATACGGTGTGCTTATTGGACACATGTATGCATTGGGCAGCCGTCACCACGGCGGAGTGAATGAACACGCCCCGCACTGTACAGGGACCGTTTTGGTTTTCCGTCCCCTGAGAACACTGACGATCTGCTCTCTTAGCAAATTTCAAAATATACAGAACAGCGTGGAGAGCCGCAGTCGCAGGCGGTGCATTCGGTCCCTGGAACTGAAGTTTGACCCCGTTGACCAATGTCTCTCCATTCCCTCACCCCCCAGTCCCCTGGCAACCTCATTCTCCTTCTGCTCCTAAGGGTCGGATTTTTAAGGTCTCACTGTATGTGACATCCTGGGGTCTTTATCTTTCTGGGTCTGGATTATTTCATTTTGCATATTGTCCTCCAGGTTTATCCAGGTTGGCACAAATGGCAGGACTTCAAAAAATACTCCATCGTGTGTGTGTGTGTGTGTGTGTGTGTGTGTGTGTGTGTCCCCACCTGTCATCATCCAGTCCCCTCTCAGTGGACACTCCAGTTGAGTCCATATCTGGGCTACTGTAAATAATGCTGCGATGAACCTGGGTGGTTCTAGATATTTCCTTGAGACATTGATTTTGTTCCCTTTGGATCTACAAGACCTCCTTGAAGTCATGGTGGTTAGATTTAAGGTCCTCAACTTTACAGTGGTGTGGAAATCGCAGGCCTCCAGCAGAAACCGTGCTTGGCTCTTTTCCAGGCTGGAGATCTTGGGTCTGATACTCCCTGGAGAGGCTGGGCAGCGGCAGTCACCACAGCTCCTGGCCAGCCGCAGGCAGGGAGGGGGGCAGCCGCCCTGTGCAGCGTGCTGGGCTGTGAGCGAGGACGGGGGCAGGAGGTGGGCTCAGGGCATCGCCAACTTACCGTGGTCTTGACCTGAACCCCTCCCTGGTGGAGGAGCATCTGTGTGCCCCAAAGTGGGACTGCTGGATCCCGGGATGGAAGTTGGGGGAGGGGGAAGAAGTCCCCTTTGTCATTAGGCTGGGCTGGAGGGTCTGGCGCTCTGCTGAGTTCCCAGGGAGGGCCGACTGTGTGGCCCCTGGGAGATAAACACAGGAGGTATGAGGCTCCCTGTAATGGTTTGTGTTCTTAGAGCTGGGGTGTGGCCAGGGGTAGGGCACTTGCCTGGTGTCCCTGGGGCCATGGGTTCCAGACCCAGCCCTGCAACAAAACAGAACCAAAAACAAACCAATCACACACTGAAAACAGTTGCGTCTTTTAAAAAAAGACCCCGGTGCAGCTCCCTGGCTGGCTGAAGAGGCAAGTGGCTAAGCCATCAGGGTGGTTTAGATAGGAGGTGTCCCCAACCTCCTAGGAGGTGAAATGATGGGTCAGGAGAGCCTGAGCCTAATCCCCATCAACCTACAGATGCATTAACTGGGCGGCAGCTGTGGCAGGTGGGGTGGCTGGAAGAGGTGGGTCCCTGGGGCGTGCCTGTGGGGACTATATTTGGTCCCTGGAGACTGACCGCTCTCTCTCTGCTCCCAGTTGCCCTGTCCTGAGAGCTTCCTGCTCTGGGCCCTTCTGCCCCAGCGTGCTGCCTCACCTGGGCCCAGAGCTATGGAGTCGGCCATTTATGAACTGAGACCTCTGAAGCCGTGAGTGAGCCAAACACGCTGCTCCTCCTCGTCGCTGTTCTTGCTGGTCTTTTGTTCACACCGACACAAAGCTGACTCGAACAGTCATTTTGAGGGCAGAGTCAGCATGAGGGGATCAGTCCCGTTCCGGTTGTTTCCACTGCCCCTCCCCCACCTGTCTTCTGCCTTGCTGGCCCTGGCCGTGGCCCAGGGTGGGCACCTCTTTGCAGGGCTTTGAAGACTGCTGGCTGCCGGCTTCCAGGTGCTTCCTGCTGATGGGACCTGCAGGTGACAAGGGAGAAAAGCAACGCGGGGAGTGTGTGCCCACAGCCCCCTGGGCTGCTGTCCCCCTCCCAGCTCCAGTGGTCACTGGGCTCCAGTGGCACATCCCCTTCCTTTGCCCTATTACGATAGTTGGGCTCTGGTATGTCACTCAAAGGCCCAGGTGTGGAAGGCGTGGTCCTCATCTTGGCGCTATTGGGAGGTGGGGGAACCTGTGAGACGTGGGGCTTGGCGGGAAGTTTCAGGTCACCGGGCACATGGCCTCTTTCTCTCTTTGCTCTCTGGCCACCGTGAGTTGAGCAGGTTGCTCTGCCACGTGCTCCCCAGAAGGATGTGCCGCCTCATGACAGGCCCCAAAGCCGTGGGACCAAGCCACCAGGGACTGAAGCCTCTGAAACCATGAGCCAGACAAACCCAATCTCCTCATAAGTTGGTTATCTCAGGTGTTTTGTCACAGTGTTGGAGAACTGACCAGCACAGCCCTGGAGGCTAGAGGGGTAATGTCTGCGGGCTCTTGTGCTCTGCGCCACTCACCACTCCTCCACTCCTCCAGTCTGGCCTGCACTTTTGCAAATAGTCTGCTCACGACATGTTCTTCAGTTGAACACTCTGGCGTGTGCCATCTGTTTCCTGCCGGGCTCTGGGTTTACCTTCACTAACCCTTCTTTTCATTTAGGCTTAAATGAAATAAATTGGGGTGCCTCTCTACCCAGGTTTGATAGCCAACACCTACAGTTTCCTGCTGTGGACTGAGCTTTTAAATGAGGACCTCTTTCCAGAGTTTTAATTGTGTACTCTTTTTTTTTCCCCAAACTTTTTACGGGGGTGGTCATTTGTTTATTAATTTGTTTCTTAGCCCGAGTCCAAGATTGGTGGTAATATAGAAATAGCAGGGGCTGGAGTTGTAGCTCAGTGGTAGAGTGCTTGCCCCTCATGCATGAGGCCCTGGGTTTGAATCTCAGCACCTCATATAAATAAATAAAAGGTCCATCAATAACCAATAAAAATATTTTAAAAATATAGAAATAGCAAAAATTTAGGCAAGCTCTAGTGTAATGTAGCTGTGTGATCTCAAGGCAACTGTTTGAGCTCCTTGTGCCTTAGTTTCCTTCTCCCTAAAATGGACATAATAATAGATTACCTTATCTGATAGGGTTTTCTACATTGAAATGTGTAAGGCACCTAGCACAGGCATGGCACATAGTAAGCGCTCAGTAAATTGTAGCTATTTTTATAGGAGAAAGGATCTAACTTGGGATTAAGGTTTGAATTGCAGCTTTGACCTTCAGTAGCCAAGTGACCTTGGAACTGTTGCTTTAAGCTCTTTCAAGTTTAAGTTTCTGTGGTCATAGTGAGATTGATAATCCTTGCCTCATTTAGAGCTTGTCAGACCAAAATGTGATCGTGTATTGGAAGGGTCTTGGTACACTTCAAAGCGCAATATAAACACAAGTTGGTCTCACCCACATGGTGGTGGAAGTTTCCTTGTCTGCCTGGGTCTTTGCTCTGGTTCTAGCCTGGTTTCTCCAGGGAAGAGAAGATAAAGGCAGGGTGGGGGTCACCAGGGAGGTGGGGGTCACCAGGGAGGTGGGGGTCACCAGGGAGGTGGGGGTGGGGCGGAGGGGATGGGCAGGTGGAGGTGAGGTTCCTTTTCTGGTTCTCTGGAGGCTTTGGGAGCCTGAGACGGACACTCCCCGGCTTCGACTGTGGGTGTGCCAGGGAATGCTGAGGTCCAGAGGAGACCTGGAATGTTTGGCCGGGAGGAGAGAGTGTGCATCCTAGCCAGCTGGACGGGCGTCGGAGGGGGGGCGGCAGAAGGTGCTCTGTTTATCTAAAGGGTCAGCCCAGGAGATGGGGCGGCTCAGCTGATGGGGGCGGACCCTGTAGAAGCCTGAGGCCATGTCACGTGGCCAGTTGTCAGCATTTCCTTTTAAGTGGCCTCTCTCCACACAGTGATGGGGGGGGGATGTGAGTAAATCCACAGGCAGCGGAGAAACAGGAAGGCGACAGCCCTGCTAGGCCCTGCTCCTAGGTGGCATGTGCCCGTCCTCCCTGCGCAGTTGATTTCTGGAAAACTCTCCTGCCTCAGCTCGTCTGAGATCTCGCTGACACCCGTCCCGTGGCCCGGGACCTCTCAGTGCCTCTCTGAGCTCCCTGAGCCTGGCTGGCCGGCACCTGGGCCTCGGTGGCCAGACAATAAACGTTCCCACTGGCAAAGGACCGGAGGCTATTCAGCACTCCCCAGCGTCTGTCTCCTAGGGGCCATGGGGCCAGCCTTTTCTTTGTCTCCAGATTCCCCTATCCTCTCCCCTTTCTGGCAAATGCATTCTTCTGCCGCCTCTTGCCTGCCCTGGGCGACAAGGCATCTCTGGACCCCTATTTGAGTATTTTTAGAAGTTGGCTCCCCGACCTGCCCCCCCCACCTTCCTGGATTTTTTTTTTTTTCAATTGGCAGACACCTGTGGTATCTGCTGTCTGGCCTGTCACCCAGCCCCAGTTAGTCACTTGAGACTGGCTGCTGTCAGGGCTGGAGGGCACCAGAGGGTCCCAGGTACAGGCAGCACAGACCAAGTGACGTGGGACACAGGACAGCGGGAGATGGGACAGACTGGACTTCAGCGTTTTGTCAAAGCAATTCTCCACCAGACCGAATCCCCACCCCGTCCTACAGGGCCCGCCCCCATCATCTCACCTAGAAGCGTCTTGCACGAGCCTCTGACACGGCTCCTTTCCTACTGGGCACTGAACCCCGGGGGTATTTCATCACTGGGTGTTATATCCTTCGCCCTTTTATTTTGAGACAGGGTCTTGCTAAGTTGCTTGAGGCTGGCCTGGAACTTGCCATCCTCCTGCCTCAGCCTCCTGAGCCACTAGGATGACAGGCTTCCACCACTGCTCCCAGCTTGTCCCATCTTTCAAGCCCACTTGGGTTGCTCTGGGGACAGAGCAGATATGATATGTTCCTTTTCTGTCCACTTCAGCAAGTTCTCTGAGCCAGCTCTGTCTGCGTTGAAAATTTTATGAATGATTATTTTCAATTTGCAAACTTCAATACAAAGGATGAGGTTTCTCAAAATGCTTTTTTTTTTTTTTTTGGTACCATGGATTGAACCCAGGGGTCGGTCCTTAACCAATGAGCCACATCCCCAGCCCTCTTTATTTTTTTATTTTTGACACAGTGTCTTGCTAAGTTGCTGAGGCTGGCCTTGAACTTGCAATCCTCCTGCCTCAGCCTCCTGAGCCTCTGGGATTACAGGTGTGTGCCATGGCTTCCAGTTTGAAAAAATGCCTATTCTTAAAATAATAAAAATGCCTCAGCCTTCCAGAGAGTATTTATTATTAGATGAAGAGACTCCCATTATTCTCAAGAAGGAAAAAAATTCAAAGATCTAAAATAACAACTTTGGTTCTGGTTGTTTTTCACTAATAACACTTAATTTTTTTTTTTTTTTTTTTTTGATTCAGGGATGTATACAGTAAGTGGTTTGTTTTCTAGGTCTCTGGGAGGGAATCTCAAATCCTCCCACAGTCACTGGTTTAAATTGCAGACATCCCTGAGAGACGTTCTCTGCTGAGGACGGGGAGGTTTTCCGCCAGTAATGGTCACACGGTGACCCCTGTGTCCTTGAGTCTCATCTGAAGGAGGACTCCCTGGCTAAAGAGGAAATTGGAAGCTACAATCAGAGCTCGACAAAAGTCCTTACACTTTGTCCTCATTAAAGTGTTGGTCTTCCTAGTATCCGTGGAGTTTGGGTCAAAGGCAGGCATGGGAATTCTTCCTGTGATTGTCCACCAGGACGCTGCGGTCTCAGGGAGAGCTCTTTTAATGCTTTCTGGTAGGAACTCTCAGGTAATAAAGTAATGACACGCCCCTTACTCACTGACCAGTTTTAACAATTATCTGCATTCTGCCAATCATATTTCATCCACCCTCCTGGTGATTATTATTATTATTATTTGTATTTTAAAGCAAATCTCAAGTAATATAAAAGCCTTTAAATGTTTCAGTATGTCTCTCTAATAGATAAGGATCAGAAAAGCAACAAAGCAAAAGAAAACCCGGGAGCAAATCAGCAGCGGCTTGCCCTACCTCTAACCCAGTTCATGGTCAGCTTGCTCCAAGTGTTTCAAGAATGTCTTCTTTTTTTTTCAGTCCATTGGTGGCTTCTAATTAGGATCTAACTAGATCTACAGGTTGCGTAGAGTTGGTCTGTTTTTTGAGTCTTCCCCCTTCCTTTTCTCTATGATTAAAATCGTTTAATTATTTGAAAAAAAATTCAAACGTACACAAATGGTGAGAGCCCAGCGCCCATCACCTGACTCCCAGTGTTACCTGTGAAGGGGATGAACTCTTTCCTCTGTACCTGCCCCATGTTCCACTCCTATCCCCAGTACACGATTTTAAAACAAATCTCAGACCTTACATAATTTCAAAGGTGAATACTTCTGTTCGTATCTCTAAGGAGTATTAAAAAAAAAAAAAACAAACAAAAAGTGTTTCCTTAGTGTTTTCAGGCTCTGACCAAACAAGGCAGGGGAAGGAGAAGTTTCTTTCAGGCTAAGGGTTTCAGAGGCCTCCGTTCACATTTGACCAACTCCATTGCTCTGGGCCCAGGAAGAGGCCGGACATCAAGCCAGAGGCCGTGGCGGAAGAAGGCAACTCAGGACGTGGAAGCAGTGAGGCAGAGGGTTCAGCTGTACTCCACAGGGCCGAAATATAAACCCCAAAGGTAGCCCCCAGGGACCCACCTCCCCCAGCCACACCCCACCTGCCTACAGCTACCACCCAGATGATCCGTTCAAGTGGATTGAAGCACAGATGCGGTGAAGGCCCTCATAACCCAATCAAGTCCCCTGTGAATTCTCTTGTGTTGTCTCACACACGAGCTTTGAGGGCACCCTTATATTTAAACCATAACAACCACACTGCCAGGCACGGTGGCGCACACCTGTAATCCCAGCAACTCAGGAGGCTGGGGCAGGAGGATCACAAGTTCAAGGCCAGCCTCAGCCACTTAGAAAGACCCTGTCTCAAAATAAAAAATAGAAAGGACGGGGGATATAGCTTTGTGGTAGACTGCCCCAGGGTTCAATGCCTAGTACCAGAACAAATAAAAACCACAACGTCTTTGTCATTTCTACAAAAATGAATGATTTCCTACTATCATTTAGTATCTAACAGGTGATGTTGAAATTTCCCTGATTGTCCCCAAAGTCTCTTTCTCCACTTGCTGTCTTGCAGTCAGGATTCAAACAAGGTCCACGGGTGGCATCTAGTTGACAAATGCTATGGACTAAATTGTGACCCGTGAAATGTGTATGTTGAAGCTTCAATACCCAATGAGACAGTATTTGGAGATGGGGCTTTTATTAAGGTTCAATGGGGTCCTAAAAGTGGGGTCCTATCCATAAAGGGTTGGTGGCCTTAACCGAGGAAGTAGGATTGGGGTGCAGCTCAGTGGTAGAGCACGTGCTTAGAAATGTGAGTTCCTGAGTTTGATCCCCAGCACCAAAAAGAGAGAGGGGGGGGGCTGGGGATGTGGCTCAAGCGGTAGCGCGCTCGCCTGGCATGCGTGCGGCCCGGGTTCGATCCTCAGCACCACATACCAATAAAGATGTTGTGTCCGCCGAGAACTAAAAAATAAATATTAAAATTCTTTAAAAAAATAAAAAAAGAGACAGAGAGAGAGAGAGAGAGAGAGGTCATACTCTTCATGGAGATGAACTCAGGAAAAGCCATGTGATCCCTCAGTAGGAAGGTGACCGTCTGCAAACCAGAAAGAGAGCCCTAACCAGGACCCAAGCTCGCAGGGACCTTGATCTCAGACTTCTGTCATGGCAGCCCAGCTCATACAATATTCTCAAGTTCCTTATCTTCTCCCACCGTCAAGACCTTTGTATGCCACTTTTTTGTCAAAGAACCTGGGTTATTTGTCCTGAAGAAATTCCTACATTCCAGATTTGGCTGATTGTATTCTCCTGGTGACACTCAACGTGTTTCTGTATTCCTGTATTTCCTGTCAACCAAGCCTGGCCCCTGCGTCCTTGGGCTATCCAATCTCGGACTTTCAACCTCCAACACTGTGAGCTAAACAAACCTCTTTTCTTTATGAAGTACCCAACCTTGGGTATCTTGTCATAGCAACAGAAAACAAACTAATATACCTTGAAATACAGTTTGTATAGAAAAAGAATCAAATCCTTTTACTGATTTAACCACCGGTTGAGAGTGGGTGCCCTGGCTACCTCCACAGAGATGATCACTTGGTGTGTTTTATCATGATGGGAGCAATTGGATTCTTTTGCATTTGATGTGTTTCAATCTATTATGATCATTGTCTTTTTGTGTTTAAACTAACCCAATGATGACCAGGGAGAACCTCTTCAAGTTAACTTCTTTTTTTTTTTTTTTTGATTGTTCAAAACATTACAGAGCTCATGATATATCGTCTTTCATACATTAGACTCAACTGGGTTTTGAACTCCCATTTTTACCCCCAGATACAGATTGCAGAATCACAACTGTTACATACTCACAATATTACATAATGGCATATTAGTGACTGTTGTATTCTGCTACCTTTCCTATCCCCTACTATCCCCCCTCCCCTCCCCTCCCCTCCCCTCCCATCTTCCCTCTCTACCTCCTCTGCTGTTGTTCAATTCTCTCCCCTTTCCCCCCCCTCCCCCTTGCCCCTCATAACCTCTTATAATTTTGTGTATCATTGAAGGTCTCCTACCATTTCCATATGCTTTCCCTTCTCTCTCCCTTTCTCTCCTCCCATTCGTCTTTGTTTACTATTAGTCTTTTCCTCATGCTCTTCCTTCCTGTTCTGTTCTTAGTTGCTCTCTTTATATCAAAGAAGACATTTGGCATTTGTTTTTTAGGGCTTGGCTAGCTTCACTTAGCATAATCTGCTCTAATGCCATCCATTTCCCTGAAAATTCTATGATTTTGTCATTTCTTAGTGCTGCATAATACTCCATTGTGTATAGATGCCACATTTTTTTTATCCATTCATCTATTGAAGGGCATCTAGGTTGGTTCCACAGTCTAGCTATTGTGAATTGTGTCGCTATAATCATTGATGTGGCCGTATCCCTATAGTGCGCTCTTTTAAGGTCCTCAGGGAATAGTCCGAGAAGGGCGATAGCTGGGTCAAATGGTGGTTCCATTCCCAGCTTTCCCAGGAATCTCCATACTGCTTTCCAAATTGGCCTCACCATTTTGCAGTCCCACCAGCAGTGTACAAGTGTACCCTTTTCCCCACATCCCCGCCAACACTTATTGTTGTTTGACTTCATAATGGCTGCCAATCTTACTGGAGTGAGATGGTATCTTAGGGTGGTTTTGATTTGCATTTCTCTGATTGCTAGAGATGGTGAGCATTTTTTCATGTACTTGTTGATTGATTGTATGTCCTCCTCTGAGAAGTGTCTGTTCAGGTCCTTGGCCCATTTGTTGATTGGGTTATTTGTTATCTTATTGTCTAATTTTTTGAGTTCTTTGTATACTCTGGATATCAGGGCTCTATCTGAGGTGTGAGGGGTAAAAATTTGTTCCCATGATGTAGGCTCTCTATTTACCTCTTTTATTGTTTCTCTTGCTGAGAAAAAACTTTTTAGTTTAAGTAAGTCCCATTTGTTGATTCTTGTTATTAACTCTTGGGCTATGGGCGTCCTATTAAGGAATTTGGAGCCTGACCCCACTATATGTAGATCGGAGCCAACTTTTTCTTCTATCAGACGCACCGTCTCTGATTTGATATCTAGCTCCTTGATCCATTTTGAGTTAACTTTTGTGGATGGTGAGAGAAAGGGATTCAATTTCATTTTGTTGCATATGGATTTCCAATTTTCCCAGCACCATTTGTTGAAGATGCTATCCTTCCTCCATTGCATGTTTTTAGCTCCTTTATCAAATATAAGATAGTTGTAACTTTGTGGATTAGTCTCTGTGTCCTCTATTCTGTACCATTGGTCCACCTGCCTGTTTTGGTACCAGTACCATGCTGTTTTTGTTACTATTGCTTTGTAGTACAGTTTGAAATCTGGTATCGCTATACCTCCAGATTCACTCTTTCTGCTAAGAATTGCTTTTGCTATTCTGGGTCTTTTGTCTTTCCATATGAATTTCATGATTGCTTTATCTATTTCTACAAGAAATGCCGTTGGGATTTTGATTGGCATTGCATTAAACCTATAGAGAACTTTTGGTAATATCGCCATTTTGATGATGTTAGTTCTGCCTATCCATGAACAGGGTACATTTTTCCATCTTCTGAGATCTTCTTCTATCTCTCTCTTTAGGGTTCTGTAGTTTTCATTGTATAGATCTTTCACCTCTTTTGTTAGGTTGATTCCCAAGTATCTTATTTTCTTTGAGGATATTGTGAATGGAGTAGTTTTCCTTATTTCCATTTCAGAGGTTTTGTTGCTGATATACAGGAATGCCTTTGATTTATGCGTGTTGATTTTATAACCTGCCACTTTGCTGAATTCACTTATTAACTCTTATTCACTTATTAGCAGCTTCTTTGTAGACCCTTTTGGGTCTGTTAGGTATATTATCATGTCATCTGCAAATAGCGATAATTTAATTTTTTCTTTTCCTATTTTTATGCCTTTAATTTCTTTTGTCTGTCTAATTGCTCTGGCTAGTACTTCGAGAACTAAATTGAATAGAAGTGGTGATAGAGGGCATCCCTGTCTTGTTCCAGATTTTAGAGGGAATGCCTTCAGTTTTTCTCCGTTTAGGATGATGCTAGCCTGAGGTTTAGCATATATAGCTTTTACAATGTTGAGGTAAGTTCCTGTTATCCCTAGTTTTTCTAGTGTTTTGAACATAAAGGGATGCTGTACTTTGTCAAATGCTTTTTCTGCATCTATTGAGATGATCATATGGTTTTTGTCTTTAAGTCTGTTGATGTGGTGAATAGCATTTATTGATTTCCGTATATTGAACCAGCCTTGCATCCCAGGGATGAAACCTACTTGATCATGGTTCAAGTTAACTTCTGCCTGCTCTTTCCATGACTCCATGGGTCTTTGGTGGTACCTTTGCTTTGGGGTGTAACAACACATTCTAGTCTGATTTGAAATGATTCATGATCTTTGGTTAGTCACTTTGATCTCCACTGCACATTCTGTGGCCCTGTTCTAGGTCTGAAATTTGTTGCCTCTCCAATGGTCCCTGGTTTCTTTTGGTGAGAAATGATTTCTAGAAACCACGTCTGATGCTGTGGGTGTTCATTGCCCCTGAATTCCCTTTGCTTCCAGGTCTGATGGAAAGTGTTGGGGTCTCAGACATTACTTTCAACAGTGAATGAAACTGTACATAGCTCTTAGGAACTCAGTTGCTCACAGGCTTGTTAAGAAGTACTTTTTTTTTAATAACTGAGAGAACAATTGAGAAAACTGAGAATTGCTAGAAAAATCAAACGATCAACTTGAACACATATGTAAAAATGTTGACAAAATGTTGAATTAAATATATATATTTTGTCGGGTGCTGTATTTCTTTTCATATTGTTTCATTCTTTCTAAGAAGGGTGGCTTATTCAACATACAGCAAAATATTATTTGAATAGTGATACTGGATGATAAAGGCCCAAAAGGCATTCATGAACCTGGCTAGAGTTCTTTGCTCAGCTCTGTGTTCTGATTTGGGGCTCAGAAATACACTTACCGCTAGTGGAGAAGATCAAAACAGCTGAACTATGTAGCCAGCGGCCTAGGTTCCCAATTTTCTATTTACCCTTCAACCTTACGTCATTTGCATTTCCCTGTGGAATGTTAGAAGGGGAGGATCCACTGAGCTGCAGACACAGATATTGTGATCTCTCTCATTTCACAACAAAATCGTATAGAGACGTTTTGATCCATGCTTCTGTTTTCTGTGCCTCTGGTCAGTGCGAGTCAGCCTCCCGAATACGATTGACTGAACTGGAAAAGTTAATTTCTGAATATTCTCAGATCAAACTCTGGACTGACCACCCCACCAAGATCCCACCCTGATGGAGGGCCTGCCCCAGTCAGCCCTGCCCTCTTAGAGGTAGTGTGTTATTTTTTGTCCTGTTGGAAGTGGACGCCGGTCCCATCTGGAACCCTGGGTGGCGAACTGGCTTCGCTGTCCTCTTGTTTAACCACTCTGATCTCCGCCGCACATCCCAGGGCCCTGCGTCGGAGCCCCTCCTCGATGGCTCTGCTGGGGTCTCACCCTGGTGTGACAGGCGTTCTTCAGAGCTCCGCTCAGTTATGGCCTCCTCAGGGACCCCTTCCGCAGCGCTCAGCCTAGGGGACCTCCTTCAGGGTGCCTGGCCCTGTCCTTCCCAGCACCTGTCCACTTTGTAATTCGGCCCTTTCTCGTGTGATAACTGGGTTGAGATGGGACCACCTCTGCACCAGCTGCGTCTGTCCAGGGCCCAGGCACAGCAGCACCTGCTGAGTAGGGACAGACTAGATGGATGACTGACATCTCCCCAGGGGAGGTGGGGGGGGCAGTGCACCCAGGCCCCGCCTTCCCTCCCTCCACCTGGTCCAGGCCAGAGTTCCTCCGAGTGCTCTGATTCACAGCTGGCTTGCCTGTGGGGTGTGACCTTCACCCTGGGATCGCCCAGTGCTCTAGGCTGGCACAAGTGTGATTTGGGGACACCCACCCTCGCATGGGTTCTCCTTCTCTGCCATACCAGTCCCTGGTTTCTGAGCAAGTTCGGCCCCCGCTTTCTCTGTGATGGACACCTGGTCCCCAACACCAGCCCACACGGTTCTCTGCTCAGCATGCACCGTTCTGTTCCTCTGGGGACTTGATCCACTGTTGTGGGACACGGGTTTCCGTCTGTCACTTGTTGGCTGTATGATCTTGGACATGCCCCCCCTCCCAGCTCTCTGAGCCTCAGTTTCCTTAATTAAAATGCAGATTGTTATCGACTCTTCTATGGCCAGGCTGTTCCGGGGAATGACCAGGTAGCTCAGGCCACAGCACTGTCCTCGCTGCAAGCTAAGGAAGGGAACCTGACCCGTCTAGCTCTTGGGGAGAGCACCCCTAAAGGGGTGACATTGGAGGTGACATCTGGAGGACCAATAGGAGGCACTTTAAGAGTGCTCATGATGATCGTGTATTCGACAGGCCTTTCACGGAGTGGTTTCTGTTTCTAGAATTGGGCTGTTTGGAGAAAATGAAAGGCCCACCCAGCTTCGTGCCGTGGACGGCTGATTGAGGCCACTGGTGTTCATACAGACAGGCCTGTGGCTCAGCCAAGGGGGATTCTGCTCCCCAAGGGGGAAATGGGACATTTGGGCTGTCGATGTGGGGAACAGGGTGCGCTTGGCGTTCCTGGGCACAGCCCAGCGATGCTGCTGTTCACCCCACAACACATAGGATGGTCTCCATGGCAAAGGCCCCGGTGGAGGCTGAGAGCCCTGTGGCAGCCAAAGCCATCAGCCAACAACATGACACCCAACAGGGGCGATCGGGGCAAAATGAAGGTGACAGACGTTTCCATTCCTTCAGATTCATCTCAAATATCAGCTCAGCCCCTCGTCGGCCTCAACAGAGCACACTGCTGGACAGAGTGGCCTCAACAGCAGGGACTCCTAGAGGCATAGCCATTGGCTGGGGGACTCTGGGTTCCTCCCAGGGCCTCTCTGAGCCTCAGCTTTCTCATGCATAAGAGTAACAACCCCCCATCCTGGAGCTTTGAGGGGCTCTTGTGGTGTAGACATGAAGTGATTGCTGTACGAGAGCTGCAGCTTCATCAGTGGATTAATCCATTTGATGGGTCATTAATTTGAATGGACCTCGGGGTGGTCACTGGAGGCAGGTGGGGGTGGCTGGAGGAGGCGTGCCCTCAGGAATTATATATTTTGTCCCTGGCTTGTAGTACTCGAGCCGTCTTTGCTTCAAGGCTGCTGTGAGCTGGGCGATGCTCCTCCTCCACGCCCTTCCGCCATGATGCTCTGCTTCTCCTGGGGCCCAGAGCAATGGAGTCAGCTGACCACGGGCTGGACCTCTGAAACCGTGATCCCCAAATAAACCTTTCCTCCTGTAAGTTGTTCTTGCAGGTCTTGTGGCCACAGCAACAGAAAGCTGATTGATCCATGGCCACCGTGGATGCCGATGACCGCATCTGGCGCCTGGTGTACACTCAGGAGAGGGAAGCGATTCTTTCTGTGCACACAAGAAGCTTTGCTGGTAAGCTGTAGAGGTATGTGGCTCCTTTTGCCCTGTACAGGGTCAGTCTAGTTTTGCCAGGTGCCGGGTACCACTCCAAGTTCTCAACATACCACAATCCATGGAATTCTCATGATAGCTGCTATGGCCCAAGTGTGCCCTGCCCCCACCCCAATTCATATGTTGAAGCTCAGTCTCCTGATGTGAGGGTATTGGAGGTGGGCCTCTGGGACGTAATTAGGCTTATGAGGTTATGAGGGTGGAGGCCTGATGCCCAGATTACTGTCCCTAGGAGGAGAAAAAGACACTAGAACTTTCTCTCTCTGCTATGCAAGAAGGTGGCCATCTGCAAATCTGGACACAGGCTTTCATCAGGCACCAAATCTGCAGCGGCTGGAGTTCAGACTTCCAGCCTCTGGATCTATGAGAAATACCAGTTTTTTAAGGCACCCAGTCTGTGGGATTTTGTTATAGCAGCCCAGACCAAACAACACTACAGTCCTAGGAAACTGGGAAAATTATATATCCTTTTAAAAATGTGAAAATGGAGGGTGGGAGAGATGGCATGTTCCCTCAAGTCTAGGGAAGAGGGGTGCAGGATTATATGCACTGACTCATCTTCTAAATCACCCAGGAAACTTTTGGATTTTACTATTTATCAGGCACTTTGCTAAGGACTGGGGATCAGCCATCAAGTTCCCCCTCACCATCTTGTCAGAGACACGTGCGACACATCTTATAGTCAGAGACTATAAGATCACGTGACAGACTCAAAGGTACAGACACACACAGGGAGCCCTCGGGTAACAGCAGCAGGAGATTTAGGTCCCAGAGGGAGGGAGGGGTAAGGAGACCAAGCCCCCTTTGAGTCCCAACTCTGCCACTTACTGGTGTCCTGGCCTTGAGCAGACCATCCACCCTCTCCCAACTTGGTTTCCTCATCTGAAGAAAAGGGGACAGTTGCTGGGGGTGTGGCTCGGTGGCAGAGCAGGTGCTGAGCACGTATGGAGGCCCTGGGTTCAAGTCCCAGCACCCACCCCCCCAAAAAAAAAAAGAAGAAGAAAAGGAACAGTGGGTAGGCAGCCCCCACTGGCAACTTGTGAAGACGGAACAACAGGCGAATGCAGACGGGATCCCCCCCAATGACAGAGCAGCAGCCCTGTGCCCTGTGTGGCTGGGATGGCTCGAGCTGTACAGATGGCGCTAGGGTCGAGGTTCCTTGAGACTGAGTAACTAAAGAGGATCCTGAGCTGCACTGGCTTCTTCTGAACAGACGCGGTCTGCTGCTGTCAGCTCCCGCCAGAGCAAGCCTCAGCACACGGACATCTGGATTTTGCTGCAAGCTCATACTCCAGGACTTCCTATGTCACTGGATCATGGCGAGGAAGAAAGTATCCAACTGTTGGCTGTAGGAAAGATACACACACACACACACACACACACACACACACACACACACACCAAGTTTCCTGCGGTGAGCCAGCACTAGAGGGGCTGGGAACCCCGAGATCCTGGCTCCATCTCGCCCCTTCTTCAGACTGCACCTGGCTCTCCTGAGCATGCCTTCCGGATCTTAGCCTGTCCAGGTCCCACAGCCCCATGGGAAATGGGCAGGCTGGCCGCCCACAGTGGGGTTGCTTGGTTTGCAGTCCAGGAGGGAATCCCGTCTGTGCACACAGGTGCTGACTAGCTGCATAAAATTGGGGCAAGTGGTTAGCCATCTTTGAACTTGACTTTCCTATCTGGGAACTGGGACAATGTGACCGATTTTGAATGTCTGTTTTAAAAGACTAGAGATAACAGATACACAGGACCTAATGAAAAGCCTCATACATATTTGTTATTCCATGAAATATTATTGCCAAAGATTTAAGGAGGATTTATGCTGCTCAGCAAGGATTGGCTACTTAATATTACCCTAAGCTGCTGGACTGTTAAAAAAAAATCACAATTAAAGTCAGTCTGCCCTTGAACTCAACAGAAATCTTCTGTTTTAAATTGAAGTATGATATGTATGACAGGAAAGTGCCCAAACCGTAAGAACTCATCTTTTCAGATTTTTACAGAATGAACACACCTGTGTGGTCAGTACTCAAATCAAGGAGCAGAACTTAACCAGAATCCAGGTCTCTGCCTCGCTCCCACCCCCACGAGCCCCACACCCCAGCACACTATTCTGATTCTATCACCCAAAATCAGTTTTGCCCGTTGCTGAACTTCCTACCTATTGAAACCCGCAGTGTGTTCTCTTCGTGTCTGGCCCCTTCATTCCTCTATATTCTGAGGCCTGTCCACTTTACTCCTTGTGCCATGTAGCTCATTCAGTCTCAAAGCTATGCTGGATTCCACTGTGGGCACATACGGACATTTATTTGCAGGTATTCACTGTTGGTGACATAAATGCTTTTCATTGCACACTCTGAACACTGAGTTTTAATGTGGGAGAGCTGGACAACTTTCTTAACTGGTTACCTAGCCTTTTTATATTTATGCACCCTGGAAAGTGAATTCCTTATGTTGGAACCTTATTCATGTTGGCAAGAAATCTGTTCCGGAACCTAGGGGGCGCTGGTGAGCACACTCTCACATAGACCTGAGGATCCATTCGCTGCTTCCTCGCAATGAGAAAGACAGCTCTAATCTTACTGGAGTGAGATGGTATCTTAGGGTGGTTTTGATTTGCATTTCTCTGACTGCTAGAGATGGTGAGCATTTTTTCATGTACTTGTTGATTGATTGTATGTCCTCCTCTGAGAAGTGTCTGTTCAGGTCCTTGGCCCATTTGTTGATTGGGTTATTTGTTATCTTATTGTCTAATTTTTTTAGTTCTTTGTATACTCTGGATATTAGGGCTCTATCTGAAGTGTGAGGAGTAAAAATTTGTTCCCAGGATGTAGGCTCCCTATTTACCTCTCTTATTGTTTCTCTTGCTGAGAAAAAACTTTTCAGTTTAAGTAAGTCCCATTTGTTGATTCTTGCTATTAACTCTTGTGCTATGGGTGTCCTATTAAGGAATTTGGAGCCTGACCCCACAATATGTAGATCGGAGCCAACTTTTTCTTCTATCAGATGCAGAGTCTCTGATTTGATATCAAGCTCCTTGATCCATTTTGAGTTAACTTTTGTGCAGCCATTATGAAGTCAAACAACAAAAAGTGCTGGAGAGGATGTGGGGAAAAGGGTACTCTTGTACATTGCTGGTGGGACTGCAAATTGGTTCGGCCAATTTGGAAAGCAGTATGGAGATTCCTGGGAAAGCTGGGAATGGAACCACCATTTGACCCAGCTATTGCCCTTCTCGGACTATTCCCTGAAGACCTTAAAAGAGCATACTACAGGGATACTGCCACATCGATGTTCACAGCAGCACAATTCACAATAGCTAGACTGTAGAACCAACCCAGATGCCCTTCAATGGATGAATGGATTAAAAAATGTGGCATCTATACACCATGGAGTATTACACAGCACTAAAAAATGACAAAATCATGGAATTCGCAGGGAAATGGATGGCACTAGAGCAGATTATGCTTAGTGAAGCTAGCCAATCCCTAAAAACAAATACCAAATGTCCTCTTTGATATAATGAGAGCAACTAAGAATAGAGCAGGGAGGAAGAGCAGGAAGAAAAGATTAACATTAAACAGAGACATGAGGTGGGAGGGAAAGGGAGAGAAAAGGGGAATTGCATGGAAATGGAGGGAGACCCTCATTGTTATACAAAATTTCACATAAGAGGTTGTGAGGGGAATGGGAAAATAAACAAGGAGAGAAATGAATTACAGTAGATGGGGTAGAGAGAGAAGATGGGAGGGGAGGGGAGGGGGGATAGTAGGGGATAGGAAAGGTAGCAGAATACAACAATTACTAATAGGGCATTATGTAAAATTGTGGATGTGTAACCGACGTGATTCTGCAATCTGTATTTGGGGTAAAAATGGGAGTTCATAACCCACTTCAATCTAATGTATGAAATAGGATATGACAAGAGCTTTGTAAGGTTTTGAACAACCAATAAAAAAAACAAAAACAAGAAAAAAAGAGGAAGACAGCTCCAAGGCTCTTCCCCCTCATTTACGGAGTCTGTGTGGGGAAACAGGCATGAGAGTAGCAGGGGACTAGTTCAGACCAGGAGACCACAGGGAAGCGGGTGTGGACGTTCACTGGGTGGGGGTGGGGTAGATAGGATCAGAGTAGGTCATATGCAGGTAGGAATATACCAGGTGAAACCCATTATTCTCTTTAATAAAAATGCACTAAGCAAAAGCAAGAGAGTTCCACAGGGAAAAATCAGATCAAGGTTCTCAGGGAGAGTCCCAATGGGCACATTAGTGTCCTTTCTTCCTTCTTTATTTCCAGCAATCGTTTCTGACTGTATCCCCTACAATGAAGAAGGGAGCTTCCAGGCTTAGGTGTGTGTGTGTGTGTGTGTGTGTGTGTGTGTGTGTGTGTGTGTTTTCTTTTGCAGGGCTGGGGATCGAACCCAAGGCAAGATGGGCAGTTGCTCTGTCCCCAGGCTACATCCCAGCCCAATCCTTTTTATAAAAAGGGTCAGCCAGGGGTGATGCTGCTTCCCTGGGATCCTAGCGGCTGGGGAGGCTGAGGCAGGGGGATCACAAGTTCAAAGCCAGCCTCAGCAATTTAGCAAGGCCCTGTCTCAAAACTAAAAAGGGCTGGAGATGTGGCTCAGTGGTTAAGTACCCCTGGGTTCAAGCTCTGGTACAAAACAAATAAAGTTCAAATCTACCCCACTTTTTTTTTTAGTATTTATTTTTTAGTTATAGGTGGACATAATATCTTTATTTTATTTTTATGTGGTGCTGAGGATCAAACCCAGTGCTTCATGCATGCTAGGCAAGTGTTCTACTTCTGGGCCACAACCCCAGCCCCCAAACCTATCCCACTTCTTGACAAAATCATGGTTATATTGAAACTTTGCTTATTTACTTAAGTCCGTGTGAGTGACATTGCTTTAATACTGGCCATTCTAGCTTCTCTCTGTATTTTGCTTGTTTATTTTACTGAAAACCCCAGGATAATATCAGGTCAGAGGCTGGCCTGCGCAGCTGTGGATTGGATTGAGCATCTGGAATTGCTTTCCAGATATTTTGGCAACAAGGAGATCACAAAGTAATTTGCCTCAAGCACTTTACACTTGTTTTTTTTTTTTGTTTTTTTTTTTTGTTGTTGTTGTTCTTGTTGTTGTTGTTTTGTTATTTTTTTTTTAGGTCTGTAGTTTAGAAATTTAATCCCTAGACCCTTAATTACTTTGAACTTCACTCATTTCAATAGTGTTTGTAAAAAGATACTTTGTTCCAAGAAACTTGCAAGACATTAGAAATCCTACTCACTCTTTTACTCACTCTTGAGAAATAGAAAAAGTGGCTTCTAAGAAAAAATGAAGCTCCACAACCACTTTGAGAAACCACTTGGCACTGTTTCTCAAAATCCAACATTTGCACAACCTATGACCCAGCAATTTTTTTTTACATGGACATAATATCTTTATTTTGTTGATTTATTTTTATGTGGTGCTGAGGATTGAACCCAGTGCCTCACATGTACAAGGCAAGTAAGTGCTCTGCCAATGAGCCCCGGCCTCAGCTCCCTTTCCTGTCATCTTTGCTCTCATTCTGTACATTTTAGCCACATTGACTGAGTCATTTCACAGAATGATGACCCAGCAATTTTATTCCTACCCCCAACAGAAGTCATGTAGAATTTACCACCAGGAAGTTCATGCCAGCACAGTTTATAACAACCCCAAATTTGAAACACACTCAGATATCCATGGACAGCAGGATGAAAGGACAAATGATAGCAGTTCCAGAATGGAATATTATATAGCCATCAAAAGGCTGAACTACCACTCAGCATAAGGTCACAGGCGAATGTCCAAACAGTGGTGAATGAAGGAAATCTTGGAAAACAAACAAACAAAACCAAAAAAAAAAAAAAAAAACCCAAAACAAAGTATTTCATACCATTTTTACAGATTTTGTTTTGTTTTGTTTTTGCAGTACTGGGGTTGGAATCCAGAGTCTTGTGCCTGCTAGGCAATTGCTCTATCACTGAGCAATCTATATTATATTAACTTTTTTTTAAAAAAGTCTTTGTTGTTAGAGGTGAGAATAGTGATTTACCTTTGAGGAGAGAGAAGGTGATAGCGATAGAAGGAGCTTAAGAGAGTCTTTCGGGGAGAGGAATGTTCCATTTCTTGGCCTGGGATGTGAACCCCTTGTGATAATTCACCACCCACTTTTCTTTTGTTGGTGCTAGGGCTCAAACCCAGGGCTTCGTGCATGCTCCACCATTGAGCTACCTGCTCTGGATTAGTTGCCTTTTGGCAAACAGAATTGTAAAGTGAAAAAAGAATAAATGCATTAAACCTCTTGAGTTTTAATATTTTACTAGAGTAATCTGGGCCAGAAAATACATGGCATTCTCCCAAATCTCGTCCCCTCTATGTCCTCTAATTAGAAGGTGGCCTCCGTGTGAAGTACATAACGGTGTGCCTTAAACATCTGGAATGCTCACCATCAACATGAGGGTGGCAGTTTAGGTTAGGGCAAAAATAGTGAACCAACCGGTCACCCAGTTATAGTAGATGAGTGTTCTTAGGGCTCTTTTTGCAGATAAACAACCATTTTGATATAATTCAACAAAATACTCATCTCTCTCTCTTAGTTAAAAGAACTAATCTTTGCAGCTCATCTCTTTTCTAGTGCAATATGTTTTTTTGAATCTTAACACAATTTGGACACGGGATTGGAACTCAGATCCAGGTATAGAAATTCCCAGTCTGCAAATGTTAAGATGTGGTCAGTTGTCCATATTTACATGTTCCACATCCATAGACTCAACTTAACGGGGGTCAAAAATATTGGAGACTTTTTTTCCCAGAAATTTCTAAAAAGCAACACTTGAACTTGCTGCTCACTGAGCCCCATGCTGAATCCCTGTGTGTGAAGTGAGGCCTCCCGCCCCGCTCCCTGTTGTGGGTGCCATCATCTCACAGGCCCTCCATCTCTCTCTGGTCTGGTCACCTCCGATCTCAGTCTTCTGCAATGTAGTAGTTAGGTCCACGATGGCTGCTGGTAGCACCTGTGCAGCACAAGCATGAATTTTTTTGTCTTATCATTATTTCCTGAATAATAGAGCATTACCACATTACCATAGCATTTACATTGTCAGGTATTATAAGCAACGTAGGGATGACTGAGAGTCACCTAGGAAGATGTGCCTAGGTGCTATGCAAATACTGTGCCGTGTTGAATAAGCAACCTGAGCAACTGTGCATTTTGTTGTCTAGGGGAACTCCTGATACCAGTCCCCCAGGGAGGCCAAGCCATGATGTCTGTTTTCTGCATTTTATGTGCTTACTGATGACCTCCAGGCTTCTTCTAAGAGTAACTATGTTTTGAGTTCTTAGAGGAATAGAACCAGCCGCCCAAGTTTTCATTCCAAATCCTGAAGTCGTTCGTCACCATGAATATTAATGAGCTTATGAATATTAATTAACCCTGTCCAGGATGGGTGTATTCAGGTAGTTAGGGCTCCATGAAGTGGACACAGCAATGAGTGCTCCCAGGGTTCTCAGAGAAAAAAAAAATATATATATATATATATATATATATATATATATATGGTTACTGAAACTTGGAGCCAGTGGTTAAGCAGTAGACCTGTGTATACACTCATGTTACAAAGATGTGACAGAGGGAGTCACCGGGAAGGGAGCAGTGGCCACCTTCCACCCCCTGATGGAGATCTGCCTGCCCTGGACTTCCACCGTGGACTACTGTGAGTGTGTGTGTGTGTGTGTGTGAGTGTGTGTGAGTGTGCAGACTCAGTGAGTTTTCCAGTTTCTCTTTCCCCCTAAGACAGGGCTTGGAGTTCCAGAACGGTCCTCACAGTGCCAGGCGGGCTTTTCCTCTTCATGGAATAAACGGACACAAGTTGATGACAACCGGGCATTTTCCAGATAAGGGACCCACAGGCCAGAACAGCTGGCAGTGGCCAACCCAAGAGACGGAGAGAGGCTGCTGGTGCCCCTCCATCTTGCCTGGCTCTGCCTGGCCCTCTGCTGCCCCACTGAGCAGGACTAGGGGTAGGGAAGCCCATCCAGGAATCAGACACCTCCCTGGGCTCTGAGCTCGGAGCCCAGCACAATCTGGGTAACGACTGTGGGTGAGTTAAAAAGTGTCTTCTGACTGGCTGAGTCCACAGCTCAGGTGTCCCGGGGCTGTGTCACCCCCTGCCACCTGGATGTGAGGGGCTGCCTTTGGAAGCCTCTGTGTTTCATCTTACCCACCCTCAGGGGACCTAACCAGAGCCTCGATTGTGGAATCTTGGCCTTGAATTCACAGCCTCAGATGTTGTCCCTGCAACTCCTACACCGTTTCCAGTAGATGCAGTGATCACCCCTGACCCCTCTCCACGCCAGCCGGCACCCCTCAGTGTTGGACAGACCCCGAGAGCTTGACTTGCCACGCTGAACTAGTCAACTGACTTTTCTTGCCACGTACAATAAAAACAAAGCTTTGTTCACGTTTGCAACCTTGGTAATCAGAGACAGGTCACCGGCTTGATGCCCCGCCAAGGCGCAGCCCATCGCAAGTTGGAAATGACTAAAAACAAAACTTGTCCCAAGGAGGAGGGAATCCTGAACCAGGGAAGGACCAACTACTTAACCTGAAACTGGAGCTTCTGCTTCCTGAGCCTCTTGGCCAGCCTGGCAGCACCCGCCCCGAGAGCCTCTGCCTCTGGCCTAGGGACTCTGCGGTCACTGCTCCACAGAACCGGCAGGCATCCAGGGGGCTCACGCAGAAGCTGGCACGGGCCTCTTGGACACAGGTCTCCTTTGGGAAAGGTGCTGGAGTTTGGTTAGCAATTCTGGTGCTTTCAAAGAGTATTTGAAATGGAAATACATGGCCTCAAATGAGGAAGTTCCGTTAGTCTCCAGGGAAATCGGAGCTTAGTTGGGACCATCTGTGAATGTGTGTGACGACATTAGCTCAGTGCACATCCATCCATTCTTGAAACACACACACATACATCATGTATGTGGTCTTGCAGTTGGGTGTATGTACAAACAAAAAGTCTTTGTTACTGGTTACATGTATGAGAGGAGGGGTGTTACTGAGGAATCCAGGAATCTAGAACCTTCCTGGAGTTAACAAGGAAACCCAGAGGATGTCTATCCAGGTAGTCTTCAAGGGCTAGCTCTCGGGGTTGGTCGAGGGAAAGTGTGAATTGGCACAACCTCTCCAGGAGGAGGGTGGCCTGGCGTGTGTTTTAAGTCATTAGAATGTAGCTGTCCTTGATGAGGCAATTTCACTTCAGGACTTATGCTTCAGGGAATGAAAAGACAAGCATGTGTTATGTACGAGGACTTTCTTCTCAACAATCCCTTTTGTAAAAACTCAGCCCAGGAAAGAGGAGACGATGTAAAGACCTGTGAAGAAGAGGCGGGTTAAATAGATGAGACCTCAGCCATTCTCTGAACCATGACCCAGTCCTTAAAAACGCTGATGCAGAAAGATGCCCCTTCAAAATAATGGGAGAAAAGCAGACCGTAAAACAGGACAGATTTGCTTTATAAAGCGGAGGGGATATGTGAACAGGCAGAGTGCTCCCAGGAAAGGTGAAGAAAAGCTAGAAAGGCATAGACCAAAACACCAACACTCAGTATTTCCTTTAGACTTTGTTTTTTTTTTAAACTTTGTATAATAGGCATTTTTCTTTTTTTTTTTTTTAAAATTTCAATATAAAAAATGTGAATATGAAAAGTGTAATGTTGTATTATATCCACAAACCAGAAATGATGATTGCTAGCATTTTTATTGCTAAATTTTTTATTTTTGGTACCACAGATTTATTTAGGGGTGCTTAGCCACTGAGCCACATCCCCAGTCCTTTTTATATTTTGTTTTGTGACGGGGTCTCTCTGAGTTGCTTAGAGCCTGGCTTAGTTGCTGAGGCTGGCCTTGAACTTGCGATCCTCCTACCTCAGCCTCCCTAGCTGTTGGGATGACAGAGGTGCGCCTCTGCACCCAGCCATTGCTAGCATTTTGTTACAGTTGTTTCCGGTCTTTCTTAATAATAGGAATAGAACACTGAAATCAAACTTACTGTTCCCATTTCCCCTGCTCTATCAAAGACCCAGCCACTATCATGTAGGTAATATTTGTCCCTGATCAGTCTGGATGCTCAAGAGAAGCAGAATCAATGTGCAGTTGGCCCCTGTGACTGGTGGATCCCCATCCATGGATCCAACCAACTGCAAATTGAAAATACTTAGGGGAAGACTTTGCATCTGTACTGACCCGGTATAGACATTTTTCTTCCTAATCTCTAAAGCAGTATAACAACTTTTAAAATACATTTACATTGCATTAGGTATGACAAGTCATCGAGAGATGACAGAGGGTGTAGAGGAGGGTGTGCTAGGCTTCCATGCATATACCATGCCATTTTATAGAAGGGACGTGAGCATCCGGATTTTAGCATCCTTGGGAGGTCCTGGAACCAACTCTCCACAGATACTGAGGGACAACTCCATATGACAACCTGATGAAGATTTTTTATAAAGAAGTGGCCCACGTGTATGGAGGTAGGAAAGTCCCAGTATGTCCAGAGTGACCAGGTGAGCTGGACCCAGGAGGCCTGAGGGGTGAACACAGGCCCGTGCATCTGAGAGCCTGGTACCAAGGGTTCTAGTCACAAGGCATCTGGCTGGAAACCCAGGAAAACCTGTTTTCAGTTCAGTGTGAAGGCAGAAAAAAGCTGGTGTTCTAGTGAAATTCTTCGAGGCAGAACGAACCCCCCATACTGTGGGGTGGTCAGTCTCTTGGTCCTAGTTAGGCTTTTACCTGATTGGACAAGGCCCACCTGCTACTGTACTCTATGCACTGATTCAGCAGTAGCTGTCTTTGTATGGGCCTCCTTGTGTAACTATGCCTAACAGGCACGATCCCTAAGCCACATGCTTGGTGCTTAATTAAACAGAAGCGGGGAGATGCTGAGAGCCATAGCTGAGTAGGAATGACGCATGGCATTTTTGGTTGAAAGGTGACGCCAGCAAGCCATTGAGTTGATAATGGTTATGTTAAGATGTGTATTCAATTGGATTTTAGACCCGTGGAGTTATCAGATCACAGAGTGTGTGTATATTCCGTTTTACCACACACACCCAATTGCTTCCATGGTGGCCATAACCATGTGTACACCCATTAGTAATAGCGGGATTCCCATTTGGCCGCAGCCTGATCAGCTCTTGGTGTTCTTAGATTTGTTAATTTTTGTCAGTCTGGTGGCTGGGAAATAGAATCTCATCTTGGTTTGGTTGGCATTGCTCTGGTGATCTGGAAGATGGTTTAGTGACCCTGATCGAATTCATGTTGTAGCTCCAACCCCCAGAGTGATGGTATTCAAAGTAGGGTCTTTTGAGAGGTAATTAGGTTTAGATGGAGTCATGACAGCAAAGCCCTAATGATGAGTTTAGAGCCCTTATAAGAAGGGGAAGAGAACAGACCCATGGCCACCCCAGCCACAGACAGACACCAAAAGTCAGGAAAGGGGCCTTCACCAGACACCAGATCTACCAGCACCTTGATCTTGGACTTTCAGCCTCCAGAACTGAGAAATAAATGTCTGTCGTCAAGCCACCCCGTCCGTGGTATTTTGTTTTAGCAGCTCGAGAGAACTGAGACCCATCCGAAGTCCACAGAGAGGGGCTGTGCTTCCAAACTGGCGACTCACATGGCTCTTGGCGGGGAGTCTCTGCTCCTCCCACAGGGCCTCAGGGCAGGCTGCCTGAGAGTCCTCATGACTTGGGGCCCCAGAGTGAGGCATCCACAAAATAGGGAGCAAATGAAAGGAAGCAGGAAGCTGCAGTGCCCTTTATGACATAGTTTCTAGAGTCTCATACTGTCACTTCCGCTTTATTCTATTCATTGAAAGTTGAGTCACTGTGTCGTGGTCTAGCCTTGCTCAGTGGGAGGGGAATTCCATCCCACCTCCCACAGGGAGGTGGACCAAAGAGATCTGCTCTTCAAATCCACCGAGGTACAAAAGCCATTCCTTCCATCCAGGCCGGTCTTGTGACTCGCTTCACCGTTAGGAGGACAGAGAGGCATGAATCTCAGGCCTGGGAGCTTCTGCTTGGGTTCTCTGGGGGTGCTGAACCCCCCTGTGAGTGGGCTGGCTTCCCCCCTGGGGAGCCCACAGAGAAGCACCAGGTGGGGGAAGGAGGACCCTGAGACTTCTAGAGGGAGACAGGCGCTCAGCCATCTTAACAGCGAGTCCACAGGGCAGAGCCAGGGAGCCTTTCCCCATCCCTGTTCTTGTTTTTCAAGATTAGCTTAGGCTGAACTTACACTTCCATCCAAGGAGAGGACATCGAGGTTCGCTTTTCATGTCCAGGTATCGGGCTTTTCTTTTTCCTTTTTCTACAACAACTTTGTATATTCTCCCTCTAATGCTCTGAATATCATTTGCTCACCTCAGGGTCCATATAATTTCTTTCTTTAAAAAATTACTTTTTAAAAGATGCTTTAATTTTTAATTGGCACCTAGCGATAGCACAGTATGGCATTTCAGTACATGTATCGTCATGACCAGGTAAAGGGTGATGGGCATAGCTATCACTTCAGACAGAATCAATAACATTTCTGATGCTATTACGAATGAGAATATTTTCTTTGTTACACTTTCTATTCTTTTTTTTTTTTTTGGTACCAGGGATGGAACCCAGGGGCACTTAACCACAGAGCCACATCCCTAGTCCTTTTTTAAAAGATTTTATTTTGAGGCAAGGTCTCATGGCTTAGGGCCTCACTCACTTGCCGAGGCTGGCCTTGAATTTATGATCCTCCTGCTTCAGCCTCCCAAGCCGCTGGGATTACAGGGTGCACCACTACCTAACTGGTTATTGCTGGTATAAGGAATGTTACTGGGTTCCACTTTGTATGGAACATCCTTGATGAGATCTCCCATACTTGCCTGAACATTGGCTCAGATTTCAAGTGGACGATAACCATTCTCTTTCCCTCTAACTCTTTCTCTCCTTCTCCTTCTCCTTCTCCTTCTCCTTCTCCTTCTCCTTCTTCTTCTTCTTCTTCTTCCCTTGTCTTTGGCAAGGACCTCTAGAAAAATGAAAGTGGTAGTAGCCATAATCAGGAATGTGTTCAAAGTTTCAATAGTTATAGCGTTGTTATAGGTTACTGTGAAATACTGTTGTCAAGTTACAGTTTCTGTCTATTCAAAGTTTATTGAGCATATTTGTTTTTAAACAAATTAGTTAAATTTTATTCCCTATCTTTTTTTCCTTATTTGTTGAGATGATCATATTGTTCTCTCTTCAACATCTCCATACTTGCAAGTAACTTGATTCCTTTCTAAAGTTGAACCAAACACATTTTGACTGGATAAAACGTAATGAGTTATGTCCAGTTTAATATATTGCTAAATCAGAATTGCTAGTTTCAAACTCAGAATTCTTGCATTTATTTTCATAAAGCGACACTGGCCTATGGTTTTCTTTTGTTGCTTTAAGAAAATGCCGTATTTTTCTACTTAGATTGCTTTCCCCTTTTTTCCTACTACCTGGAACCATTTGGCTAAGATGACAGTTACTATTCCTTGAAGCTTTGGTTCAATTTGTGTGTAAAGTTGTCTGACCCTGTTCTCTTTTTGAAGAGAGCTATTTGACTAGTCACTCAATTATTTTACTGATTATTGACATATCAGATTTTCAATTTCTTCTTGGATCACTTTTATAATGTCTGTATTTCTATATCATTCATTTTATGAGATTTTCAAAATTATAGGAAAGAATTATAGTTCTTTTGATCCTTGATATTTTTTCTTTTATTTTTAACCAGTCTTCCCAGAGATTCTACTATTTTATTAGTCTTCTAATTAACAACACTTTGATTTTATTGATAATTTTTTGGTTTTCAAATCTAATATTTTTGCTTTTATGTTTGTTTCTCTTTTTTTTTCTCTAGATTTTCTTCTTTTCTAAACCCTTTACCATTTTCTCTATCTAGATTAAGTTGAATGCTTAGTTCATTAAGTTTCAAATCTCTTTTGTTATCTAAAGAACATATTTAAGTTCTAAATTTCCCGTGTGCAATTTTAGCTATACCTCACACATTTTACTACGCATGATTTCATTGTGTTTCATTTCTAAATACTTTTCATTTTCGTCACAGTTTCTTTTTAAATCCAGAGATGGCTTGGGATGATATTTTGAATTGTCGGATTCGAGAGGTGGGAGAGAATATGTTTCTACTCTGGGTTTCTATTTTCAGTGACTTGTGGTGGAAAAGCATGAGGTGGTGACATCATTCCTTTGGAATTTCTGGTGATTTCCCTGGAGCCTGTTAAATGGTCCAGTGTGTGTGAGTTTCTGGAGAAACTAACGTGTTGTCAGGGGCTGGGGCTGTGGGTCAATGGTGGAGCACATGCTTAGCATGAGCTAGGCCCTGGGTTCAAACCCCAGAACCACACACACACACCAAGGAGGTATGTTTGTTTATTTGGTGAAGACTCTCTCTAAATAATCATTCATTTAATAATAAACAAATCCTTTTATTTTTTGGAAAAGAGTGAAACTTTTAGGAAACTAGCTACATCAGAAAGGGAGATGGGTTTGGAAGAAGAACTTGGGAAACTGGGGGAATCTGTGGTCTGTGATACTTGGGGAGAACCTGAAAAAGATGGCGGAAGGGAGGCAGGGAAGGGGCTCCCACAGGTCGGTAGCTCATCCTTGATGGTGCTTCCCACACACCACTGTTAAACAAAATTGATAGGAGGCCACTGGTTTGGACCGAGCTCTTGCACCAGCCCAACGGAGCAAACTAGAATGAAGTCTCTTGGGCTCAAGTTCCCACCAAACTAAGTTGTCATCTGACCTTCCAAGAAATGAATAGGGAGGAGCCTAGTCCCCAAATAGGCCCCCTGTCGGCCAGCATGAGGAGGAGGTCCCCTCCTTGTTAACCTTCCCAAGGAAGATGGCTGAAACATGGATCCACTTCTCATTGTCATGCTGCCGTCCTCCACCCCGTCTGTCTGTGGAGCCAGGCTCCTCTGCTGAGCCTGCTGGAGCTCAGTGCATGTTCTAGAATGAGAAGTTGTTGGATTCTAGAATTGCAAAGAAAGCCACCTGAGATCTTGAGGCTGGATGTTGTCTTTGATGCCGCCTCATTCAGATCTGTTTGGGTGTCGCATGCCCAAGGCCATGAGCGGCTCAAGGGACATGATGGAGGCTCTTCGCTCTGGATCTCTGTGAGCAGTTCAGGGACCTGGACAGAGCAGGTGACAAATGAGCAGAAATTGATCACAGCGCTGCTGGTCAACTGGCAGCTCAGGCCCCGTGAGACTGTGCTGTTTGTGGACAAGTTCCTGCTGTTCATCTGAGCTTTGAGGGCCACTTTGTCATCTCACTGCCCCGCCCACTCCCCAGGCCTGCCAGACCCAAGCCTGCCAGACCCAACCAAGACCCAGCAGTGTAAGTGCTGATGCCTGAGGGAGCAGAGGACCTCCAAGGATAGCTCTGCTCCAGGGAAACGGACATTTGTTCTGTTTGATTGGTGCCCGTGCACAATACGATATTAAGCTGGGCCTGGTGGCACACACCTATGATCTCAGCAGCTCAGGAGGCTGAGGCAGGAGGATCGCCAGTTCAAGGCCAGCCTCAGCAACTTAGGAAGGTCCTAAGCAACTTGGGGAGACCCTGTCTTAAGATAAAAAGGGCTGGTGATGTGGCTGTGGGTTCAATCCCTGGTACCAAGACCAAAACCAAAACCAAACCAGGATGGTAAGTGTTTTCTCTATCACCCCTGGTTGAAGGAGTGAATGAAGGGTCCCCCATTGTGCTGAGTCCCATGACAGGTTCTCGCTGCCATTATTCTCCTGGGCCACACTTTGACCCATTCACCTCTAGCTTAGAGCAGCCCCTGAGTCTCGCAATCCCCTGAGCAGCCTCCTTGGGCTGTATGATTGCAGCCTATGGACAGCGTTATCGCTCAGAAATGCACAGGGCAAGTGACTGGTCTTGGATTCCATGTGTTGCTTCAATGAATAAACAGGTCGGACCTGTTTAAAATGAAACATGTATTGTTTTATATGACTCAGCTTTCAACCAGAAACCAAGGGACTGGAGTAGGGCTCTTAATTTATTTTTCGATATTTTATTAATTTTTTTTTTGATTTTTAATTACCACATAATAATTGTACATATTTAAGGGGTACAGTGTAATAAAGTGCTCTTCATTTGAATTGCAAAGGCCATGTCACCCTTTCTCAGTGGCAAATTGAAATTTTAAATAGTATTTGCTTTCTGCCAGACTCTGACAAAGGTTTTTTTTTTCTGCTGGGCTAAATCTGTGTGTACAGGCAGTCCACATGTTAATGATTTAGGATATTCGTTTTCCTAGGTACTTATTGATCTGCCCAGAAAGAGGACTGTACTCCCTTCCTGTTTATTTGCAGAGCAGTTATATCATCTGCCTCAACACCCCTTATCAGTCTTGTCGAGGCAGCGGAAAGTCACGCTGACCAGCATTTGTGCAGAGAAATTGTGGACAGGAAGCAGCCAAGCTCACGGAGGACTCACACATCCAAGAGAGAAGCTCTGGTTTGCCTACAAGCTTCTGGGGTGCTCAGGCCTCTGTGCTTTCACCAGGACCCCCCCGCCTACAGGTTCACTTTTTGTGGTACCACACACCTGTGTTCAATCCTAGTCTGAAAGTGGGAGATAAAAATTCCAGAAATAAACAATTTAGCTGGGCACAGTAGCGTGACTCTGGAGGCTGAAGCAGGAGGATTGCAAGTTTGAGGCTAGCAACTTAGTGAGACTCTGTCTCAAAGTAAAATCTAGAAAGGACTGGGGAGGCAGCTCAGTGGTAAAGTGCCCCTGGGTTCAATCCCCCAGTACCATAAAACAAAACAATTCACAAGTTTTAAATAACATTCATCATAGCATATTGTTATAATTGTTAGCTATTATTGTTGTCTTCTTACTGTGTTTAATTTTTACATTAATCTTTATCGTAAGTCTATATGTTCATGGGGACTGGGGATATAGCTCAGTGGTAGATGCTTGCTTGGCCCTGAACTTCATCCTTAGCGCGCACACACACACACACACATACACATACACACACACACATACAAAAAGGATATACAGTGTAGAAAAAATAGAGTACAGATGGGATTCAGTACAGTCCGAGGCTTGAGGCCTCCGCTAATGTCTTGGGAAGTGTCCCCAAGGATCAGGGGAGCTACTGTGGTTTAATCCCATCCCCACCCTCCAGGAGCCCCTGACCTGGGAAGGGGCTTCAGAGGGTGTGTTCTTCTTGGCCCAGGGCGGGCAAGGGCCAGCACCCTGCGCCAGTGACCCTGGAGTCCACGGGGTATTTCAGAGCCGCGTGGCCGCGTGGACCTTTAGGCTCTTTCCTTTGATGAGTTTACATTCAGAACCCAGATGAGGGACTGCAGACGTCCAGCCACGGGACCAGAACAGTTAGTCCACTCAGGCCTTGAAATGTGTTTTTCTTCATTGTGAATGTAAAAAAAAAAAGGGACAGGAATTATTAACAGAGGTGCGTCGCTCTGCATTTTTAGGCTATTGCTTCTTAAAAATATAGGTAGATATGTATACGCACAACGTGGATGTACTTAATGATGTTGGATTGTGTGGCTAAAATGGTAACTTTGCTGTGTGTGTGTGTGTGTGTGTGTATAATTTTTTTTTTTTTTGACACCAGGGATTGAACCCAGGGGCACTTAACTACTGAGCCACATCCCCAGCCCTTTTAAAAATATTTTATTTAGACACAGGGGCTCACTGAGTTGCTTAGGGCCTCGCTAAATCACTGAGGCTGGCTTTGAACTCTCGATCCTCCTGCCTCAGCCTCCCAAGCCACTGGGATGACAGGTGTGCGCCAGGGGCCGGGTGTCCTTTGTATTTTACTATGATAATAAGGCATAGAATAAGGGCGATGGTCCCCAACGGACAGCAGGGTCACATCCTGACACACCTGTTGTGAGTGGAGAATGCGGTGAAGTCCCCCCCACCACCCAGCAGCACATCGTTGACCTTCACGGAGCTCAGGACCCCCACATCAGCCTGTAGTTGGGGAGAACCACCCAACACAAGCCTGTTGTGCACTAAAGAGTCGAATGTCCCGTGTCACTGATTGAATACGTGTATCCAAAACGCTGGAGCGCAGTGCTCTGTAGAGGGGGCTGCTCCCTCGTGATCATGGCCGCTGCCATCTGTCATCGCTGCCCCCGCCCAGCGTCTCCAGAGAGGATCAGCAGCAGTAGATCTCGGGCCTGGAAAAAGGTCAGGATTCCAAACTCCAAGTGTGGGTTCTACTGAGCACATGTGGCTTCTGTACATTGTAATGTCAAAAAATCATCGAGCCGGACCCTCCTAAGTTGGTGACTGTGCAGTTGTAGTGACATCCTGCCTACGGTACGGTTCTGGTCTTTTAAACCCCACATGATGCATTTCCCCATGTTGCTGCACACGGTGGCAAATGTTTCAATGCCTGTGTGTTGTCTATCAGGGAACCGACAAGTGCTATTTTAGGATCTGGGCTAAAGCCCTAAATGAACTAAGAAGACCCCTGGCCCCTCGCCATCAGAGAGCAATGACCACGGAAGCAGAGTCAGAGATCGTGGTAAGTGCTGTGAGTGGAATTAAACAGGGTGTCGCTGGAGAGCACCCGTGGGGATTAGGGGAGGATTGCCACCTTCTACAGGGCAGGAAGGATGCAGCATCTGAGTGGAGCCCAAATGGCCACAAGTGAGCCAGCCTGGAGGTCAAAGGACATTCCCAGAGGAGGAAACCTGAGGTGCAAATGTCCTGAGGCCGTGAAGAACCAGGCTAGTCCCGGGAATCTGAAGAAAGCAAGTGTGACTGTAGCCAAAGGGGCTTCAGGTCAAGGGTGAGTGGAATCAGACCAAAGCCAGAGCATTGGGCAGAGCTCCTGGGGAGCTTGAAGGGTTTCCGCTGGAATGGCAGCTGCAACCGGGAAAGCACTGGGGGCTTTAGGCAAGGCGGAGACATAACCTCGCTTTTAGAAGCTCCTGAGAACTTACAGATTGGAGGAGGCACAGGCTGAGGAGCCTGGGGCAAGGATGACGGTGGCCACTACTGTCCCATGCTCTGTCCCCAAGGGGCAGCAGCACAAGCCCAGCACTGCTTTTCTTGCCCTGGGTGACAGCTCTGGTGGCCCTGTCCTCAGGGGAAATAAGTGCTTCCCTTCCCTAGGGGACAGGAGCCTGTGTGTGTGCGTGACAGGTGGGTGGCGGGCAGATGAGGAGCAGGACTTCACTGGCCCAGGAAGTTCCCGGGCAGCTGGCGCACTGACCTTGGTCAGCTGGTCTTTAAACATTCCTAATGGGCTGGTTGTCCCTCCCCGAGAGAGGGAGGAGGGGTCGCGGACACAGAGGCTGGCTCAGCCTCCCCAGGCAGCTCCTACCCAAGCCCAGGAGTTGGAAGAGGAAGGAGAGGTGTCCTGACAGCTCTACTAACGCAAACCAGTTCAGGACGTCGCCTCAGGGCTGGGCGCTGGGACTGTGTGCAGGGGCTGCTCTGGGACCTTTGGCCGCCCAACTCTTGTCCACCTTCCAACCTGGCAAAGACATGGTTTGCAAATGGCGAAAGCGTATCCTTCTGCAGATGCTCAGGTTTATAAGGAATATTGGGTATTTATGGAAACTAGGCTAAAAATAACCAACGGCCATTTCTACTTTGTGCCAAAAGGAACAAAAAACAAATGTAGAGTAAAACTTTTTCTTTTATATTTTATTAAAATATCAACATATTCCCTGAAACTGTGGAAGCAAACCAGATTATTTACGGTAGCTGTCAGCATGGAGAGATTAAGGCTGATTTCATCTGAAACGTCTATAATACACACAAATGACTTATACAGTGAAAACATTTTCATTTATCGCTAAACTACATTATTAGAAATTCCATTCTAGCATCAGCCTAGATACAGAAATTTAAAAAAAAAAAACAACTAATCCTATTTTTATTTCTGAAAGGCTTAGAAGGTCATAAACATTGGAACCACATGGTAATTATTTATTTATTTATTTTGGTGGACACCCAGGGATTGAACTCAGGGGCACTTGGCCACTGAGCCACATCCCCAGCCCGAGTTTGAATTTTTATTTAGAGACAGGGTCTCACTGAGTTGCTTAGCACCTCGCTTTTGCTGAGCTGGCTTTCAACTTGCCATCCTCCTGCCTCAGCCTCCTGAGCTGCTGGGATTACAGGCATGCACCACTGCACCTGGCCAATTATTTTAAATGACATTCAAATGTGCCTAAAATCTTCACCCCAATGAAAGCAGAGGTCAGCAGCTGAATCATGAACTGAGGGGTGTGATCTTTTCCCATCACCATAATGAAATACCTAAGGCAGTTAACTTATAAAGACAAAAGGTTTATTATGGCTGACAGTTTTGGAGCTTCCAGTCCAAGATGGGGCAGAACCATTGCTTTGGGCCTCTGGTGGAGCAGCTGCATGCCTGTGACCAGGAAGCAAAAAGAGAGAGGGTGGGGTCCCACAGTTCACTCCAAGCACATGCCTCCCATGGCCCAAGCCCCTCCCACTAGGCCCGACCTCCTGAAGTTGCCACCACCTCCCAGTAACGTCACCCTGGGGACCAAGCCTTTGGCACGTGGACCTTGGGGGGTCATTCCACCCTCAAACTAAAGCAGGGGAAGAAAATCTCAGGCTTACTTTTGGAACTGTTTTAAGATGTCGACTGTCAGTTCACACGGGGTGGGGTACAGGAGCCAGGGGTCCCAGGGCTTCACCGGATACCCCCAGGTATCTGAGGTCCCACCTGGCCCGAGCCCCTCACCTCAAAGCTCTGCTCCACCGAGGCTCCAGACAGACGCATGCTCCGAGGTACCTGGCAGGAGGAAGCCAGCTCTGCAAGACACAGACACCCCTGGCTTGTCCACTGCCCCCAGAGAAGCCCCCGTGGCCTGGGAGAGTCCCCTGCCGCTCTCTCCTGAGCACCCTGCCATCCCCTCAGTGGCCACCTCTGTCCGGCCCCCTTCCTTCTCTAGGGTGACTGGCTGCTGTCTCCCCAGGGCGGCGTCTGGAGCCCTCCTGAGCCCCTCCCTCCTGGAGGCAGACAGAGCAACAGAGGTCCCGGCCCCCATCTGGGATTGTCCTGGCTGCCCTTCCACCTGGCTTATCCTGTCTAGAAAGTTCTCTAGCACCAGCGAAGCTTTTGAAACCGTCATCTCTCTGCACACCCTCACAGGCCTCCATTCCCAGTCCAAAGGCCTCCTCTGCTCCGGAATCTGCTGTGTGGCCCCACCCCTTGGGTGCATCCTGTCCCCACCAAGGGGCATCCAGGCACATGCGACCGGAGACCCTTCCCTTTCCAGTGCCAAAATCGTTCCCGTGGCACTTGGCACGTTGTGAAGACTTTAAATATTCGCAGTATTACTCCGCTTTTGTTGCTAATAGCACCATACCACCCAGGGGGTAAATAGAAAGAAAGAGGCTTATTTTGGCTCCCAGCTCCTTCAAGGTTGCCGAGGGTACACATCTAGGGAGGCCTTCTTGCTAGCAGAGTCCCAAGGCCATGCAGGGCATCACATGGTGACAGTCATTTGGGTGCCTCAAACTAAATGGTCTCTCTTCTTTTTATAAAGCTACCAGGATTCAATCATGGGGCCACCTTATCTCACCCTTATCACCTCCTGAAGACCCACCTCTCATCATCAGAGATTCAATGTCCACTTTTTTATTTTATTTTTTTGGACCGGGGTTTGAACAGAGGGGTTTTTACCACCCAGTCACATCCCCAGACCTTTTTATTTTATTTTTTAAAAATTTGAGACAGAGTCTTGCTAAGTTGCGCAGGGCCTCAGTACATTGCTGAGGCTAGCCTCAAATAGAGATCCTCCTGCCTCAGCCTCCCACGTTGCTGGGATTACAGGCACGCACCACCGTACCTGGCAAATTTCCACTTGTTAGTATCTCACACTGGGGGCTGCGAGGCAAGCCCTCTACCAACTGAGCTGTGTCCCCAGCCCTGGGGGCTGAATTTTAACACGTGAAACTCTGGGGGACACACTCAAACCGTCAGCTCTTCCCATCCCCATGACAACACAGACTGGTAGAAGAATGTGCAGACATTCATTCCGCAGATACATATCGAGTGTCTAGCAGGTGCCACATAAAGCGTTAGGTGCCGGGCATTCAGAAGTGGCTTAGAAGTGCTTCTGATGGCAGTGAGTTTATGACCCATGGGATCAAACAGATGATAAACAAGTCTATAATATCATATGGAGCCATGCTCGGAGCTCTAATGAAAAACAGGGCTGGGGCTGGAGCTCAGTGTGGCGCACTCACCTAGCATGTGTGAGACCCTGGGTTTGACCCCCAGCTCTGGAAAAATAAAGTACTGGATAAAGGGACAAAATGACAGGCAACCTGAGGAGGGGTATCTGAGCAGAGGCCTGAGTACAGTAAGCAGGGAGGCCCGTGGATGGGTGTGTGGAGCCGGAGGTGTCAGGAAAGGGCACAAAGGCTGTGCAAAGGCCCTGGGGCCACACCATGCACAGGGTAGAGGCCAGCATGCTGGAATGCAGGGCCTGTGGCACTAAGTGGTACTGACATATGCAGGCCAGGGGTTAGATCAGGTGGGGCGTCAGGTATCCTGAGGACTATGAGCTTAAGTGTGATGGGCATTCACTGGTAGGTAGGCCTGGATCCTGGTGGGTCTGCTTTTACCTTTCAAAGCTTCGCCCTGGCTGCTGAGCAGAGGGTAGGGACTGTGAGGAGCAATATCGGAAGGAGGTAGACCAGACAGCTCAGTGGTTCCGACATGAAAGATGGTGGCTTGGATGTCTACCTCCCAGGGCAGGGAGAAGTGGTCAGGCCCTGCATGTGCTTCGCAAGCACAGCAGGCAGGATCCGCTGCTGGTTGGCTGCAGAATGCGTGAGAAACACGGGGGACCTAGACGGTCGAGGCTTTGGGCCAACTGGTGAGCTGGCGATGCCATTGTTGATAAGGGAGGATGGGTTGGGGGTAGGGCTGGGAGTAAAGCATTCTATTTTAGATCTGTCAGTTTGAGTTGCTGCCAGGATTTAGTTTTGTTTTCTATGAAATAGGGACAGTATTTATTTAATAAGAAACCAACGGGATCATTTTGTGTAGATGTGAACGTGCGCACACGTGTGTGTGTGTGTGTGTGTGTGTGTGTGTGTTACTAGGGTTTGAACCTAGGGGAACTTTATCACTGAGCTACCTCTGCAGCCTTCTTTTTTTAAATATTTTATTTTTTAGTTGTGGTTGGACACAATACCTTTTATTTTTTTATTTTTATGTGGTGCTGAGAATTGAACCCAGGGCCCTGCACGTGCTAGGCAAGCGCTCTACCAATGAGCCACAACCCCAGCCCTCTGCAGCCTTCTTGATTTTAAAATTTTGAAACAGGGTCTCGCTAAGTTGCTGAGGCTGGTTTAAAACTTGCCATCCTCCTGCCTCAGCCTCCCTAGTCTCTGGGATTACAAGTGCGTGCCACTGACCAGGTGGGGTCATTTTGTTTTGATGCTATGAAGACAGAAGGTTGATTTTTTCTGTCATGCTGAAGCTAGGATAGAGTTCCCCTAGGATAGAGTTCCCTTTAAGAGAACAGGAGAAAAACCCCCTCTTATTAGCGAGATGCTCCTGCACTCGTACAGTGAAGAAATGATGTTGGGCTGTAATCCCAGTCACTCAGGAGGCTGAGCCAGGAGGATCGATCGCAAGTTCAAGACCAGCCTGAGCAATTTAGTGAGGTCTTTAGTAACTTAGTGAGTTCCTTTTAAAAATAAAATAAAATAATAAAAAAAAAAGGTTTGGGGATGTCCTCAGTGGTAAGGTTCAACCCCTAGAACAACAACAACAAAAAAGGATGATGTTGTTCATAGGCTCACTCTCCATATTTATTTTACATTTATAACAGAGCTTCTCTGTAGGTTAGGTTTTATATACAGGATAACATTCATATATAGGGCATTTAAATAGGTTATGTGTAATAAATAATTAAAATACAGGTCACAGGCATTCATGTGGAGCACGTGCGCAGGTGCTGTCCTCAGGACTCCACGATGACCCACAGCTGCCTCTGTAGTAGGTACCGTCCTCCCATTTGCAGATGAAACCGTGGCATGGAGAAGTGAAGTGGTTCCAGGTGTCACCGCTCATAAAGGGCCGAGCTGAGAGTCAACCCTTGCCACTCTGGCTCTGCTCATGCCCTCTGTGCCAAGCAGCACAACCCAGGCTGTGAGCAAGAGGCACAGGGGACAGGACCACACAAGCCCGGCTCCCAGGGCCCCAGCAGCCCTGCCCCATGCACCGTCCTGTCTTGGTTTTACCAAACCTCTGCTTAAGAGAAGCCAGCAGATGGCAGCCCCTGCCCCCAGCTGTCCTCAGGCCACTGCCAGTCACCCAAAGCACTCCGTGTCCTTTCTTCTAATGTCCTGAGGTCAGACTCCTCCCAGCATTGCCACATACAAGCTTTTTTTTGGTGTCCTCCTTTCTCCCTGTGCCCTGCCTCGCTGCCAGTTGTTACAATTGCTTTAAATTCTTGCAAATATCACCCTTTCGCTCCTGTGTTGAAGCAGGGGTGCCACACGGAGCTGAATGCTGAAGGCAAGAGATAAATATGACATGACCCCTGACCTTTCCAGAGACATTGAGTCCGAGGGCAGGTCCCTGTGCCTTTCAGCCTTAGGCCCCGCTCCCAGCACCAAGGGGCGCAAAGCTAGCATCCAGCCTTTTATTGAGCGCCTACTACCTACCAGGCAAGCAGTGTGACTGCTGAAGATATGGTAGGAAATCAAAGGCGCAGGGGCCTATGGCTCCAGGGGCTGGGGCAAGTCTCCACCTGCCCTCAGCATCCTCCTTGTCCCTGGTAGGTGGGGGACAAAGTGGGCACATAAAGGCCTCAAGAGGCAGAGGAGATAGGAGCCGAAGCAGATGTGGAGAGGCGGGCGTGGCATCTGGCCAGGGCTACGTATCAGTTTGGCAAATCAGACGTTAGACTCACGCGCTACCCCGGCTTTGGAGACCCGGCCCAGCTGTGGCTCTCCTCGCCACAGGGTCTAAGTGGGCCCCTGGCCTGGGATGCCGGGAAAAGCTGAGCTACTCAGGCCAGACTGCTAGGAAGGCAGCTGGACCGCGTGTCGCGGCGCGGGTGGGCGGTGGGGGTTTTGACTCGCGCGTGGAGTGGGATCCTTTAGAAGGAGACGGAATTCAGGGCGCAGCGCCTGGACTTGGAGTCTGGGTTCCAATGCCAGGCCTGTTGCTTACTTGTGTCATCTCGATCAAAACCCTTAGCTTCCCTGGGGCTCATTTTCATCATCGGTAAAATGGGTTTCCAAAACCTTAGGGTTAGTGCGAGGATTAAAAGGGCGAATGCTGGGAAGCTCTCCTAGCGTGGTGCCCGGCACGTAGGAAACACTCCCGGGGCAGAGGTTGTAATCACCCGCTGCTCACACCTCGCCGGATCTCGGCCTCCCCGGCCCGGGCGCCCGCCGCTCTCCTCCAAGGCTATTAGGGCGCGCCCTGCTTTGAAGGATTTATTTGCTTGCTTGGGGCGGGGCTTGGAGCGCAGCTACCCCGAGGAGGAGGAGGTGAGGGCGAAGAAAGGCGAGAAGCGGAGGGGCTGGAGGCGAGCGAGGCGGGGCCGGGGCGGAGCCAGGCTGCGCTCCCAGGCCCGGCGCAGTGCGCACCCGGAGCCGGGCGGGGGCGGGAGCGGGCGCCGCGGCCAATGGCGCGCGGCGCTGCGGCGAGGGCGGTGCAGGAACCTCGGCCGCTGACAGCCAAACTCGCCAACTCCGCCTTCGGCCCCGCGGGATCCCGGAGCCCGATCCCGCCTGGGGCCGAGGCCGTCCGAGCCGCGCTCCCAGCGAACATGGCAGCAGAATGAGAAGGCTGGCGCCGGTGGGTGGCCGCCGTGGCCGCGCTGCAGCTCGAGATCCGCGTCCGGCGAGCTCCGGATCGCATCCGTAGGCGGCCTCCCGGTGGCCGCTGGATTGTTTCATTGGGAACCAGGGCGGGGGAGAAAGAAGCCCCCGCCGCCGAGCGAGTCCGTGCTTTGGGTGTCGAATCGTGTGTGCGACCCGCCGGCTGCTGAAGCGACGCGGGAGAGAACCGGCCCGGGCTGCGGCGGTGCGCACGCGGGGATGAGCCGGCCATGGAACGGCCTCGGCGGGGCGCACGGAGCCGGCCGGCGCCACAGCGGGAGCGCTGCCTGAGCCCGGGCTCCGCGGGGCTTCGGGGCCTCGGGCGCACTGGGGGAGTCCCAGACGCGGCCTCCGGGAAGGACGGGAGCCCTGCGTGGGGGACACTGCAGCAGTCGCCGTGCTGAGGAGCCCAGAGTCTGCTCTGCCCGCAGCTCGGCACGCTGTCGGCACCCGGGCGCCTTGCCGGGTGCTGGGCGCCAGGCGCACCGCGGCGTGGTCGGTCTGCTGCGGGAGCCCGGTGCACGATTGGCTAAAAGAGGTGTGTGTGCGCGAGTGGTTGGCCTGGCGATCGCAGCAGAAGCAGAACCGGGCGAACCTGAGCAGCCATGCTTCCCGGGGTGGGCGTGTTCGGCACCAGCCTCACGGCCCGTGTCATCATCCCGCTGCTCAAAGACGAGGGCTTCGCGGTGAAGGCGCTGTGGGGCCGCACGCAAGAAGAAGCGGAGGAGCTGGCCAAGGAGATGAGCGTCCCCTTCTACACCAGCCGCATCGACGAGGTGCTGCTGCATCAGGACGTGGACTTAGTGTGCATCAACCTACCGCCGCCACTCACGAGGCAGATCGCTGTCAAAACCCTGGGTGAGCGCGCCTTCTCTCGGTTCCATTCCGGATGCCTTTCTTTCTCTTCTTGCCCTTTCCATATCCCAGAGGCTTACTCAGCATCTGAACCGCCCCAGGGATCCGGGATCCCGGGTCCCACTCGGATCTCCCCCTCCCTACTGCCTGCCCTTCTCCACCTGCGCGCTTCTCCCCTTTCTCCGGCATCACCTGAACGCGCTTCCCCAGGTGCGTGGCGTGGAGAATGGAGGTGCGTGGGTTCGGGGGATGCAAATCAGGTGGATGGCGAGAACAGGAGCTCGGTTGCTACTCCCGGAGAGGAAACTTTGCCCTCAGCTGTGTGTGTAGTGCCGAGTGTGTGTGTGTAGTGCCAACTACGCACCTGGGAGAGAGGAGCGCGCAGCCCGCAATAAAAGGGCCTGAATAAAGGGCCGCACACGTGTCTGGGTTTTCGTGGGGGCGATAGAGTACCTGCTTTTCAGCAGCTGTGCAGCCCTATTAGGGTGATTTGTTTCTTTCCACTGTGAGTGAGTTTACTGTGAGATTAGAGATGTGAAAATCGGCTGGACTGATTTCCTTCCAGGCAGGAGGAAGGAGGGCCCGAGGTGGTGTGTGTGTGTGTGTGTGTGTGTGTGTATGGGGCTGACTATTAGAATATTTTAAGAGATGTCATAGGTTACTAAAGATAGGTAAAAACCAGAGTAATTTAACCTTTGAGTGCGGCCTCCTGGGAGTTGACTTCTGCACCGATTTGGAATAATCATCTTTTATTTTTAGGGGATGGGGCACTCTCCTTTTAGCAGGGTGGATACTTTGTATTGGAAAAGGGCCCAAAGCTGCCAGTTTGTTTTGAAAGCGTGTGATGGTATCTCTCTCATTTCCTTCAGGAATAGTTCAGAGGTTTGGTGTTGACAAGCAGACTGTCACTCTCCCTCTTCATCTGGTCCCCCTCTAACTCCGTCCAGGGGGCTGAACAGCCTCCGAACTGCATTGTCAACCTCCCTGTTGTGCTGAGGACAGAAAAGTGCAAGTGTTTTGCCCCCCAGCAGCTCCACGCACCCCTCAAACAACCCCAGGGCCGTGGCTCACTCTTTCCTACCCTAAACCATTTAAGAGCCCATCCTGGGGAGCTGGAGTTTTTATCAGTGAGGAAAGAAGCAAAGCTTCTAACAGGAGGATATGGGATATCTGATGAGTTAGAGCCTGAGAATCTGCTCAAGGTTGGCAATTTTAACAAACCTCTGGCCTTTGTGACCTTGTCCCTTTGGGCTTGAATTGAATTCCACTGGGTTCTGGCCAATATGTCATTTCTCTTTGATGGGACATTTATGTCGGGTGGGAAAGTCCCTTATTTACATTGGATCTGTGCAGAGCAGATAGGTTACCACCAAGCGATAGATGCATCTGTAGGGCAATTTGTAGAAAACTGGTCCCTGTTAAGCTGCATCTACTAGAAAGGCCCTGTTGGAACATTGCCCCCCACCCCCCCCCCGCCCCACCATGCAGGGCAGACCCACAGAGCAGCCCCAGAGCAGGGGAGTGCCAATTTGGGGAACAAGGATGTTCTTGTGTTCTGACCATCTCTGGCACTGGGACTGTGAAAAGTACTTGGGGGAGCTGGCCCAGAGGAGTCATTTCTGGATACTTCTGTGCAAAATCCCCAGGAGGACTGGAGATAGAGCTCAGTGGTAGTGACTAGCATGCATAAGGCCCTGAGTCTCATCCCCAGAACCAGGAAAAAAAGAACATCCCCATGACTTTTTCATTGATAAGACTAATGTGAGTTATCTCTTCAGAACCAAATAGAGAAGGCATAAAGAAGTTTAACTAAGGAATACGATTTGTTCATGTTTTGAGGTAGACTGGGGGCTCTCTTTTTTAAGCCCTCCTTTCGTAGGCAATCCAAGGTAGTCCTTGCATATGGAAAACATGGAGAGGCCGGGTTTAGATGTGGCTGGACTTTTGTGCTAAGCCTCATCTTTCCTGGAAAATCCCCCGGTAGGGCTCCCTTTGGTTGTGCCTGCGAGTACATACGGGGTGGTCGTCTTGGTCGGCTTCACAGTCATGGTTAGAAGTTCAACCCAGTGCAGGAAGTGAAAAACCCCAAACAGTTATCAGGCTGGCTTGGCTGTTGGGGGCTTACAGATGCTGGTGTTAGCTTGGAATTGAAACCAGCCAACCTTTCACCAGTCTTGGTGAATTCTTTTAGCAAAAGCCTGGGCTTTGAGTTGCTTGTGCAGGCATGGTGATAGACCCGTGGCCTTCTGTTATGGAGATGTTTCTACCACATAGAATCTCTACACTGCCCAAGGATGCTTCTGAGTACCTGCTGTGTGCCAGGTAGTGTGGAAGGTGCTGGGCATAGTGTCTTATTTTGTGATTAATGTAATCCTCCAAGATAGATACTAACTAGCCCCAATGAGACAACTGAGGTTCAGAGACGTGGGATGAGTTGCCCAAGGACACACAGCTAGAGACTTGAACCCGTGGTCATTTCTTCCTTTCTTACCACCTCTACCTTGTTCACGGCCGTTCCAGATAATGGTTGGCGATGTCCTGGGTTCCCTTTGACCCCACCCATGGAATCAGTTCCCACACTGTCTCCTGAATCTCTCAGTATCTTCCCCCTCTGTGCCATCGCTTCCCCAGAGAATCCAGGGCCTCACCTAGGCTCCAGCTCACCCCTGCCTGCCACTGGCCCTGACTCCCCTTTCCAAGGCTCCCTGTCGCGTCCTAGGAAGTAACTCGTCCTGCAGGCTGATGGGAGTCCCACGATTTCAGCAGAGACACACTGTCTCCTTGGAGGGACCCAGTTGGCTGTCATGTCCGTGCCTCTGTCAGGAAGACCCTGTCCCTTGGGGTCATGATCTTGGTCCTTCAAGACTCAGTATGTCAGCGCTTGGTAGGTCCTACCCCTGTGGACCCTTCTGAGTTCTCAGCACTGGGTGCCCCCCCCCCCCCCATTTTAGCTCCTCTTTGCACACATTTGTTAAAAATCTAAATTTTGTTTAGTTATTTTGAATAGGCTATATATTCACATGATACAACATTCAAATGCCGTGAATGTACACAGTGAAGAGTAAATGTCCCCCAGTGCCTGTCTCCATCAGAGCCAATCCATGTTGTTTTATACACACACACACACACACACACACACACACACACACACACACATGTCTTCAAGACTTTTCTAGGGATATACTGAAAATACATGTGGGAGAATTTTTAAACCCTTTTTTACACAATCGGTAACATCCAGTTCACACGGTTATATATTTTGATATTGTTATGCGGTGTTATTGTGGAAATTTGTATATATTAAAAATATAATATCTTAACCAGCTGTGGTGGCTCATGCCTATAATCCCAGTAGCATGAGAGGCTGAGGCAGGAGGATTGCAAGTTCAAAGCCAGCCTTAGCAATTTAGCAAAGCCTTAAGCAACTTAGCAAGAACTTGTCTCTACAAAAAATTTTAGAAGGGCTGGGGATGTGGCCTACCGGTTTAGCACCCCTGGGTTCAATCCTTGGTATGAGGAAAAAAAAAGGTAATATCTTAATTTAATATTATATAAAATTTAGATACATTATATGTTTTATAAATATATGTAAAGTACATAAGTATATGAGCACATATTTATATACATATAAATATTATATATAAATACATATTAATGTATTCATAAAATATACAAATATTTACACACATAATTGGTCCTTTATCTCCTTGGGTTCCACATGTGTGAATTGGGTACTAGGGAATGAGAGTGATCAAATTATTTTATGTGCCTGTAAAATATGAAACAATACAACATGCAAACTACGTACATAGCATTATACTATATTAGGTATTCTAAATAATTTGGAGGTGATTTAAAGTATATGGAAGGACATCCCATTTTCTATGAAGGACTTGAGCATCCATGGATTTTGGTATCTGAGGGGGTCCTGGAACCAACTACCCAGAGATTCTGCAGAACAACTGTGTACACATGTATATATTTATATCATACACACATATAAAATGCAGAATGTGAACGTATCCTTGTTCCTGTTTTTAGCTGTATGTATTTCGTTGTATGGAAAAATCAAAATTTATTTAACCTGTTCCCTATGACTCAACATTCAGGTTGTTTCCAATCTTTTGCTTATGCAAACATGACATAAATAATCCTGAGCATGAGACTGATCTAATTATTGAGCATATGTTGTTTTGCACACGTCGGTTTCTTTGTAGGATACCTGTGGGGACTGAGAGCTGGTCATTTAGCCACAGTGTTGCCAGATTAACTGGCGCCCGAAATGGCCCTGCACTTTCTCAATTTCCCGGGCTCCTCTACGGACAAGGCTCTTGACTGCCAGGTCCCTAAGGCAGCAAGGATGCTTTCACTCACCTTTGAGTCCAGAGCAAAGGGGCTCAGGGCCAGCACCATGCCCCAGCCAGCCTGTGGGGTCAGCCTAGCCTGGCAATATTTTCCCCACTGCCAGTCTCCCTGGAGTAACACAGTAAGCTGTCCAACCTCCTTGGGGCCCAGCCTGTCTCCTATCCAGTCTGATCACTAGACAGTGGAAAAAGTGGTTGTGTGTGGACGCACAGATCATGCATGTGCACGCACACCTACGTTTGGACTTGCTCTTTGTTTTTTAAGGTTCCCTCGGCACCTGGAATAACACCAAGTGCCTCACCGTGATCTACCTGGCCGGAAATGGCCCTGCCTCGCCCAGCTCCCCTCTGGGACTCTCTGCCCTCCAGCCCCCTCCTCTGTTCCCCCAGGGCCACATCCCCTTCCGTGACTCCAGGCCCCCACCCGCCTGGCCTCTGTCCTTTGCCTAGAAGGCTGGTTCCTCACTGCTTCCAAAGATGAGCTCGTCGTCACTTCAGTTCCAGCTGAACTGTCCTTTAGGAGCCAGGCCTTTCCAGACTCTCACCTCCTGGTCATGCCTCTGTCATCCTCTGTCTCTTCTTGGTGACACTGTCAGTTTGTGATCATCCCTTTCGCTTGCAAGATTGTCTTCTTAGGGCTCTTTGTCTCTCCAGCTAGAAGGTGAGTTCTTGGAGGGTGGGGCCTTTGTCCTGCTCTCCAGACAGTGCCAGGTGCCTTGTCACCTGGTGGACAGGCTGTAAGTGTTTGTTGAAGGATGCACCAAGGCACAACCGGTTTCCATTTCGTGGATGTCTCCCTGGGGGAAGGTGAGGGGTTGCAAACACCCGGCGCCCTCCAACACGCAGAATTTTGGTCCTGCCCGCCGTAGCTTCTGCCTTCCCAACTTTCACACACAGTCACCTTATCTGGGGATCTCTTCAAGGTGCAGATACCTGGATGGGTCACAGTTTCTGTCCAGGTCTCTGTTGATGCAGACACTGGAATAGCCAGGCACTGGAGATGAGCCGGCCCTCTGCCTTTGGGAAACCAGGATGTCTCCTGCCATCATTTCTCTGCCTTGCATGGAATGCGGTGACATCTGTTTTGTTGATCCCTATCCTGGCTTTTGGAGAGTGCAGATTCTCCCCGGGAAGCCACCCTTGGGGCGGTGAGGAAGGCTAGAGGTTTTCACTGAGCTCGCTCCTGCCGCACATTGATCTTGCCCCAACTTGCTTGGCTTCGTTAGCCGAGGACCTGAGCGTCCTGCCTCTCCCTGCCCCACTTCACGCAGCAGCAGTTGCTGAATGCTAAGGAGGGCAGCCGGGATAGAGGTGACGCAGGAGGAAACAGGGCTGAGGCTTGACGAGGGTGGACTTGGACTTGCTGGTGACCATGCTGAAATCCTAGCCAACGCTGCGTCTCCAGTTCATCCTCGAGGTTTCTTTTGGATCTGCTCCTATCTTAACACTCTGGAAGAGGGTGACTCTAGTTTTTTCTCGCTGCAGGAAATGATTTCAGTCAATCAATTTGGTGAAGAGTTGAGGGAGCCCTGGGGCATTATGGAAATAAAAGAAATTACCCTGCTCACTGTTAGGAAAAGTCAAGCCTCACCAGTCTTATTTCATCTCACCGAAATTAGGTGCAGTTGAACGACCCTTTCATGGGCGATATCTGACTTTGAAAACAGATAATTCTGCAGAAGTTTAAATTGGAGTGAGAAGAAGCTAAATGAAGACGTTGAATGTTTTGGTACCTGAAACTGAGGGAGAATGACCACCACAAAAAAAGTAGAAGTAAATAGCATGTTTTGAGGGTTTCATCAAGAACGAAATACAGAAGGCAATTCATTATGGATTTCAATCCAGGGCAATCATGGCCCAGCAAAGAGCATCTTAATATTATTGGATGTGTGTTTTAGAAGGTAACCAATGATAGGAAAGACTTCCAGTTACTACCATGTGACTATGGGAGAGGTACCTGTCCTTCCTAAGTCTCAGTTTTCTTAATAAAATGGAGGAAATGACAATGTCATATGGTGTGGTGGTTAAAATGAGGGGTATGTAAATACTTAGGTTTTTTTTTTTTTTTTTTTTTTTTTTTGTCCTCCGTCAGTTATCTGCATCAGCTCAAGTAAAACTTCTCCTGAGCATGATCAGTTCTGTAGCCTATCCCAAATGGTGCTTTGACAGATGTTCCTTTTTTTTTTTTTTTGGTACTGGGGATTGAACCCAGGGCACTTAACCACTGAGCCACATTCCTAGCCATTTAAAAAAAAATTAATTTTGAGACAGGGCCTTGCTAAGTTGCTGAGGCTGGCTTTGAACTTGCAATCCTGCCTCAGCCTCCTGAGATGCTGGGATTACAGGCATTTGCTGCAAATCTAGTACAGCTGGCCATCTGTGTCTGAGAGTTTTACAAGCTTGAACCAATTACCGGTTGAAAATATTTAAAAAGAGAAATTGCATCTGCATTGAACATGTACAGACTTCTTTTTTTCCCTGTCATCATTCCCTAAACAATACAGTAGAACAACTGTTTATATTGTCTGAGGTATTATAAGTCATCTGGAGATGATTGAAAGTATACGAGAGGATGTGTGTAGATTGTATGCAAATACTGTGCTGTTTTACACAAGGGATCTGAGCATCTGAGGAGTTTGATATCCTTGGGGGTCCTAAAACCAGCCCCTGGCAGATGCCAAGGGACAGCAGCCCTCGATTCACAGATATGTGATCAGCAGAGGTGCTGATGCTACTGACAGGTCCTCACTATGCTCCTAGGAAGATTTGTGGTCACTTGTGTTGAGGATGCTGGCCATCTTGGTGTCGGGCACCTAGCCAAGACTCCCGGGGTCATTCGGTTCCCCTCTGACAGCTTCGTCACCCACCCCTTTTCACACCAGCCTCCTTTGCTTCGCGGGCCCACGTGGTGGACAAAATAATTGTCCACGCGCCGCAGCTCCCAGATCTACAGATCACAGGCGTGTCACCTGGAAAGTACAGCCCCATCTTCCTGGTCATCTTGGCTTGTGTCCACTGCACTCCTGGCTCCGTGTTGTCTGGGGTCACTCACAAACTAGGGACCCATCAAAAATGTTGCTGGGCCCACTCAGCTGGATGGCAGTGGAGGAGGGGCCAAGCGGACACTTTTACAAACGTAGACGATTCTTGAGTCCTGACTGAATGAAGTGCACACCTGGTATCTCATTGCCTTTTTAATGACTGCAGTGAAGCAGTGGAAGGAAAGTGGGGGGTGGGGGTACCGAGGACCAAACCCAGCAAGTGGTTCTGAGCACATCCCCAGCCTTTTTTATTTTTTAATTTTGAGACAGGGTTTCGCTAAGTTGCTGAGGCTGGACTTGAACTTGCCATCCTCCTGCCTTTGCAACCAACACTCTACAGTGTACCATGTTGTTAAGCTGTGAAGATTAGGACATCAGGGGTAGTCCGTGAATTTTGTTTTATTTTACTTTTTCTTTTTGTAACAGGGAATCGAACCCAGGGACACTTTACCACTGAGCTACGTCTCCAACTCTTTGTATTTTTAAATTTTTTGTGGGGTGGGGTACCAGGGATTAAATTCAGGAGTACTTGATCATGGAGTCACATCCCCAGCCCTATTTTGTATTTTATTTAGAGACAGGGTCTCACTGAGTTGCTTACTGCCTCACTTTTGCTGAGGCTGGCTTTGAACTCACGATCCTCCTGCCTCCACCTCCCGAGCCACTGGCATTACAGGTGTGCACCACCACGCCTGGTCCCATTTTATTTTTAATTTAGAGACAGGGTCTCACTAAGTTGCTTAGGGCCTTGCTAAGTTGCTGAGGCTGGCCTTGAACTTTCAATCCCACCTCAGCCTCCTGAGCTGCTGGGATTATAGGTGTGCATCACTGTGCCTGGCCAATTTCCACTTCTTAATATCTCACAAAGGGGACTGAATTTCAACTCATGAAGCTTTGGGGGACACACTCAAACATGTGTATGTCACAGCCAGAGATGTGTTGGTCCATTTTCCATTGCTACAATGAAATGCCTGAGGCTGGGAAATTTGTAAAGAACAGAGGTTTACTTAGCTCAGGATTCTGGAGGTCCACGAGCATGCCACTGGTTTCTGCTCAGCTCTGATGAGGCCCTTCTGGCTGCATCACATCGTGGCAGATGGCATTATAGGCTAGCACCACCGTGCCGGGTAGTCAGTGCATTTTCCACTGATGAGGTCTTCAACTCACGATTGGTCTATGGGGACAAAACCCTTTGTGTATTTGCACACACATCCCATGGGTTCTGTTTCTCAGGAGGACCCTGACTGATAGAGATTTTGCCACCTGGCCAGGTAAGCTGGTCATGGGGCACCTGAAAGTCAGGTCCCACAAGTCTGGGTCTAGAAAGACATGCTGGAGCAACTGCCCCGTCCAGTTCAGCCGTGAGCCTCTGAGCACTTTCCCTCCAGAGAGGAGGCCCTGTAGGTGAAGATCCTGTGAGTTCAGACTCAGGCTGAAGGAGCCTTGGGGGAAGTCCTGTCCCTCACCTTGACGCTTCACCCTGTCAGATTCTATACTGTCTACAGGGCCTCTGGGGTTTGCTCAAGTCTGAGATGCTTTGGGGTTTAGACTTTTCTTGACAATTGTTGATGTCCTACTTTGTAGTTTTTAAAATCCCAGAAAAATAACTTCATATTGAAAATAATACCATTTTCCAAAATTCCAGTTTCTAATTGTGACAGCCCTTGGAACATTCAGCCACTCTTCTGGTTAGTATAATAGCCATCAGCGAAAACTAGAAGATTCTGAAGCCCCCAATCAAGTCGGTTTGTGGCTTTAGCATTTTTTTTTTTTCCAGGAAAGCTTTAACTGGCTAGCTTTATACTATAGAATTCACCTATGCACTTGAAAGATTTTTAGTAAACGTATGTAGTTATGTAACCCATCACTACACAAAAGAACATTTAGAGCGTCCAACCCCCGGGTTCCTCCTGCCTGTTTGCAGATGATCCTGTTCCCACCATGAGCCTCAGGCAGCCACTGATCTGCTTTCCGCCTCTACAGTTTGCTTTTCTCATAATGTGTAGTCTTGTGCAGCCTCATAATGTGTAGTCTTTTGTATCTGGGTCCTTTCACGGGGCATCGTGATTTCCATGTTCATCTATGTTGTTGCGTGTGTCAGAAGTATGTTTCTTGTTACTGCCATGGAATAATCCATGGTATGAATATAACACATGTCGTGTCTCCACCCATCATCTAATGGGTCGTCTTATTAATTCTGGGCTTGGTTATTAAGAATAGCGTTGCAGTGAACATTTGCATACAAGTCTTTTGCAGATCCTCATGTTCATTTCTCTTGATCAGACACCTGGCACTAGAATTGTTGAGATAATAGGGAGTGTATATATTTGACTTTTGGAGAAGCTGCCAAACTGTTTTTCTAAAGCAACTGCACACTTTTCCTTTGCCGCCGGTGATGTGGGAGCGTTCTGATTTCTCCAAGTCATCCCCAGCACTTGCTATTGTCAGTCTTTCTGATAAGAGCCATTAGAGGTGGTGTGTTGCGGTATCTCATGAATTTGATTTGCATATTCCTAATGACTAATGATGTCGGTATTTTTTCTTGCCTGGTATTTTTTCTTGCCTCGTCTCTGGTGAAATGTCTATTCAAATCTCTTGTCCATTTTTAAATAGGCTTTTGTCATCCTGTTATTGAGTTGTAAGTGCTGGTTTTGTGATTTTTCTTAGTTTGTTGTAGTAGCAGGCTTCATTTGGGAAAAGGGTTAGAGTCCCCCCACCCCCCTCATCCCCTGTCCTTTGTTTTTGATTTCTGGAACTAGTACAGTGGGACTATTTCTCCAATCCAAGTAAAGTGAGCTTTGCAAATATTTACTAAAATGGCTCATTATGTCAAAGGCAGAGAAGGCTCAGGAGGGGCTGATCCTGGGGCTGCAGCCTTGCACGGAGCCCTGATAAATGCACTCTGCTGGGCATGTTTGCAATTTACAGATTATCTCCAGTGCCCACGTGGGGTCTCCTAATCCCCTAATTTTCTCAGCGCCTGGAGACTATTTCTCTTTTTTCCATTTATTTTTATTCAGTTAGTGCCTTTTGGATGCCTGCAGCTCTCACTCTTGGCTGTGGTGAGAAACAGCCCAGAGAGTAAGACACGGGTTTGTCCTTGGACACGGAGGCTGCGGGGTGTGTAGTGTGGAGCAGGGTGAATGGTCACAGTGTGGTGCCCGGAGGGGTTCACCTAAGGCAAGAGAACGGTCCCCCTCCCAGGTCAGCCCTGATGAAGAGTCGGCCACGGGGGGGGGGGGGGGGGGGGGGGGGGGGGGGGGGGCTTCCCAGGGCAGTGTGCTGAGGGCACTGGAACAAAGGAAGGTGACGGAACAGACGTTGTGACAGAAGCCTCCATAAAAGTGTGTGTGTGTGTGTGTGTGTGTGTGTGTGTGTGTGTGAGAGAGAGAGAGAGAGAGAATATGGGAGATCCACAGCGGGCTGGGACCTGGAAGGGGCGCCTGCTGATTGCTGGTGAATGATTGCTTCCTCTTCCCTGCCAAGCACCAGGGGGGACTGGAGTTTGGGGTTAGAGATAAGATGTCCAGGACCTGTGGGGAAGGGCCCCACTGCCCTTCCTCTGGGGCAGCTGTGTGGTCCCTGGACTGCTGCAGGCTGGGGAGGAGCTGAGAGCTGGAAAGTCCTGGGAGATCTTTATGAGGAGCTGGGGCTTCCCCTGGAGCAAGAAGAGGGGCCAGGTTTAAAGAATTTTAAGGGAAGGTGTAGAATGTTCTGGAGTCTTCCACGGCTGCCCCGGGAGCTACCTGGTGTTGCGCACCGTTGGCCACCCAGGATGATGTTAGAGTGGTCTGAGGATGTCCAAGGTTCTCAGCAGTCCACTATACATTTCAAAAGAGCCAAAGGAAGAGAGTTTGAAGGCCGCCAACACACGGGATGGAGAGTCTTTGAGGCAATGCTAATTACCCTGCTCTGATCATTGCACATCATAGATAAGTATGGAGTTATCCATCCGTTCAGCATCCATAAGTACAGATACCATGTATCGATTTCAAAATTAGGAAAAAGAATGTCTGATATCCTAAAACTATTTTTCTTCAGCAGCGGTCAGTGCCCCTTGCGTGGTCCTCTCCCCTAGGATCCCACACAGTGACAGTCACAAATGACAGCGCTCTTGGGTGGGCGAGGGAGACAGCCTGCAGGGCGCTGGAGAGGACCTGGTGGAGAGGAGCCGGATGGTGGCCTTAGAGGGGGCGGAAAGAGCAGCTGGAGACGCTGTGAAGATAAAAGTCCTGTGTGTGATGGAGTCGGGCAGCTGGGGACAGGAGGGTGGGAAGGGTCTCGCCCCTGGTTTGTGCTGCTGATGGGTGGTGCTGGTGACTCGTGCCCTTGGAGGACATTCACGTGTGACGTGCAGACGTGCCGGTCTGCGTTCCTCGAGAGCTCGTGGAGATAGTGACTGCTGGGCCATCTCAGAGTGGCTGCTGTTGTGGGAGATGGCTTCAGGAGGAGGCCACAGAGGTAGAATGAGTAGTTAATTCTTGACTCAGGATCTGCCATTCAGTCACCAGCACCCTGTGAGGCTACTGCTGCAGCTAGATTTTTAGAAGATCCCCGGATGAGACACGTCGGGTATCTTTGTTGCTGTATTTCAAAAGGAAAATTTCCCTGTGAAATTTGATCTCACTCTGTTGAAAGTGGTGCACCCTCATATTTTTCATCAGAGGAAAACTCAGCCAGTTTTAGGAGAGACGGTTCCATCAGATCCCAGAACACCTGGGGGACTGTGGCAATGTGGGTGTGGGAGACCTGGGTTGGATCCTGGTCTTGCCATGAGCTACGTGGCTATTGACCCTTCACTTAATGAGTCTCTGTTTCTTCATCTGTAAACAGAGATAATAAAAGTAACTAGATCTGAAGGTTGTTGACCTAAACAGGGCTTTGTTCGACATGAATGCTCAATAAACATGAAGATCCTGCTTAATCAGGACACGTTGTGGTGACCTGGGGTCCATTCATTCTTTCCTTTCCTCAGAGCTATCAGGATCCATGCTGAGCAATGGAATAGCTGTTAGCCTCCTGTGGTTCTTTAAATTGACATAAGCTAAAACTAAGAGAGGGAAAATTTAGTTCTTAGATGCCCTAGTCACATTTCAAGTGCTGGAAGGCCACTCGTGGCTGCCATATTGGATGGCGTGACATGGAGCATTTCCATCCCTGAAGAAAATTCTGTTGGACGGCACTAATCCTGAAACTGGGGGTATAGCTATGAGCAGAGCAGTTGCTTGTGTTTAATCTAAACATGGATTTTTTTGAGAAATCCAAACTTTTGGATGTGTTTCATTTTTCTCCAAGGAATGGGATAATAGGGCGTCGACTCTTGGGATGTTTGTGTCTCAGAACTAATTAGTAGGTGTTTCACGAGGTCCAGGCACATTCTTCTGGATTTATTAGGAAGGACTCTTATTAATAAGAAGGGCGTCAGGTGCGGAAAGTTTCCTAAATTTCCCATGAGAAGTTGGGAATGATCCATCAAGTAAATGACACGGCCCCCACCTTTCCTCCGTCTCACCCCAGGACTCTAGGTAGCAGATGGCACAGACCAGGGAGGAGTGTGCCAGGGCAGGAATTCTGTCAATGTAGAGACGGAAGCAGAGAGAAGCGAAGGGACTTACTAGACTATGTAGGGAAGTTTCTAGATGCCAGGACTCTTGATCTTACAAGAACCTGTGAGAACACTGAGCAGCTAGTTGCTGAGGACTTGGGCTGAGGGGAAGAAGAATTTTGATTTCATAGTAAAATAGTTCTCTTCTTCTGCGTGATAGTGGGGGACACAGGGACCCTGACTTATTCCTCCTCTCTTCACTTACCCCTGTCCTTCCCATCATCTAGGGGGAGAGGCTAAATAAATACTTAGAGCACGAAGCCTCTACTAATAGGTTATTGCCATTTTGCTAATTATTATTGCTGACACTGAGAAAGCCATATCCATTTGTGCACACGCTCCTTGGGGAACTGGGAATGTGAACTCGGGCTTGCTGGAGCTCCGTGCTGGAGGCGGGGATGGGTGGGTATTTGTGAAGGTGTGAACACACACACGCACACACACGCACGCACACACACATACATACACACACACACACATACACACACACGCAGGAGCACGCTTCTGCCAGAATGACTTGACTGGAGTCAAGGGCAAAGCAATGATTTGAGACGACTTGATATTTAAATGTGTCCCTGGAAGCCCTGCTCATCTCCTACGTGAATATAAATAATCAAAAGTGGGTGGTGAAAGCGAGATTAGTTCCCCTGCTCTGTCTCCTTTCCCTTTCCAAAGGATCTGGGGCGTTGGAGGAGAGGAAGGCAGCAGGCAGGCAGACCTAGGTGGGAAATGCACATGGCTGTCTGTGTGAGCTCCGTTCCCTGCAGCGCCACCCACGTGGGACATTTGTTTACACCTCATGCTGCTGCTCCCAGAGAGTCCTAGGGGACAGGTTCACAGCCCCAGGGGATGTAGCTGCCTGACTTAATATGCACAGCCGTTCACATGGGCGCAGAAGGCAGTCTGGCTCTCTCCGGGAGGCCTCTGGGTACCACAGTGCCACGTTTGTCTGTAGAAGTACGATTTAGCCAGTCATTCTTGCCTGAATGCAGCTGCCTCCATCTGCAGGCTGTGGGAGGGAGGTGGAGGGGGGGAGATTCTCGGTGCCTCCAGAGCTGACATTGGCTCTTCCCGCCCCCAGACCCAGGCAGGATTACACTGAAGATGTGCTGTCACATTCAGGCCCTGGGGAGGCCAGTGGAACTCCCATGCTATATCCTCGGACAGGAGTCCCCGGCTTACATACCTAGCAGTTTTCAAACTGGCCAACATTTGTCTTCCCACTGGTTAATTGAGTACCTACACGGCGTAAGGAGACATCTTGGTCATAGAAGCGAACAGGTCAAAGCCAAGAAGATATGACATCTACTCTGAAGGAGCTTGTGGTCCATCCGGAACCTACCCATTACATTTGAAATGAGAAGAGGAATTAGTATTTTTTAAAATTAGTTCACTATGGAGACATATAATATTGGGGTTCATTTTGACAATTACACAGGCCTGGAATATAATTGGCTCCAATTCAGTCCCGATATGTCCCCTTCCCCTTTCCTCTACTCCATTTATAGAGGTGTTTATTTTTTTAAGATCAGTGCATTATGGATATACACAAAGGTGAAATTCACTGTGGTATATTCATACATGTACCTGGGAAAGTTAGGCCAGATTCATTCTACCCTTCCTCCCTTTTCTCATCCCTCCTGCGTCCCCCTCGATACCCTCCCTGTCCCCCTGATCTCTCTTCTTTAGGAAAATTAACATTGTGAAGGGTATTTTCTGAGGAGCAGGCCTGGAGTCGGGTGTGACACAAGTGTAACCTCACACAGCTGACTCCCAGGTGGACATTCACACCTCTCTCCCTCTTGCTAGTAAGAAATTTAACTACGGGGAAGTTAAATATTACATCGTGGAATCTAAGTCGTGGATTCTAAGTCGTGGATTCTTTTCATATTCTAACATCTAAAATGTGGGTGCGTCTTTTTTTTTTTTTTTTTTTTTTACTTTGATACAGGGTCTTGCGGGGTGGCTGAGGCTGACTTTGAACTTGTGATCCTCCTGCCTCAGCCTCTCACATTGCTGGGATACCGGCCTGCGTCACTGCTCTCAGCTGAATGATTGTAATTCATTTTTAAAAAATTGAAGCGAAGCTAAATGGCCCACAGGAGTGTATGGCTAAGGTGGACCTGAGGAGTGGGCTGCGTCCCTGCATCAGGGTAGCCATGTTCTGGGGCAAGGGTGAGATGTGACCAGTGGCTGCTTTTCTGTCCTCGGCGAGGGCCATCCTAGGAGGTACAGGTGACTGCTGCCCATGCCTGACTGAGTCCTGAGAAGTCCCCAAGTGCAGGCCTGTGTGTTTATTATTATCACAGTGCCCCATGGCCAACACCGCGGATGAGAAGCAAGGTCTGTGAATGCCATGGCTGACCTGGATTCAGAGAGCCGTGACAAGGGCTCTGTAGGAGGAGTGACCAGTGGTGACCAGGTATACTCCAGAGACTTGGTGGGCACGGCCCCCCATGTGCTTAAACCGACACGGTCCCTCCGTGGGTTCCATTGAGTCATTTTTCTGAGCAGCTAACAAGAAAAAGGGAGACCGGCTGGGGAATTTGGCACCTTGGCTGGGAGGCCACAGAGAACAGTGGACACCTGTCAGCTTAGGAGGACCGTCTCCTGGTGCCCAGAGAAATCGAGTTGCCGAGGAGGGGAGTGGCTTGCCAGTGTTCCTACTCGGTCAGTGACAGCCTCCTGGGACCAAACCCAGGTCTCTGGAGAGCGCGTTCCTTACCCTCTTGAATCACTGACTCCCTCAGGGCCTCTGCTTTCCCAACAATGACAAGGATGACTTCTAGGAAGGTCTCCTAAGGAAATGGCATCAAATAGTGATGACGGAAACACCCACCAACTCAGTAGTGTTCACCGATGCCTTATTTTTAATCAGTGAAATACTAGAAACAATAAATATTACTCCATATCAGAGCAGCTAGGTGCGTCCTACCATCCTAGTACACACTCACCCTTGCCCAGAAAATTCAAGTCTGGTAGGTAAGAGGAACAAATCCTAATGGTGGTTATTTCCAAATTGTCTAATTATGGATTTTTTTTCCTCTCGTCTATATTTTCAGTCTTTTAAAAACATGGTCATAGTGGGCCCGGTGTGGTGGTGCATGCCTATAATCCCAGTGATTCAGGAGGCTGAGGCAGGAGGATCACAAGTTCAAGGTCAGCCTGAGTAACTTAGAGAGAGACTCTGTCTCAAAGTAAAAATGACTGAGGATGCGTTTGATTCCCAGTAAAACACACACATACACACAAGTTATGGTCATAGTGGGGAACATAAGTTTATGTTTTCAAAAGAAAGAGAAAGGGCTGGGCCTATAGCTCAGTGTTGAGCACGTGTGAGGCGCTGGGTTCGATCCCCAGCCCCACCAAACAAAGAGACAGTAGCATGGTCTGATTGGGTGACTCTCCAGTTCTTCCATCCTGTGATCCTTTGGGCCTGGGTGCTGTCCCCAGGTGTCTATACATGTGTTTGGTGAAGGAAAAAGAAGTCCCACATTGTCCCAAGGGAAAGGCCACCTCTTTTGGGAAGCGGAAGGGGGGTGATTGTAGTCCAGGGGCGTTGCTGATGCTCGGGGAATCCGTGGGCATGTCTCTGGGTCTGGATGTGCCACAGGCGCCTGGCTGCAGGGTGGTTTGTTTATATCCCTCCATGTGTGGCCAAAGCCGAGCTGTGTGGGCACACCCCAGCCATTCCCTCTGCCTCCAAAGCTTGCCCCTGGTGGGAAGAGGCCTGCCCTGTTCTAGGTTCTATTCCCCCCTTTCTATGCAGGAAGCTGCTGCTCAGCAAACCCACGTGGGCGTCTGTGGTTTGCAGCTTCAGAACCTTGACCCCGAGAAAACCCATCACCTCCTGCGTGGGGTGCTGCGCAGCCAAAAGGGTGTTGGCCTGGGAACCTGGACAGGTGCTTCTTGTCCCAACACCACCGCCAATTAGCCGTGGGACCTTGGGCGAGTGACCTCCGCGGCCTAGGCTTTCTCTTCCTGTAAAATGCAGACGCTAGAGTCGGTTTTTAAGAGCTCCTTCTGGTCCCCACCCTGTGTGTCTAATAACTCACTTTAAGAGCTTGGCACCGACAGGCCAAATTGGTGGTTGGTAAATATTTTAAGGTGTTGTTCTATTGCCATCGCTGTCACGGTTGATCAGCTTGGCATTCACTTTTCCTGATCAGTTGCACAAACCTACAGGATTCTGCTGTACACCAGGAGGCCATATTCCCTTTATCTCCAGGGGCGGAGAAGACGCATTCCAGGGGCGGAGAAGACGCATTCCAGGGGCAGAGAAGACGCATTCCAGGGGCAAAGGGGCGTGGCTGGCGAGGCTCCAGACGGCAGAGAGCGTGTGCTTACAGGCGCACATGCCCTTCTGTGTGTGGCGTGTGCACCTGCCCACGTGTGTTGTGCCCTCAATGGTGGGTTTCTTTTTCCCCCTTAAATTTTCCTTGATGACTGCGCCAAGAACACATCTGTGGGGGTAGGTGTTTTCACCAGCTGTCAGCTAGCAATTCAGTGGGGCGCCTCTTAATCGCTGGGCACAAATTTACCAGCGTGGTGGGCGTTTGTGGGAGCTGCTTCTGCAGGCGTTTCCTGAAACCACTTGTTCTCCATCGCACCGAGGAATGACGTGGTTCTGCACCCTGGCGTGGTTGTGTGGCCCTGAGCAGATCCAGGAATATTCACGCCAACCAACTCCAGGTCAGAAATCGTGTCATGGACAGTTTATGGGAGGCCACAGGCAGGGAGGTGACGGAGACTGTCACCCTGTTGTGTTTGAGTCATCTGCAGGTGCAGGGCTGCTTATGTGGGTGCTGGTGGCAGATGGGCTCCCTTGGTGGGTAGTCACCCTTCCTAAAAGGGAGAGGAGGACGTGAGGTTGCTGATCTCTGTGGGTGGAGAGCCTGTTGTTACTGATCATGACCGGGCAGAGGAATTAGTCAACCTCACCAAACCAGTAAAAAGATAAAAGCCAGGGAGCGCCTTGTAAGGAAGAGAAACCCGGTTCCCTCTCCTCTCTCCTTCCTGCTCCTCAGATTAAAAACCCACACCAGATGGCCACCAGAAGAAAGCACAGTCTCATCTTCCTGTACCTTCCAGAGAAGTTACATAACCAGAGCGTCTCGGGATCAGCAGAGAACGAGGGAGCCAGTGAGCCTTCCCCGCATCCCCGGGGGACATTTTTGGGTCGTCCAGCCTGGGGGTGACACACATCTTCCCCAGCCCTAATTTGGCGCTTAGTTTCAGCGTGTGACGGTCATAAATAAATGAGAAGGTTTCCTCAGATTCAGCCTAAATGAGTAGGTCTGCATTCAGAGAGAGTTCGGCTGGTTCTGGTTTGCAGAGATGACTTGGTGTGCTTACAGCGACCCCTCAGCGGGGTGTCAGATGACCCGGGTTTCATTTTAAATTTGCTGACAGGGCCTGCGGATCTGTTTGCTCTTTCCTGTAAACGTTTTTTAGGGAGATGTGAAATCTTGGCAGGAAGGTTCTTATTCCTTGCATTGACTCACCTGTGGTCCCCTACAAATCCTCAGCCTTGCCGTCCTTAACTCCTCTTATAAAACTAGAGCTTCCTTCCCAGTGGCTTGGGAGGCTGAGGCAGGAGGATCGGGAGTTCAAAGCCAGCCTTAGCAAAAGCCAGGCGCTGAGAAACTCAGTGAGACCCTGTCTCTAAATAAAATTCAGAATAGGGCTGGGGATGGGGCTCAGTGGCTGAGTGCCCTGAGTTCACTCCCTGGACCCCCCCCCCCCACAAAATGAGAGCTTCCTTACAATGGTCTATTGGGATCCCGAGGAGGTTCCTAAGGTCGGGGTGTGTAGGCTGTACCCCAGGCCAGTGACATCAGAGTCTCTGGGAGTAGAAAAAGAACATGGGCATTTAAAACAAAAATAAATTTTAAAAAAGCTGCTCAGAGTTGAAAACCTCTTGCTCCAGCCATGCTTCTCAGTCTCTAACATGCAGACAGTCCCCTGGGCATCTGTCTTAAATGTAGATCCTGGTTCTGTGGGGCCTGGGATTTTGTGTTTCTAACAAGCTTCCAGGGTTGCTGCGGCTGCTGGACCCAGCTTTAAAGAATAAGGTTTGGAGTCAACAAGCCGCTGTACGGGCCCAGTCATTATGTTTGCCAAAAACGTAATCAGCATCCTACAGGGGTGAGCAGAGGTCAAGGGGCCGACCAAATCAGGGTGGCTGCACGTGGGAGATGGTGTTCCAGGATGAGGAGGGTTGTTAGTCAGGGGTTATGAATCTCGTGTTTCTCCTGGGAAACAGAAGTCTCCTTGACTAATAGACACACCTGCATACATGGACCAAGTGTGTGCACCAGGTAGCAAGAGAGGATGCATGCACACAAGTGAATGGTACACCCGCACAGAGGGCTAGGGACCAGGGCAGGGTTGATAACGTAGTTCAAATCCATGGCAGGCGTGCTGGTACGGTGCCTCTTCTTTAAGGGAGATCAGTCTTTAAAAAAATAATAATAAAATAAGGTCTTCAACTGATTGGTTGAGGCCCACCCATGTGAAACAGGGTAATCTGCCTTACCCAGCCTACCAATTTAATGCTAATCTCATCTAAAAATTCTTTCAGCAGAACATTTATTTTCACCTAGACATTTAGAAAAACATGTTGGCCTAACCCCTGGCTACCTGGCCTAGCCATGTTGACCAGCGGAATTCACCACCATACTCAGGGCAAGGTGCTCCAGTATCTCCTGGGCTCTGTAACCACAGAACCCTGGTTAAGAGGCAAGACTTGAGTTCCAAGGAAGCAAGGATGACTTATGGCCACTTCTCGGTCTCTGCTGTTGGGGTTCTGGCAAGCCTTTGTTCTGCTAAATACAGAAGAGCTGGACTTCGAAGACCCCAGAGCGGGTGTAGGCCCGGCTGTGGGTGGGTCTGTCCTTGTGGACACTGGGAGCTCAGCTGGGCATCTGGAGCCGTCCGTCTAGCTCCCTGGCTGTATGCCCAGAGGAAATGGATTCACAAGGAAAAGCACGTGGAAAGTCACCTCTGGAGGGAAACCCGCGTGTGGGCCCATGAATCAGAGCTGGACCTCATTCTCTCGTGAACTGAGTCATCCGGAAAAGGGGAAAATGAGCGGGGACGGGTCACCCAGCTGTCTGTGCCAATGTGAGAACCTCGCTTCTCCTGACCTTGATGCCCGGGAAGATACACATTTTACATTGCGACCCAGTCACTATGGAGCTGCACAACTGTAAGAACAGACAACTGTGGGTGCCCGGGTAAACGTACAGATGCACATAAATAAAACTGAATATGGCTTTTAGGACACGACATTTACCCTTGTTTCTTTGGCACGTGATGCCCTGTGGTGTTTTCTATTTTCTCCATTTCATTAAAAAAAAGTGTGGGGGGGGAGCTGGCCGTGACCTGTTGAACCAACTTCGTGATGCTTAGTGGATCCCCACCTTGGGCACATAAGAGCCCCAAGTCTTGGTGGATGGAGTGAAAATATCTTGCAGGGTCTTGGGATCTGGGACAACACCACCCCATTTCTGGACATTTCTGTGACCATGGAAATGTTCTGATCTGCCCAGTTCGACCCGAGAGACTGACTCCTCGTGGCCACTAAGCATGGGAATGTGGCTAGTGTGAATGAGGGCTGGGCTTTCAATTTTATTTCGCTTTAGTTAACTTGTGGCTCCTGGGTTGCATGGCACAGATGCCCTCCCTCTGCCCCTCACCGGCTCACTGCAGTGAACTCTGGCCGGTCAGCAGGGGTCTCTGCAGAGGCTACCGGCTCCCCCTGCATTCTGAGGGTCAGGAAAGCCAGGCTGGATGCTTCTGTAGGGACACCCTTGATTAAGTGCCCGGGCGGTGTTACAGATAACACGCTTTGCATTTTTAAATGCTCCTTGAGAAACCTTTTCCTTCTTTCCTTTCAGTTGCTTAATTGGTCACCTGTGTGACTTGAGTTTGGAAAGGTAGATGCTCTCTGCCTGATGAAATCTTAGCAGCTCATCTTTCCTGGCCACTGAGCTCAGGGTGGCGTGTGCAACCTGAATACGAGAGGCTTAGTTTTCATCAGTTGCTTTCGCCTCAAGCAGAGGAAACTGCTGGCCAGATGGGTAGAATGGCCCAAATGACGATGACAGTGGGCATTTGGGGACATGGGTTAAATCATCAGGATGCTTTTATTTTTTTTTGGGGGGTACTGGGGTTTGATCCCAGGGGTGCTTAACCACTGAGCCATATCCCAGCCCTTTTACTTATTTATTTATTTATTTTTTGAGACAGGGTCTTGCTAAGTTGCTTAGGACCTTGCTAAGTTACTGAGGCTGGCCTCAAACTTGCAATCCTCTTGCCTCAGCCTCCCGAGTTGATGCACCTGGCTCAGGCTGCCTTTGGTTCATGTGTTTTATATGTTGTTCATCATGCTTGCAACTCTGTTTGAGCTGTGGTGGACATTATTTGTTTAGATTCCATCAGTTGGAGCCAGAAAGTACTCCTTCTTTCACTGACTCTGCTGGGAAAGTCAAGGGGCCCAGGAAAGGGCAAGAAGGGCAATTTCTTCCTAACTTTCAACCATGTGGTAGGAACGACCGTCAGCCTTGGCTGAGGGGCTGGGTCTGGCAGAGCGTTGAACTGAACGTCCTTGACGAGCTGACGGTGGATGTGAAGCTCGCAGCCTGCTGACTTGCACCAGGCCTAGAAGTGCCTGAGACGGCTGAGGCGTCGTCTTGGCTGACGGGAAACATAAAGAGAGGGACAGAAATCCTAGGAAGAATCTTGATTCATTGATGTCGAGGTTGGAAGCTAAAATAGCCTGCCCCCGGTGGGATTAAGTGGCCCGGAGCTGCAGGAGCATCTCCCCGGTGGACCCCCTGTTTTCTCTGCACGTCGATAATAAGAGGAGTGTTTACAAAAACAGAGCAATTGTGGCATTAAAGAAGAGCCAGGTCAGACCCACCCCCACATGAATGCAAGTCGTTTTGTTAAAGGTGGAGTGTTTGCCGAGTGCCAGGCATCTCGCTGAATTCTCCCCAGGACAGTCTGAGCAAGTGACAGTCTTCATTCACAGCTGGGGAAACCGAGAGGTGAGTATTGCTCAGGGCTCAGAAAGCGACCCTCCAAAGCATGTTGCATTGACACACCTCGCTGGAGGAGAGCCTCCGAACTGCGTCTCCAGTGTTCCCTTCTCCTGCAGAATGGGAGGGGACTCTTCTAAAATAAATGCAATCAACTGAACCACCTCGCCGACGTGCATCAGTCTGGAAATACATTAAACCGACTGCAACCTTCAGAGGGGGAGGGGAATTTCCTCGCTCCTACGGTGGCTTGTCCAGTGTCACCCAGGGACTGGTGGAGTCTGGGCCCAGATCTACCTCTGGAGCCTTTACACGGCTGAGCTGCCTCTCCGCTGGAGGCCTGGCCCCCTGGGGGACTCACGGCACCATCCCTGGTGCCCATCACGGGGACAGTGTGAGTCTGGTCCTCTGAGCCGCGGCTTGCTCGATGGAGGCCGAGGCTGTCTCCTGGGTTTTCTGGGAGACTTGAGCCTGGGCAAGGTGGAGGAACAGGGGGGCCCTCATTCATCCTGAGGTTGGAGAGGGAGAGTCCGTGCAAGGGAGAGAGTAGGTCTAAAGGCGCAAACTGTCCTAGCACATGGCCTGCGACTTGGCTGACAGCAAACAGCTGCTGAAGGAGCCGGGTGGGACAGAGGGTCCCGCCCTGCTCCTGGGGTGGGAGGCGCCAGCTGACTGTGGCTGTGAAAACCAGGGGCATAACTGCAGCCTGCATCAGGCTGCACGAGGAGCCCCAGGACAGCTCGGGTGGCATGCTAGCAAGGTGGGCCCGGGAAGGGCAGGTGCCCATTCCCTGCGCCCTGGGAACCCTCCTGTCTCCCCAGCTGCTCCTCAGAGATGTGAAACAGAGGGAGCCGCCCTTGATCATCACGATCGTGGCACTTTTACTGAGGGTCCACCATGCCCAGGGCACCCTGCCGGGGGCTGGGAGAGCAACTCAGCGGTAGAGAGCTTTCCTGGCCTGCGCGAGGCCCTGTTCCATCCCAGCGCCAAGAATCAACACAACAAAAATGAGTCACAAACCTCGCTCCTCTTAAGAAGGCTTGGAAACATGGCAAGATGGACTATCTGCTTCCAAGGAGTCCAGATGGGAGATGAAGATGGACCTGACACACAACTCCAGGCCATGCCAGTGACAGTCTGCTCTGTGCTGCTATGACAGAACACCACAGACTGGGTAATTTATAAAGCACAGAAGTTCATTTCCCATGGCCCTGGAGACTGGAAGACTCCAATCAAGGCACCGGTGTCTGGTGTGTGATGGGCCTTCTTGCTGCGTCCCCACATGATGGAAGGTGGAAAGGCACGTTTGATGAACATGTGTCCTTGGGTGGCAGGACAGAGCCATTCAAGCCCTCCTGTGGTGGTGGCAGTCCATTTGTGAGGTAGAGGCTCCATGACCCAGATGCCTCCCTTATGATCCCGTGTCCCAGGACCGCGGAGCTGGGGATTAGGTTTCCAACACATGCATTGTAGGGCAACAAGAATGTTCAGACTATAGCAAGACAGGACAAAGTCTCTGGGTCCTTGTGCTTGCCCCGTTCTCCCGTCCACCCTGCCTTTGAGAAGCAAAGCACTGGTCTCACCTGGTGACCAGCGTAGCAGTCCTGGGTATTTTCTTCCCACTATTCCATCGTCACTTCTTACAAAAATTGTGCAAAAACGCTTCCATTTCCCTCTCACTTCTTTGCCTGAGGGGAAGTGGGGTCTTTTTCTGGCTGCCTGCACCATGATAATTACCAGAGCCTCACAAAGCACTTCTATGTCATCTCATGTTTTATCCTTGCAACAATCCCATATATGCAGGTGTTAATACCGTTTTGCAGCAGAAGAAATGGAGCTCAGAAAGGGCAGTGTGGAAGGTCACTGTGGAAGGTCACACAGCTAAGGAAGGAAGGCCCTGGACTGAAGTCAAGTTCAGCTGGACTCCTTCACCACAACTGGCAAATTCAGTGAACTGTTATTGATGGTGCCGTTATTTCAAAGGACTTCAGAGATGGTTTGTAAGTCAATGTATAAATAAGACAGAGGGTTGGAAAAGTATGGGTGAGGAAATCGGGCCCAAGGGCTGGAGCCCAGTAAATTACATTTGGGTTTTAATTGTCCTGAGTTTAAATATCCTTTTGGATGGGCTGAAACCTCTAGGTTAGGGGGTGGAGAGGCTGATGGGAAGGAATGACGTAATTCTTTTGAGCCAGTGACTCCAGGCGGAGCCCCCAGAATCCTATTATTAGAAAGCTCTTCTATGCTGGGCAGGATGGTGCACCCAGCAGCTCAGGAGGCTGAGGCTGGAGGATTGCGAGTTCAAAGTCAGCCTTAGCAACTTAGCAAGGCCCTAAGCAACTTAGTGAGACCCTGTCTCTAAATAAAAAATAAAAAGGAGCTAGGGTTGTTGCTCAGTGGTTAAGCACCACTGTGTTCAGTCCTTGGTACCAAAACAAAACAAAACAACCAAAAAACAACAAAAAATGAAAACCAAGAGAGCTCTGCTCTGGCTGGATAGAAAATACTTCATTTCAACTGGCGGCTGGTGCTGGAGCAGCCCGAGCCCATGATTCGAAGCTCTCAGCACCCAGCCAGGGAAAGCCCTGGTGTTCATTTGTCTTGTGAGAACAGGTCCTCAGCTACTTCCAAAGAAGAGGAGTCGTGGAGTCCAGCTTAGAGCTACCCTGAGGATCGCCTGCTGCTCTGAATCTCACCCATCTACAGGGATTTGTTACTGATGATCACAGTGCTGAGAGGGGAATACCTGGCCTCCATCAATCATCGATTAGGTTTACGGCACAGGAGAGGAGGCGCCCAGTAGCATCACCCAGACCTGGCTCCGGCCCAGCCCCTTCATTCCCCAGGTGTGTGACTTTTTCTCTGGATCAGTGCTTCCCAAAGTGCAGCTGAGGACCACTTTGTGAGGACCCTGGAGGGATGCCCCAGCATATCAGGTGCCACCAGGGGTTGGGGACAAGTTCCTTGGTTGGCTCTTTGCTCGTAGTGGGCTGGTTTGTCCACATCACCCAACGTTGGCCGAACACCTGATGTCTGCAGGGCACAGTTTTGGCTGTGACAGAAATTTCCAAACACTTTTCTCCATTTTAGACTCTGGAAAATTCCAGAAAGTCCAGGTCACAGTTCACATCCCTGGCAGGTGCCCATTTGCTCCTGGCGAAGCCTGACTCGGGATCCGCAGCAGGGAGTGTGTCTGGGAGGTGACCTTCCCCTCGTAGTCTTTTCTGCTGTTCGTGCCGGGAGCAGGTGGCTTTGCTCTGCACAGCTGTGGGCTGGAGGCAGCTCCATCCATTCACTCCTTGGTTATGAGTAGAAAGGCTCCATGATTCTCCCACGCAGGCCTCTAACAGGACCTGCTAATTATGGGAACAGGGAGAGCGGGCAGGTGTCTCCAGAAGGGGTGCTACGGACGGTGCTCCCCAATTTCCATGCTCAGGTACCCCAAGTCAGGGCACAGATCACAGCTTCTTACAGAGACAGCAAAGTCTCCTTGAGGCCTCTCATTCTTTTTGGGGGTGGGTGGGTACAGAAGGTTGAGCCCAGGGATGCTTTAGCACTGAGCCATATTCCCAGCCCTTTTTATTTTTTGAGACAGGGTCTCACTGAGTTGCTTAGGGTCTTGCTAAGTTGCTGAGGCTGCCCTTGAACCTGCCATCCTCCTGCCTCAGCCTCCAGAGTTGCTGGGATTACAGGCAGGCACCACGGTGCCCGGCTCTCATCTTGGAAAATTCACGTGAACTTTTCTGCTCAGTAATGTCCCTGGGATTGTCTGAATTTGAAAAGCTTTTATTTCCAGGGGGTTACCGTACGTTGTGGGTCCCTAAGACACATCTGTGGAGTGTGGTGAGGGTGTCCAGGGTGGGAAGCCCAGCTCTGGCAGGCTTTGCGTCTGAACTGAACATCTGCTCAGCATTCATCTCCTGGAACAAAAGAGCAGTTGAGATCAGCAGATATATTTATTTCGATTCTTGCTTTAAACTAGAAATGATTGGAGGCAGCTGCAATGGACCTATATTTAAATAGATGAAAGAAAGTGGGATCAGCTGCACCTGTATTCATGACAGTATTAATGGGAAAAATTGGGGGGAGGGGCGGTTCCAGGGATTGAACTCGGGGACATGCAACCACTGAGCCACCTTCCCAGCCCAATTTTTTTGTATTTTATTAGAGACAGAGTCTCACTGAGTTGCTTAGCACCCTGCCATTGCTGAGGCTGACTTTGAACTTGCAATCCTCCTGCCTCCGCCTCCCGAGCCCCTGGGATTACAGGCGTGTGCCACCGTGCCCGGCTAATGGAAATTGTTTAGAAATCCAGGGCAATCTTAGGCTGACATGTGGGTGCATGCCTATAGTCCCGGTGACTCAGGAGGCTGAGGCAGGACAATGGCAAATTTGAGGCCATCCTCAGCAACTTAGTGAAGCGCTAAGCAACTAGCTAGATCCTGTCTCAAAATAAAAAGGGCTGGGAACATAGCTCAGTGGTAACGCCCCCCTGGGTTCAATCCCCAGTACCGGGGGTGGGGGTGGGGGGGGGAGGCACACTCTAAGAAACTTCACTTCCTTCTTTCAGCCTTTGGGATCTTTGCTGTGAGGTGATCAGCACCGTGAGACCCTGGGAGGTAGCAGCCTTCCTGGCCGGAGCTGGCTGAATGAGCAGAGCCCCCAGCCTCAGGCCTGCTGTGTCAAAATCACGCCTGACGATATGTTCAGAATAAGCAGAGCAGGCGGGCCACACAGAGGGATCCACTAAGCTCCCTTTCTATTTGAAAACGCTGTCCAAACAGGGCTGTGGTGCTGTGAAGCCTGCATTTGATCTTCCTCTCCATTTCCTGGGGCGTGACTCCTAAAATCCTTGGAATTTCCGAAGTGATAAATATTTTTTTGTAAACTAGTGAGTTGGCTGAAGCCTGGATAAGGACAGTCGCAGGAAAGACGGAGACAGGACAGGGGGTTGGGACTTTCAGCCCAGCCCCCAGCCTCCAGCGAGGGGAATGGGGGGGGGGGTTCAGTAGATCACTGGTGGCTGATGGTTGTATCATCATGTCTTTGAGAACCAAGATGGAAGAGTGTTTGGATGGCTGAACCCATGGAGCTGGGGGAACATCATGCCCACTCCCCACGCCTCGCCCTCTGCACCTGGTATCCGGGCTCCTCTATAGCACCCGTTAGAGTAAGCCAGTAAGTGAAAGTGACCCCGAGGTCTGGGAGGTATACAAGCTAATTGAACCAGAGGAAGAGGCTGCTGGAACCCTGGTTCATAGTAGGTCTCTGGAAGAACCAGTAGAACAACTTGGGGCTGAGATTGGCATCTACTTGTGGGGGTGCCAGTCTTGGGGACTGAGTGCTAACCCTGGGGCTGACACCAACTCCACAATCCTCATGTCAAAATGAAATGAAGGCAGAGGGTGCAGCTGGCGTTGGTGGCTGCTGCTGTGGCTCGGGTGGGGGAGCCACAGGAACCTGGGGTGGGAAGTTGTTGGGGGGCGCAGAGGAGAAACTGAGTCTGTTGGCTCTTTCTCTGTGTCCTTGGAAGGGATGACCAGGCGGCTGCTGAATCACCACCTGGGGGTTCAGGAGAGGTCGCTTTGGGCCACTGACGGGCTTTCCTCCTCTCAGCTGGGTTCCCGTAGGAGGCACCGCCACACCTACACGAGGCGGGTCCGTGGCAATTTGACCTTTGGTGCCTTTGGAGATTGAATGTGGCTCTTTGTGTGGGTGTCTGTGCTTTGTTTGGCTGAGACGTTCGTTTCGTTCCGAGTTGGCTTCCCAGGTCCACAGGACGTCGGGTGGCCCGCGCTGGGTGCTGCTGGTGGGCAGCAGCAGGACCTCAGGTTGCTGGGGTTCTGGCTTCAGGCCCCCCCTTTGCCCTGCAAGCTGTCACCCTGGGGTGAGCCAGCCTAGGTGTCTCCCTGACACCTGTTCCTGTCCCCGGTGTCCTGAAGCCAGTGAGAGGTGGCCTTTCCACCCCAGGGGCCTCCCGGCCGGCAACCATTCTGTTGGTGTCTGTGAGCCGGGGTTGGCTTTCCTTTCAAGAAACCAAACCCAGGACGGGCATCTGGAATTACCACGGTGACGTCGTGATAGGGACTTCGGAAATGGCGAGCCCCGGGTGTAAAACTCGACTCAGAGCGGGTGAGAAACTCAACCCACCCCACACCTCCAGGGGTACCTCTGCTCGCTGCCAAGCTTCCAGAGTGTTCCAGGAGGTGTGTGCTTCTGGCTAGACACCTGCCAGGACGGCATGGGAGCTGTGCCTGCGTGTGTGCGCAGAGCCCCCGTGTGACAGCCTCACGGGCAGAGGGGTTTAGATCAGAGGCTGCAGATGACGGAACGCTAGGTTCCAATGAAAGCCACAGCATCAGAGCGCAGCAAGTCACACCTAAATGCATTTAGTATCTATTCGAGGATTTCATCCCAGGGAAACCAGGGCTTTGTTGTGATAGCCAGAGGGTGAAGCTAAGGTCCTGGGGTCTGAAGAGCACCCCCTGCCCCAACCCCTGCTCTGGTATCCTCTGTGAGGCCATCCCTCTCTCCCTCCTGCAGCTGGGAAGCTTTGACCTTGTCCCTTGCTGCCAGTTCTCCTCTCTGCGTCCCAGGCAGTATGTGGGAGGGTGGAGAACACCATCGGTGGATTTGCACAGAGAGTGGGAAGCGTCCTTTCTGTGGGTGACGTGAGTGTGGCAACGTGTGTGCTTGCCGATGGCAGGGTGGCATTGCTCATTCTGAAGAGCCGATGGGTGGCCTGGAAAGGTGTCTTCTCTTTGGTTTCTTTGAAGAAAAGTAGTCATGGAGAGGCCAGGAGGTAGGATTTGGGGGGGGTGCCAATGAGTATAAAGTCCCCTCAATGCTCGGTGTCTTTTCAGTCCAACAAGGGCCTTCTGCATGCGCCTCTGTGCGATGATTTATTGGTGGTGTTCATCCCAGCCATTTGACGGGGGCGTATCTGCTTCCAGGAGCTGACGTAACAAGCCGTAAGCTGAGTGGCTTAAACAACGGAAATGTGTTCTCTCGGCTTGGGAGGCCAGAAGCCCAACATAGCAAGGCGTTGAGAGGGCTGGCTCCTCCCGAGGGCTGCCAGGGAGTCTGCTCAGGCCTCCCTGTAGATTCGGGGGTTTGCCGGCGACTTCTGATGCTCCTTGGCTTGCAGATATACCACCTGGTCTCTGCTTTCAGGTTTCATAATGATCTCACTGTGTGCATGTCCATCTGCCTGCACCCAGATTTCCCCTTCGTATCAGCACACCAGTCAGGTTGGACAAGGACCCATCTTCATGACCTCACCTGAACTGATCACCTCTGCCACAAGCCTGTTTCTAAATAAGGTGACATTCATTCACAGGCATCAGGGCTGGAAACATCAGTGTCCTTTGGAGAGAGACAGATCAACCCATAATGAGGGCAAAAGGGGGGTTTGTGCTCTCCCAATGTGGGGGGCCATGGAAACAGGTTATGGGATGTGATGGTGTGGGATGGACAGCTGTCACCAATTACCTGTATCTATATAGGTATGTGTATTTACATATATTTCTAAAAAGTTAAAAGTTCAATTAATACTTTAGTGTACTTCTCACTAGACGTAAGTTGCTGCCACTACCTATACTAGCTCACTTGTTTGCCTCCAGTTATGAAAACATCGTCTTCTTCAGGACGTCTTAGAAGCCGTCAGTGGAGTGGGCCACCACCCCCGGACTCCCAGACTAGGGAGGATCATTTGAGCTCAGGAGTTGGAGACCAGTCTGGGCCCCATAGTGAGAGCCCATATGAATGAATGAACGAATTGAAAGGAGTAAGGACCTTATTGCCTGAATTTCTAGATTTATTTATCTTCAAATGACTAAACAATTCCCCTTCAGAGAATTCGTGAGGAATGCTGAGCAAAAAAACCCCTTTATTCAAGGCTGGCTATACACAAAGCACTTGGCGAGGTGCTCGGGTGGATACAGAACAGCTAGACTGAGGTCTCTGGGCTTGAGGGAGCCTGCAGCCTGGGGAGAGGCAGGAACGTATGGGGGAGGGGGCTTCTGCCGAGCACCATAGCTGGATTGCCCTGTGTGATGGTCACATAACCCCGATGGGTGAGGTGCCGTTTCTCCACTATTCTGAATTTTAAACAAAAAGTCCTCTGACAAATGGAACCAGCTCTAGGGGTGGGCAGAAGGGACTCAGCCAGAGTGTCTTAACTCCCATCCTGATCCCCACATCTGCTTCCCTCCCGTGCGGTGGTGGGATCTAGTGACAACAGACAACGTGGGCCACACGTCAGCATCGTAAGAGCCCCCACTCCAGGGTGGCTTCACCCAGGATGATTAGTCTGCTGACCTTAGTCCCATGCCCCACCTGTCTTTTGCGGTACATATGGCCCAATCTTGGCTCTTGCTTCTCAGTCTGATGCCTCTCTCTTTGTTGGTGACCTGTCCTCTTGCTCTCTGAAGTGACAATGTGGCACATTTGCTTGAGCCCAAGGCCAGCTGCGTGGCCTTTGGTTATTCCCATCCTCCAAGATACTGGCTTCAAGTTGAGGGCCCCCGGAGCTTCCTCAGCACCATCTGCCCCTCAGCCTCTCGGAGGGGCTTTGCGCAGCCTCTGGAAGCTGCCGGGTGGCTCCAGGTTTTTGGAGGTGGCCGGACCTCGAGCCTGTTCTCACGGCCTGTTGTTGAGTGTGACTGAGCGTCAGGCTACTCCTCCCTGACCACACCAGTTACATAGCCAGGCAGATCCCTAGAATCATGCCTCTGAGCTGCTCCCAGGCCTGTGGGTCATGGTGGAGGACTGTGGCTTAGGGCCTGGTCCATGTCAGAAGCCCTTCCAGGCCTGGGCCAGAGAGTCTGGGAAAGGAGAGAGGTCTTCTTTTCTTTTGTGGTGCTGGGGATTGAACCCAGGGCCTGGTGCATGTGAGGCAAACACTCTACCAACTGAGCTATATCCCCAGGTTTAAATGTCAGACTGACATGTAACCTCCTACAGGGTGCTCCCCTCTCCTATAACCTGAGGGGAAGGGACCCAAGGACCTTTCTGGCTCTGAGTTCTGTGATGTCCACTAAGAATCCTGGCAGGAGTTGTTAAGAGTGTACCAAGAGCAAGTACCACTGTGTCATGTCAGATGGGCCAGTCCATGGGTGAGAGAGACTGTCAAGGTGTGGCAGGATGATCCCCAGGCCGCTATGCTCGGGTTCACATGCCTTGCCTGAGCCCTCTTTCCCTTGCAGAGGCCCAAGACTGTTGTCCTTAGAAGGGCCTGCTTGTAAGCTGACCTTTAGGGGCTCTGCAGGGCAGCTGACCGGTAAACAGTTCACTGCACTGATGCAGAACTTGCCCTAAAAGACATGAGGGTTGGCTGTGCATGGACTGCTTGTGCAAACCGTGTGCTTTCTGCCGGACACTTGCTTTCCATCTGGGAGGCTGGAATCCGGGGACATGGCAGCTGGCTTACACAAACAGCCCCACAATAAAAACCCAGGACGGTGAATTCCTGACCAGGGTCCCTGGTAGGCAGCACTTCATGCCTGTGGTCACCGGTATGTGCTGGGGGAACAGAGCACATTCTGTGTAAATCCCCCGGGAGAGAGGACTCAGGGTCACGCTGGTTGATCACTTCTGACAAACCTGGGTGTGGTCCTCGAGATCCCTTTCAAAGTGACTTCAGAGCAAGAAAACCCCCCACCCCAGTGCTGATCCATGGGACAGAGAGTGGGTCCCCTCTGCCTTTTCAATAGGCACTTCAGTGAACATTAATGACCATCGCCTCTTGATTACTGCTGTCCCCACTACCCCACACTGAGTCCAAATGTTGTGTGAGGAGCCAGATCCTTCCTGGGCCAGGTGTAGAAAATCTGTTAGGAGATTGTGGTTCAGCTTGACATTTCAGAATATGGAGGAAAACCCTTGGAAGAGAGCTGGTTGGGGTGCCTTCTCCCATGGACAACTCTGGCAACTCACTTTGGAAGAACGGGACCGGACTCTTCAATCAATCGCTGATTCGCATTTCTCCAGGGCCCAGTCAGGAAAAATTACCCCTGGAGGAAAGATCCTTTGCAAGGAAGTACAAGGTCTCTTCCTGGCAAACTTACAGTTTCTGTGAACTTTGACTAGAATTTACGCACGGGCCTCCTGGATGCCTTAGGTACCCACAGTTCTGTCCTGGGCAGGTAGAGCTTGGTATCTGAGTGGCGGGAACTGCAGGTGTATAAGGAAGCGGAGAGAGGTATGAGCTGTCATGTTGGTTGGTGTGCATTTGTGGATCGTGGGAACCCAAATCCAGTACAGATGGTCCCTGACTTACCACGGTCCAGGTTGATTTTGTGGCTTTATCACCTTGTAAAAGCAGGATGCACTCAGTAGAAGCCATCCTTGGAAGTATGGATCTGGATCTTTTCCTGGGCTAGAGGTATCCTGTTCAACTCTCTCTCATGATGCTGAGTGGCAGTGACCGCAGTGACCACAGCTCCCAGTCTGCCCTGCCGTCCTGAGGGAAATGGCAGCCACTCAGCTGAGGTGCTGAGTCGGGATGGTGGTTAGGTGAGGGGTATGAGTGCATTTTCATCGTGCCACTTGTCAACACATTGGTGAGGTAGAGGAGCATCTGTATTTGATTCTGACTCTGGCCCTGGTGGCCCCGGTGGTTGAGAACTTGGTTCTCTGAGGGCCGAATGGCCCCACCACTCTTTGTATCCCAGCATTTAAAATTAGCCCCTGCCTCAGAGAGGCCTTGGCTCAGTCTCCGGTGCTGGACACCAGCAGTTTTCAGAGCAGAGCATCACCGTTGGAGGCTGTTTAAAGAGAGCTTGAAAAATCCATGGCAATTTAGCGGCTTGACACACCGACTTGACCTGTGAGCATCTGAAGCACGGTTCTCCTTCCCCTTGGAGAGCGGAGACAACGTGTTGAATGTCCCAGGGGCCTGCTGCGGGCAACACACTCGAGTAGGCAGATCTCCCGGGCAGATCCCCTCTTGGCATTTGTGAGAAAGGCTGAGTGTTGCTATGGTACTTGGAAATTTTCATTTTCTTTTCAAGATTGTTCATGGTCTCCTTATTTGGTGGAAGAGCCATCCGAGCACAAACAGCGAGGGGGTTGGGGATCACAGCACCCCCGTTCTTCCTGAGTGACTGGCAGGTGTGGGTGGTGTACACAGCTTGGGTACGCTGGACAAAGGGATGAGTCACATCCCGGGTGGGCTGGAGCGGGGTGGTGTGAGATTTCATCATGGCAAGCAATTTAAAAGTTAAGAATTGTTTATTTCTGGAATTTTCCATATAATATATTTTTGGACTGCAGTTGACCATGGGTAACTGAAACTGCAGAAACCAAAATTGGGAAATTCTGCAGATTGGAAAGAACACTGTAAATGCCTCAGTATCTCCCTGGCCCCCAGGGCCTCTTCATCTGCCCCTCCCGTACCCCTGGCCTCGTCCTCTGTCATTGAAATGACTTTGCCTCCAATGGAAGGGTCCAGTGCCTTTCTGCCCCTTGCCTTCTTGATGGTGATGTCTTTTTCCAGTGTCTTTGCCTGGAAAACTCCTAGGCACTTTAAAAACTCATCAGCCATAAAAAAAGAACGAAGTCTGTCATTTGCGGCAACCTGGATGGAACTGGGGGACATTATGTTAAGAGACATAAGCCAGATGCAGGCAAGGACTGCATGATCTCACTTATGTGGGGAAACTAAAAGAAGTTGGCTCTTATGAAAGCAGAGAGTAGAATAGTGGTTGCCAGAGACCGAAAGGCGGGAGGGAGGGAGGGAGGGAGGGAGGGAGGGATGGAGAGAGGGGGGCCACGGTGCAGGGGTGGAGTCGGCCAGGAGGAATGACTTCTAATGCTCTTGGCACCGTAGGATGACTCTGGCTGATGACAATTAACTGAATACTTTAAAACCACTCGTGGTTTGTTGGGATTTTTGAATATTACCATCATAAAGACATGATAAATGTTGAGATGATTGGAATGCCAGTTACCCTGGCTGATCGTCATACATTGAATGCATGTATTGAAATGCCACACTGGACCCTGTAAATATGGATACTATGTGCAGTTACTATGTGTCAATCAAAATAAAGCACCTCCCAGCCAGGATGTGAAGCTGTGAAGCATCTCTTCGTCCAGCCAATCTCCGCTGAGTACGCCACCCACACCTGCCGATGCTTAGAGGAACGGGGGGTGCCTGTGATCTCCAACCCCTCACTGTTTGTGCTCTTATGGGTCTCCCACCAAGGAAGGACATTGTGAACAACTTTGGAAAGAAAGTTGAAGTTTCCAAATCCCACGGCAACGTAGCCTTCCTCACAAAGGAACACACACACACAGAGCCAGGCCTCTCCTCGGGAAGTCCCCTTCACTCCCTGTTCCTCCAAGCCCCTCAGTGACTGGGTCCCCCTCTTAGTTCTCACTACAGTGCCCTGGCATTGACTCCAACCCCCCAAGAAAACTGTGGATCCTCCACAGTGACCAGACTTCTTTCTGGATTCTCGAGGGGAGCTCTGTGCCTGGCATACAGTAGATGCTTCTAGAATGTATTTTAGTAGTGAAGCCCTAGGATGGAGATTGAGATTTCCTCAGACGTGCTGGACCAGATGGTTCTCAACTTAAAGAGAATTTATAAAACCTGGTGCTCCTTCTGGGCGAGGTGGTGCATGCCTGTCATCCCAGCATCTTGGGAGGCTGAAGCAAGAGGATCGTGAGTTCAAAGCCAGCCTCGGTAAAAGCGAGGCGCTAAGCAACTCAGGGAGAGCCTGTCTCTAAATAAAATACAAAATTGGGCTGGGGATGTGGCTCAGTTGGTTGAGTGCCCCTGAGTTCAATCACTGGTAACCCACCCACAAAAAAAGCTGGTGCTCCCTAAAACACAATTTGGAAATCCCTGGATCTCTGAGATTCCATTCTGTTACGGATTGAAGTGTGCCCCTCAACTCCAGGACCTCGGAATCTCTTGTTGGGAAATAGAGTCATTGAGTTAAATTGAGTTCATTAGGGTGGGCTCTAATTCAATATGACTGGTGTTTTTATAAAATGGGAAAATTCAGACAGTCACACACACAGAGGAAATGCCTTACGAACACCCCGGCAGACGTTGAGTGGTGCATCTACAAGCTGAGGAGTGTCAAACATGGACAACAAACAGGAGCAGCTGGAGAGACAGCTGGAACAGATTCTCCCTTACGGCCCTTGGAAGGATCTAACCCTGCCCTCACCTGGATCTTGGGTCTCCGCACTCTAGAGCAGTGAGACAATAAATCTGTTGTTTCAGCCTCCAGTTTGCAGTGTTTTGTTACAGCAGCCTTCACGCACTAATACATCTTCTACCTTGAATCTTTTCTGACCTATATAATGATGGCAAAATCAGTGATTTGCTTATTTTAGCATTTAGGTTCAAAGTTTTAGAACACTGGTTTCTATTTCATATTAGCAAATGTTTGCCAGTCATCTGTGACACCTGGAGATGGATGGACCCCGAATTTGGGAAGCCACCTCTGCTTTGGGCACCTAGAAGATGGCAGAGGAGAGTGTGATGAGGCTAATGTCAATGCCAGCCAGGCCGAGGGTGTGCTTCCAGCCCCTGAAAGCACCTCCTACCCCCAGTGGGACGGATTAGTGGGATCATGTTGGCCTTCTCCCTCTTTCTCAAGACCTCCATTTCTTTGCAAGGCTTCCTATGCTACATGCGGCTGCTGCCTGCACACAGGTGCTCAAGGGAGTAGATGTGGCCTACACAAGTGATTTGCTGCCGACGTCAGGGGCGTGTGTGCCGATGCTGTGGGGTAAGGTTGCTGTGGGAGTAGCCGTTGGCCACCTTAGGTGTGAACCTGGGCCTTCACCTGCCTGTCTCGGTTTCACCCTGTCCTGAGTCTCCTCTCCCAGGCTCTGTCCAGGCTGAGTGGCTTTTTCAGAAGGCAAAGCCTCCATCTCAGAGATCAGGATCCCCAGGGGATAGATCTCTTTAGATTCAGGACAAGTGCAGACGTTATGACACATGATCCAGGGGACATCATAGCTAGGGGCAGCTTCAGGTCTCATTTCGAGGCTTATTATTTCCTCCGCGCCCGACTCCTCAGTGGACAGGAGTCCCCCACTGGGAGTGCAGGAGTCGCTGAGCATCGGGAAGCCTGGGAGGCTGTCACAGAACGCTAACTGCTTCCTGCTCACGGTCCCCCGCCACGTCTCTGCAGCTGGCGGTCACATTCCTCATGACAAAAACACTCAGGGTCACTCCAGGGGAACTGGCTGCATGAAATAATCACACAAGAGACAGAGATACCTTTTTCTTTGGGGTCCTGTGACGGCTCCTCTGACCTTAAGGGTCCACAGAAAGAGCAAGACCCAACATGTGCTGACCCTTTTATTGAGGAGAAGCCATTCAAATGAGGCCAGGGGTCAGGTTTCAGGGGACTGAGTCTAGCTTCTTGATGTCCAGCTGTCAGCAGGTTGACTGACATCTAGGAAGGCCACACCCAAAGGCAGAGCAAGAGAAGGGGACACCCAAAGGGCGTTTCCATGGAACATTCTATCCCAAACAGGGCAAAGGGGTGAATCACAAAGGAACAAGTTGAGTGTAACTTGATCCATGGGGGCTCATGGAGCCCTGCGTGTGAAGACACATTCTGCTACTTCAAGGATCTGGGCAGTGTCTAGGGCCACTACGAAGGTGACCAGATAACTAAGAAAGTGACCAACAGAGCCTCTACCAATCACGGGAAGGAAAATGCTCATCATTCAGAGTGACTGCCTCCCACAGCCGGCTACTGTGCTCTGTCCCTTTGCTGTGTGTGGCATCTGCTGGGGCGTGCAGAAGCTGAGTGTCACGTGGCACTGATCATAGGTGTTACAGCAAGACTGCTTTGCATATTATTAAGTTTCTTTCTGGGGAAGATTTGTTTAATAATTAGAGGGGCTTGATATTTATAGTAGAACTGAGAAGATGAAGAAATATTGTTTTGTAGGGCTGGAGAGCAAACCCAGGCCCTTGCACAGGCTAGGCAAGCATTCTTCCACAGAGCTACGTCCCCGAGCCAGCCCTTGACTTGATTTTTAAAAATACACAAATGAAAATTGGATATCATTATGCATAATTGTAAACATTGACTTTTGATTGATAAATAACATTGTGTGTACTTACGGGATACAATGTATTTTGCTAAGTATACATTATAGAAAAAGGTTGTCAACCCAGTTAACATACCCATCACCTTTTCTTTTCTTTTTTTAAGTATTTATTTTTTAGTTGTAGTTGACGCAATACCTTTATTTTATTTATTGTTACATGGTGCTGAGGATCGAACCCAGGGCCTTGCATGTGCTAGGAGAGCGCTCTACCGCTGAGCCACAACCCCAGCCCCATACCCATTGCCTTTCCAACTTATTCTTTTATTGGGATGAGAATGTGAGCAATCTCCTGTAGCAATTTTGAGATACACAGTAATTATTACTGACTGTGGTCTCCATGCAGTGTGATGGAGCTCCTGACCTTATTCTTCCAGTCTAAATGAAACTTTGTGCTTTGACCAACATCTCTTTTCCCAAGCCCCGCTTCTGTCCCCCAGCCTCTGAGGACCTCCTTTCTGCTCTGTTTCTATGAGGGAGACTTGTGTGGATTCCACCTGTAAGTAAGATTGCACGGTATTTGTCTTCCTGTGCCTAGCTCATTGCACTTAGCATGATGTCCTCCAATCTGTCCACATCTTATTCCATGTGTTCTCTCCGTCCATCCTTTGATGGACATTTGGGCTGCTTCCTATCATGGCGATTGTGAACAATGCTGAAATGACCTTGAGGGTGCAGATGGCTAGTTGGCTTACTGATTTCAGTTTCTTTGCAGACAACCCAAACCTGGATCGCTGGTCACAGTGTTTGCTGTTTTGAGAATCGTACACATTGAGGAGTGGCTAAATCAAGCTAATATGCATACACGTTTCATTACCTCACATGCTTATCCTTTGGTATGTGATGAAAACTCTTAAAATCTACACTTTTAATCAGATATGGTCCTTTGATCTTGGACCAGGACTGTGAGCTAAAATAAACCTCTTTTCTTTATAACTTAGTCTGTGGCATTATGCTATAGGCAAGCAAAAGCAGACTAAGATGCAATAAATCAGGAATAACATTTTCTTTCTCAAATAAAATTAAAAGGATAAAATACTTTGTAAAAACATCTATCCTTTTAGCAATTTTCACAAAAGAAAACTTTTTAACATGAAATATGAGATTGGAGAGAACTGTGAATTCAGAGATTTTTCTCCTATTCTGTTGGATAAGGGTTTATCTGTGGGCAGGATCAGTCATGGACATTGAATTTCATTTGAATTGGATCTGTCACTTGCAGCGATCTTGGATTTGTTGTTTTCAAGGGAACCTTTCATCCCCAATCCAGCCATTTCAGAAACAAGGAAAGTCAAAATCTGTAGATCTAGGATGATAGCACGGGTGTGAGAGGACAAAGAAGAGCAGATGTCCATGGTAGACCTCATAGACCTTTGGCTCTAAGGTGTGTGTGTGTGTGTGTGTGTGTGTGTGTGTGTGTGTGTAAGTGTAAGAGAATCCATTTAAAAAACAAAACCTGGGCCTACTATGGGCACAGCCACTCTGCCAGCCTCCATAGGGAGGGCTGAAGAAGGAGAGGTTAACATCAAATGCTTATGATCCAGTGAAGTCATATCAACCAGGCAGATGCGGCCTGGGGAATGGCTTTCTCCATGATCTGAGCCTTTAGATGAGCAGACGAGGGACAGTGCACCAGGCCCAGCCTGTTCTTTTCGCTCCTGTCCATCTGAGGAGGCAGACCACTGCAGTGGTTCCTGTCGGCTGTGGGGAGGAAGAGTGGGGGACAGACGGCCGTGGAGCGGGCCTGAGAGTGAGGCGGTCTGGCAGAAGGTAACCGCATGAGCACTTACTTTAAGTACACACAGGGCTCTGCGTTTCTGGAATGAACTCAGTCTGTTTGGGTAATCATCTGAGCGCTGTTTACATTGAAAGCTGTTCTCTGATCTAATAGGAAACATGTCTGGGTTTGATTTCTGAAAAGATTTGTTAGCAAAAATTGCTGCCAGGAGACCAAGCCAGTCCTGGAACGAGAGGGAGTCTGCACTCTTGGTCTGTTAGGGATGAAGAGTGCTGTCCAGGGCTGCAGGGCTCTGATGCTGTCACCGGAAGATTGGCAGAGGGCCTTCCAGGCAGTGGGCACGGTTCACACACAGAGAGCTCCCGTTAACCCCTTTGTGGAAAGACCTAGAACTGTGAGGGAGGCTGTGGAATTAGTCTAGCTTAGATTTCCTAGAACAACTGTACTGAACACTGTCACCTGTCACCTCATGTTCTTTATGTCAGCAGGGAGCACAGAGAGCAGTTAAGGCCTCAGGTCCTGGGATTGGGGGAGTCTGGTCCTCCTTCTGCCTCCTCCAGTGAATTGTTTTTGTACAGTGGTTCTTGATCTACCCCCACCCCCAGTCCTGAGGATGGAACCCAGGGCCTTGCGCATGCTTGGCAAGCGCTCTACCACCGAGCAACACCCCAAACTGGTTTTCAATCTTATCACCCAGGGAGCTCTTAAAACTCTGGGTACTCAGGCTGCATCCTAGGGCTAGGGGTTTAAGAACCTCTCGGGGTGGAACACAGGTACCGATGTATTTTAAAAGTGTTCCTCTCTTCTTAAGCAGTTGAGAACCACTGCTTAAGTAACACTATGGAAATGTTCCAAACCTCATCTGGAAAGTGGGGATAATGTTATGTAGCATATTCGGTTGCTGTAAAGATGAAGACTATACATGCCTGGTGTTTGGTCGACTGCCCAGCACATAGTAAATGCTCAGTAAATTCCAACCTACATCACCAGCTCAGCTTCTCTATATGCAAACAGAACCCCTGAAATGCCAATGTCATGTTTTCCACATCTCTTAGAAGGCAAAGGAGCACCATTCTGGCTTTATTTGAGAGATTCAGTTAGGCTCTAAGCCTGCATTGGTGTTGGCAAAGAAGGGTTGAAGGGAAGCCTGAGTGTCAGAGCCCCTTCTGGGCTGGGTCCTCCTAGCGCAGCCACACTGTCAGTGTCTGACTTTCTCAGACCTGCAAGCACATCCATATCTGTTTGGAATTACAGATGACATTCTTTCATTTCAATCGTTTACTCTCTGATTCTCCCTCTCCTCTGCCAAGGCACTGTGATAAGTGTTTAAAAAAATGACTCTTGGGGTGTATGTTGTAGAGCTCACACTTAGCACGTCCCAGGCCCCAATTTGCATACCTAGCACAACACCACCACCAACAAAGTCCTGTTAGAGTGTTTGACAAAAGGCAGTCTCAAGAAAATCAAATGAGGGAAATTGGGGTAAATGCACCTCTGATTTTTCTACCTGGCATATCTGGGACAGTTAATTCCCAAGTACCCTCATTGCCAGAGATGGATGTTTCTAGAAGTCAAAAATGCAAATGGGCTTTCATTTCTGTGTTCTGTCCTCATTCAATGATATAAAATCATGTCTACTCGGGGAATGTTAATTTCCATCTCGATTACTTCCATAAACAATTATAAAATCCATTGTGTCTGGGGAAACAATTCTGCTGTCTGAACATTACCAGCCAAACCTCATCCATAGTACCAGCTCCCACCCAAACTCACTCAGAGGGTTTCATGGGCATCGTGCACAGCCCCAGGGTGTTTGTCACTGGGTTAGAGTGTGGACCTCAGACCCCAGAAGGTCTGGGTTAGAATCCTGGGTCAGTACTTGGCCACCGAGCCTCAGTTTATCCATCTCTGGAATAGTGAGAGCCATGCTAATTCTGCAGGATAATGATGAAGATTAGGAATAATTTAAATATGTCAGGTCTGCTGTAAGTGCTCAATAGTGTAGGTAAAATATGTATTAATATCAAAATATAGGTCAAGCATTACTAACCCCAAAATCCAAAATCTGAAATGCTCTAAAATCCAGAACTTGTTGAATGCTATGGATTTTTGGAGCTCTCTAGATTGTTGAATTAGGATGCTCAGCCAGGAAAGTCTGTGTAAATATTCCAAAAAATATTGGATAAATATTTTTATAAATAATCAAATAAATAATAAAAAATAAATAATAATTTATTTTGAAAAGTAAATAATCAAAAAAATCTGATGAATTTATGGTCCCAAGCATTTTGGATAAAGTATTATTAGTTTAAAGATCAGTCATTTGTGTTTTAAAACTTAAACTTTCCATCCATTTGTGAGAAGGTGTAATCTTATATTGATGGTACTGAATTTTCTCTGGGGCGTGGGAACTGGTGTTGAGTGATGATAAGCGATGGCAAAAGTCTGTGTGTGGTCACAAGCGGATTTCCTTGTTGATAAGGGGATTGCCTCCTCAGTACCTCATTGACTCCTTGCCTTCCAGAACTTTCTTTTCTTCTTGGTCTTGTATAAGAGGGATCTATACAGTTTCTTCATTTAAGGTTTTAACAGAGTGGTCACAGCAGTGGGCCGGGGGATGTCCAGTTCTGGGCTCCTCAGGTTTACATCTGCAAATCTGCAGATGGGAGTGGAGGCTCAACCCAGTACAGGCCCCTTGCAGTTCCCCGAGTCCTCTGATGGTGGCCCACTCACTTCACACCACGTTGCCGTTGACATTGATGTGTCTTATTGACTCAGCTCAAGGAATGGAACAACCTGTTGCAGTGCCCATGAATGCTCAGCACACCGTTTGTGACTTTTCTTGCTCTCTTCTCCGTGTGTGTGTGTGTGTGTGTGTGTGTGTGTGTGTGTTTTCCTCCCTGCACCCGCTGCCCACTTGTTCCCTCTGCCTCTTATTTCTCTGTGGCACCAGTGCCGCGTGGCACACCTGTCCCAGATGTTGGTTGAATGAAGGATGAGTTGAGGGCATCTTTTCTTCCACAGGCTTAAGTGGACCGTGGTGTCTCCTGGTCTGGAGTACAGCAGCGAGTGGCCAGAGGGAAGCAGGGACTGCCACAGGTCACAGTTGAGACGTTGGCCCATGGTATGCTCATGGCTGTACATCCCTGTATTTATTATGCGATAGCTGGAGAGGTGGCCTGTCTTTTTAGATAGGCTGGTTGAGAGATTTGGACTCAAAAGGCACCTGCACTTTAGAAACCATTTCGGTTGCTGTGTTGGCTTTCTGGTTCTGTGACAAAAGACCTGAGAAAAATCAACTTAAAGGAGGAAAGATTTATTTTGGCTCATGGTTTCAGTCTGTGGTTGGCTGACTCCATTGCTATGGGCCGGTGTTGAGGCAGAATGTCATGGCAGAGAGGACACGGTGGAGCACAGCTGCTCACCTCATATCAGGTAGAAAGGAGTGGGGGAGGGTCCAGAGATAAGATATAGTCCCCAAGGGCACAGCCTCAAGGACCACCCCTCCTACAGTTTCCACCACTTCCCCGTAGGCCTTTCAGCTGTGAATCCATGAATGGATTAATCCACTGATGTGGTCAGAGCCCTCACGAGCCAATCTCTCAAAAGCTCCACCTCTGAGCATCGCTGCATGAGCAACCCAGCCTTCGAGGGGCACTTTAGATCCAAAGTCTAATAGCTTCTCGGCCCAGCGTGAGCCACCAGCCATCTGTAACTATTTACATTAAATTAATGAAAAGAAAACAAGGTGAACATTTTCATTTCTCAGCCATATTCCAGGATCACAAAGGTCGCATGTGGCTAGTGGCTCCCACGCTGGACAGAGCAGACAGAGAGCAATTCCAGCATCGCAGAAGGTTCTGTTGGATAATGTTGCATTTGGAGGTGGCCGTGAAGGATTTCAGAGTGACTTTTAGAGTAAGAGAGTCCTTCTCAAGTCCGCCTTCTGCATTTGCCGTGGTTAGAGGAAGAGCATTTTCAAAGATAAAAATCTTCGGTGACACTTGGCGCCTCATCGTGGAAATATGTTGGAGCCAGGAAAGCAGCAGAAATCCAGAACCAACTCGGGTCTTGAGGCTGCGGTGTTTGACCTCTGTCTCTGCCATGACCTTGGAGTGGGCCTGATCCCTTTCTCTTTATCCTCTGATCACAACAACATGCTTTTTCTCTAGAAGTGACCTGAGGAGGTAAACATACAGTCCTCCTGGACACAGCAGCCCTGTTCCTTGGCCCGAGGACCCGCACACCCTGCTCTCCTGAGGCTTTTGGACCAGCCGCTTGGCCGGGAGCCATCAGTATAAGCTGGCCCCAGCCAAAGCTCTGACTTGGAGTTCTGTACAAACCCAGTGTCTTTGACTGAATGTCACATAAAATGATCTGGCCTCGTGTTTCTCAGGCTAGCCAAGACTTTTACAGGAGTAACCTGATAGCCCATCGATATTTTCCTGCTTTACAAATGGAGAAAATAAAGCCATAGAATGATTTAGTGTGTGCCTGGCCATTCAGCAATAGCCGTGAAAGCGGAAAATCGCACCCCCCTCACCCCTGATCGACTTCTGAGAATTTATTTATCCACATTAGCACAACTGTTTATTGTAGCGTTAGTTATAGTATTGAATCACAGGAAACGGGTATGCCCTGTATGTCCCTGTATGGGGGAGAGGGTTCAGCGAAGCATGTTGTATTAATACAACTTTATGCAGCCTGTAAAACCATAACTTAGGTTTGCGTGTCTTGCTACAGAAAGATTTTAAGTCATACTAAGTGAAAAATTTAAAAAATGAATCAAATGTATAGCATAATCCATTTAGGTTAATTATTTTTCAAAGATCTCTATTCCAGGAGAATATGCCCAAAACTGTTTGCAACCATTTTACTTGGAGAATATACAGGGTTGTGAAGGGAAAAACTTAGTTTTATTTCCTACCCTCGTGTTATATTTCTTTAAAAGAACGTATCTGGGTTTTACTTTTGTTTTAAAATTGTTTTATTTATATATCTTTCAAAGTGTAATTTTTGAACTTGTCTTAGTTTTGTATCCTTAGCATAGGTAAGACCCACACGTGATTCAAAAATCAAATATTCAAGAGAGACAACAGTGAAACATGAATCTCCTTCCTTCTCTTCCTCTAGTTAGTCAGTTTCTCTTGTTGGAGCCAACAGTTATCTTGTGTGTGCTTCTAGATGTATTTTGCATATATACAAAAACAAAAGTTCCTTAAACTAGCTTCTAATTAAACATGTGAACATGCATGCATACTGAAATCCCCTTTGACTCTCCCTGCCTCTCCCCCACTCCTATATTTATAATATTGTTTTTTTTTAAATGCTCAAACCCAGATCCTTGCTCTTTGCTGAGCATGTACTTTTCCATCGAGCTAACAGTTCTCAGACCCAATATTAAGTTTTTTTTAAAAATAATTTTTTAGTTGTAGATGGACCCACAATATCTTTGTTTATTAATTTATTATATATTTTTTTATGTGGTGCTGAGGCTTGAACCCAGTGCTTCACATGTGGGAGGCAAGCATTTTACCACCGAGCTACAGCCCCAACCCCCAATATTAGGTTTTGAAGAATAAAGCTAGTCAAGGAAGAAACCCAACTTTCCCAAGGCTATTAGTGCTAGACAGAAGGCAAGATCAAAGTGCTGCGCTAGCCCATTACTTGGAGCCAGTACTTTGTTTCCAGGGAATACAATGAAACCCTATCAATGAAAAGGCATTTCATTGCTAGCTCAGTGGGGGAGCTCTTGCCTAGCGTGAGCAAGGCCCTCAGTTCAGTCTCCAGTACTGTTAAAAAAAGAAAGCATTGCACAGTTTGGACAAGTTTGGGTCCTGTGGGGAAGGCATTCAGTGGGCTTGAAGCAGTATCTGTTGACCAACCCATTTAGAAGTATCATAACCACTTAACAAACTGCTTTGTGTTCTGGGGATCATCCTGGGCCAGAGTCCCTGGAGAGCTGGTGCCCAACACATGTGGGCTATGTCCCTTTGGAGCTTATGGTCTGGTGGAGACAAACAATTATTTAATTACAGTTGGAATGAGAGAGAGAAAGGAAAACTAAGAGCACGGATCAGGGTCTGAAGTAGTTCATGAGCAAAGGAAGTCTTGTTTGAGAGGAAGGTCTGAGCTGAAAATTACCCGGATGCAGCCAGGGTGGGGAGACACTCTTTCCAAGGGCTCTCTGTTTCTCTGTGTTTGAGTCCAGTTGCTTGCTTTTTTTCTTCCTCAGCACCGTCTCCCAGCTAGGTGGATAGATTGCAGATGTAACCCAAGACTGCAAACCGGAGCCCTTCCGTGGGGACATACGAGTACGGTGGTCTTGAGTCCAGCACAGCATGAACTCAGATGCCCAGAAAGAGAAAGCTCTAGAAAGAGGTAGTTCTGAGGTCGCCTGGGGATTGTGAGTTTCTGCAATGGCTTTGGGGCCACAAGTGACCTGCTGGAGGGACTCAGATGTTGGTTCAGCATGCGGTGAATCTCCCAGGACTCTGGCTTTCCAACATTTGACCTTGTAGTTCCTGTTGGTTCGGTTGCCCTCTGGCCTGTGGCCTGCTGTTGTTCTGGAACTCAATTTGTCTCCTTTACCCTGTCTTCAAGGAGTACCCTCCCTACTCCATCTGCCCGGCTGATGGCTACTGATCTTTTAAGATTTGGCCTGAACAATTGCTTCTCTGGACGTCTTCTCCTTCCCCCTTTCCTTCCAGTCTAAGAGTTGGGAGTTTGACTTCTGAATTCCCATAATGCCTTGCATTTGAATTCTTTTCCCATAGTACCTTGCACTTGACTTGAGTTCCCATAATGCCCTGCACTTGACTTCTATGTTACCACAATGCTTTGCACTCGACTTCTGAGTTCCCATAATGCCCTGCTCTCCCCCTGCCCCAGGCTATGACACTATTTGTCATTCTAATGCTCACACCAGTCTTGGTGTCAGACTGTGTTGACCTCCTCTTGGTGTTCAGGGGCCTGGCGTAGCCTGTCCATGAAGACAGGAAATGTTTGCAGTGGTCTGCAGGTGATCTGTGAGGCTGAGAGAGCTCATGAAGGCTGAGTGGAGGAGTCTGTTCTCTGGCTGATCCTCGTCATCCCCGTTGGATGGAGAGAATAAAGAGGAAGTGATAAGTTTCTAGGCAAGGGTGGTAGAGTGCCCAGAAAGGAAGCAAGAAAAAATGTCTCATAAGGTGGTTGAGATCAAAAGGGTGTGCAGCTCGTGAAAAGTCCCCCATGATGCCTTCCCCCGTGGAAGCCCTCCTTCAGGTTAAGCTAGTGATTTTCAACTGGCAGAAATCTTGGTCCCAGGAAATATTTAGCAAGGACTGGAGACATTTTTGATTGTTCCAGTTAGGGAGCTCAATCATCTATAGTCAATAGAGGTCAGCAATGCTGCTAAATATCCTAAAATTCACAGGAAAGTCTATTCCCTACATCAAAAAATGACCCAGCACAAAATATCACTCATGTGGCTATTGAAAAACCCTAAGTGGACCACTTAACTTGGATGTGCTAGTCACCTTTCCATTACTGTAACAAGTACCCCAGATAAGTGAATTTATGAAGAGAAAAGGTTTATTTTGGCTCATAGTATTAGAGGTTTCAGCCCATGTTGGGTGGACCCCTTGCTTTTAAGCTTCTTGTGGTGGAGTTATTTGTTATTTTAGTTATATATGACAGTAGGGTGTTTTATTTTGATATATTATACATGGAGTATAACTTACTCTAATTAGGATCCCATTCTTACAGTTATACAGGATGTGGAGTTTCTCTGGAACATTCACATACGAACCTAGGAAAGTTCTGTCCAGTTCATTCTACTGTCTTTCCTAGTCCCGTCGCCCCTCCCTCCCTTTCATTCCCCTTTTCTAATCCAATGAACTTGTATTCCTATTGCCCTCCCAGCATGCTGTGAGTCAGCACTTGCCTATCAGAGAGCACATTCGGACTTTGGTTTTGGGGGATTGGCTTATTTCACTTAGCTTGATAGATAGTCTCCAGTTCCATCTGTTTACCAGTAAATGCCATGATTTCATTCTTCTTTAAGGCTGAATAATATTCCACTGTGTATCTATATCACATTTTCTTTATCCATTTATCAGTTGAAGGCCACCTAGGTTGGTTCCATAGTTTAGCTGCTGTAAACATTGAGGTGGCTGTGTCACTGTACTGTGCTGATTTTAAGTCCTTGGAGAATGGGCAGGACATGATAGTGGGAGCCCATGGTGTGGCAAACTGTTTCCCTCATGGCTGAAACATGAGGGGAAGGAAGAAACCCGGGTCCTGCAGTCCCTTGGGCACAGCTCCAGTGACCAGAAGACCCTCCCCAGGTGTCCCCTCTGAAAGTCTCCCCTGCTCCCCAGCAGCACCACGCCGTGGGCCAGCCTGCCACAACGCGGGCCTGTGGGGACGTTCCAGAACCAGCCCAGGAGACGGCCTGGCCACCTGCCGACGGTTGGATGGGCTGCCGGCGGTGTGTGGCGTGTTTCTGATCGATTTGCACACGCAGATGACTCATGTCACCCTAGGGGAACATTTTATGACCAGAGATGCAGGAGAGGAAGTGGGTTTGGGCGAAGTGGCGCCTTTGTTTATTGACACCTCTGCTTCTGTCACCTCGTGGCCCCAGGTGTGGTGGGACGAGTGGTGGGAGTGGGAGGGAGATGCTCTGGGGTAGAGCAAGGTGTGGAGGCCGCCGAGGTCTCCTCTGTGAGGCCCACTCCCCGGACGGCCATGGCGGCCTGGGGTCCTGCGCAGGCCTTTGACAGCTGGGGGAGGGGACTGGACGGGGTGGTTTTTTTTTTTCTTTTTGACTCTACCTTCCCTGCAGTCTCATGGTCACCACTGGTTGACATGGAGGTGGCAGCGGTCGCTTTGGGTTGTTTTCTTCCTAAGATTCTCACCTCCTCAGAACATCCTGTCACCAGGTTGCTTTCCGGTGTCCTGTCTGTGTCAAGGCTGTCTGACGACTCTGAACCCATCCAGGAAATCGCCCCCAGAGCTTGTTTTGATGTTTGGCTGTTAGGGGGGTCAGAGGTCATCCAGCAAGCAGAGTGGACCTGGCTGGGAGGGAGTCATTGAGAGAAGACTGGGGCCACCTTACACCAGAGCCAGGTGCCTGGGGAGGGGGTGGCCTTTGTCTTAGTGAATTTGAATTTGAACAGAATACACCATGGGAAGCGCAGGCTCTCAACAGTCCCCTATTCCTACCAAGCTTTGGGTTTTGGAGACAGGAAGGGGAAGGAGGAAGAAAGGGAAGGAGAAGGAGTTTCATTAGACGTTCTTAGCCAGTGACGTTTCACACTTGATGGTGGCCTGGGAGTTAAGTAAGTGGTCATTAAGAGTTGTACTGAGGTGCCAGATTATTGCTTTTGGATTTTCCTCGTCATTAATTAAAAGCATTTTTTTTCCCTTAAAATGCAATTTGCCCCATGCTTTTTAGAGCAGAGTCATGCAGAAGAGGACAGGTACCGATTTTTTAATTGGAAAAATGCCACAAACTCTGTAGCTAAAAGAACCCTGTGCCTTATTGGTTAGTGAGGGGATGACTCCCCCAGGTTAGGCCTGGGATTCAGGGAGTCTGGAGTCAGGGTGCACCAGCAGGGGCATCCCCTGTGTGATTCAGAGATGTGTCAGCCTGGAGGAAGGCAGGAGAGGGGCTGAGACATGTGTCTTTAAGGCAAGGGCACAGAAAAGATGACAGTCTGAATCAGTCATGTGAACCTGGCTGGTCAGGGTAGGGGGCCACCACGCTCTTCTGGATGAGGAGAGACCATGAGTAGTGGCTACATGGGAAGAACAGGAGGTCTAGGGTTCCTTCTTGGCCCTTGACCTTGAAATAGTTGCTTATCATTTCTGTGCTTTAATTTCCTCATGCGCAAAATAGGGACTAATCATGTTACTTGTCTCGATTGGTGACAATGAGAAGCCATGACACAATGGGGGCTACCTTCATCGCCACCACCCATTTCAGTTTTCCTTCTCCAACTCAATTTTCTTCAGAGTACAGCAAAGCGATCATAAGGACACTGCAGAATCAAACAGCCCATTTTCCGTCCCAGTTAGGTGCCTGACCCGAAGCAAATGTCTTAACCTCTTTCTCTGTGCCTCAGTTTCCCTAAGAACAAATCAGATGGTGACTGATAAAGCAGATGAAGCTCATAACAAGATTTTAACACATCCTCAGGGTGGGGATCCTGCGGGGAGAGGGGTCCTCTTTGGAGACGCAGGAGAAGACAGGGTGATGGATTTGGGGAATGTGGGTGACAAAGTGGCAAGTCCCTTCCCTGTGCTTATTCTCGATGGTGAATACCTCACCAGTGGTTGCTCATGCCTTTTGCAAGAAAATTACTTGGGTCCGAGAACCAAATCCCAGGTAGTGGCAGCGCCATGTGGTGAGGGCAGAGAGCACCCAGCGTGGGGCCTGGGATATTTGAATCTGGGTTCCAGCTCGGCTGCCTAGTAGCTTTGCACACATGGAAGTCAGTTCTGTTCTCTGGGTCTGCTTCCTCGTGGGTAGGTAGAGCTGCGTCTGGGTTAGGCCTGTTGAAGGTCCTGTCTGAATGTGAAGTTATGTGAGTGGTGGTTTTGGTTTAAGTTCTAGGAGTTCTTGAGGCTGGTCTGATGCAGAAGCTGCTCCAGGGGGCTGCCCGTCTCTGTGGCCACTCTCCTGAAGGCCTGCTCGTCTTCGCCCTCTCTCTTGCTTTGCTGTTGTCCTGAGCAGGGCTAAGAATTGACCTGTCGTCCAGGGCTGCAGGATTTACCTTGTTCTCTCCTCTGTAAAATAGGAATGACAACGTGGTCGGCCCTTTCACGGATGCTGGGGGGACTGAGTGAATGTCGCGTGCTCTGGCCAGCATGCTACCAGGCTTTGTAAATATTTACAGAATAAATAAGTGAGTGAATTAATAGAAAATGAATGATGGGTTTCTTGCTTGTACAGATGGGCTGTTCAGTGTTCCCCGGATGTTTTTGGCCTGACCCTCCGAGATACATTTTATATTGTATCTGCATAACTGTTTCCGCATAATGAACTAGTCTACAACTTTGTTGCTTAAAACACTCACACTCATGTATTTGGGTCTGAGATCTGTAATTTGGGTTGGGTCAGCTCATGCTGTTCCATGCTGTACCATCCTGGTGGCTCTGAAGATGGTGGGAGACTGGGATCCGGCTGAGGCTCGCTGTCTATCTTGGGTTCTGATTCTTCCCTGGGACCTCATGGAAGCCATGAGCAGGGACCCTGCCTGTGGGCCGGGCTTTCTCACAGCCTGGCGGCTGGATTTGAAAAGTGAGCATCCTCAGAGAGATGCAAGCTGCTCCGAAGCTGTAGGCACCTTTGATAGCCGTCCTCGGAAGTCACATAGTGCCATTTCCACTGTTTGCTTTTCATTAAGCAGGTCACACATTCCCACCCAAATTCAAGGGGAAGGACATAGATGCCACCTCATCAGGAGGTGCCAGGGTTCTGGAACCACTCGTGAGATGAGGAGTACCAGGGCCACTTTTGAAGAAAACAATCTGTCACATCAATACAGATATTACAGCATGTCTCTGTATATTGGTATGATGTACATATTTGCATAATATTCATATATATATGGATATATAAAAATAAAACGTTTACACACTAGTCCTCCCTTATCACATGTCATGCATTCTGTGTCCTGTTAGAACGAGGCTCTTCGCCAGCCCCCTCCATTGATCTGATACTCCGTGGTCTTGGGCCTGGTCTGCTTCTTCTAGACGGCTCTGTGAAGGGCTGTTTCTAAGCACCCTAGTGACCACGCTGTGCCTGGAGGCCCAGGACACCACCTGAGTAAGTTTCCGGCCAAGCCTTTTATGTCGAGCACAGGTCCTGATCAACTCCTTATTCCTGGCTACCAGGAAATGCAAGCCTAGTGCCCTGAGAGGACCAGGGGCCTCACCCTCACAGTCTCCGTGTCCGCCTGTGGTCTGTGTAGCCAGGTGGCTCTCGAGAGCAACAAGCAGGTTGATAGTCTGCAGAAGGAGCAACTCATGGGTGCAGTCGCCAGTTGGCGTGAGGACCACACAACCCTTTTACAGAGCCAGCGCCTGCCACCCAGAGGACCAGCTTGTCCCTCATGGGGACTGGCTTCCTGTGGCCCCTTGTGTTCTTTAACTTCATGTGCAGCAGAAACAGGTGACCAGAAGGTGGGCTCTGGCACCGGGGCCCCTGGGCCTACAGAGAACAGGAACCAGAAGAAACTCGTTGGTTTCCCTTTGTGAATCAGACAGATCCCTGCCCCCGACTTCTGCTGGGTCTTTCCTCCAGGTCCATCTGGATCCCCTCGGAGCCCCTCTTTATAGGTATGTGACCTGGCCATGTTCTTAGGGCACTGAATGAGTTTCTGGCAGGATAACTTACATGTTCAGGGTCTTTGGCACCGATGAAGATAGTTAGTGCCCTGTCCATGTGGTGAAGAGGATGTGTGTTCAGCGAGGCACTGTTTAACCAGCCCAGAGAAGAAGCAGGCCGGAAGCCATGTGGCTCACGATCCTTAGGGAGCTTCTTACTGGAGTTGCTGAATGATCAGAACGTTCTCTGCTTCTGAGAAAGGACCCAGGAGAACCCTGCAGCTGACACCTAGGCTGTGGTGTTGAGGGAGGGAAACAGGAAAGGGTGCTGTAGAGGTGGCACACGCCTGTCATCCCAGGAGTTTGGGAGGCTAAGGCAGGAGGATTGCAAGTTCAAAGCCAGCCTCAGCACTAAGCAACTCAGTGAGACCCTGTCTCTAAATAAAATACAAAATAGGGCTAGGGATGTGGCTCAGGGGCAAGTGCCCCTGAGTTCAATCCCTAGTATCCCCCAAAAAAGAAATGGAGGTCATAAATAATACAAAGATAACAGATGAGAGAATAATAAATATGAACATATGATAAAATATAAGATCAATAAAAAAAGAATAAATGAGATGATTAGAAATTAATAAAAATAAATTTAAATAGGAAAAATTGGGATAAATGAGATAATAAAATAAGTAGCAAATAAAAATAATACAAGTAAAAATGCCGCAGCCCGGCTGGCTGGGCAAAATAACCAGGGGTGAAGTGAGGAACAACTTGTGTAGATTGATACAGCAGGAGTGGGAGCCGTTTATTGTAGGACAGGAGGGGTATTTATACATTCCACACAGCTTGTCTAATTAACATAAACTAGATACAGCAGTCAACCAATAAGGAATCTCCACACTTAATGGCTCGGTGGCGTTACTTCACAAACCACTCCCCCTGGCAAAATGCCAGGCGCCATCCAGACTTGTTTACAGACTCTAACATAAAAATATCTCTTTTCTGGGGGTCCGGACCCCTGGGGAAGGCTTTGGGTGCCTGGGTAGAGGAAGTGGAATGGAGAACCGTGCTGGATTCCCCCAGGTGTCAAGGTTTTAACCTGGAGCTTCCCGCCTTCCTCCTCTTGTTCTTGAAACTTTCTCTAACGTTCTGGGTGTGAAATGGAAATGAGGAGCAGGGTGCAGCCACGCTGGGTACCTGAGATCAGAAGGTATCTATCGGAACGTGAAAACGTGGGGGGGTTGCGTTTCCACTGGGCTGTGGCTGTGCCTCCTCCCTCCTGGTGCCCACCCTCCCACTTCCTCCCGGCCCCAGTCCCTGTCCCCCAGGTGACTAGTGCCCTCCAGGCTTCTCAGAAGAGGCCTGGGAAAGAGCAGGGGGTTAGTTCAGCCCAGGCCCAGAGGCTCAGAAAGGACCTGGCCTCTAAAGAGGCTGCAGAGACCCAGAGGGCAGCGACTGTGTCTTTCCTTTCTAACACGAAGAAGAAAAGCACCTGGTGGGTGGGAAGGCCACTTGGTTCCATCCAGACCTGCCACCTCAGTGGTGCCTGCAATCCTCAGTCCTGAGACTCTTAGAAGGTGTCCCTGTGAGTGTCATCAGGGGTGGGCCAGGTGTCAGCCCTCTCAACAGAGCTTCCCGGGGACTTGTCAGCTTTCTCTTTTGGTGTTGTTGACCTCACACTGTGGTAGTCCCCTCCCGTGCTCTCAGCTGTTGTGCTGGGCCTGAGAGCTCCTCAGAGAGTGGCAAGGTGCCTGTCGGGTGCCCTGGGCATCCTGCAGGAGCAGGTTGAAGACCCGACCCCTCAGGCGCCACCCTCCCCTGGCTGTCAGGTGGAGGATGCGCTCCCACTCATGGAATTCAGAAAGACCCCGAGGAGCTTAGTGCTTTCTCACTGTTTTTGATTCTTCCCGGTCACTCCCTCTGTTCTCTCTCGCGAGCCTCCCGCTTGTCATTCTGAGTTTTTGCTTGGTTCCTGGATTTTCCCAAAGCTGAGCCCTTCTGGATGCACATTCTCTCTTCGGAGGCTGGAGGTGGATGAAATACTGACGCCTGGGGCCCTGGGAAAACTCGGCACAACCTTGAAAATGTCCTTTCAAGATGATTGTGTGCAACTGAGAAAACTCGGCACATTGTGAGCCTGTCACCTCTGTGTGTCCCATGGGTTCCCACAACACACAACAGCAGGGCCATCGCCAGCTTCCTCATGATATACAAAAAATGTTTTGCCTTGCTTACGATCATCACAGCCACCGTGAGATAAACACTGTCACACCCTCTTTCAGAGGATAAGCCAAGTAACACGGAGAAAGTAAGTCCTGTGCTCCGAGACGCAGGGGAGGCAAGAGGGGGCTGTGGGTCCAGTCTGGCCTTCCTGCACGGAGCCCTGTCCTTTTCCCAGTGGACACACACAGCCATTGCCAGAGCCAAAGAAAGCTGGGAGAATGTGAAACATTTGGCCCATGGCTCTCTGTCCTCCGGCCTGGCTTAGTTCCTATCCCCATTCTGCTCCTGAGGCACAGGGTTGTCCCTTGCTCCCGGGATGCCTTGTCATCCACTTAGCCTCTGCTTCTGGGTTCTCAGGAGTTGTCCCTCCTGCCTGCTCCAGGCTCCTCGTGTGACCTAATCCACCCTGGGTGCCTGCAGAACACCAGTGGGGGCCTCATTCACCTTCGTGGGGGAGCAGAGGTGACATCCCAGGCTTCTAGACACTCGGCCTAGGAGCCAGGGACCTTGGCAGGCTGCAAGAGGTGAAGGAGAGGGTGCAGTCATCGCACTGGGATCAGGGCAGGTCTGTGTCACTCAGTCAAGAGACCACTCCCCTGCTCTCCAGTCACCTTGTCACCCAGAGGACAGTGAAGTCTGCAGGGGGGTAAATCTGGGCTTGCGTGTGGGACACCAAGCCCCGTTGATGGCTGCTTCTGTGGCTTCTTGGCCCACTGCATTGTAGGACTGGCAGGCTGGCCCTTGGCCTCTCTCTGAGTGTTTGTGGCCTTCCTGGCCCAGAACGTGCTCCCTAGGAGGCTGGTGGGAGGGAAGAGAGCCCGAGTGACCGAGTCTCAGCCTGACTCACCTGCTTCCCACATTGGCATCCATGTCCCGCAGACTTTGAGATGTAGCCACTTGGGGGGAGAAACTGGCGCAGGGTCCCCAGCCTGAGCCTGCCTTCGTGTGAACACACTGGCCAGGCCTCTCCTACCTTCTGGAAGTCGGAGGAATGTGGCTGTCATCTGAATTTTTTTTTTTTTTTTTTTTGTGCCAGGGATTGAAACCAGGGGTGCTTAACCATTAAGCCACATTGCCCAGCCATCTTTTAATATTTTATTTAGAGACAGAGTCTCGCTGAGTTGCTTAGGAACTCGCTAAGTTGCTGAGGCTGTGATGAGGGGGCACGGGGGCAGGAAAGATGATGGAATGAGATGGACATCATTACCCTAGGTACATGTGTGACTGACTGCACATACAGTACGACTCTACATCATGTACAAACAGAGAAATGAAAAGTCATGCTGCAATTGTGTATGATGAATCAAACGGCATTCTGCTGTCATCTATACCTAATTAAAAATAAATAATTAATAAAAAATAAGCCGCTGAGGCTGGCTTTGAACTGGTGATCCTCTGCCTCAGCCTCCTGAGTCTCTGGGGCTATAGGCGTGCGTGACCACGCCTGGCTCTCAGTTGAATTTCAATTTCTATCAGAGCCACATGGAGACCACATCTTTGGTGAAACGGGACAAGGACCAGGACGGGAGCAGTCAGGCCACGTACTCTCCTCAGGAAAAACACAGAGGGCAGATCTTGAAGCTTTCAGAGCTGAGGGCGGACTGCTGACCAGAGCCATACCAGAGTGACACCAGAGGGACTTCAACAAGCTCTCTGTCCCCAGATGGCTTTGGAAACATTTCCTGCTCTTTTGAGTCCCATCTGTTGTAGCTCTGACCTGGGGAACATAAGCCCTCAGCTAGTTCTGGGGGGCCAGTCTGTCACATTTAAGTCTTGCCCCTACTTCCTACTAGTTCTGGGGTCTTGGATAGTTGATTTAATTTTTCTGGCCTCAGTTTTCTCGGCTGTGAAACATTCACAATGACAGCTCCTAGCCCTAGGGGCCGAGGTAAGAATTAAGTGTGTTCCTATGTAACAGCCTGAAGAAGATGCTTGGCACATGGTAGCTGCCATGTATGGTTTGGTGGTGCTACATTTATTTATACACTTTTGTTGTTGTTGTTATTATATAGAAGGTGCTCTCGTGGGCTGTGCTCTAGATTGCACGGATAAGTCAAAAAAATGTTTAAAAACTTTGAAAATTTTCAAAATGATAGCAGAATCTAAAAGGACATTTTTAAAAGTCTTTTTTCTGTCAATCAGAGATAATCACTTAGTCTGATTTATGTTGCTATAACAAAATACCTGCCACTGTGTAATATATAAAGAAAAGAGGTTTCTTAGGCTTACCATTCTGACAGTTGGAGAGGCCAAATGGCATGGTGCTGCCACCTGGCTGCGTGACAGCCTGGCAGAGGACAAGAAGGTGAAACAGCCATGTGCAAAAGGACACCTGTATGAACAAGGAAGCGAGAGAGATGCAGGGTTCACTTATAACAGCCCACTCTCAGGGAATTTCCTGTGAAAGCAAGAACACACCCCCATAGGAAAAGCACCAATCCCTCTTAAAGCCCTACCTCAGCTAGGCCCCGCCTCTTAAAGGCCCCCTCTCAGCATCACTATATTGGAGACTAAGCTTCTAGCCCCTGAATGCCGCAGTCTGGCTGGGCACAAATCACGAGCCACTGAAGTAGGAACAAACTTTATTTCTGAACTCCACCAGCACACTCCCCACACGCTCCCCGGGAACTCTCCCGAAGGCCACCCACGCTGCTCCTCCAGGAACCAGGAACCGGAAATCCCTCCCCTGGGCTGCGTGCCACTCACTCTCAAACCGCAAGAACTCAACGGGAACTCCGAACCGGAAAGTAAAGGTCTAATATACAATTGAATCCACAGCTTAACATAACCATTATCATCTCAATGGCTTGCTGGCGTCACCTCTCAACCACTCTGTTCTGGCAAAAATGCCATGCATCATCCCTACTGGACTGGCTGTGGCCCTCAACACCTGAACCTTTGGCGAACACACTTATATAGTTTTTGAGTTTCCTTCTATACATTTTTATATGTATAGAGTGTGGTTTTTTGGTTTTTGGGGGGTTTTTTTGGACACAAGAGTGATTGTAGTCATCCTTCTGTATCCACAGGGGACTGTACCATGACTTCCAACCACTATCTCCTATGCCCAAATCCAAAGGTGCTCCACTCAAATTCCTAATCTAAAATGGTGTAGTATTTGCATATAACCTACATACATCCTCCAGATTAAGTCATCTCTAGATTACTTTTATATAATATAAATGTTACATAAATTGTTGTCATTATTCTCTTAAATTACAACGTAACAAGAAAAGAGTCTGTACCTGGTTGGCACAGTTGCAGTTTGTTTTTCTTCTGAGTATTTTCAATCCACAGCTGGTTGAATCCACACACTCTATAGATCCAGAGGCAGCAGTATGTGTTTCTCGTGACACAGGATATCTTTGGGACCTTATTTTAATAGCTTCGGAGTATTCCATCCTTATGACATTTAAGTATTCTCTTTTGTTCCAAGATGTACTTGATGGGGCGCAAGGATTCAAGGGAACCCTTGATATGACTTTTCCATGAGGAAAATTTGAAATCGGCATGACGTCATCATCATCTTCACATTTTCAGAGCCTCCCACAGAAGCCAACGCATTGAAAATCCAGTTGATCAGAGTTAGGTGAAGGTCACCTGTTGAAGTGGTGACTCCTGGAGCCCAATGTCACCATAATTATTTCAGGAAAGGGTGAATGGCCATGTGTTGGAGATGCTCCTACTTTGAGAGGAGGTAGGTCACAAAGGATTTCAAAGAAAGAGGCCCCTTCACCCCAGACAGGCTAGAGGAGGTGTGCGTCTGGATCAAGTAGGTCCAGCCCTAGCTGGGCTCCTTCCTTGCTGTGTGGCCTTGGCTGACCCCTGGACATCCTGCTCTGCATCCTGAAGGGGCTCTGGGCACATCCCCAGGAGGCATGTGACACTGAAGGAGAGCAGCTAGCACTGTGCTTTGCTCTTGGCAGCTGCCCAGTGAAGAAACCCACCATTCTCTTTCTCAGCAGTGTCTGTCCGTGTCATGGTGTGAGTTTCGGCTGTCATCTGGTCCCAAGGCTGGAGCAAAGGCTTCTGGGTCTGTTGTTGTTGGTTGGTTGGTTTTTTGCAGTACTGGTCCTTGAACCCAGGCCTGTGCAGGCGGGGCATGTTCTCTACCTCTGAGCTACACCCCACCCTGGTTCTGTTATTCATAAGCTGTTATCCCTGTGCCGGGTCCTACTCTCCACACCTTATAGTTAATCTCAAACATGACATTTTCTGGGTTTTCTCTCCATTATTTTATCTTGGAAGTGAAACGGGCTTTCAAAGGTATGCCCTTGGTTGGTTTTTAAGAAAGTGCCTAGTTTACCAGGAGGCATCTCCAGCCCCTTGGGACATGTGGTGCTTTGTGAATGCCACCTTTGTTCCCTGACACGCTCTAACATCTTGCGGGTGTATTCAACATGGCATCGGATATAAAAGAAACAGCCAATTAGAGCAAGTTGTATTTAAAACAGTTCCCCTGGTGACACTGGCAGTGTCTACACTCACACAAAGCCCACCCTGCTACCCTGAATTTCCAGAATCGTTAAACCAGGATCGTTAAACCAGGCCAGGATCTTCCCACCAGAGCACCTCCCTGTTCACGGGGGAAGGTCCTTGCTGAGAAAGCCTGCCCTCCTCCTGCAGCTTGCAGGAAAGCCTTTTGTTTAAACAAAGGAACCAGCCCTGGTATCGGGGTGGGCGCAGGCTTCCTACCGAGATGGAATGATCTGAACCAGAAGGAACTGGGCTTCCTTTTTTTCTCTTTTTTCTTCCATCATCCACCTGAAATGGTAGAGGCTCTCGGCAAAGGGTCAGTGTTGACACTAGGCATCCTTACTTTTGAGGAAGTGTCTGCTCCTGACCTGATGAGGCATTGTTTAAAACAGATCATGAGTCAGTGCAGAAGTGGGATTAGCAGGAGGGATGGGTCTTGAGGAGCCAGGGAGGGAATGGAAGCTCTTGTGTGGCAGCCTGGGGGCACCAGGGGTCACTTGGTCAACCCCAGTTTCCTCCTCGCAGGGTGTGTGGGCTCTCAAGTCCCCTCCAGCCATATTGTTCTCTGCATCTGGGGGGTCAGTTTTTTTTCTCCTGAGAATCCAGGTGCTGGGCAGCTTGAGATCCACGACCTCTGGCTCCACTTGGTATTTTCACAACATCACAAACCACATGAGTGAGCTTCTTGTTCATTTTGTCATCACCAGAGCCTGAGAATTGGATGATAAACTTAACCGGAGAAGGGCATGACCAGAGGAAACTGTGTGTGTGTGTGTGTGTGTGTGTGTGTGTGTGTGTGTGTGTGTGTGCAGGTGTAAAGGGGAAGGACCCCATGGGGGAGGGGTCCCACCCCATCCCCAGTTTCCTGAGGGTCTGTGATTTTTCTTCCTCCTTCCCTGGTTATATTTCCTCAAAGAAGTTATAGCTCAGGACTTCAGATTGGGGCCCACTGGTACTCCCTGGAGAAAGGAGCCAGCCCTTGCTCTGTCTACCCCAAGTTGCTGCGTTAGGGGACAGACAGATGTTGAGTGGTGGGAACACGAGGTCAAGGGGATGATCTCATAAAACGGGCCCATGTGCTGACCCCGCATGCTTTCTCCTCCAAGAAGCAACCGACCTGGAGCTTCGCCTGGCCTAGGTGGACAGGATATGGCACATTCCTCCGCAAACTTCCTGTTAACTGCAGGAGAAATGCAGAGGATCCCAGTAACCCTGAAGGAGGAGACTCTTGTGACCAGATCCTGAAACTCAGGGAGATAAGGGTAATTCCTCCTGACCATACAATCTATACGAATCTTCTGGTTAAGATTCCAATTAGAACTGGTCAGCAGGGGCCAAGGGGACCTAGAGTTGTCATGTCAGTGGGGTCTTTGAAATCTGATGTCATCTTGCTGTCAGTCAAAAGTCAAGAGGTGGACCTGGGCAGGACTCTCTAGAAATTTCCCTGGGATCCCCAATAAAACTGGAGTGCAGGAGAGGCATGCCGTCCCCTCTCCTCTCTGAGAGGACCCACTCTCTCCCTTGAGAGTGTCCCCCTTCCCTTTCCCTATTCCTTCCATAAACTTATTCCTGCTACTCTGAGTGAATGTCTAAATCTTTCTGACTTGATCACAAGGGTTTGAAGCGGGTCTTTGTACTGCCTCAGTTTCCCCGAAGGCCCTGTAACAGTTTCATGTGTTTGACTGACAGCCCTGGGGAAAGGTCATGCTTGCCCAGCAGAACCTTCTGGACCCTCACTAGAGACCCATCTTAAGTTGGCTTCAACAGTCTGAGCCGCAGTCCAAGTATCACCCCTTTGATGTCCCTCCTAGCCTGGGCTCAGAAAATCATAGGCATTAAAAATGCCAATTAAATTACAGGAGGCTACCCCCACAGCCCCCCTCCACCACCACCCCCACCCCTGAGAGGGGGTGCTAATAAGGACAGGGTTGGAGTGGAGAGAATAGATGTGGTGGGTGGCACATTCCTTTTGTGCAGTAGTCAAATATGGAGGGTGGAGTAGTGGAAAAGATTGATGGGGTTTCTGACGGCACATGTGGATACAATCTTATAGATGTACTCTACTTAATTTAATTACTCAAAATAAAAATGTTCTACCTACCCCTTATGGAATGCTCACTGTGTGCCAGACACTGGGATAAGAATTTTATCCTTCTTATTTTTAGATGTTTAGGTTGTTTTCAGCTTTTCCCTCATTATAAATAGTGCCTGGGTGAATATCTTTGCATGTAACTTTTTATCTGATTTAGGACATCCTATTTCAAGTAGATTCTCTTAGGCAGAGTTTCTGGGCGTGGAGTTTCTAAAGGTACCCTTGAAACACTCTGCAGCTTTGGTGTCACGACAGGCTACCATGGGAAGGAGCATGCCCACACCACTTGTCCTCAAAGACTCTGGGATATCAGTGCTTTGTTGAAACAGAGGCATGGACCTGAGGCACAGCTAGGTGTCCTGAAAATTTAAGGTAAACACTGGCAAAATTTATTCTAGAGCCTTTGGGTTTCCATCAGATGCAAACCCAGTGCACTATGCAGAAAGGGAAAGCACATCTGTCTGCCTCCCTCTGTATCTCTGCTCATCCCTCTACCCCGGCTCCCACAGCATCACACTCTCAAGCTGGCTGTGTCTGGGTGGCAGAGGCCATGGGCTGCTTAGAATCTGGGCCACTCTTGGGCCCTCTGCCTCTAGAAGTTGTCCACTCTGTCCTGGCTCTCAGTTCCCTGCCAGGCCTTGTGCAGTGTGTTCTGAGGCTCCATTGTCACCCTTCAGAAACAGGGCTGTTTGGACAGACAGGAGGACATGCATCCATTCAGACACAAACCTGCATATGCAAAGACACCAGGTGCCCACTAGCCTTGGGCATCCTGGGGGAAGTCATGTTCTGTCCCTGAATCTAGTTTAAAGGGGTGGAGTTGGTTCCCCAGGAGCCAGCAAGTTTGTACTGAGCACTGTCCCAGAAGCAAACAGACCAGGTGCTGCCTCACTGAGCTCGGGTACCTTCTGGGGGGGGAGAGTAACATACAGAGACCACTGCGTGCCCTTGGCAGGAGAGAGGCTCATGACCCAAAACTGAGCAGGAACATCAAGAGAGTGATGGGGGAGAGGGGGTGGGACAGCACTGGCTTCCACAGGTGGAAGAGGGAGGTCTCCAAGACATGACATTTAAGTAGAGATCTGAAGAAACAAGGAAGGGAGACCCGCGGATATGGACCCGCCGGTGGAGGCACCAGCCGTCCCCACAGGGCTGCGAGTGTGCTGCAGGTCTTCCACAAGTTGGGTGGTGGACTGAGGGGGAGCAAGGGGGAGGCAGAAGAGCAGTGGGGGGAGCTCTGGAAGAAGGTGGCCCTGCAGAGCCCCAGCAGGCCTTGGGCTTCTCTCCTGTGTGGATCGCAGGGCCCTGAGGGCTGGTGGCAGGAGAGGGTGGCCTGGTGTGCTGTTCCTGAAGGCTGGCCCTGGCTCTGACTTAGCAATTGGCAGGGCTGGAAACAAGGACACCAGCAACTGCTGCTTCAGTGCAGATGAGAGGGAGGGTGATCGCCATGCTGAGGGAAGTGGCCCATTGGGGGACACACGCTGTGTGGAGATCGGATGTTATCTGCTTCCACTCTGTCGCGGTAGGAGAGCTGTGGCCTGCAGAGGGCTTGGAAGGGAAGAGTAGGAACTTTCCAGTTGCCCCCATTGGAGTCTTGACTTCCAGGTCTCGGTCACGGCTGTGGTGATCCCTGTATCTCTGTCCGTTTGGAAGGATGGTCACCTCTCATGGGCATGCTTCTCCCTTGCCAAGTTCTTTCTTCAACAGGAAGTGCATGGGAGTCCAACACAGCAAACTGGACTTGTGCAAGAACCATCTGCTGCTCTTTCTCCATGCCAAGCTTCTGCTGGATGGGAACTTAGAACACAAAGCCAGGAACCACCTGCCGAGGCCCCCGGGCTGCACGTCTGACCAGGAAACACGAGGTGGACAATGGGCAGGATGTGTTTTGAATGCCCACCCGTCTCAGCCCTGCTCGGCTTCCTTCTGGCCTTTGGGTTATTGACAGTTTAGTGAAAAGGGCCCAGAAACATTTCCCAGGGTGATGGGTGGCCCTTGCTCCACCAACCACTGCTCAGGAGACCAGAGTTTTCATGCCAGCTCTGCCACTGGCCAGATGTGTGGGCCAAGTCTTAGTTTGACTTCTAAGATGTTGAAACTGACATCTTAGAAATCCTAAGCTGAAAGACTGAGCAGGAAATAAGGAGCGGAGGAAACCAACACCTGGGGCTTTGGGAGAGTCCTGATGGTAGTGTCCCAGGTTCGAATTCAGGGCCGTCTATGTGCCACTCTTTGGTCCTCCACATTTGTTTATATTTAGGACATCAAGGCTGCTGGATGGATTCATTCTGTTAAAGGAGATGCGAGCACACCGAAGCTAGGATAAGAAAATAAAACTTGCAGTCAAGGAGAATCATCGCTGATGTCCACATATTCTGCAAAAAGGTCTGATTGGATCAGTCATGTGTCGACCTGGCTCTGCCTGGGTTGGAGTTTTGCATCTCAGGAGAGGAATTACTGCAAGTAGGACAGTTACCCACCCAGACGACTGCTGTGCTCCTACAGGTCCAGCCTTCATTCAACCTATTTTGATCTGTCCCTCGTCCTGTTATGACTTCTAGTTCTGCCTGCCGCATGCAGAGGTGTGAGGTTTGAGTGAGCAGGTAAATGGCAACCTCAGTCCAGGTCAGGGGCTGAAGCCAGGTGGGGTTAGCCCAGTCCCTTTCCCTCTTCTTCCTATAAGTTAAAACCTCCTTCCCAGGTGCAGCAGGGTGGTCACCTTTAGAAAGTTTCTTCTCTCACTTTGTTTCCTTACTTTGCCACCTGTTGTGAAATTCTACTGTGCACCAGTGGGCGTGGTCAGTGCTTTCCACATCGCATTGTTACTTTTTTATTGGTTCTTTTTAGTTACACATGACAGCAGAATCCATTTTGATATAATTATAAAAGCAGGGGACATATCTTGTTGCATTGTTATTCAAACGAGCGTGCTGGGTGCTACCCGAGGGGTGGGTTAGACTCTTTCAACTAACTCTTCTGAGCAGGTTCCGAATCCAGATGTGCATTATTGTCTTGATGAATGATGAGGTGGCAGCTGATATTGTTACCGAGGTGTGGTTTAAAGAACCCGTATTCCCATTGCATTTATGAGAAGTGCCCCTGGGCTCAGGGTTTCCATGCTGTTTTGAACTTGATGTCATCCGGGGTCTTTGCCTACAGGATGCGTGAAGGACAAGCAGCCCTCCATTCTCAGTGCGCCATCTGTACTAGTAGCTCTGCTCTAGTTGGTCAACAGCAACAGGCATAGATGTACTAGGATTGCTAGACTCCACCATTGGAAGTAGGCAAAAAAGCAGCAGCCAAGAGAAGGGTATTAGATCTCTCTAGAGTAAGTGAACCCCCTTGTTCAGTTCTGCTTCCTGCACTTTCAGTTACTTGTGGTCAACTATGGTCCAAAACTATTAAATGGAATATTCCAGAAATAAAATATTTCATAAGTTTTAAATTGCACGCCATTCTGAGTAGCATGACGAAATCTCGCACCACCTTGGTCTGTCCCGCCCAGGATGTGAATCATCCCTTTGTCTGGGATAGTCACACGGGGCAATACCTCATTGGTGAATTGAACTTTATTGAAGATGTGTATGTGCAGCAAAGATATGTAGCACGTTTAGGCTTCTGGACCATCCACAGTTCCAGGAGCCCACTGGGGGTCTTGGAACATTTCCCCCTTGGATGAGGGGCTACTTCTGTACACAGCAGCCTAGCATGTGCTTCTTCTTGAACACACTGTGCAGTGTCACAGTAGGTGCTTTATAAGGAAGTCGAGTGACTGATTTACTCTTGTTCATGGGTCAATGATAATTCTGCCTGAGAGACGAGGATGATCCCGGGGAGCTGGAGAAGCCAGTGGCAGTGTCTGGCTCTTCCCCGGTCCTGTTCGCTCTCTTGGCAAAGCTGGACAGCCCTTTCTCATGCTTTTCATATCTCCTCCTCCTCTCTGTCCCCATCTCCTCCTCCCTGGGGCTCATCCCTGCCAAGTCATGCTTGAATAATTCATGTAAAATTTTTCGTCGAGCACCTGGAGCAAATAAGTGCTGGATAAGAGGTGGATACCAAGTTTTTATTGTGAATAACCAAAGCAACCCAAGTACGTCTAGCTGAGTTGCCCTCTCCTGACCAGAACCTTCTGAGACTCCTCACTTGCTGTAGGAGAAACTTTGAGCCTTCCTCCAGGCCTACGGATGTGGCCCTGCCCAGGGCTCCCACCTCCCCGAGTGGTACCTCCCTCTGCGATGACTTCAGCTTTCCCTGGACCTGCCAATCCCCTCCTCTCCATGGGGGAACTGTTCCTCATCCTTTTCATCTTAGCTTAAATGCCACCTCAGAGAGGCCTCCCCTGACAGCCTTCTTGTCACTGCCACACTCTGTCTGTCTCCCCCAGAGCACTTCTACCACCCAAGTTGGTCTCTCTTTGTTGTTTATTATCTGGGACATGGAATTCCATGACGATGGGACCGTGTCTGTCCTTTGTCACAATGTGTCCTGTACCCCGTTGAGGCTAGAAAAACATGGCCAGTGGTTGTTGAGTGAACAAACAGAAATCAAAATACTTGAGATAATCAACCTAAAAGGAGGAAGGGTTTATTCTGACTCACAGTTTTGGAGGTATCCATGCTGGTCGCTTGGCCCTGCTGCTTCGGGCCTGTGGTGGCGTGCTACATCACGGCGGTGCGTGTGGCCCAAGAGACCTGCTTATCTCATGGCAGCCAGGAAGCAAAGAGATGAAAAGAGGCTAGAGTCCCAAAGTCCCCTTCCAGAGCACGCCCCCAATGACCTAACTTGCCTCCAGTAGGTCCCACTTGTTAAAGCTTCTGCCACCTCCCAAGAGCACCACACACTGAGGACCAAACCTTGGATACATAAGTCTTTCGGGGGACATTTCGGGTCCAAACTCCAGGAACCACCCAAGGAAATCTAGTTAGAAATTCAAATCACTTTGTCTTATGTGTCTTTTGACTGAGCTGATGTAATTGATTCCTCCTGTGATTATAAACTAAGAGTCCCTTTTGAAATGTTCATTGAGCATTTCCTGAGTGACAGGCACCACACTCATGTGCTTCCCCCAGCAACCCCGTGATGTGAGCTCCATTTTCTGGTCTTCATTTTCCAGATGAGGCTCTTGTGGCCCAAAGAAATCATATGAGGTGGCCCAGGTGGCCGTGCCTGTAACTGAACCCAAGCAAGCGGCTCTTGGACTTGCCTGGCTGCGTGTCCTGCCGGAGACAGCAGGTTAATTCTGGCTGATCCAAAGGACCACGCTCTCTACCAAGACAAGCCGCTCACTCCAGCCTCTGGAGCCCCTGCTGGCTGGTTTGACTCGGCTGGTTGGGTTTGCAGTGGGGCAGGCTGCCTCTGCCAAATGCTTCACAGCCCTCACAGACCTGCGTCACAAACCTGGCACGCCCTCCAGTGTGACCGCTGCCATCGTGAGTCATTCCCAAATATGCACATCTTTTCTCCCCGTGCAGGTTGCGAGACGCTACGGAACAGGGCCCAAGCTTTGCTTTTTCCTCCAGTTTACCCAGGACACCCAGAATGGCACTGAGAAGTGGCTCAGTGTCACTTAGCCTGACTGGGGAACAGAATGGTCTCCGCGGGGTGGTGCCCTTCTGGTGGTGGGTAGAGACCTGCCTTGTAATAGTTGGCACGAACAAGTCCTTATCTCTTTTTAGAACAATGTGGTTTGCTTTGGCAACTGCTCAGGAAATGGAAACGTCACGTGTAGAATCCAGACTTGTCTGGGAGAGGTTCAGGCCTTAGCCACTGTGTGCCTGTTGTATTGGCCTCTTTGTCTCGGGGATCTCTGCCCCTTATCACCCATCAGGGGCTGCCATTCCCATTACTCTGTACAAAGCAGAGACCCAGGGGGAGCTCTGGGATGCCCTGGTCTGCTTGGCTGGGCCCCAGTCTGTTTGGCTTTGCCGTGGGCTGCTTTGCACTGGGCATGTCTGAGAGGGAGCCCAGGCTGTCAAACAGTCCAGGGATGACAGCTACCGCAGCCTTGAAATGAAGGCTTCAGAGGGTGGTTCCACCCCCTTTGGCCTAGGAAGGCTTGTTCTTTTCAGCCTGTTCATCCTGGGCCTCCTGAGGTGAGAGAGTGAAGGGCCACACTGTACCCAGCTGAGTGCCACCAGGGTGCCGCCCATCAGCCAGGCTTCATTGGTGGTTCTTGGATCAGACCTGTTCTTTTGATTACCCTGTGGACAAGGAATGCATGCTTATTAGCTGTCATTGTGGAGGCCGACTCTGGCTGTGCTTAAGTGCCCTGGTGGCAGGAGAGCGAGCCGTGGGCCAGCAACAGGCTGAAGAACCTTGGCAAGCAGGCAGCCTAGTCCCCGTGGTGTCTGTCCCCTGGAAGACTTTTTTCTTTTTGGTCCTTGGGGTTGAACCCAGGGTACTTCATCACTGAGCTGCATCCCCAGCCCTTTTTATTTATTTATTTTTAAATTTTGAGACAGGGCCTCACTAAATTGCTGAGGGCCACACTAAGTTGCTGAGGCTGGCCTCTAGATCCTCCTGCCTCAGCCTCTTAGTCACTGGGATTACAGGTATGCACCATCATGCCCGGCCCCACGCAGACTTTTATGATGGACAGGTCTCCTCTGTTCTTTCCTCCGGCTACCAAAAGAACATGAAGGTTCGGGGCACAGTGGATAAATGCTCCACCAAATCGTGTGGCTGGTATTTTGAAAAATGAGGGAGAATATCAGGTGCAAGTGGCACATAGGTCCCAGGTACAGACGTTCTAGGGAAACGTGGATAAAGGCTGGCGCAGGGGCAGGCCAAGGGGGTCGGCCATCTTCCTAGGCTTCTTTGATGCTCTGGGAAACATCATTCCCAGTTCAGGTGTATTTGGCCTTCTCGTGTATACAGTGGGTGCCACTGAGACTGCTTGAGAGACTGTGAACAGTGCTGAGCAAACACGATCATGCTCATTGTCATAGCAACCGTGTCACAGTCCTCAGAAGCATGCACTCGCCGAAGCAGGCGGGATCCCCAAGGGCTTCTCAGATGAGGGTTTGATAATGGCTTTGCTCAGAGGAGTATCCCTTCCCTGTCCTTGGTCATCACAGCTTCCCAAGAGTGGGGGAGGGCGCAGCACTTGTGTAAGCCCAGGAGGGAGGGCACGGAAAGGGGAGCTGAAAGCAGGCGAGTCCTCACGGATTTCTCCAGCCCAAAGCCAGTTCTCTGGCTGGAGAGCCCACACCACAGGAATAAGACTAATGCATGGGAGCAGGGGCACACCTTAAAAATATTGGAAATACAACTGCTGACACCTGTCAGAAGTGATGCTGGCTTGGCTTCCATACTGGTTCCTGTTACCTGAATATCAGCCCCACTAAAATTACAGTCAACCTTGGTTTGTATCAGTTTGCTTTGGCTGCCATAACAAAGAGTACCACACACTGATTTAAACACCAGAACTCAATTTTTTTTCACACTTTTGGAGGCTGGAAGACTGAGATCAAGGTAGCAGCAGGATTGGTTTCTGTCAAGGCCTCTCCTTGGCTTGCTGATGGCATCTTCTCCTTGTGTCCTGATGTGGTCTTCCCTCTGTGTGTGTCTGTGTCCTAATCTCCTAAGGACATCTGAGGACATCAGTCAGATTGGATTAGGGACACCCCAGCAACCTCATCTTAGGCATCTCTTTAAAGAATCTGTCTCCAAATACAGTCACATTCTATGGGCCTGGGGGTTGAGACTTCAACATATGAATTCCCAAGCACTAGCGGGACTCCTCTTCCCGACATGGTCCAATAACCATCCAAACACAGCTGGGCCAGGGGCACTGATAGATGCAGGACCCTTGACTCCTAGAATACAGATTCCAGGGTAGCTTGCTGCCCTTATCTGAAGTCAAGGTATCTTTCCAGAAGTCCAAGAAAAAACACTTTCAAATCACTTGGGGCTTGGGACTTTATTTCCCCATCTTACCTGCCTTTCTGATGTCATTGACCGGGTTGGCCCTGGACGTTCACCCTGCCTGCAGAATCCCTCCAATTCTAAAAAAGCTAAAGGTCTGTATCACTTTATAAATTCAGAAGATTCCACTTCATTTCAGTTCCTGACTTATCCAAGTTCAAACAACAGACCCCTTTATTCAAGAAAAGAATGTGGCATCCCCCCTTGGAAATCATTTCCACCTATAAATCTCTCCATCCCCCAGCTCTGTCTGTGTGTAACGAGGTAACTGAAATTAGTCCCCTCACCTAATGATAGGAACTTGATGGGTGTTGGGATTTGGGGACTGGTTTCATTTTCTTCTTCAGATTTGCCTGTCTTATTTTTTTAAAAAACTTGAGCATGTGTCATTTTTTTTTTCTAAAATCCATCAAGTCATTCCAAGAGAAAATAATAGGGAAGTAAACAAACACAGTATCCCAGCTCTTCCCTTAACAGAGTTGTGTGAACCAGGTGAGTGTTGAGCACCGTCAGTCATAAAATCATCGAGGTAGAGGGCCCCAGGTCTACCCCAGGCCTCAGATTATCTCCCGTCTATCAAATCTGTTGTTTGCTTGTGGCTGGGTTTTATTTCGACCCAGTGACCTACTTTCTTGCAGGTCCTGACTGGCTCACCTGAGCTCTTTATCAGGTGGCTGTATCTTTTCTCCCTTCAGGGTCACTTGAGGAGGTCCTCACTGCCCAGTACAAACGTTTACTAGAACAGCAGCCATTAGTAGAGAAACTACACCCCCCTCACAGTCCATGTTGTCTGTGAACAAAACATGCCCCTGGGTCAAACCTTCCCTCTCTGGGAAGATTTTGCCTCCTGTCCAAGATAAGACACTTACGATATTGTGTGGCAAATTTAATTAGGCAAAACAAGACAACTGGGTCTGGGCCCTCCCTTATATGGAAAAGAAATTACCCTCTGCCAGCCACAGCCTGGTCTAAGGTCACATTCAGTTGTGTTCTGATCAGGTGGCTGTTTCCCAAGCCAGCCTCCATGTGGAGGACAAATGCTACTCAGACAGGGCTCCTGCCACTCTCCTGCATCATTCCGCAAGGAAGGGTGCATTTCTCACATACCTTCGCCGGATCACAGCTTTTCTGGGAGCTAAGCCAAGTGCTCCCATCCTTTGGGAGCTGACCCCAGAAGAGATATTGTGTGAACTTCTGCTCTCGAGTTGGGCAATCTCCCAAAGTCAGTTGGGTGAGCCGGGGAAGGGCGGGGTTGAGTCGGAGTCACCCTATTTATTTCATCACTGTCGTTAAACAAAGGGTTTGTGTTTGCAATTCCCTGACGATGAAATCCAGTGACAGGAAAAGCCATGCGACCGGGTCCTGTTGTAATGGCTGATCCTCTGGGTCCCTTTGATCTCAGTCTCCCTGTCCCCAGGTTTGCTCCACACAGCCTCAGAGCTGGGCAGAAGGTGATGTTTCCTCAGAAACTCAATCTCTGCTTTGAGGAGGTTTTCAATTCTAGGAGAAGGCCTTTGAACTTGGCTGTCTTGGACAGTTTTCTTGGCCATTGTAACAGGGTGTCTGGAAGGCATTCCAAAGAGACATTGACATTAGTTTTTAATATGGTTCTTTATTCAGGGAGCCTGAGCCAGTCTGGTCAAGGAGTGATGCTCTTAAATAGACGGCAGAGGAGGTGAAGAAAAAGAAAGAAACAGGGAATATACAGTCTCTGTAGTCCGGGAGCTGGTAAGGGTGAGATTCTTTATCTGTGAGAAAGGTAGAGAAGCTAGAGGTTGACTTTCCCAGAGGAAAGCCAAAGGTGTCATCACCAATGTTAAGGGGGATGGATAGTCTCCTTTCTTCTTTTTCACAGATCAATCCCAAGCATACAATTTCAGCCACTGTATCCCAAATCCAAAAATCACAATTTCTTTCTCATACAGTAAGCCCTCTGTAACAACCTGGTGGCTTCACTCTACCTCTATCTTGTTGCCCCACTCTTCTTGACTATGTGGTTCAATATGGCCTCACCTCTGTGACTGTGCTTATGGACACAGGAAGGTAAGGGAATGGAGAGTTGCACTATGGGAAGTTTACATGTCCCTTCTACTCCTATCCCATTGGCCAGAACTTAGTCACATGGCCAACCTTGATTGCAAAGCAAACTGGGAAATGTAGTTTCCATTCTTGGAATCCACAAGTCCAGGTAAAAATGTATGGTTCTATTACTAGAGAAGGAGAGAGTGATTGGAAGGAGAAGAAGGATAGCCCTTGCCCTGTGTACTCATCACCACCCTGTGTAATAAGAACTGACCCAGTGTACAATGAATCGAAATGCATTCTGCTGTCATATATACCTAATTAAAATTAATTAATTAATTAATAAAAACAAAAAACAAAAGAACCAACCCTGGGATGAATATAGGCAGCAACTACAACAGGACTCCCAAACAAAGCTTCCCAGTGACCATCTGTAAAGCATTTTAAGAACCACTCTAGTAGGCCCTATGGGTTCAGAGTCCATTTTCTAAAATCTCCATACCAGCTGGACCCACATTTCCCCTTCTTGCTCAGGGAAGTTGAACTTGGAAGTTGAATGTCAAGGAACTACTCTCTCGGCCTTTGTACTTAACATCAAGTACACATGTACAAAATACTCTAGAAAGCATGAATTTAAAACAGGCAGGACTCCTTTCATTTTATCTCCCCATTTTCCATCTGCCTCCCCTCCCCTCCCCTCCCCTCCATCTAGGCTAGGATGCAGGAGTTCCACAGCCCGAGCAGGAATGAGGTGTCTCTCTGGGGCCTTATTACCCGTCCAAGTGGAACCCTCTCGGGCTTCACACAAGATGCCTTTCAAAGGGTTTCAGGGCAGGGGCTGCAGGGAGCAGAGGTAGCATAGAGAGCTCTTATGTAATGTGGTAAATAGCAAACGGGCGTTTCATTTTCCATTAGCCAGAGAAGCATTTCATTGCCACTAGAAATGGGAGCAGACGTGAAAGCAATTAGTGTTAGTGGGTTTACAGTGATGTCCTCGAGCCAGCAAAATCCTACAGCCAGATGTCTGTACTTCACAGGTTCCCGATTCAGAGAAAATTTGTGAGTTTTTTCTACCACTGCCCATCTCTGCCTCCTGCCAGAAAGACCCAAAATATCACAGTTGGGAGAACAGAATATTCTCTGAATAGCAGAGGTAGCAGGCTTGTTCTTTGGAGATACAGAATGTTGCCTCCAAATTTGGGGAGGGGATGCCAGGAGGGACAGGAAAAATCCTCCTGGCCCCGGAACCTTCAGACCTCTGGGACAGAGATACACTTCTGTATTTGTTTGTCTTTAACCCTGCCCTACCCCACCCCTTATGCACATAAAATAGGAAAGAGAAGACTCCACACAAGAGAGAAGCCCTGAATGCCTGCCCCTTACACACACACACACACACACACACACACACACACGACTAATGCGATCTCAGTTTTGCTCCATTTCCAGCTCTATCATATCCATTAATACCAAAGCCCCAGAATCCACCACTTAAAATTCATACCAGATCTCCAGGGCTGAGTCTGGAAGATCTATGTAAAATGTCTCATGTTTATACTGATTACATGTTAATAAAAGTTTGGAGAGACTGGGTGAAGAGCACTGTACAATTAAAATTAATTCCACCTGCTCCTCTTTGCCTTTTTAAATGAGGTTCAGGAAAATTAATCCTCCTACTTGGCCACAGCAAGAGAGTAGAACTGTTGTCGGAGCCCCATATTTTAGATGCCATAGTCACAGTGCCGAGGAGAGGTACTATTTTTTTTTCCTACTAGGGATTGAACCCAGGGGCATGCTACCACTGAGCTAAATCTCCAGCTGTTTTTATTTTTTTATTTTGAGACAGGGTCTCACTAAGTTGGCCGGAAACCTGTCATCCTCCTGCCTTGGCCTCCCCAGTAGCTGGCGTGCACTACTCCGCCTGGCTGAATTCCAAGGAATTTTAAAGCTTTATCTTGTACCTCGTTTCATTTACTCCTTACAAAACTCTTGTGAAAGGCAGGAAGCTTGGGCAAGTCCTTAGCACTGCTGGCTGATTGCAATTTCTCTCAGTTCTAAGAAGGTTCTGGACAAGGTGACCATTCCATGAGTCCTTGTCTTTGTGACTTCCTAGTCACAAGAAAAGGCTGAGCCTGGTCCAGACTTTTTCCTTTGGGACTCCTTCACTGGCTCTCTATCTTACAACATTTTGCAAAGTCGTTTCCAGACATCTCCTCTGTGCATTAAATGATAAGTCAATATTTCTACATTGTAGGAATTTATTTCGGGTTTCATTTAAAATTAGACTTTGATTTCAAACTGTCATCATTCAGCATTTTTTAACTTTTAAAAATATGGAAGCATTCAATCTTTCCACTTTTTTTTCCCTGCAAAAAAAAAAAAAAAATCATGTATTCACAGTTGTACCACCATCACCACAACCGACTTTAGAACATTTCATCAGCCCAACAAGAAACCATTAGTAATCACTCTCCCTCTACTGCAACCCCAGGCAACCGTAATGTTGGTTTCTATAGATTGGCCCATTCTGAAAATTTCATATGAGAGAGATCACGTGTGCTTTTCTGTATGGCTCTTTTTAGATGTCGTATATTTTCAAAATCCATCCACATTGTAGCATATATCATAACTTTGTTCTTTTTTGTGGCTGAATAGGTCCCCTTGTATGGATGTTCTGCATTTTGTTTTCCCATTCGCTAGTGGAGAGACATCTGGGTTGTTTCTGTCTGTGGCTATGGTTAACAGTGCTGCCAGGAACATTTACATGCATGTATTTGTCAGAATACCTGTTTTCAGTTTCTTTGGATGGATGCCTGGGAGTAGAATTTCTGGGTTATGTAGTCACTTTATGATTAACTTTTTCAGGAATTGCCAGAATGTTTTCCAAAACGACTATGCCGTGGTCCACTCCTACCAGCAGTATTCTAATTACATCTACACCAACTCTTTGATATTTTCTTTTTGATTATAGTCACTTTTAGTCCAAGTGAATTGGTATCTCCTTGTAGTTTTGATTTGCCTTTCCTTAACAACTAATGATGTTGAGTATCTTCACAAGTTTATTGCTACTTGTATGTCTTCCTTGGGGAAATGTCTATTCAGATCATTGCCTGTTTTGATTTCATTTACCTTTTTATTACTGAATTATATTTATTACTGAATTATATATATTACGGATATAGTTTCCTTCTGAGATACAGGATTTGCAAACATTCTTTCTGGGTTGTTTTATACTTTCTTGATGATGTCCTTTAAAGTACAAGTACTTTCATTTGAGGAAGTCCAATTTATCTCTTTTGCTTTCTCTCTTTAAATTTTTAGTGTCTGGCCTTGAGTGTCATTTCTGAAAAGGCTTTGTCTGACCCCAGGTCTCATATTTTTATTCTTCTGTTTTCTTCTAGGAACTTTATAGCTTTTAGCTTTTACGTTAGGCCCTTGATCCAGACTGAGTTAATTTTGTGTGGTGTGAGGAAGGGGTCTGGTTTCATTGTTTAGATGTGGGTATCCTGTCATCCCAGCACCTATGTTGAAAAGACTGTTTTTCCATTGAATTATCTTGGCCACATCCCCAGCTCCATTTTGTATCTTATTTTGAGCCAGGGTCTCACTGAATTGCTTAGTGCCTCACCATGGCTGAGGCTGGCTTTGAACTCAGGATCCTCCTGCCTCAGCCTCCAGAGCTGCTGCAATTACAGGTGTGTGCCACCTCACCCGGCTGTTATAAATTTTGAAATCATGAAGTGTAAATCTTTCTACTTTGTTCTCTTTCTAGATTGTTCTATTCTGGGCTCATAGTTTCTGCTTCTCAGTTTTTACAGAAGGCAACTAGGATCTTGACAGGAACTGCAGGGGATCTGTATACCAATTTGGGAACCACATGAAGTCGTCTTCTGATCCACATTTCCATTATTGGCATCTTTAATTGCTTTCAACAATGTCTTTTAATTTTCACTTCTTAAATTTATTTCTCAGTATTTTATTCTTCCTGATACTGTTGTAACTGGACTAGCTTTCCTCATTTAATTTTAACATTTTCCATTTTTCTGCAAAAATTAGTAAATAGCATCATACCATTCGTAAATACTTAAGTGACATTCTGTCTGTCAATACCAAAGCCAGCGTCTCTAACTGATAAGGAGTCCTTCCTTCTTATCTGTCCTACAGCCACCACACCACGGCTACTGCTCCCACAACCATGAGCACACATTCCCTGCTGTCCTCTCCTAGGTGGGTCAGCTTTGCATTTCTTGGATCATCTCTGCAATGTCTTCTGACGGTGGCCTTCCCTAGCCAGGGTCCAGACAGGCCCACACCTTACCCTTAGCAATGACATTTCTCAGTTTCCCTCCATTTTCCAACAGTCTGTCTTTTCTTCTTTCTTCTTTTCTTTGTTCTCTCTCTCCTCCCTTATTTCTTTTTCATGCTTGGAGGGTTTGAATTTATATTTTCCAGGCAGAGCTATAACCTCCCGTAGGGTGATTCTGCAGTCAGATGATCCTCACTAAATGGAGCTCTGTCTCTCCCCACTTCATTTCCTAGAAAGACATTTGAGACAGACAGTGGTTTTCTGGAGCAGTAAGGCCACGGGTCCCTGCCAGAGCGAGATGCTGCTGTTGGCTCTCCAGGCACCTGCTGAGGAGAATCAACCTTGGCAAAGACCCTGGACAGAACACCAGGTACCCCACCCCCGCCCAATATCCGAGCATCAGTGACAATTGTTACCCAGGGTGATGGAGAGGCCGCCGCTCACTTCACATGCTTTGGTAGGGTGGAATCAGGACCAGACTCCTCGCTCCTTGAGAAGCTGATTGTTCAGAGCCTCTTGCCCACATACAGTCCCAGATATGGTCTTCTCTTGGGTCCTCCAAGACTCTTCCTTCTTCCCTTCATTCAAAATGTCGATCTGAAAGACAGATATATGTCTGCAATTAGGGTCCATGCAAAGCTTAGAAGTAGAGAAATCTTACAAAGAGTTTTCACATGGTGTGTGTCTCCCACTTTTATGTCTCCCCCACCCCCCACCATTGGCAGCACTTCATTGAGACAAAATGTGTGCCCTTTCCATCGCGATCTGCTGTGGATTACTCCTAAATCATGTTCCAGGGGCAAGGGGACATCCAAAGTATTTCCTTATTTAGTATGGCCATTAGCACAGCAGCAGCCTGGGAGCGGGACTAGGGTCTGGGTGTCTCCTGCTGTGGCAGCTTCCAGGGTTCAAGGTGCTGGACTAGGGTGGGGTCCTCGGTGTGGGGAATATTCCAGAATCCCAGGGCAAATGATAAGGATATATTGAGGGCTCAACTCCACATCTCTGGAGTTAGGTGAAAGTGGCAGTAAAGCAAGTCACACAGAAGCTTGGTTTCCCAGTACATAAATCTATTTGCCAAATGATAAGTATATATTTTGTTTTCCAGCTTCCAATGTGATTGTCATTGTATGCAGCAGGTTGGGGCTCCGCCCATTTATTATGTTTGTTTTGAATGATCTTGGACTGTGTCCATTCCAGAGCGTCCACTCTCCTAAAATGTCTTTACGTTACCCCAATACTTATGAAATGCCCAGTCTCCTGGGACTCGCTCAGGGTGTGTGCTGGGAGGAATAAGGAAAAGGAGATCTGACAGTAGCTGTGGTTTCCTCATCAGTGCAGAGGTTTCAAAAGGAGCCCTGAGCCCCTGGACGTCGCTGCTGGTTCCTGTTCTGGGGTACTGCCCCTGGCTGCTGTGAGCCCTGCCCTGCAGGAAAGAGACATTTCCATTACTGGGATGCCCGGATGGCTGAGTGGGGTGGGAGGCGAGGAGGGCTCAGCAGAGCTGAGTTCAGCCTCCAGGCTGGGACCGTGAGTCCGGGGGTGCCCATTCATCATAACTAGACGCCCCAGTGAGCACCGTGGATAGGCATTGTGCACTCACATGCACATTCTCAGTTAAATAGGCAAGATGCATGTTTGAGGATGAAGGGAAATTTTTAAAAAATAATATATATATGTATGTGTGTGTGTGTGTGTGTGTGTGTGTGTGTATATATATATATATGTATTTTGCTGAGGTGAATTTATATGCAGCAAAATGTGGTGCAGGAATTAAGTGTACGATGAACGTCGATAAGTGTAATCTACCCAAATGGCCACCCAATGCAGAGCTGGAATGTTTCAAAGGGATGAACTGTTTGAAAAGAAGGTCCCCCCTGTATTTGCCTGGACTTGTTAAAGACCAAGCAGGGCCCTGATCCCCACCCAGCCCAGGCCTTGGTGAGAAGTGAATCCTGTAATAGATTCAAGTCAGGTGTCTGTCAGGCCATGAGCACGGCGATGACTACCCGATACAGGCGGACCTCAGAGATGTTGAGGGTTCAACTCCAGATCTCTGCAATTAGGTAAAAGTGGCAGTAAAGCAAGTCACACAGAAGCTTGGTTTCCCAGTACATATAAAAGTTATGTTTGTGCTACACTATAGTCTACCATGTGATAACATTCTGTCTAAAAAATACACAGACTTTAATTTCAAATTACTTTATTGCTAAAAAAAAAAATGCTAGTGATCATCTGATCTATTGGGAAAATGGTCCCAGGAGACCTGCTCAATTCAGGGGACACAGGGTCACCACAAACCTTGAACATGCAAACAGTGCAATGGCTTTGAAGTGGTAAAAAAGCACATCACAGTGAAACCAGGTATCCTTCTATGCCTGCAGAGCATGCCTGTACCTGACCTGGTTTCATCCTCAGAACAGCGCCAGAAGGCAGCAGTCAGCTTCTCAGACTTCCTCCTCTCTGTCAAGGACAGAGAAAGGGAATGCATCCCTTGGGAGGCAGAGGGAGTCTGTATCTGGGGACCTGACTTGTACTCAGAAATTTCTTCTTTTAAAAATGAATACAAGGGCTGGGGCTGTTTTTAAAAATGAATACAAGTAGAGCGCTTGCTTAGCACGCGTGAGGCACTGGGTTTGATTTTCAGCATCGCATATAAATAAATGAATAAAATAAAAGTCCATCAACATCTAAAAAAATATTTTAAAAAATGAATGCAAACTTTGTTTTTGGTTCTAAGGGAACCTGTTTATTTTCATATAAGATGTTTAATTTATGAATATTTGCTTTCAATCCCTCCCCAAATCATCAAGTAAAAGGACGACACTCCAGAGAGGCCACCTGGGCCATGTGTCATTTCCAGCTCACCCACAGTGGGTCACCACCATCTTCTTGTGATTCCTAAGGCTGAACTGGTATTTGGCCAATCGTGTGTCCCCTGCGCACCCTGCCCTCCTGTGTTGTGTTGGCTTCTAACCATGGAAGCAGATGAGGCCAGATGGTTCCCTACCGGGTTCCAACAGAGCCCAGCCTCCCGTGGCCCAGCTCTGGGCTTTCTGACACAGCAGAGTCCCCCCTTTCAGGATACGGCTCAGGCTGCGCCCAGACCATCTCGGGCTGGAGAGCCATACGATGCTCACCTGTGCTCTGACGGAGCAGCCAGGGTCCTGGAGGATAATGTGACCTTTTCCTTTGAGGACCAGCTTCTGCAGGGTCCCTCCGTGCGTCTGCTCTTGCCCATCTGTCCCCAGGTCCCGGCTTGTTGCTCTGAGCTCCCTGAGGGCTGCTGTGGGCTCTCTCCTCCCTCCCAGCACTTTCTCCAGCATGCAGCCTCCCTGTGGCTCTGCAGCCTGGGTCTTCAAGGGAGTCACTGTGCGCCCGTGGTCACCACCACTCAGGATCCCACACTTCCTCCTGGGTGAGACCTGTCCCTCCCTCTGACATGCAACATCCCCAGGTATCCAAGTTTCCTCTTGGCTGCTGTCACAGGTTTAGTGGCTTAAAATGGTGCAGATTTACTCTTGAAGCGCTGCTAGAGGCAAGAAATCTAAACTGCACGTCCTGCAGGGCTGCGTTCCTCCCAGGGAGAAGCTGTCCCCTCACCTTTCCTGGCTTCTAGAAGCTGCCTGCATGTCTTGGCTCTTACCCACCTGGGCTCCCTTCTGCCTCTTGTGTCCATGCTGACCTCTGGCCTCCTCCTTATCGGGAGCTTGTGAGATACCGGGCCGACCTGGGTAATCTGGGATAATCCCCTGCGTGATCCTTAACTTCAACACATCTGCGAAGTCTCCTTGCCATCACATAAGGGGACAGTCATAGACTTGAGAGATTAGAAAGGTGACAGTCTGCCTGCCAGGAGAAGGGGCAAAGGGGACATTTCGTTCTGCCCTCTGCAGGCTTATTGGAATAAAGTGACAAAGATGAATAGGAGAAATCACTTAAATGTATTATCTGCAAGGGACGATCACAGAGCAGCTGCCACCAGCTCAAGAAGATGCAACAGTTGGGCTGGGGATGTGGCTCAAGCGGTAGCGCGCTCGCCTGGCATGCATGCGGCCCGTGTTCAATCCTCAGCACCACATACCAACAAAGATGTTGTGTTCGCTGAAAACTAAAAAATAAATATTAAAATTCTCTCTCTCTCTCTCTCTCTCTCTCTCTCTCTCTCTCTCTCTCTCCCTCTTTCTCTCTCTCTTTCTCTCTTTAAAAAAAAAAGAAGATGCTATAGGCTTTCCCAGGAGGAGGGTAGAGTCGGGAGCCTAGACCAACTTTAGGGGAATGGTAAATGGATTTTAGGGGAACTCAAGGGCTTGGAGAACATAGGGTGGCTGGGGACAGTCCACCCATTCACAAAACAGACAGTGATTTGTAAATGATCCTCTGTGGGACAGTGTGATCCTCTGAGGCCAGTGTGAGATGAAAGTCTGTCCAGGTCCTTGTGGTTCATGAAATTTCAGTAAGAAGACCAAAGTTGATGGTGTTCTCTTGGTGGAACAAGCCCTCAGGCAGATCAAGGGACATCACAGACAAATGCTCCCTGTCAGGGACAGGGAGACCCCCGGGGAGGTCCTGGGGCTGGGATCCCGAGGTGGGTTCCAAGGTCTCTGCAGGGATCAAAGCAGCAGTCTTTGGGGGATCATTTTCTGAGCCCCTGCAGGACTCAGCTTTGCCACCAGCTTCTGGGAAAGGCCACCTGTCCTGCCGGCGATGGTGCTGTGGGTACAGCTCTGTCTCCCAGCCAGCACAATGCTTACTGGGAGAGGTGAGCGCGTTTGGAAGTCCACGGCACCAGACGGGAGCCCAGCTCCTGACTCACTGTTGGGCTGTGTGACCTGGGGCAGGTTAAGCCCCCATCTCCCCGTCTATAAAATGACACTGAGCTGACTCTGAGAAATGAGAAAGGCCTTTAGCACTGTGGCTGGCAAATAGTAGGTGCTCAATAAGTGGTGTCTCACGGTTCTTGGGAGGAGTTTCGTTCCTCGGCTTTGTTTGCGTGTTGGATGGGGCCTCCATGGGTGTTTCCATGGTTATAAAAATAAGTGAAAGGCTGTTCCCAGACTTCCAAATTCTTAAAACCCACTGCTGCAATTTGAGCCTTGGAGGACCTTCCTGCAGTCCCTTCTGCCTGCCTGAGTGGACACCCCCAGCTCACCCTGGATTCGCCCTGTGCCTCTGGACCGGGCAGTGCAGCCCGGGGAGGTTCTGGGCTTCCCTTGCCCACGGCTGGGAACGAGCTCTGGGAGGGGGTGGAAGAGACTTGGCATTTAAGCCCCGGGAGTTTCTCCAGTGGGAACAAAGCCCAGGGACATCATGAAGCCCCCACCCTGCGCTCTTTATCTCAAGGGGCGGGGATAACATTTACGTGTGAGTCCTGGCCGTCACTTTCCACAGGTCATCTGATCATCAGCTGTCCCTGTCCTATTTTACTGATGAGGAAGCTGCAACCCTGAGAGACTAACTCCCGTGTCAGAGTTCCCACAGCTGGGAAGGGGCAAGCCTGACCTCTGTCCAGCTTCTAAATGACCAACCCGTGACCCTGCAATACCTCAATTTGTGGCTATTGCATGAATCCCTATGGTGTTTCAAGAAAGGAGGAACAAGAGTCCCCTATCAGAGGCAAGGCCACAATGCATGAGCTTATCAAGTGGTGGTTTATAGGCTCTTTATTGCACATCCAGTTCCTCTTGGGAGAAGGCTGTGCCAAAGGCCATGGCTGTCATGTGTGTGGAGGGGTGCCAGTCCCTGCTTAATCCATCCCTTCCAAAACTTGGGCCCTGTCTTAGTCTCTTTCTGTTGCTATAACAAAATACCTGGGTGTGGGAAATGTATAAAGAAAACAGGTTTATTTGGTTAACAAGCTGGGCTTCATATCCTGGACAGTAAGGCATGAGGTTTCATCATAGACCTCAGAATGGCACACAATTTAAAACTTATGATATATTTTCTGGAACTTTCTATTAAGTATTTTCAGACTGTAGTAGACTATGGGTAATTGAAGACAAGGTAAGTGAAGCTGTGTACTTCAGTAAGTTCTGGAGTTGCCAGACGCAAGAAATGAGAGTGGGAGGAGACTGTGTTGGGGCAGCTCGTTGCTCCATCCCTGTTGGAGAGCCCTGTTGGAGCTGCAGTGGTCACCAGAGGCTGTTGATTATTTTATTTTGCATCAAAGAGCTCAGAAAATTGTATGTATTCTGGAGGTTGAGAAGGTCTACTCAGCTCATTTCTCCTTTAGATTTTTTTTCCTACCCTCTTTCCTTCAAAACATGTTGGCCCCCAAGCTGAGGGCCTGTGTGTCTATGGTTGGGAATAGGGGCTGCCCAGAATGTTCTAGAACACAGCTTTACAACCATTCTCTGTTCACTCTTATCTCAATTTAGTAAGCAATTAGGTCCATGCAACTTAATAAGTGTTTGTGTCCTAACAACTTTGCAGTTGCTTAGGGGGGAAAAGTCACACAAATTGAGAGTAAAAAGATTTTATTTCACTGTTGAATAATAACTATGACTTAAAATGGTACACATGTTTCTGTTAGCCACTGAACAATTTCTCAAACTTGGCATCAGGTAGAACCCTGCCTCCCTCATTTCTTTCCCACCTTGATTTTTGCCTGGTGTGTCTGTTTCTAATCACAGCAGCTGTCCAAAACTCAATGTTGAGTATCAGAAAGTTAAAATACAGTCATGGGTTGCTTAACGACAGGGATGTGTTCTAAGAACTGCATCCTCAGGTGTTCTGTGTGAACGTCACCGAGTGTGCATACATAGCTGGTCTAGGTCAACTGCTCAGTTGATGCAATTGAGACACAGCCCCCCGCCACGGTGGTGCATACCTGTAATCCCAGCGATTAGGGAGCACAAGGCTGAGGATCGCAACTTCGAGGCCAGCCTCAGCAATGTAGCCAGACCCTCTCTCAAAATAAGAAATAAAAAGGGCTGGGGATGTGACTCTGGTAGAGTGACCCTGGGTTCCATGCCCAGTTCAGAAAAAAGAAAAAAAAAATCCACATTTTCAACTCTATTCCTTCACAGTCACATTTTTCCATTTCTCGAGTTGCATTTGAAGTTGCAATGCCGCATAATCGAGATGGGCACAGATGCACAGAGCTGGTATGAGGCGCTTGCACCCTGCTTCGACCACTTTCTGGGCCTCGAGGGGCGAGGCCCTGGCTTCATGGTGTGGGAGTGAGGCTGGGAGGACAGAAGCTCTGCAGGTTGTTGGGAGGATTCAGGGAGATGGTTTGTGCGCCGCCTTGCCTGGTGCTTGTAAGTGCTCCGATCAATATGTGCGAGTCTTTATTATTTCCCCAGGGTGGGCTGTCACATCAGTGTGATGCATGACAAGGCCTTATCTGCTGCTGTCAATGAGAAGAGGGTGGGAGACGGACTCCCTCTTCCCCTGTGGTGGAGCAGATCAAGCGCCCTGCTCTCTGTCTTCGGCACACCTGTAAGGGAATCTCTGGTGCCCAAGACCTCAGACGTCTCTCCACAGGCTTATCAAGGTCCTGCGCAAGCCTGAGGAGTGAGCTTTCAGGACCCCCAGCCAGACCTGTTCCAGCCCAGTCCCCTGCAGTGCCCTCAGATGTACAGGGAACCGTGAGAGTCCTGTTGGGGCTCAGTTTTTCCAGGGGCTAAGGACTTTCTTGTTCTGTAGCTCAGCCTCTTCTCGGGCCTCACAGTATTTTGCAGAAGAGAAAGAGCTAAACCTGAATCCCCAGCTCACTTCCTCATCTGTAAGAAGGAGCTGCAGCTACCTGCCCTCACCAGGCCAGCCTTGGCTTTCCAGCTCGCAGCTCGGAGGGAGTGTTGGCCAATACAGATTCTTTTGCGTCCAGTTTTCTGGGAGTTCTGCCAACTAGGTTTCTGCCTTTAATAACAGTCAGTAGCCAGGCGTGGTGGCACACGCCTGCAATCCCAGCACCTCCAGAGGCTGAGGCAGTAGGATTGCAAGTTCAAAGCCAGCCTCAGCAACTTCGCGAAACCCTGTCTCGACATAAAAAATAAAAAAGCTGGGGATGTGGCTCAGTGGCAGTGTGTCCCTGGGTTCCATCCCAGTTACACACACACACACACACACACACACACACACACACACACACACACGGGCACACACCAGTCTGTATTGTTTGCAAATTGTTGCAAAAGAAAACAAAGGACTAGGACTCACCGTGGCCAGTGCCTAGGGCCATGTGACTGGTCTCCATCCCCAGTGAGCAGTGTTTCAGCCTGGAGTGGCTGGGCTTGCCAAAACCTTGTCCACTTAATGCAGGCTGTTGTCACCTGGCCCTGAGGTGGAAAATTAAACACCATCCCTTTAAGAGAAGAGGACACAGGAAGTAAAAAAATCTGCTGGCTTCGGAGCTGCAGAGGGAAGCTTGGATCAGGGGTCAGGCTTTGTAAACACCTCCTCTGGTCATTCACTCCTTGTCCCCAGTTTTCGAGTTTTAAGGTTCCAAGCACTGTTGGCAGGACATGAGTATTTCCTAAGGAACCCAGGCCTGGGGAGGTTAGTAACACAGAGCTGTCCAAACAACAGCTGTGACCCGGGGCAAAGTTTGTCCCTTGGCAGGAGAGGTTTAACCAGTAGCCTTCCATGTCCAGCTGAGCTTTATTTATGAGGAGCAGCTAATGAGGTTCTCAGTTAAACTCTCAGGTGGCCTTTGCCCTACATTTGCCCAGCCTTGCTTCCCTGGGTTCACCCCAGACAGCCAGTAATGCCAGCCCAAGCCTCTGCCAGGCCGTGAGGGGCACGGAGCGAACTTGACATTGGCTGAAGTTCTGCCAGCCTCCATCTCAACGCTCACCCAGGCACAACCCTCGGCTGTGGCTCTGCCTGTGGTTCTCATTCACAGGGGCGTCCAGGGTCCAGCCCACGGGGCCCTGGCCAGTTGCACTGATTTGATTTGCAGCAGTGTTCGGCAGTGACTTGGTCCTGGTGAGAGGCTTATTTTCCTATAGGCTGTGCTGCGCCTTCCAGACTGTCCACATCTTGGGAAGCTGGAGGGCCAGATATCGGCTCTGTGTCCAGATGGCTTCTGTACCAGGGCAGGCCTGGAACTGCTTAGAGTCTGTACCTCCCTCACCCCCACATTGTCACACGCCCCTCCCTGCCTCTGGCTTGTTTTGAATTCCTGCAACTCTCAGAGCTGACCTGTGCCTTGATTTTTGGATCTACGATTGACTCCAGTAGATGTCTGTGGCCACCTTTCATGGGTCCGGACAGTGCCTATGTGGTCCCATCCTCAAAGCAGCCATTTGAAGCAGGCATTATTATTCTGATTTTTACAGATATGGAAACTGAGTTTCCTCAATGTTAAATGGCTCAGGTCACAGATGTTGCAAATGCAGGAATCAGAACATCAGTCCACAGCCCCGGTCCCCATTTCCCCTCCCTGTCTAATAAATCATCTGGATCCCGGGCTCCTTTATTAATAGGCACTCAGTGATTCCTCTGCACTCAAATCAATCTTTTCAGACAAGGTCCAGAAAGCTTGGAAACCTGTGCTACTCGAGAAACATTCCAATTGCCAACAGGCAATCTACGGGGTTGATTTGAGCAGAATGGAATTTTCGGAAAGGACATGGGAGCCTCACAGACACATCCGGGGGGCTGAGGAAGTAGGCTTGGAAAACCAGAGGAACAAACAAAGGCTCGGCAGCTGGACTGGGGACCCCATCCAGCATGGTCAGAGTTGGTTCCATGGTTGGAATTGGTGATACTGGCCCTGGGTGACAGAAGCCATCATGGGCAGGGCTGCCACCCCAGCCTAGAACTTAGAAGTCGCTTCCCACTGCTACCCTGACCTCCACCTTCCTCCTTGTGTACCAGGCCCAGGTGGTGTCCCTGGTTGGGCAAACCCGGGCGTGTGCCCGCCCATGCCTTTGCTGCAAAGGCTGCTGGGTAAACAAGTTGCTGGCTTGGCTGCTGCAGGGGAGAGAAGCCGTTCCTCCCACCAAGACCTTCAGGAGGGGAATTTCCCCAGCCCAGCATAGCAGGGAGATTCAGAGACAGGGCAGCTTTCCCAAGTGGCAGATGTCCACTCCCCAGCTCCCCAACATCCCAGACACCCGTGGCTCAGTAGGATAGGGTCCCTTTCCAAGCCTCAGTGCCTTTCCCCGACTCCCCAAGCCTCATCTGACTTGTAGACACTGTGACGGTGACTGGGTGGAGATGCTCTGGGAACCCCATGTTGGTAGTCACCACCACTTGTCCTGGGGAAGCCTGGATGTTCACCTCGGGCTGTGGGAGAGGTCACACTGCTCTAGTTGAAGACTAGAAAGAAACATGATTCTCCTGCTGACACCCTTCCTTCCCCTCTGGCTGAAGGACGAGGCTCCCTGTGTCTTTGGGAGGAAGTGTGGAGCACTGGCTGGGTTTGGCCACCCCGAGGTATTCATCCCCCGCCATGATCTGCAGTTCTGAGGCCATGTGAGTATGGCCCACGGTGACTTTCCTCCTGCTACCCCACTTTCGTGGAGGTGAAGCATGGGCACAGCCACTTCTGCCAGTTCCTCTGGCCAAGATGGCAGGCGCCCACTTGCAGCAGGCTGGAGCCCTTGGGGGCTTCCTTTCCTCGGCTGTGTCAACCCCGTCACCACAATGGTCAGTTACCCCAGCTACTGTCCTTCCTGATAACCATCTTTCAGTTGCTCTCTGGCTGGTTTTCTGCCCCGGATGTGGAGCAACTCGATGGCTGCTCTCCAGGGCAACAACCCTTGTGTTCCCCCGTCCAGCCCCTGGCTCTTCTTGCTCTCCACCCTTCCCGCTTCTAGAAGACTCTGCCCTCCCTCCATAGCCATCCACAGTCACTTTGCAACAAATCCAGGGCTTAGGGTTTCTTAATTCTTCTGATAGCTTCGGGCTATCCTTTACAGGGAGCCACTCTCTAGGTGGGGCATGCCGGGTGGGGATAGTAGCACAGCTGTGCAGCCTGGACCTGCCACACAGAGCAGAGCTTGGGCAACCCCAGTCCCTGAGCCTCAGTTTCCCCATTCTGTATAAATGGTGCCCTTGTGGTGCTTAGATGAGCCTGTGGGAACCCATGACACCTAGTGGGCATGTAACACTGTTATTCCCTCTTTATCGCCTACCCTGCACCTGTTCCTACTGCCCAGGGAGCCTGGCGTCAGGGCCACAACCTACTGGTTAACAAGAAGGTGTGAAAAGATTTTTAAAACTCCAGAGTACCTCACTGAGACTTTCTTTTAGATGGAGGAAAACCGACTGAAAGATCCAGAAACAAAGGGAGGTTTGAACGCAATGCAGACACAGGTCAGAGGCACTCTGTGTTGGCCCAGTCCTGGAGACTCCCTCTGGGGAAGACTTTCTAAAGTTTCTAGAGCTCAGAACAAATGTGCAGCCTGGGCCAGAGTCACTGGTTGGCACGTGACTTTCGCCTTCTGGTAAGATCCCTGTGAGTAGTTCTGTGGCCTCAAACAGGAGGCCGTCTGGGTGGGCATGATCTAATCACAAGAGGGCGTTAAGGTGGAAAGGCCTCTGTAGCTGGTGGCTCCAGGGGAGTCAGAGAGACGCCAAGTGAGAGAAGGATATGGTGTCCGCATTCTCTCGATGGCTGGAGGATGCAGGGCACAGGGCAGAGACGTGGTCGCCAGCTGTACTGGACTGTTGGTATGGAAACAGACCTCAGTCCCACAACCCCAGGGCCAACATCCTGAATGCGCGTGGAAGCAGATTCTTCTCCGGAATGGCTGTCTGAAACCCTAATCAGAGACCCAGCTGAGCCCCCTGGACTTCTGACCTAGTGACCTGACAGATAGCGTGCGGGTGTTGTGTGAAGCTGCTGCGTGAATTGTGGTAGTTGAATGTGGTGGCACGAGAGAACTGCCACGCCACACACTGGTGCACCTGCCATCTGACCACAGAGGCACCACACAGCTCGGCCGATGACTGCCTTGCTAGTTTCCTTCTCTGGAGAAGAAACCCAACATTTCTCTTTCTTGTTATGATAGTCCCTTCCTGTGATCTCATCCAACTGTATCATATCTGTTTTGAGAAGCTCGTTTTCTTGGTGGCTCTGGTTCTGCATTTCACCCCTTGTACCCTCCTCTCCTGCTTGGGGTGGCTACTTTCTGCAGAGAAAGGGAGACTTCCTTAGGAGGCTCTAGCTATGTCCCTTGGATCCAGTTGGTGCCCTTTGGCCGGACCAGGTGTGGAATGGCAGTATAGGCTCAAGAGTGTCCACACCAGGCTTCCCCCCAGCGTAGTGACCACTGAAGTACAGTGGGTATTATTTGGCTATTTGAGACCAAAGCAGCAGGACTCAACTTTTGGAGTTCACAGTCCTCTGACCTCCTACCATCTCAATGCCCCCTCCACTCCAGTCAGTGTGTTCCACCAACAGGCAGGGAAGGGTGGCCCAGGCCCACCTACCTGGGGAGCTGGCCCCTAGCCTGCAGGGCTCTGCCTCCTGCATATTATCTATCTGCTGATGCTGAATTGCTTCCCTCTGTCTCTCCTGGGATGGTAAAAAGTAGTTTTCCTTCTCTCTCCTGGGAATGCCCAGTGAGAAGCAGCTGGCCAGGGGCTCCCCAACATCTTATCTTCACCCCAGTCTCATCCAGAACCTGCAGTGATGGAGATGTGTGGGATCCCCTGGCCCTGTCCCTCTTATGGATGTGAGAGACTCGATGGCTAGGTGACACTAATGCAGAGGAGGCAGCTTGAGAAAATCCAAGAACGATGTGGGCTCTTGTGCAGAAAGAGGGCTTGGCCAACAAACAGGCTTGCGTGGAGGCGGTGGGCGGGAGAGGAGCTGCTCTAAGATGGGTTCCAGGTAGGAAACCCTTGGCCATCATTCAGTTCAGCCTCAAGCCCTCACTGTCAGCTGGGCTGCTTCCTTTCAGAGTCCATTGATGACACAGGGCCTTGACAAAGGAGTCGAATGTGGGTCACCCTGACCCATTTCCATCTCAAGTTCAAAATTAGGATGGAAACTTAAGATGTTCTGGGCCTTCAGCTGTACCCCAGCTGAGCAGCCCCACCAGTCTGCCCTGGTTTCTGCTGCTGGCAGCAGCCACTCACTGGGCTGTCCCGAGCCCTCCTGTTTCTGTGAGCTGAGACGCTGCACCTGTGAGAACTGGCGGGGGTGGCAGCATGTCTCGGGGTGACATGGGTGCTAGATACACCTAAGACAGGGTGGGCAGATGGCAGAGGCCAGGCTGGCTCCAAAGCCTGACAATCCAGGTTCAATCTCAGCTGCACTGAGGAGGAGCTGGGCCAGATGCTCACCTTCTCAGAGGCTCAGTTCCCATCTCTGGAAGGTGGGGACAGTCATAGTGCCATCTCATGGGGTTATGTCTACCGAAAAATGCAAATGCGTGGGAGACACTCGCCCCTCCCCCTTGCATAAAGTGCTCAATAAGCAGCGGCAGTTGCTACCGTGTGTCGTCATTACTCTGCGCAGATCAGACTAATGGTTTGAGCTGGGGAGTTGTATTTGGCCGGGAACTCTTGTGGGGATTAAAGATTGGGGATTTCATCTCTGTGTGGGGCTCTTCTCCAGCTTACACGGAGGAGGGGCCGGGGCAGTGTGGGAGTAGATGAGTCATCTCTGCTTACGATGAGGCCACTCTCTTGCACTTTGTAAGTGGAAAAAAGGAAGTGGTGTGTGTGCACCTGTGTTGGAGCAAGGACAGGCGATAGAGTTGGACTACACAGAGTGTTGTCGTGAGCCAGTGAAGCCAATGGAAGGTCCCAGGTCTCTGGGTGCTGGGTGGAGAGATCACAAGTAACCCCGGCTGTTCACATACAGTGCCTAGTTCTGCTAAAACCAGATGTTGGTCTTTGATGTGCCTTCCTACTCTTCTGAGCTCCAGATCTGCTTAATCTTTGTTTGAATGCTAGATTCTCAAGAATCCAATGGCCCTTTTCCTCAGAAAATTACACATCAGGACAGACATGATCTTTGTGAACAGTCCAGTTGTAGAGATTTCTCAGATCCCACTTTCTAAACGGAGCAACATCTGAAGGATGACTTGAACATCTGATAAACAGGCGAACTCCTGCACATGCTTCAGAACCCTGCTGACATGTCATCTATCCAGTAGAGCTGCTTTCCTGGTCCAAATCAGCTGAGCAGCCCACCTTCTCATTGCTCCTCTGTCTCTTAGATTTGCAGCCTGTATTTTCCCACTTCCTGGTTCTTCTTCTCTACTAGGTTATGGCTCCCAATCAGCTTTCCTCTTCATTCGCTGGTCCCAGTGCCAGGAACACTGAAGGAACAGGTATCAGATATCATGAAGATAATGAGTTTCCCCACTTGAAATGCAGAGCAAGACGTCTCTCTGCAAATTGTAGGGGAACTTGGGAAGCCCTGTCTGATGGGATTTCTTTGGAGGGCTCTGCCTGTATGCTGGGACAGTTGCAAGCTGGTCTGGAGGACCAGTATCTGTGTTGGCTTCCACAAGATAAGGGGCTGTAAACACAAGTGGAATAATCAGGAGGAACTGGTGGGAAAGTAGCATTGGCCTCAGAGATTTCCAGCGTGATTAGATAAGGGAGTATGTAATTGGAAATGTGCTGGCAGGGAGACCTGCTTTGAAGTTCCAGGCTGATTATGTTAGGGAATAGGTCCAGTATCTGGGTTGCAAGAGCCTCCCTGATCAGCAAAGAGCACCTGCTCTGTGGGAGAGCAGAGAGCCTGTGTCTTTGTCTAGAGGTATCAATGAGAAACCCCTTGCCCAAGCTCCCAGGGGGCAACATTTGCATCAAGAGATGCACAGATGTGAGCCAGGACCGACCTCTGACTTGCAGAGCCTGAGCTCAGAGAGTGAAGGGGCAGCCGATTGCAGGTGGCATTTGGTGTCTTCTCTCTAGCACGCACGCTCAAGAGGGCCATGGGTACTTCAGCTCAGTTACAGAAAGCATGCTCCGTAGCTTGGAGGAAGCCAAGTGCCCCTATTCCCCAGGAGGGCAGTGCAGTTACTTCGGAAATTACTGAATTTAAGCGCTTCTGACAGAGAGCAGGCACCCTGCTTTGCTGGGAGAACTTGCACCTTCTGAGGGCTCCCTGTCAGTCTCCCACTGTTCCAACCTCAGCTCCGTGAATAGATGGGAAGTTATCCGTCTCTATTTGATGGCACATAGCTCTTACTTTATTTGTTGAAGAAGGAGTCTTGTCTTGAAAAATCAGGTTGGTTCAAGTCCAAAGCTCCCCAAAAGACCTGGCTTCAGCCCTCTTTCCCCCTACAAAGGGGTCATGGTCTAAACAGAGGAGGGCTAGCAGGGCTCCTCAGAAGATCCAGGGAAGTCCCTGTGTGTTTTGCTGTCGCGACCCCCTTGCCCGCAAGGAAGACGCAACAACAGGAATCTTCTTTCAGCCGTTTATTCAGGTCCTTGATATTTCTTCTTCCTTCTCTCGGATGCCTCTCCCAGCCTTAATAAAGCATCTCAAGCCCCAATGCGAAGCTGCCACGTGGAGCTTTCTCATAGGGTGTTAAAAAACCATGCGCCAACTCTCCCAAATAAGGAGTTGTTTGTTACAGACCACAGCGGAGCCAGCGCCATCTTGTAATGGCGACCACAGTCCGCAGAAACGGCTCACCACAGTTCCCCCTTTTGTTTTCCAAAAACAATACAGGCGAGAGTAGAGGTCCTATCCCACTGTGCAGAAGTGGCTGCATAGTATGGCTCAGCCCCAAGGAGGGCCCTTCCCCAGATCTGAGGCCATATCAGCCGACGCCTTTTTTCGTGGGACGGGGCGTGGACGCGTCTAACCCGCATGCAATAGGACATGCTCTCCTTGAGGTCCACTTCAAGGATCACTCAAGTGCAGTGCCTTGCCTCGTATCCTGTATCGTGATGATGGTGGACGAAGGGGGATGGCTGAGGCTGAACTGTGGCTGTATAGAAATACGACGACAAACAAGTTGGCAACACCCTAAAAGAAAGGCACGGGTCTTAAGGCGATAGAAAAGCACTAGTGTGGAAACCCATCTGCGTGCAATGGCAGTAAAGCCGGCAGAGTGCAAGGGCTTTCCAACACTAAGAGAATAACAAAGAAAGACATGTCGATCCCAGTGCAATGTTCATAAAACTTGGGGTGCAACGACCATGTCAAAGATTTACTGTTTAATCTGCGCAAGCCAGACTTGAGGTGAGATGCCATTTTCTAAAGCTGCAAGAGCTTGTATGATCATAGCTTTATCTGGACCAATTTCCGGCCAAATATTCGCCAATGATACGGGAGGCATTCCTGGAATCATTAAATCATGAACCGGCATCGGCATTGGCCAAGCCCGTGCCGCTGCCCACCACTGCATTGGTGTCGTCCATGTCATCGGCACCAGCACCAGAGCCAGAGCACTCAGCAGAATGAAGATCCTCATCACGGGGTTGCTGTGGTATTTCTTGTTGCTGAATAGCTGGCGTCAAGACTCTTCTTGTCAGGCGTTCAGGGACCCACAATGGTTCCGTGAGATCCTGGGAAAAAACACATACAGATCCTCGTGCCCATGTCAGCACGGGGTCGGGGCCGTTCCATTGGCCCGTAAGAACATCTTTCCACTTAACATAGCCAATCAGAGACGGGCCCTCAATGAAGCCTTTTCCGCACTGATGGCATTTGTATGGCTTGTCTCCAGTGTGGATTCTCTGATGGTTTATCCAAATTCAAAAAATTAATGGTAAAGAGAGCTAAGGACAGGCGTTCTTTAGGAGTATGTTCAGCTCCTATTCCCCCCTTTTGTTTTTGTAAAGTTTCCTTTAAGTTGCGATGAGCACGCTCAACAGTAGGCTGCCGCATAGTGGCAAGCACACATAATTGGAAAGGTTTATCACTCTAAACTAGGCAAAATTAGTAATTGAGCAATCCGATCTCCTGGGGAGATGGACACAATGCCCCCTGGAGCTTCCACCATAACCTTTACTATCCCTACAGTATCAGGACTTATGACTCCGGGGAAAACACGAAGACCTTGTAAAATAGAGGATGCACGTCCAATTAGCAAACCTACAGTGCCAGGTGGTAAAGGCCCTTTGAACTCAGTTTCCACCAATTGGACTCCCATCTTAGGTGTTAATACGAGTCTGGAGGTGGAACAGAGGTCCAATCCCGCGGCACCTGTAGTGGCTCTCCGCGTTTCATGGGATGGCGTAGAGATGGCCATGTCTCGGGTTCGGGTGTAACATTTTCCACTGCCCCATATATTTGTGGGCCCTGGGGTCGAGGGCCCCGTCGGCCGTTTTTTGGCCCAGCTGAAATAGGTTGTCCATGAATGTCCCTCACTGATCTACACTCTTTTGCCCAATGCTTCCCCTTTTTGCATCTTGGACACAACCCCGGTAGACGAAAGCCATTGGAAGGGCCACCGTGAGGAGGTCCAGTAAAATTGTCTTTTTTGGGACATTCACGTCTGACATGACCGGGTTGACCACAATGGAAGCACGTTCCGGCGGCAGGACCGCCCCCTTTTGCAATCCGAAGGACAGCAGCTGCAAGACCTGCATTAGTTAAAGGTCCTCCAATCTCTCTACACACCTTCATCCATGCTTCTATGCCTTTGTTCTTATAAGGAGCGATTGCTGCTTTACATTCCTTGGTGCATTGCTCAAAGACCAATTGCTTAACAAGGGGCATGGCTCTATCAGGATCCCCAAAAATCTTTCCAGCGGCATCCACCATCCTTGCTACAAAGTCTGAAAAGGGTTCTGTAGGGCCTTGTATAATCTTGGTCAAATTACCAGATACCTCTCCTCTGTTTGGAAGTGACTTCCATGCCCGAATGCAAATGTTATTAATTTGATCATATACCTCAAGAGGGAATCCTGTCTGTTGATTAGCAAATCTACCTTGCCCCAAAAGCATGTCCTTATCCCAATGAGGATGTCCCGCCGCATGGTTTTGGGCGGCCTGTTCTATTGCGCCCTCTAACACAAATGTTCTCCAGTCCAAATATTTACCTGGGGAAACACAAGCCCGAACAAGGCTAGCCCAATCAGAGGGAGTCATACAGTATCTAGACAGACTCTCCACCTGAGTTAGTGTGAAGGCGGCATCCACCCCATAAGTGCGCACAGACTCCGCCAGGGTCTTCACAATTTTAAAATCTAAAGGCTCATGGAATCTTCCCCTATTATCGTCCTGAAAAACTGGATAAGCAAGACCCATCTCAGCGTGAACAGCCTTCCATGTTTGAGCATGGAAAGCTCTCCCCGAAACACCCCCACCATACGGCGGTGGATCCGGAGGATCACATTTCTTGAGCCCCTGCTTATCTTTGCTCCCTTCTCCTACAGCTAAACTCCCTAGCTGGCGAGACAGCCTCCCAAGCTCCTCCTCCTCATTCTCCTCTTCCTCTGACCCACTTTCACATGGAGGTGTGCGCAGCGCACTGAGATCTGGATACAATCGCCTCTTCCCCTGTTTCACGCTCCGCACACTTCCATCCTCCCGAGATACCTCACTTCCTGCCGTCTCTGATTTCTCCTCATGTAATTGTTCTAGAACTTCCTGTCCTTTAGTAAGTGCGTCATGACATCTGTCCTCTGTGAGGCAACTACGGACTATTCTCCAAAGGGGTATCACCCCGCCCTCTAATATGCCCTGCTCAGAAGCAAAGTCAAGATCTTTGCCTAATTTATCCCAACTAGGTATAGTAAGGCTGCCCGAAAATGCAAACCACGGTGCAGCAATATCTATCTTCTGTAAAAATCTCTGTAAAGTACGATGCTTCACTTCCAGGCCCTTGGAACGTAACAGGCCATCTAGGGCCAGGAGAAGCGGACTTGAAGATGCGGCACCCATGACACAACAACAAAAGAAACACAGAAAACAAAAGACACAGACGACAAAAGAAACACAGAAAACAAAAGTGAAAGTACACATTGCAGCTGCAATAAAATATGAGGCTCTCTCTTTCTTTGTAGAGGAGCTGACCCCGCTTTGGTCGCGGATCCCACTTACTGGGACTATCCCCGCTTTGGTCGCGGGTCCCACTTACCTGGGACTATCCGGTGCACCACCCCTGACGACTGAAAGTTCTGGTTCCCGGGTTTCGGCACCACTTGTCGCGACCCCCTTGCCCGCAAGGAAGACGCAACAACAGGAATCTTCTTTCAGCCGTTTATTCAGGTCCTTGATATTTCTTCTTCCTTCTCTCGGATGCCTCTCCCAGCCTTAATAAAGCATCTCAAGCCCCAATGCGAAGCTGCCACGTGGAGCTTTCTCATAGGGTGTTAAAAAACCATGCGCCAACTCTCCCAAATAAGGAGTTGTTTGTTACAGACCACAGCGGAGCCAGCGCCATCTTGTAATGGCGACCACAGTCCGCAGAAACGGCTCACCACATTTTGCCACCACTCATGGCCACCTCCAAGACATCCATTTTTGGACACAGGGACAGACCCCCAAGGGAGCAAGCTGAGCCTGGAGTGTGCGATCTGGGTGGAAGCAGCCAGGGATGGCCACTTGTCACCAGCATGCCCGACAGCTCGCCTGTTCCTCTGATATCACTGACTGCAGAGGGCTTAGCTGAACTGCCCTGCTCGGAAGCCATCAGGCCTTGGCAAAACACAAAACACGTTTTCCAGGCACTTCTTGTTTTCCCAGCACTGACTGTATTCGGAGTGAAATGGAATCCATCTGTTTGAAGTGCTTTTGCTGAATTCTATGCAGCATGATTTTCTGTTAAGTGTGTCTGAAGGCCTGAAGGTTTTAATCTTTTGTCTTGGAAGGAGGGCACCACATTTTGCTACAAGACAGTGTAAATTGAAACCTAAAGCACACGTGTCTGGTGTGGTTCTCTGTGAGGCGGATGGATACAGGGCAGCAGGGATGGCCTTCCTGTCCCTTTGCTAAAGTTCACTGGGAGTGAGGAAGTGGACTGTCCCCTGGGCTATGCAAGGTGAGACCAGGGCAGTCTTTTCCCTCCTCATAAAGAGGTTCTGAGCAATTGGAGCCGGAGAGTAGGTAACAGAGCCTGAGCCACTGAAGCTAACGAAGTTCAGGTCCGTAAGAACTGGAGCTGCCCGTCCATCAGAGACTCTTGAGGGTCTTTTTGCTGTCACTGCGAGTGCTGTCCTTCAAAGGCCCCATCTCACCAATTAAGATTTAAAAAAAGATAATTAGTCTTTTTTTTTTTTAACATTAGAAACTATGGGATAATGTTGGTGCTGGGGATGCAGCTCAGTGGTAAAGCACCTGTTAGCTTGCACAAGGCCCCGGGGTTCCTTCCCCAGCTCCAAAAATAAAAGAGAAAGAAAAATCACTCATCGTCCTACTGATCAGCATTCACCACTACAAGCATTGAGGTATTCCTTTACGTGGTTTTTCCTTCTGTCTCTTTAAAGCAAATTGAGATCGTAGTAGTTTATGAATAGAGCCTTTTCAAGGACCGTGACATCACAGTCATCTTGCTGGCCCCTGGACAGTCTTCCTAGGCATCAGATTCTGGGACTGCACAGTATTCTATTATATGGCTGGTCTCCAGTTTTCCTACCCATTCTTGGGCAGTTGCAGTGTTCCTAGATTGTCACTTAAGTAACACAGTGAACAGCATCTTTGGGCACAAAGCTTAGATGGATTCCTAGATATTTCTTCCAATTGTTGAGACTTCTGTATGTGAAGGTGTTACCAAGACCCATCTATAAAGCATGGTTGTCATAAAAGATGGCAGGCAGAGAGGTGGGGTCAGGTGACAACATTTGCTGTGTCTCTGCCCCATTCAGGACATGCTGTTAGGATTGTGAGCATAGAAAAGACTTCATGAATGACAGACCTGGTCTTTATCCTTGAGGACCCTACTGGATAGTTTGAAACCACAATATATAACAATAGTCCAAGGAGAGGGGGTTCCTGTATTCATGGGAATCCAGGCACAAATTTCAGGATGAAGCAGAATTTGTGTGATCCTCTTGCATTTTCTGGAACTTTCAGCAGAATCATTTCATCTATAGAGTGGCCAATAATTACCCATTCAATGATTGTTAGGAGTGAGTGTTTAGAGGAAGGTGAATGTTTTCTTCTACTTATCCTTTTCTCCTTTTGTTATTTTATAGTTTTTTTATGATAGAAAAAGTAAACTTCTTTGAGTGTCATTCATATGACCAGTAAACTAAGGAGATGGCAGTCAGGTACTGGTCAGGGTGTAGCAGAGGCCGGAGTCTACACCCAACAGGTGTGAGGCAGGGATTGGCAGAATTTTTACCTGCCCCTTCAGTGACCTACCAACCTGTTTACATATAACTCTGACCTGACAACATGAGCTTAATGCCTACAAGATCATATTTGCTGGAACATTCTGTCATGCAGGTACATGGCACTTCCAGTGGTTCAGTCACTGCCAGTGCTTCAGTGTGCACCTGGCTGCTAGGAGTTAAAAGGGTATTTGATCACTCTGCAGGCTCCAGACTTCCACTTGGGGCCAGAACTAGGTGTGCATGTGGAAGTTGGTGACTATCGTTTGTATGTCTTTTCTCCCCTTTGCCCCATCACTTCTGCTGTTCAGCTGATTCTTGGAGAAAATGAGAGTGCCAAGTGCCAGTCTGCGGCCTTGTCGTGGCGCCCCCTACTGGTCAGACATCTGTAAGTGCAGGACTTGGGCAAAACCCCATCTCAGCTCAACTTGTTCCAAGAGCTTATCAATTTTTGTCAATCAAATGTTCAGTTAGGACAGGTAGGACTGGGGGATGTGTCTCATTACCCCAATTTCTTTGGGGCCCTTCCCTCCTCTGTGGCTGGAGTGCCTGGGTCTCCATCTGAAGGTCTAATGACAGCACCACAAAGAACTGCTCCAGGCAGGCAACACACCTTGACCCAGTCACCTTCCCCACCTGGCATCCCTCTTATCTGGCCTGCTAGCACCTGTACAGTTTTCTGTTGTGTTCCAGTTGGCTGTTTCCCCAGGCTAGCAGGGTTGTTTTTCTTCTTCCCTGACTCTGCTTCTGCAGAATAAATCCCTTTCTCATTCCCTGTCACTCTGCTTTCCTTTGATCCTTTGTTTTCTCCAGACCCAGAACCACTTAGTCTCCTAAAGGGCTCAGAGAGGCATCTTGCAGCTCCCTGTAATTTATAAACCCATGATAGACATCACACAAGACTAATTCTTATTTGGCCAGCACTCTGCTGGCCAAAAGCAACAAACTCCACCCTGAGGCAGATGGGGGTGGGGGAGGAACCAGGCACTGCCCACCCCAGATGTAATGAATATGTGTTCTTTATGGGACTAGAAAAACACTAAACAAACATCTGTGACCAGGGCCAATCTTAATCCAGAATGCAAAATAAACAAGATAACATTCCAGATACCATCCTGGGGGACTTGGGGGGGGGGGGGGAGAGACAGTATCTAAAGCTTACACCTTCACATTCCCTGGGCTAGGATTTGCTTATATCCTGTTTCTATCCAGATTATATTCTATGTAGGATTTTTAAATTAATACATTTTTAGTAAAAATTATTGTAAAGCATTTCATAGTTTAGCAAAATATTTTGTATATGTATTAATACAACCATAATTTATGTGTAAATATTAAAATATAAATTAATATATTTTATACATGTAAAATGCATATATATTTATATAAATATTAGAGCATTTTATGCCAGACATTTAAAATATTTCTAAAAATACAGGCTAAATAAATACATTAAAATAAAACTTACTATTTAAGTCAATATCATGGCTTTATATTAAAATTAAATACTTTAATATTGAAACCCTGTCTCAAAGAGCTGGGGATGTGGCTCAGTGGTAAAGTGTCCCAGGGTTCAATCCCTAATACTCCCCAAATTAATATTGAAATATGTAGGATGTATTTTTTATATAAATGAAAGGTGTTAGAAAATAGTTTTTAGGGCTGGGGATGTGGCTCAAGCGGCAGCGCGCTCGCCTGGTGTGCGTGCGGCCCGGGTTTGATCCTCAGCACCACATACAAAGATATTGTGTCCGCCAAAAACTAAAAAATAAATATAAGAAAATAGTTTTTAAAAATAACCTGGCAGGGGGCGCTCTGCTCAGGTGTAGTTCCCGCCCCGGCGGCCACAGCGCCCCCTACCGCTTACTCCGCGGTGAACACTGACCGGCTGTTCTTGCTCCCGCCCGCAGGCATTGGCAAGAATGTCATCTGCGACCGCACAGCCACGCCGCTGGATGCCTTCCGCATGATGTCAGCCGCACATTACTACCCCAAGCTCATGAGCATCATGGGCAACGTGCTGCGCTTCCTGCCGGCCTTCGTGCGCATGAAGCAGCTGATCGAGGAGGGCTACGTGGGCGAGCTGCTGGTGTGCGAGGTGCAGGTGCACAGCGGCAGCCTGCTGGGCAAGAAGTACAACTGGAGCTGCGACGACCTGATGGGCGGCGGCGGCCTGCACTCGGTGGGCACCTACATCATTGACCTGCTCACCTTCCTCACCGGCCAGAAAGCCGTCAAGGTTCACGGGCTGCTCAAGACCTTTGTCAAGCAGACAGACCACATCAAGGGCATCCGCCAGATCACCAGTGACGACTTCTGCACCTTCCAGATGGTGCTGGAGGGCGGGGTGTGCTGCACCGTCACCCTCAACTTCAACGTGCCCGGCGAGTTCAAGCAGGATGTGACTGTGGTGGGCTCGGCCGGGCGCCTGCTGGCGGTGGGCACCGACCTGTACGGGCAGCGCAACAGTGCCCCCGAGCAGGAGCTGCTGCTGCAGGATGCCACGCCCGTGAGCAACTCCCTGCTGCCTGAGAAGGCCTTCAGCGACATCCCCTCGCCCTACCTTCGTGGCACCATGAAGATGATGCAGGCGGTGCGCCAGGCCTTCCAGGACCAGGACGACCGGCGCACGTGGGACGGGCGGCCTCTCACCATGGCCGCCACCTTCGACGACTGCCTGTACGCGCTGTGTGTGGTGGACACCATCAAGAGGTCCAGCCAGACCGGCGAGTGGCAGAACATTGCTATCATGACCGAGGAGCCGGAGCTGAGTCCCGCCTACCTGATCAGCGAGGCCATGCGCCGCAGCCGGATGTCCCTTTACTGTTAGCACAGACTGAGGACCTGCGGGACTTAGACCTTCTGTGCGGGGCCCAGAGAAGGGGAAACACGTAGGGGTGAGAGGGTGGTGGTCTTGGGGATCGTGGAAGTTGGGGACAGAACACGGGTAGATGGTATCTGAGAAGGTGAACCCCAGCCCAGGTAAGGGCCCCCAATAAAGAGTGTCGGTGGGCTGAGCTCACGGCCAGGGCGTAGGCAGAAGGGCCTGCCATCCTCCACACGTCTTTTGCCAGGTTTTGCATGAGAGGGAGGAGGCTCGCTGCCTCTGCTGCCTTTTACTGAGAAGCTAGGAGGGGTTGCTTCCCTCCCTACCTCATCCACCCCCATACCTTGGCCTCCTTTGCAAGCCAAATGGCCCTGCATCAGGGGGCAAGGCCATGGGAGCCAGGCTCCCCGGACACCTGCCACTGGCAGGAGATGGCACATCATCTCATGTCCTCAGAAGCCTAACAGTCTAAGGAGAGATGGAAATGGGTTGGGTTAGTGAGGCACTTTTTAGTCTATTTGAAGTGTCTGAAGGGAAACTCCTTTGAAGCAAAGGGTTTAGCTTCTTTGATTGATCTTCCTCATGGGGAGTCCTAGGGCATGACTGGTTCCTTATCCTTCTCCCTGTGGGGTAAGGAAGCATTGTCCCTTGGCTGACGTTGGAAAGATCAGGAATGGCAGCAGAGAGCAGGGTTCCCTTAAGCTGAAAGGGGTGAGCAAGAACACACACTGCATGGGAACAGGTGAGGCAGAGAGTAAACCCTCCCTCTGAGCTTGTCAACAATGCAAAAACTGCTTTATGACCTTTCCAGGAAGGGCTGATTGAGTGAGAGCCATTCAGACAATGCGCACCAAGTGGGGGTCTGACTGCGAGTTCCCACGCTGCCCTCCGGGGCTGGGTCAGCCACTGTGCCCCAGTGTTGCAGTGTGAGTCCCTAAACAGGGAAAATGAGCATAGCCCTGGAATTGCTTTGGGCTCCAACACCAAGCTGGGCTTCCCAGCTTGGTAGATTGAAAAGGGAAGCCTTCAGTTCCACTCAAAATTCTCTTAAGATGAGAAGCCAAGGCTCTTTCCCTTAGCTTTGGCTTCTAGAATTCTGACACCTGAAAACTACTGAATAGTTATCAAAAAAGATAGCAAGGAACATGATTTTCAGTGTTTCTAAAATGGGGGTTTGGAGGCCTTGGAAGGCTGTATGTCAGGGCAGATCAGGCTGAAGGTGGAAAATCTTCTACTTGCCCCCTGGCTCTCTTGTATTTTCACCCACTTTTCCAGCTTCCATTAGTGACAGCCAACTGTAAGCTCAAGAGTGGGCAGTGCCAAAAGGGAACGGCTCATCACATGGGCTCATACACTCATTTGTAAATACTTACCATCATCAAATGTCCCCCAAATCAGTTTTTTAAAATTCAGGTCTGATCTTGAAAGAAAGACCAAGTCAAGTACATTTTGAAATGTGGAATTATTGTTGTCTTTGCTAACTTTTCACACACACCCCCATCCCATAATACATTTGTGAGGCTGGGTGTGGGGACTAGTCCTCGTAAGTCTACGTAGCTTTTGTTCACAGGTTTCTGAAGTCAAACAGGTGTCTTTGGCATACAGCCGGGGTGAAGACTTCCTTTCAGATTACCAGCAATAGAACTAGAAGGGAATTAAAGGCCCTGGAGGCCACTCCCAGCCTCTAAATGGGCAACATTTGAAAAGGAACAGTCCCAACAGAGGGTCCTCCATCCTCCTCCCTGGAGTCGATACACTGCAAAGCCCCCAGGCTGCTCCTACTCACAGGAATAGTCCTGGATGTATCTAAGCACCAGGGAAATGTTCATCTTCTAGGACAAAAGAGTAAACCTTGCTTTTCTTGGAAGAATCACCCTGTTCCCTGGGCCCCTATACAATATGGTGGGGTTAGTTAGCAGAAATTCCATGACATGGTTATGTTCCCTGATAGGTTGACTCACTTCAAAATTGGGAGATGTGGTAGATGGAAAGTGTCCCAGTGCTAGTTGGAACAAAGGGCCCCATTTCTGGACTATTTGGGTTTCTGTTCTAAATTGCCCTCTGGAGAAGTAGTTTTTGTGAAAACTGTAGAAAGAAGTTTTTTTTTTTCCTAGCTTGCCTGAAAGGCTGTGATTAAGAATGAAGGGAAATAAAACTAGGTGACTCCACAGGTTTCATTTTTCTACATCATTTGTAGTCTAGGTAGATATTCTTGGAGTTTCCATTTTGTCTTTCTGTACTTAACCATAACACTGTAGAGATTCTCCCTACCCCCACACAAAGGCCTCTGAGCTCTGTGATAAACAAAAATTCTTGTTTGAGCCCAGGGGATATAAAAGGCATATACTTTAAAAGAAGCATGAAAAATATTTTTAGTAAGTGTACTCAAATTTTATCTACTGAAATGCATGTAGTAGGTTGAAACAGAAACAAGAGGAAGAAAAGACCTAGGCAGCTCATATTTTAGTACAAAAATGACAGCAAATGAGTTTAAGATACTTTAGTGTTCCTTCTGCACTTGTCCTACCACATGCAAAGACTGGTGGGAAGCAGCAAGGTGAGACTGAAATTCCTGAGGACTTTGTTTCAGCTTGGCGCCCTCAGGGGTCTGGGTACCATCTGTTGACTTTGACCTAGGACTAATTCCCAGTAATAACCCAGCCCATTTCTTTAATGTGTTTCAAGGCCCTGCTGTAACAGAGGCAGCCCTTTAAGGTCTACACATTCAGTTTCCCCTTGACTGTCTGGTACCCTTCGTTGTGTAGATGCCTCTACAAAAGTCCTAAATTCCAAATTCTCAGAGAAGATGCAGGTCAGCGTTCTTTTCAGGCAGGCATAGTGTTAAGGGAATGCCCTGGGCTTATTTGGAAACTTTGGAGGCTGTGATCACTGTTTCTCCAAGACTTCTCTCCTTGCTGGGAAGATTGCATCGCGGGGCACCTCAGATCTAGTGTGGCCTACCTGGCAGCAGATACAGTGTGCAGAGCATCTCATTCAGTCCATAAGAACAGCTCTACTGCGTGTTTTCATCCTTTTTGCACACTAGAAAGCAACTGTCCAAAAATCAGCCAGAAAGCAGAAGTGAACTCACCGGAATTTACCACCTTTTTCTCCAAGCCCGGTTCTGTTTCTGCCCTTCAAACCCTGGAGAGGGGCTGCCCTCCCCCTGTGCTGAGTGGACTCCAGTGAGACCTGGAGTCCACTTCTCTGCTGAGGCTCCCTCTTGTTGAGCAGGATTCAACATTTGGTGTTTTGCCAGAAAGTTCGATATTAGAGCTGCAAATAGAAATGATCAATTTTTCTTTTCCTCCCCAAATGGAAATAGCACTCAACTTCTTTTAAAACGAACTTCCTAATTTTATCTTTGGTTGTAGTAAAAAAAAGGTACAAAAAACTTAGACAAACCAGAGTTGGAGATTTTCAAAACATTGTTGGCTGACTATCAGAGATGGCCTTAGATTTTGCTTTGGGGGGCCTGAATATAATATAGGAAAATATCTTTTCTCAGGGAGTGGGGCTTTCAGGGTTGACTTCTTGTGACTGGGATTAGAGCCGTGCATTTGTACATTTGTATTCTTTTACTCTCTACATCTTGTCTTATAGTTGCAGCTCTTGGATTTGACCTGTGATTATAGATGGGGCTTCTGATCTGATCTCTTTTCATTTTGATGGGCATAGGAGGAAATCAGCTTTGCTGATGATATCCTGGGGACAAAGTAAATCCAGTTCATGGGAAGGGACTTCAACATCTAATACATTTAGTCCCTCATCTTGTATCCCAGAGAGGGTAAATGGTGGCTAACGTCACCCCAGCCCAGTTTTCTGACTATGAGTCTCACCCTGCCTCACACAGCACCCTCAGAGATTTGGACCGGGAATGGTGGCTAAGGGAGGGGTAGTGACTGGTCTGAGGTTCCCTATTTGGTAGAGAGGTTGGGACTGACTGCATTGCACTGCATTCCCTGAGCTCTTATAGGTAAATTCATTTTTCATGAACTCAGTTATATCTCAAATATACTCAGAAAATTAGCTTTTAAAAATTTTCCATTGTAATTGTAATGTGAATAATCTCTAATTGGCGTTTTCTTTGGCAAGGATAGGGGACGTTCCCCTTTGGGGTTTCCTGAGGCTTGCTTGGACTAGCTCAGGATTCTTTCTCTACTCAGTGCCTGTAAAGCCCTGGAGTTGACAGGGCAGAAGTCATGACATTGAGTAGCTTGTGGAGTGAGGGGGGATCAACTATCAGAACTCCACATTTTAATCCCTTTTTGGGGAGAGGAAGGAGAGTGATGAAAGATAAGTCATATGTATTTGCATTGTGAGCCCAGAGTCTCCACCAGTGGGGACAGTCCAGATGGACTGGGGTTTCTGGGACTTCTCTACAGAGGAATTGAGACCTCCCGTGCTTCTCTAAGTAAATGATGGGTTTGCTGTTCCCATTGGAATCTGGCTGTAAAGCCAGTGCCATAGCTGAGTGAGCACGATCACATCAGTTAGGAGTGGAAAGTAGTAGCCTGCTGACATTTTGGTGTCCCCATGCTTATCTGCTAGAGCCCTTGAGACAGGCTGAAGAGTCTGGCTCTCCTTCAGGCTCCTAAGGTGTTGCATTATTGAAAACTCCGGAATCTGCTACAGTCCTCTCTGTTTCCACCAGCAGTGAATAGAATAACAAAAAGAACCTGCTGAATGCAATGGCCTGATGCTTTGTGCAGCAATCCGAGCTCACCTGGGCAGGTGTTGGCAGGAAGTACACAGAGCCATGGAGTCTTGATGTCTCTGTCTCTCCCCTTCTCTGTCCAGTTCTTGCTGTCCTCTGCAGCCACCTCAAGGGCTAAATCATTGAATGAGCCCCTTGGTTCCTCCTTATAAACGCAGTAATTTATTTGTGATGCTGAGTCTAATCCCAGGTTAAGAAACAAAAGCTTGTGATCTGACCTGCTCCTTATTCTGCCCTGTGCCTTGTCCAGGGGTGGGAGAAGTTTCTAGCAATTTTGACTCTCTGTTTGCTGCCTGGTGCTTTTCATTTGTTTTGTGTGTATGTGTGTTTTTTTTTTTTTAACCAAAATTGCATTGGTTGGGTCGTCATTGTCAAGTATGTATTTATTGTGTTTTACAAACATGAGTATATATGTATGTATATGTATAAAAGCAAACATATATAAAAAGTCAAGGCATGTATACTAGATATTTTAAAGAGTTATTTATCAAGGGGAAAAGATGTGTGTTATAAACAGAGTCTATATTTTATATATAATGTAGATAGCAAAAATATCTTATAAATTATAGAAGGTTTTGGTTTTTCTTTTTTATTATTAAAGCAAAAAAAAAAGAAAAGGACAATGAATGCAACTGTTCCTAGTGTTTTAAAAGATAAACTACTGTGGGAGTTGGGAGGCAGTCTTCCCTGCTGGGCCTTCCAGCAGGTTCGGCGGCCATTACCCTGGCCCACCCAGCAGATCCCCGTTACTGCTTACAAGACGCTGGGGCCAGGGGGTCACATCCCTGTGCCTGCTCGCCTGTGTGGCTCCAAACGCGGCCCCTCGCTCTTCTCCACAATTTGCATTGATGGGAAAAGAATACAAGTGGCAAATAAAGATTTAAAAGCAGCAGCAGTTCCAGTTCTTTCTCATTTTCTAAGCTCAGGTGCTCATAATTTAGGTACCTGCAGAATCTGTGGGATGTGAAGCATGAATGGGTGTGTCAGAGGGGTGTGTGTGCTGGAGGCGGCTCCCGTGTATCAGCACCCAGGAAGCTGAGCCAGGGGTCAACTCACCTTCCACTTCCTTCCAGGAATCATTGGATGTGAGAGTAGGAGGCACTTCACAGCCACCTGCTTCAAACCCTCACTTTGGAAAAGTGGAAATGGAGAGGAGAGAAGCTCCCTAGAGCCTCTTGGTATGTGTGTGTGTGTGTGTGTGTGTGTGTGTACATGCGTGTATGTGTTCATGCGTGGGTCAAAAGCTAGACCAGGGAGGAGGGTGGTGACACAGTTTTAGATTGGGAGAATAAATTTGAAATTTGCTTGTCATTTTAATATTACACCCTAAGTTCCCACAACCAAGCTCTGAAGACACGACAGGTTCACTCGATTATGTAAGAGAGTATCTTTGCTTACTTTTGAATCAGTGTTCAAGGACAGCCATTGTGGACCTAATTTGAAGCTTGCATTTGTGGGTTTCCCACAGATGGGTGGCCCCTTCCTTTCCACACTCTGCTGAGTCTTACAGAATATGCACAGTGCTGCTTCTGGTCCATGTTTTCCTTTTATGTAAACAGTTAATTAACCACCACAAGGCCTGAAATCTCATTATTCTCTCCTTCATAAGCAGGCTGAACCTAACATTCAGAACTCAGTCTATCTGTTAAGATAATAAGATTGCTGCAAACCCCTGCAACCACAGAGATCATAAAGTTTGAGAATGTTCCATGCTGTGCGCAATCAGCAGGGACTCTCATAATGGTTCTGCTTAGAGCAGTGAGGACAAATGCTGTGTCACAGCTGAAGGCACCATCTGCCCTGATGTGAAAAACCTCTGAGACGGGGTCTAAGGTCCAGTCTCTCTGTATCTTCCATCAGAGTGAAGAACCAACCAACCTTCAATAGGCCTCATATCTTCTGAGCATTATGTAAGTGTTCTCCATGATGTTGATTCCTCCCAGTTAAGGTCTATTTCCTTCTTTATAAACCAGAGAATATATAGTTGACACTCTAATGTGAATATCAGAAACCCCAAATACTCTGAAATCTGAATTTTTTTGAGAAGCAACATCATGCTCAAAACATCTCAGATTTTGTATATTTTTGGATTTGCAGATGAGGGATGCTCAACCATTTGCAAATATTCCAAAATCTAAAAAAGTATGAAATCTGAAAAACAGTGGGTCCCAGGCATCTTGTATAAGGACTACTCAACTGGTCTTGCCTCCTACTACACTGCAAAATATGATGAGCACAGCTTTCACTATCTCCAAACTGTTGCCTGAAATGAACAGTCAGATGCCCAGCAGATCATTCAGGGTGTTCTTTGCTGGTAAAAGGAGAACTCTGCGTGTCCTCTCCTGTCTGTCCACTCACCACCTAGAAACACAACCATTCTCCTGTTTCACTGCCTGCTGCTTTTATCTCATGCATTTTTTAGCACTGTTGTGATAAGGCTGGGTGATTCAGTTTGAAAAATAAACCAACTCCCATGATTGCTATGAGAATGAATTACATATGTGCAAAGTCTGCAGAAATCTGTATAGAAATGAAAACACAAAGCTCACCTCACCTTAAGTAGGGGGTCCCATTTTATGGGCCCACAGTCACCTTTTTCTTTGCTAGCAGAAAAGATCCCTCTGCCCGGATCTCCCCCTAGGCTTTGCCCCAACTCTTGCTGGAAGGTTGTCCAAGTCTAGACAACAGAGATGAAAAACAGGCATCACTGCAAATGGTTGGTGCCAAGTTACAATCAGAAAGACAGTGTTGCAACTTACTTGATCCCAAACTACAAAACAAAAATACTGCTGCAAGTTCAAACCATTCAAAATCCTTTGCCTCATTCATTCCAAGATTCATTGGAATCTTATCTCCAAGTCTCCATCTGCTGGGTCAAGACTCACTATGTCAGCTTCTGTAGCACTGCTGAGGTCTGACCAGAGCTCTGCCATACAAACCCCACCATAGCTAACCTAGTTGTTAGGCTTCCTCTAAAATGTCATACTAAGCACAGAAATACCTTTCCTAATTTTATGCAAGTTTTGATCCCCTTGGGTCAAACCAAACTCTTTTCCTTCAGCCATGTGTGAAAATGAAAAATAACTTTTTTGGAGCCTTTCTTGGGCAGTTATATTGTCCCTTAATATCAGTGAGGGGACTGATTCCAGGTCTCCCTAGGTATACCAAAATCCATGGATTCTGAAGTCCCTTCTATAAGTGGCTTAGCATATATATGCATAGCTTGTATACTTTAAATAATCTCATAATTACTTATAATACCCCAAACAATGTAAATGCCATGTAAATAGTTGTTATTTTATATTGCTTAGGAAATAATGAAAGGAAACAAGTTTTGATGTTTAGTAGCTATGTGATTTGGAGGGTGGGTATTTTCGATCCATGGTTGGTTGAATCTGCAGCCAACCAACGTACAGATGTGGAGGGCCAACTGTATAGCTTAACTCATTCCTTGGTCAGAGATGGGGTTCAGTCCTAGCATCACAATCTGAAATGCACTGTATGTGCACCCTGTTGTCTTCAACACATTTGTCAAGTGCCCCGGGAGGGAGGAGCTGTGAGAAGGCCTCATGTGGCTACAGCAACTGTGCAGACCACATGCACGGAGCTCATAGGTCAGGCTCAGTTCAGGACCCTTCTACCCAAGTCACTAACTCTCTCTCAGGGAAACGTAAGGGGTCTCAATCAGGACTAAATCAGACGGAGGCTCTTTGAGTCTCCTTTGGAAACTGGTGAAGCACTCCAGACTTCTCAAAAGCAAAAACCAAGCAGACACAATGGCTACTGAAACCCAGGGAAGGCAGAATTAGGGCCCACTGTGTCTTCTGAGGCAGCTCCTCGGGGTGCAGCTGTGGGAATCTGAGCGTGAAGTTCAGGTTTCTGCCACCAAGCAGAAAACAGAGCTAACCCCGTGAGAGCAGCTATGGATGAATCCAGCTGTGGAGTGCTAGAATCATATAGATCATGGAGAAGTAGGAGTAGGAGGGAGATGAGAAGATGCTAGAGAGAAAAAAAAAAAGAGGAAGGAGCTGGTGGTACTGGGCAGCCAGGGGAGGAGAGCGCGGCAGGCAGAGGCTGGCTCAAGCCACTGGTAAAAATAGATAAAAGGGAATGAACAGAGGAAGACCACAGAGCTGTGCATCTGAGATACGGAGGTTGTGGAGATCAGTACACTTGGCACAAGATTCTGAAATCTGCTTCCTCTGTGGCTGGCAGGCCTGCAACCGTGCTCTGGGAAAAGCTTGTCTGAGGAGGAGATGGCAGATAGGAAGGAACGAGGGAGGAATTCTGACAGGAGCTACCGCACTGTTGGCTGGGACGTTTCCAGGGTGTCACACTGTGTTAAGACCCCCAGTGACCCTGCGTCCCCACCCCCTTTCTTGTTCCTTTTCCTACTTGCAAATCCCCCAAAACTGACATCTTCATGGATTCAACATCTGCCATTTCTCCCAGGCTGCTCGTCCCCCTGGACACCCTCTCCACTCAGTAGTTTTCCACTTGGTGGGTACCCCCAACGCCTCTGGGGCCTTCACACAACCTCCCCTGTACGCTGTCACTGTGATCTGCTTTCTCCTCCAGCAGCACAGCAGGCCTGGCCGGCAGAAGTGGGAGCTCATCAGCCCCATCTAGGCCCCAGTCTCTGCTGCCTTGGACTCACTGACTCAATCCCCAGATCCACCCTAGGTCCTCTGCCTCCCTGGCTTTTCTGTGATGTGCAGGTTTCTCCCCTCCCTGAAAACAACCACCTCTTCTTTCATCCATCCATGCGTCCAGGCTGAAGCCATTCAAGAAGAGCCTTCTTCCCTGTTCCCATCACCTGAGGTATGTGAATCCACCCTCTTCCCCATCCTCGAGGAGGGAAAGCAGGCAGAGGCATCCGTTCTCCTGGTGCTGGATCTTGCTCCTCCCCAGCCTGCTCTCCTGTCCCACCTTGCTCTCGCTCTGTTACCTGCCCCTTCCCCTCCATCCTTCAGTGAGACCGATGATTCCTGGCCTGGCGTATGAATTCAGGAGTCTCTGAAGTTAGATGGGGAAAACACATTTTTATTTTCACTAACAATAATGAAATTTAGTGTTTCCTTTCAGTATTACGAAAAAAAAAAAGAATCACAAGAAGACACCATCTGTGATTTTATCACCAACAGAACTCATACATATTTTCAGATTTCATTATTGGTTTTGAGATTTCTTAAAATATCAGTTACTTTCATCACTTCTCTGAAATTATGGAAATTGCTAGAGTAGAACCAGATTTTATCATTTAATATTTCAATAAACAACTCATTTTGCTCCACCAACAATTTCCTTTTAAATTTGTGTAACTGTGTGACAATATAACTCGATACTTTGTAACATATTATTTTACACATTTAAAAACTTTTTTGGGGAGAGAGGGAAGCCATTATTCCTAGTCACTAATCTCACCAGATTATAGGTAAATATGGCACCAAAAATAGTTCAGACCCCAAATTTGGCAGAAATGGCCTTTGCCTAATCCTTATTCCAGACTATACAGTTTCCAATGTTTACTAAATATGATTTGAATAATGACATAATTAGTTTAAAATAAATATTCTGACATACAAAGAACTCTCTGATCATTTAAGCCCACAAACATCTTCTATAGGTAGATCTTGTTCTGAAGCCATATCATAATCAAAAAGCTGCATATCATAATCAAAAAGGACCATCTTAATACAGGCAGGTCTGGGCACTAAACCACACAATCTGAATCAATATTCAAGTAGAAACTGGATCCCAACACTATCCCAACTCTAATTACTACCACCCAGTAAGAACACCAAATAAAATGATTAAATGAGTGGAAAAATTTAAAGTTCAAATAACACAGGAATCTGTTAACCCAAACAGTGCAAAAAAGTATACAATAAAAGTTAAAATCCCTTCCATCCCAAACCCTCAATTCCATTATCTAGAGGAGTTGAACCCCTGTCTTACTGAAGACCTCTGAGCCCAAACTCTGACAGTATATAAACTACACACTATTCTGGAGCTTGCCTAATATGGCTTTTAAAGACATTTCTTCACATCAGCATATAAGATTGACCTAATTATTTTAATGACTATATTAAAGGAAATCTTCATTAAAATTCTAGTTAATTAATAGAGAATCACTTTATCAGCACAGGAAAACCACCAAACAACAAGAGAGGGATAAAAGAACAAAGGAAATACAAAAGAGCCAGAAAAAAATTAAAATGATAGGGATATATCTTTACTTGTCAATAATACCCTCAAATGTAAATGGATGAAATTTTACAATTAAAAATATATATACTTGCAGAATGGACCCTTAAAGAAAAGATGCAGTGATATGCTGCCTGCAAGAAACTCACTTTGCCAGTAAAGACACACATGGGCTGAAGGAGAAGGGATAGACACATGTTGCCAATGGAAACCAGGAGCCAGCTGCTGAACCTATATCAGATAAACAGACCTGATGTCAAGTTGTGAAGGTCACCTGTATAATAATAAAGGTACCCCAAACAAGAGAAAACCACAATTTTAAATATATATGCACCCCATGATGCAGTACCCAGTTTTATAGAGTGAACATTATTAGATCTAAACGGAGAGACTCAAGAAAATGGTAGCTGGGGACTTTAACATCCTGTTTTCATCAATGGACAGATCATCTAGACCAAAAAGTAAATAAGGAAACAAACTCTGGGGTTAAACTTTACTACAGGCCAATTGGACTGAACAGACATTTTCAGAACATTTCATTCACCAGCTGTAGAACCCACACTGTCCTCATCAGCACCTAGAGCAAGTTCCAGGATAGACTATATTTATGGTTTCAAAAAGTTTCAACAAATGCAAAAATTTAAAATTGTAGCATGTGCCTTTTCTGATCACAATGGGATATTAATAGAAATCAATAAGAGGAACTTTAGAAATTGTAAAAACATCTAAACAACTCTCTTGAATAACCAATGGGTCAAAAATTTATTGAAACAAAAGAAAATGAAAACAACATATTAAAGCCTGCTGGATACAATCAAGACAGAAGAAGGAAGTAATAAGTGCCTACATAAAAAATAAAAACATTTCAAATAGATAAGGTAGCACTGCAACTCAAGGAAATAGGAAAACAAGAACAAGCCAAACCAAAAATTGGTAGAAGGAAAGAAATAACAAAGATCAGAACATGAATAGATAAAATAGACTAAAAAATTACAAAAGATCAATGAAGAGTTGTTTTGTTGGAAAAGATTAACTGACAAAGCTTGAGCTAGACTAAACAAGAAAAAAAGGGAGGAGACCCAAACAAACAAAACACAAACAGAAGCAGACAGAAGCAGACAAACACAAATAAAACACAAACAGAAGCAGACTCCACAGGAAGACAAATAGTCATTAGGGACCACAGTGAACAACTAGGAGCCAAGGAATTGGGAAATCTAGAAGAAATGGATACACTTCTAGATACACGTAACCCACAGAAATTGAAACTTGATAATCAGGAAAACCTGAAGAGACTGATGAAAAGTAAAGAGATTGAATCAGTAATAAGTCTCCCACAAATCAAAGTCCAGGACTGGCTGGCTTCACTGCTGAATTTTACCAAACCTTGAAAATAACTGTCAACCAAGATTTCAATATGCAGAAAAACTGGTCTTCAGAATCAAAGAAGTAGTAAAAACCTTGCAAGATAAGCATAAACTAAAGGAATTCATTACTACTAAGCCAGCACTGCAGTAAGTACTTAAAGAAATATTTCACACAGAAGGGAACAGAAGATGGCGGAAGTGAGCCTGCGGCTATGCAGAAGAAAGGGGCTGATACCAGGCTTAACAGGTGCACAGCCTGAACCGTGATCACAACAGACAAGTGACAGGGCATTGTTCAGATAGTTGTGGGACCTTGCCTCAGACTTAGTAAGCAAAGGAAATTGATGCATGCCATTCACAACCTGTGACAGTGGACACTAAAGTCCAGGTGAACCATTGGAGACCCTTGACTATAGTACCTCAGAGAGCTGTGTGAGCTGTGGGGATGCTTCTGCACCACAGGACACCATGGAAAATCCACAACCAGAGTTCAGACACTCACTGACAGCCACCAGGATCCTCACTACTATGAAAGGATCCAGTAGAGAGAAAAAGGTTCACAATGACCCACAGCAATCACAGGGACACTCCAGAACCTGCGTCCTGAGCTATTGCACACATCAGAAACAGCCAACCCTCTACACTCCATCCTCTGAGCAGTCAGCTGCAGGCCTCTGAGCTGCTAATAGCAGGTTCACATCAACTAAGATGTTGACTTCTGTGTCACTGCAACTCAGGAGAGATCCATAGCCCAAAACTAAAGGGCATCTGCTAAAATGTCCAAATCCCAATAAAATCCAAATCAAGATTCAACAAGAATTTTCTTCACCTAGATAACTTTGATCATATAAATAATTCCTTGAGTGATAATTGTTAACCAAATAGCCAACCTGGTACCTTCAACTCATTTGAATGTGTTTTTATTTAATGGTTTAAAGCATTAACTGGAACCAATCTTTGTATCTCTGTTTTCCTATTCTAGTTTACACTGGCTTCTCTTACCCCGTACTCATCCTCTTGCACTCTGCTACAACCTCAAATAATACCCCATTCATCAATCACTCTTTTTTTGTTGTTCTTGTGCTGGGGATTAGAACCCAGGGCCTTGTGCATGCAAGGCAAGCACTCTACCAACTGAGCTATATCCCCAGCCCATCAATCACCCTTTTGTAACTTAGTGTAAGTTACCACTTTATAGTTTTTCATATATATATATATATATATATATATATATATATATATATATATATATAAAAAATCTCCCTTTTTCTGTCTCCTATTTGCCCCATTTTTCTTCTTCCCTCCTTTTGGCCCTTATTTAAGGGTACAGTTAAGTTCACTAAATTTAACAACTAAATTTTTGACATATTCTACAACTTTATTATAGGTACTTACCTGAATTCGAAGAACTGCAGAGAACAATTGCAACAAGTGTTTGTTCTTATAAAGGTTGAATAGAATGAAGTTTGGCTCAGAAGTGATTATGGTAAATAAGGCTCAGTGGCATCTCTTAAAGTGGTACTGATATTGGGATCAACAGAGGTCATGCATTGAATTAAAATATCTTTTTGTCTTGATATTCACCTGACCCAGGGCTCTTAAGAAAAAGAACTTTACAAAGTAGTCCTTCACTTAAAATAAGTCAGAACCATACCAATAAATGGGTAGGCATACAAACAATATGAAAAACAAGGGACCAAACCATCCCAAACACCCCAAATGTGTCAACAACAGACTTCATGAACACCACAGTGGAGGAAATGTCAGAGAAGGAATGTAGAGAGTTCATAATTGAACTGTTATATGAGCTAAAAGACCATGTAAAAAGTGAAATCAGATAAAAAAATAGAAAGTGAAAGATCACTTTGATAAAGAGATAGAGCTTCTGAGAAAGAACCAAACAGAAATTCAAAATTTGAAAAATTTTGGATTTTGAAAAAGAACCAAACAGAAATCAAAAATCAATTTAAAAGTATCAAAACAGGCTAGAAAACTTTGAAAATAAATTTTCAGGCCTCAAAGACAAAGTATGTGATCTTGAAAATAAAGTTTTCCATAGAGAAAAGATATTAAGAGACCATGTAAATATTTTTAAAATCTGGGATAACATTAAAATGTCAAATTTAAGATCATCAGGATAGATGAAGGTTAACTAAAGGAATGCACATCTTTTCAATGAAATAATATCAGAAAAAAATCCAAACCTTAAGAATGAAATGGAAACTCAAACTCAGAAGATATACAGGACTCCAGATATACAAAATCACAACAGATCCACTCCAAGGCACCTGTCATGAGCCATTCATGGGTTGCATGTGGGTCACCATGCATGGAAGCCTTGTAGATATAGACATCTGGTATCTGGGAATAACCAGTGGACATTTCTTCTGGTCAATTTCCCAGGGACAATGTGAATTTCTTTCCTACTCTGCCTGTGGTCCACACAGCACCTGAGATAGGTGTGACCTGCCAAGATGTCAATCAACCTGCTGATTGCAAGACATCATGAAGCAAGACTCTGCCGTTGAAACCTTAATCTTACCTTTGATGTACTCCCTTAAATAAACCACCAGAGCTATTTTCTCTTTGTCTAGTTCCAGAACCCATGTGGACTAGCTCTATCAGGGGTTTTGCATTATGTTAATATATTTCTGAGTATCTTTTGTTTTGTTACTTACTAATTATCTGAGATTGAAAGTTTTAGGGTGGATTAGATTCCTGAGCAGAAAGAAAGACGCTTATTGAGACACTGGCTGTCATGTCCCTCCCCTGAAAGGCACCTTATTGTGAAAATGCCTAGCATATTTAGAATAAGTATAGAATATAAAAGCTGCAAGGGGAAAATGACTGGTCACATTTAGAGGTAAACCATTCTGGATTTTAACTGATTTCTAAACTCAGACTCTACCAACCTCTGAAAGAAAATGGATGCCAACCAAGAATACTATACCCAGCAAAATTAAGTTCCAGAATTGAAGAAGAGATAAAAACCTTCCATAAAAACAAAAGCTGAAAGAATTCATAACCAGAAAGCCTGCACCATAAATACAATCAATAAAATATTTCATGAAGAAGAAATGAAAAATAAAAAGTAGACCAGCATAAGAAGGAATTACAATAGTCGATCAAAAGAGAATCAAATCCAATTTAAACACTAGAAATAAAATGGCAGGAAATAAGAATCATCTCTCAATAATAATAATGATGAATATAAATGGTCTAAACTCTTCAATCAAAAGACACAGGTTGGCAGATTGGCTAAAAAACAATACCAATACCCAACAATATGTCTGCAGGAGACTCACCTCACAGGCAAAGACACCCATAGTATAACGGTGAAGCGATGGGGAAAAAAACATCCCATTCACATGGATCTTGTACACAAGCAGGGGTTCCTATTCTCATATCAGATAAAGTGAATTTCAAGCCAAAATTAATCAGAAAAGACAAAGAAGCTCACTTCATACTGACTGAAGTAAATAACACATCAACACAAAATAAAGATCATAAATATTTGTGCCCCAAACAATGGAGCATCAATGTACATCAATCAACCTCTTTTCAATATTAAGAATAAAACAGATCACAATACAAAAACACTGGGTAAGCCATACCTCTCCCATCAGTGGATATATCATCAAAACAAAAACCAAGATTCTATAGAACTAAAAAATATAATCAATAATTTAGACCTCACTGACATCTATAGAATATTTCTTCCATCAATGACTAAACTCAATTTCTTCTCAGCAGCATGTGGAACATTTTCTAAAATAGACTATATTTAATGTCATGAAGCAAATCTTTGCAAATACAAAAAAGATAAAAATACCTTGCATTCTATCAGATCATAATGGAATGACATTAGAAATCAATAATAAGATAAAAATAGAAACTACTCTAACACTTGAAGATTAAATAATATACCTTTGAATGTATAGTAGAAGAAATTAAGGGAGAAATAAAAAATACTTAGAGGTAAATGGGAATAGTGATATGAAATATCAGAATCTCTGGGACAGTATTAGGATAGTTCTAAAAGAAAAGTTCATAGAACTTAAAAGAATAGAAATATATCAAATAAATAATCTAACATTACATCTCAAGGCCCTAGAAAAAGAAGAACAAACCAATGCCAAAATAGTTAAAAACAGGAAATAATTAAAATCAAAGCCAAAAATCAATTGAGAACAAAACAAAGAATTGGTTTTTTGAAAGAATAAACAAAATTGATAACCTTTATCTAAACTAATCAAAAGAAAGAGGGAAAAAACTCAAATTAATAAAATCTGAGATGAAAAGGGTGATATCACCATAGACACTACTGAAATCCAGATGCTCATCAGAAACTATTTTGAAAATTTATACTCCAATAAGCTAGAAAATCTTGAAGATATGGACATATTCCTAGAGACATGAGACCAACCCAAATTGAGCCAAGAGGATATATAAAACTTAAACATCAATTTCAAGTAATGAAATTGAAGCAGACATCAAAAGCCTTCTAACAAAGAAAAGCGAGTACTAGATGGATTCTCAACAAGTTTTACCAGACATTTAAAGAAGAAGCAATACCAATTCTCTTCAAATTATTCCATAAAATAAAAAAGGATGAAACTCTTCCAAACTCATTCTACAAATTCAGTATCACCCTGACACCAAACCCAGACAAAGACACACCAAGGAAAGCAAACTTCAGACCAATATTCTTGATGGACATAGATGCAAAAATTCTTAATAAAACTGGCAAACCACATATAAAAGCACATTTAAAAGAGAGTGCATCACAATCAAGTGAGTTTCTTTCCAGGGATGCAAGGTGGGTTCAGCAAATGTAAATCAATAAATATAATTCAGCACATAAATAGACTTAAAGAAAAGAATCACATGGTTATCTCAATGGATGCCGAAAAATCATTTGAGAAAAAGCTATAACCATTCATGTTGAAAATACTAGAAAAGGGGCTGGGGATGTGGCTCAAGCGGTAGCGCGCTCGCCTAGTGTGCGTGCGGCCCGGGTTCGATCCTCAGCACCACATACAAACAAAGATGTTGTGTCCGCCGAGAATTAAGAAAAAATAAATAAATATTAAAATTCTCACTCTCTCTTTTAAAAAAAAAAAGAAAGAAAGAAAATACTAGAAAAATAGAGAGAGAAGGAATAGACATCAACATTGTAAAGGTTATAGATGACAAGCCCAAGGCCAACATTAATCTGAATGGAGAAAAATTGAAAGCATTTCCTTTAAAAACAGAAAAAAAGGCAAAGACTCTCATTTTTACCACTCCTATTCAATAGTCTTTGAAACTCTATCCAGAGCAATTAGACAAGAAAAGGAAATTAAATGCATATGAATAGGAAAAGAAGAGCTCAAATTATCTGTTTGCCAGCCACAATCCTACTTTTGGAAGACCCCAAAACTCCATCAGAAGGCTTTTAAACTCATAAATGAATTCATCAAAGTAGCAGGATTAAAAAAAAATCAATCATGTTCCTATACTCCAATGATGAATCTGCTCAAAGTACAAAAACTATTCCATTCACAATAGCCTAAAAAAATAAATAAATAAAATACTTGGGAATCAATCTAATAAAAGAGGTGAAGGACATCTACAATAAAAACTATAGAATATTAAAGAAAGAAATTGAAGTCCTTAGAAGATGGAAACACATGTTCTTGGATAGGCAGAATTAATACTGTCAAAATGGTCATACTACCAAAAGCACTATACATTCAGTGCAATTTCCATCAAAATTCCAATAACATTCTTTACAGAAATAGAAAAAGCAGCCATGAAATTCATTTAGAAAAAGAGGAGACCCAGAATAGCTAAAGCAATTCTTAGCAAGTAAAGCAAAGCAAGAGGCATCATAATAGCAAACCTCAAACTATAATACAGAGCTATAGTAACAAAAACAGCAGGGTTCTAGCACCCAAACTGGCAAGAAGCACAATAGAATAGAAGACATAGAGACAAACCTATAGAGACAAATGCAGTTATCTCATTCTAAACAGAGCTGCCAAAAACATATGTTGGAGAAAAGATAGCCTTTTAAACAAATGGTTCTGGGAAAACTGGAAATCCATATGTAGTAGAATGAAATTTAACCCCTCTGTCTCACCCTGCACAAAACTCAAATCAAAGTGGATCAAAGACCCAAGAATTAGAACAAAAACCCTGCACCTGCTAGAACAAATGTAGGCCTAACACTCCAACATATCAGCTTAGAAACTGACTTTCTTAACAAGACTCCCAAGCATAAAAAGTAAAATTAAAAATCAATAAATGGAATGACATCAAATGTAAAAGCTTCTTAAAAGCAAGAGTATAAGAGAGTGCCTACAAAATGGAAGAAAATCTTTGCTACCTGTTCCCCAGATAGGGAATTAATATCCAGGATAGACAAAGAACTTAAAAAACTTAACACCAAAAAAAAAAAACCCATAAATAAATGGGCAAAGTAACTATACATATACGTCTCAAAAAAAAGAAATATGGATGCTCAACAAATATATGAAAAAATGTTCAACATCTCTAGCAATTAGAGAAATGCAAGTTAAAATTACACTGAGATTTCATTTCACTCCAGTCAGAATGGCACGTATCAGGAATACAAATAACAATAAATGTTGGTGAGGATGTGAGGAAAAGGGTACACTCATATATTGTTGGTGGGAGTGCAAACTGATGCAACCACTCTCGAAAGCAGTATGGGGATTCCTCAGAAAACTAGGAATGGAACCACCATTGACCCAGCTGTCCCACTCGTTGGTATATATCCAAAGGATTTAAAAATTAGCATACCACAGTGATACATCCCCATCAATGTTTACAGAAGCACAATTTACAGTAGGTAAGCTATGGAGCCAACCTGGGTATCCTTCAACAGATAAATTCATAAAGAAAATGTGGTGTATATATGCAATGGAATTTTACTCAGCCATTAAAAAGTGTGACTTTATGATGTTTTCCAGTAAATGGATGGATCTAGAGATTATCATGCTAAGCAAAATAAGCCAATTCTCCCAAACCAAAGGTTGAATGTTTTCTCTGATATGTGGAAGCTAACCCATAGTGTGAATAGAAGTGCAATAGATTAGAAAAAGAGGAACGAAGGGAAGTGATGAGAGATGGGAAAAGGAAAGACAGTGGAAAAAATCTGACATAATTTTCCTACGTACAAGTATAAACATACCACAGCAAATCTCACTATCATGTACATCCACAGGAAGGGAGTACTAATTAGAAAAGGATATATTCCATGCTTATAATAATTGTATCAAAATGGATTCTACTGTCATGTATAACTAAAAAGAACCAATAAAAACAAAATAAGGTGGGGAGACAAAAAATAATAGAAGAAAAATCAGTGGAGTTGGCCAAGGGAAATGAAGGAAAGGAGAAGGGGTGGGGTAGAGAAAGACAGTGGAATGAATCTGACCTAACTTTCCTAGGTACATATATAAATAGATCACAGTAAGACACTAATTTAAAAAAAAATAACTATAAGTAAACAGCATAAAGATCAATGGAGTAGAGGGAAGGGAGAAAGGGGTGAGAGGAAGTGAGGAGCAGAGCCAGTACTGGGAACTGAATTAGAACAAATGTATTCCATGATTTTATAATTATGTCAATAAATTCTATTGTCTTGTATAACTAAAAAGGACCAATGAAAAATAAAGACAAAAAATATTCTGCACACACACACACAAAAATCAATACAAACTTCAGAACTTTTGAGTGAAGAAAGATCATCAGAAGAGCAGCTAAGCAAGTGAGAACTAGGGCCAAATCAAACATAACAAATGAATCAAATGACAGGAATTACTCAATCTCTCTCTATAATGATGCCCGTTGATTCAAGTCCCCAGTTAAAAGGAGACACAGGCTGGCAGATAAGGACACATAAAAAAAAGGAAACTACAGACAATATCTCTGATGAACATAGATGCCAACATCCTTAATAAAATAGATCCAACTATATGTTTGCAAGAATCCCATTCTACAGTCAAAGACAACCACAGGCTGAAAGTGAAAGGATGGAAAATTATATTCCATGCAAATAAAGCCTGAAAACAAGCAGAAGCATCTACTCTCTCAACTGACAAAGCAGACTCCAAGTCAAAATTAATCAGAAGGGACAAAGAAGTTTACTTTATACTGGTTAATGGAACAATCTCATAAAAGCAAATATTTATCCCCCAAATATTGATGTACCTAATTACATAAAGCAAACACTACTCAACAAGACTCACATGGACCTGAATACAATAATTCCAGTAATACTAGATTATTTATTTTCCTCCTCCTCCTCCTGGTATAGAGGGCTTAACTTAGGTTTCTTTTTCACCAAGCTACACTCCCAGAATCTGTCCTTTAAATTTGGCTGCCATTGTACCTTGAGTGAGTGAAACTAAATTTTAATTTTGAGACAACTTATCACTAAGTTGCTGAGATTGGCCTTGAACTTGTGACCCTCCTGCTTCAGCCTCCTGATTCACTGGGATTGTAGGCATGCATCACTATGACCAGCTACACTAAGTGATTTCAACACACCTCTCTCATAAATAGATAGGTAATCCAGACAAAGAAAAGATTAGTAAAGATTCTTCAGACCCAAAACGTTATAAATCAAATGGAGCTAACAGATATCTATAGAATATTTCATCCAACAACAGCTGAATTTTACACCACAAAATATGTCTTAGCAAATTAAAAAACCAATATGGTTCCCTGCATCTTATCAGATCACGTTGGAAGGAACGATGGATGGGTAATAGAATAAATCAGAAGAAATTTAAAAATTCTTAGAATAAAATGAGACTAGAGATGCAACATATCAGAATCTCTGGAACATTATGAAGATGGTTCTAAGAGGAAAGTTGATAGCTGTGAGTGCCTACATTTAACACCCTCCTCCCCCCCCCCCCAAAAAAAAAACCCACCCAACCTAATAATGCATCTCAAGGCCCTGGAAAAATAAGAACAAACCAATTCCGAAATCAATAGAGGGAGGGAAATAAGATCAGAGCTGAAAGTAATGAAATAAAGATTAAAGAAATTAAAAGGATCAAGGAAACAGAGCTATTTCTCTGAAAAGATAAACAAGATTAAATAAACAAGATTAAAGTAACCAAAAGAAAGAGAAAGACCCAAATTAATAAAATTAGAGATGAAAAAAGAGATAACATCACAGAGTTGCAGAAATCCAGGAGATTATTAGGGACTATTTTGAAGACTTATACTCCAATTAATTGGAAAATCTAGAAGGAATGGATACATTCTGGATACTAATAATCTACCAAAATTGAACCAAGAAGATATAGAAAAGCTGAGCAGCCCAGTAATAAGGAATGGGATTGGAGCAGTAATATAATAATAAAAAAAACCTCCAAAAAAGAAAAACCTAGGACCAGATGATTTCCAACTGAACTCTATCAGACATTTAAAGAAGCATAAATGTCAAGGCTCCTCAAATTATTCCATAAAATAGAAATGAGGGGAACACTTACAAATTCATTCTATGAAGCCAGTATCACCCTGCCACCTAAACCAGATAAGGACACATGAAGAAAAGGAAACTACAGGCCAACATCTCTGATGAACATAGATGCCAACATCCTTAATAAAATATTAAGAAATCATGTTCAATAACACATTAAGAAGATTGTACATCATGATCAAGTTGTTTTCATTCCAGAGACCCAGGGATGGATGCACATATGCAAATCAATAAGTTTAATTTGCTTCAAAAATGGAATTAAGAACAAAAATCAGAATCACCTTGATTGATAGAGAAAAACCCTTTAACAAATTCAGCACCTATTCATGATAAAAACACTGAAGAAATTAAGGATAGAAGGAACTTAGCATCACAAAGTCTACATGTGACAAACCAAAGCCATCATAACAATGAATAGGGAAAAACTAAATGCATTTCCTCTAATATATGTTCCTTTCTATATATCCACTCCCACCACTCCTACTCAGTGGTAGTTGAAATTTAAGCCAGAGCAATTAGGCATGATAAGGAAATAAGAGGTATATAAATAGGAAACAATCATTTGATTGTTTGTTGATGACATGATCCTATACTTAGAAGAGCAAAAAATTCCACCAGAAGACTTTTAGAGCTAATGAACAAATTCAGCAAAGTAGCAGGACATGAAACATACAAAAACCAATAGCTTTTCTATGCACCAATAATGAGTCTTCTGGGGGGAAAAAAACAACCAAGGAAAACAATTCCATTCACCATAACCTCAAAACAAAACAAAAAACCTTAAGAATGAACCTAGCCAGGTGATAAAAGTCCTATACAATGAGAATTATAGAATCCTGAAGAAAGAAACTGAAAAAGACACCAGAAGATGTAAAGTCCTATGTTCATGAATAGGCAGAATTAATACTGTTAAAATGGCCATATGACCAAAGCTGTATACAAGATTCAAAGCAATCTCCATCAAAATACCAATGACAATCTTCACGGAACTAGAAAAAAAATAGTCCTTTGACTATTTAAAATTCATTTGAAAGAATAAAAGGCTCTGCACAGCCAAAGCAATACACAGTATGAAGAGCAATGCTGGAGACATCATAATACTGGACTTCAAATTATACCACAGAGCTACAGTAACAAAAACAGCATGGTATTGGCAGAAATACAGACACATAGACCAATAGGACAGAACAGAAGTCACAGACAAATCCAAACAGATACAGTCAACTGATCCTTGACAAAAATATATGTTGGAGAAAGGTAGCCTTTTAAACAAACATTGTTGTGAAAACTGAATATTTATGTGTAGAAGAATAAAACTAGATCCCTCTTGCCCTGTGTGATACTAAACTCAAAATTGATCAAAAACCTAGAAACTAGACCAGAAACGTTGAAAGTGCTGGAACAGAGTCAACACCCTAATATACAGGTGCAGGCAATGGCTTCCTCACTAGAACTCCTAAAGCTCGGGAAATAATACCAAGAATTAATAAGTGGGATGGCATCAAAACAGAAAGCTTCTGCAGGCAAGGAAAACAAGAGCATGAAGAGTGAGCCTAGAGCACGGAGAAAATCTTTGCCAGTCACTCTTCTGACAGAAGATCAATATCCAGAATATATAAAGAACTCAAAATCACCACCAGAAAGGTGAATAACCTAATCAATAAATGGGAAAATGAACTAAACAGACACTTCTAAGAAAACACACACACAAATGGCCAATAAATATATGAAAAAGTGTTCAACAGCTTTAGTAATCTGGGAAATGCAAATAAAACTACAATGAGATATCATCTCACTCCAGGAACAATGTTGGCCATGAAGAATAAAAATATAATAAATTCTGGTGCACTTTTACATGGTTGGCAGAATTGTAAATTAGGACAACCTCTGTGGAAATAAGCATTGAGGTTCCTCAAAAGACTAGGAATGGAACCACCATATGGTTCAGCTATTTCACTTTCGGAATTTACACCAAAGAATTAAAGTCAGCGTATAATAGTGACACATGCATACCCATGTATATGGCAGCACAATTCACAATAGCCAAATGTTGAAGACAGCCTAGGTGTCTGTCAGTGGATGAATGGATAAAGAAAATATAGTGTGTATCCATCATGGGGTTTCATTCAGCCACAGAGAACAATGAGGCTATGTCATTTACAGAAAAGTAGATGAGACTTGAGAGCTTTATGTTAAGTGAAATTAGCCAGACTCATGAGTTAAGAGTCATGTGTTCTCTCATATGTGGAAGCTAGAGAGAAAAAAGTGAGTGAGGATCTCCTGAAAATGTAAGGAAAACAAGTAAAGTGGAGGAAGGGGACCAGGGGAGAGAGGAGGAACTGCAGAATGAAATCGACCAAGTTATGTTATATGCATGTAATGAGTATGTCTCAATGAAACCCATTACCAGGCATGATCACAATGCTCCCATAAAATTAATTTAAGAGAATATCATTGTTGGCTGTGTTTTAAATGTACCTCCAGGCAATGTGGTGGGAAGAACAGATGAAATGGGGTTGGAAAATGTTGATAATTACTGAAGCCGAGTAATGGGTACCCAGGGGTTCAATATACTCTTTGATATTCATATATATTTGAAAATGTGTCTTAAAATTTTTAAATAAACAAATTCACTATACAAAGAATGACTACTATAAAAAGACACACACACGTCAGTGATCGTGGGCATAAGGGGAACTCTCACATACTGTTGGTGGGACTGTAACTTAGTACAGTCATCATGGAAAACAAACCAACAGAACTGCCTGTGGCCCAGCACATCCACTACTGAACACATCCAAAGGAAATGAATCATTCCTGTCGCTATAACAAATAACAGATAATCAACTTACGAAGAGAAAAGGTTTATCTGGCTCACAGTTTCAGAGGTTCTGGTCCCTGATGAGTCGCCCTCTTGTTTTCAGGCCAGCCTTACTCAAGGGTATGAGGCTAATGACTTGAAGATCTCCTAGCCGGTTCTACCTCTTAGAGGTTCCAACACCTCCCAATAGCATCACGGACTACTGAGAACCAAGCCTTCAACGCATGGGTCCTTGGGGGACGTTCTGGGTCCAAACTATGGCAATCAGTATGTTGAAGAAACATCTGCACTTACATGTTTATTGAGGCATTATTTGCAATATATAAAATATGGAATCAACCAAGATGTCCATCAACAGATGAATGGATAAGGACAGTATGCTATGCATACACAATGGAATATTATTCAGCCATAAAAAGAATAAAAATTTATCATTGACAGCAACATGGATGAAATTAGGCACAAAAAGACAAATAAGAACACACTCTTACATGTGAAAGCTAAAAAGTTGATCTCAAAGAAGTTGAGAACAGAACAGTGGTTACCTGGGAAGAGTGTGGAGGAGGGAGAGTGGAGCGAGGAGGGTTATGGGTATGGTGGTGCAGCTGGGTAAGAGGAATAACTCCTAAGGTAGGATAACTACTGTAGTTACTGTTTGTTTCAGAGTAATTAAATAAATGTTTCAAAACAGAGCATTTTAAATGTTTCCAACACAAAGAAATAAGAAATGCCCAAGGTGGTAGATATACCAATTACCCTGATCTTAGCATTACACAAAATGTATATTTTACCATAATTTTAAAAAATTGTTTTTCAAGCTCTTCAAGTAATTGAATCACAGCGCCCCCTCCTGGCCCTGGCCAGGTCAACCAGCCTGATGTTTGAGGGACACCTACTCTTATTTTGCCATCATTCTGAGCCCCCCCCCCTTTTGCAGACCCTAAGAACAGAAAGGTGATTAGTATTTCCTTAGAGCAAGGAATTCTTGTGTTCCCACAGGTGGCTGTTGGAAGAGCTGCAGGGTATGAAAGGATCCTTTCCTAGCCTGGCAGACATCTGCACACAGCTACGTTGTGGCTGACAGCCCTCCCACTCTGAGCTAGAGTCCTTTCAGCTCTGGAATGCCTTTCATCCTTTGGGGAATCAGGTCAGAGCTGGAGTCATTCAGGCCTGGTCACAAAGCCCACAAAGTCTGCAGCACCTAGGTCCCTCCCATACCTGGGAAGGCCTCCTCCTACTTTCTTGAAGAGCGTTTCTGCATTCTTAAGCCAGCTAAAAGGCTTTGGATAAAGCCCTTTCACAAGTGACATGCTCAGATAAGCTAAATCCCCTGAGATCCAGCACCATGGGGCTAGATCTGCGGGTTTAGTGGAGTTCCATTGACCCACACACCCCAGAGCAGTTGGGGTCTGAGGAAACAAAGTCAGGGACAGAGCTATCACTGAAATCCAATCTCCAGGCAGCTTCTCTCCCCTCAGTCAACCTGGGTCCCACAAAGGAGCCCTTGCTAGGGGCAGACAGAGGCCACAAAGTTAGACACCTGCCAACTGGGCTCTCAGTGACCTGGGCAAGGCACCACAGTATCCAAATTCATGCCTCTGTCTGAGTAAGTGAAAATCTTGCAGGATCTACCCCAATACTTTTCACATTCAAGTAGTTTGGGTCTTTGTGTTTGAGTCTCACCAGTGGGATTCGGCTGGTGAGGTTACTCTGTTGGAGATCTAGAATATTCCAATGTTTTGTCACTCCCCAGAGTAGTATACTATGCTATGCACACACCAGCATTTCATCCAAGTATTCTGAGGTTTGGTGAGGTGTGGCTGTGAGCTTATAAAATCATTTGGGATTCTTTTCAATTCTTCTTTCCTATGCGGCAGCCCCTATACTAATTGCCACTTCTCTGGACAACCTATTGGTGCCCCCTGCCCACTACATGACCAGCCCTGTCTGCACATGCATTCAGGACCACGCTCCACACTTCCTATACTGGATTTTGACCTGTCCATACATCATTCCAGGCGTGGTCTATTTTCAGTCAATGGAATTCAGCGTGGCAAGACCTGGTGTCAGATTCAGAGAACATGGGGCCACCATACACCCCATGTACTTTCACTTCCCTAGAAAGACAGACTGCCTCACACCTCACCCTGAGACCACAGTCCTGGCAATTGTTCCACAAGGTGAAGTGAAGGAGTCAGGGACAAACCCTGCAGAGGCAGAAACAGGCCCCAGATCTGGCTGATGTCTCCAGAGAAAGGTCTTGCTCTGAGTACTGCCTTACTCTGGAGCCTGATAATAGCCATTTAGAGCTTCTTTAGACTCATTTTTCCAAAATTAACTAATTCTAGGGTGAGTTTCAAGAGACTTTACCTTTAGCACAGGAAGCCCACATGAGCAATGCTCATTTCTTGCTTTTGTATTCTGGGTCATTGGCTTGCAACTCTTCCCTTCTCCGAGGCTCCCAAGAGATGGCACAGGCCACACAGTTGGAGTTGTAGGTTCTGTAGTTCTTTTTCGTTTGCATGCTTAATCAGAATGGCCCTTTTCCCTATGCACACCCCAAGTCCACCCTGGCAGCACAACAGACGTTAAGGCAGAAGACCAGACAAGCGTAATTGGAAAAGTCACCTCCAGGTCAGTGGCTCCTGGCTCAGGAAGGGCAGCAGCAGCAGCAGCGTGCAGGGAGTTTGTTAAAATACAAACCTTCAGCCCCACCCCAGACCTAGGAAACAGGGTTGTTCCAGCAAGCCCTCCAGGTGAATCTGAGACACGTGCTTCATTTGCTCTCCACCTTCCCTTGTTAAGAATCATCATTCTAAAAAGCAGCTCCCAGCCCTGGCTATACCTTAGTCTCACCTGGGGAGCTTTTCCAAACTGACTTAACTCATCTGCCAGGGGCTCTGTCAACTCTCCAGGTGCACAGACACGAGCTTGAGGTCCACCCACCCCAAGCGCTCTGCAGAGCTTGGCAGCCTCCTCCTCCTGGCACACGGGTAGTTAGTTCACTCCTTACAATTCCTCTTGATCACTCATCAGCTGGACAGGCAACAAGGTACAGGACAGCATCCCGGGGCAGGAGGTGGGAAGACTGGGATTTCTAACTCCCACCCCCTTGCTGGCCGCAGACTGGGAGAATTAAATCATCTCCTTCTATGCCTCAGTTGTCTCATCTGTCAAATGGGATTATACTAACCATTCCTTTCTTTTCTTAAGCCAGACGGCCAGTGAATGGTCTCTTAAGGTCTTTTTAGCCCAAAACAGAAATCTTTGACTCCAGCAGCTTTTCAAAGGTCTGAATTTGTCTTCAGCTTAACATTGCCAATAATTGATTTTTCTGCTTTAGAAAATATTGTGAGCTGGTTGATTTGTATTTTTCTAGTATTTACAAATAGGATCTGTGCCAAAAAGGAGTTGGCACTCAGACAACCAGATGTCCAACAGAAAACAATGGCAATGATTTATATTTTTTCCATGCCCTAAAATGTTCCAGTGGGCACCCAGCAGCCCCTCTAGGAGACATACTTCCATGTTCGACCTGGCTCCTCCATGTCCATTTCCACCCTGCCACCTGTCCTTCTTCCCAACTCCTGAGTCCTGCGGCAAACGCCGCACAGCAGTCAGCCTGCAATTCCTCCTCATGCGGCTCATCCATCCCGGCTAGTAAGATCTGAACCCCTGTGAACAAGTTTCCAGGGAGGAGGAGGTGAATAGGTCAACTGTTTCCTGAATCAGTTTGTGTGTGTGTGTGTGTGTGTGTGTGTGTGTATGAGAGTGTATTTTGTGTGTTTAGTCTTTTTGTTCCCTGAAAACAAGATAGGTTGGTGTTCCTCTCTCTTCCATCTCCCTCAACAGAGAGTAATGGGATTAGAAGGCTAAGAGAAATTGCTAAATGGGTTCATGTTGATATTGTGGCCACGATATTAAGTACAAACTAGTAACTAAATGAGTGAAGGATCAGTAGAGAGAGGGAGGAGGGAAGGGAGTAGGGACAGGGAACGGGGACTGAAATGGAATGAATCAAATTCCATGCATGTACGACTTTGTCAAAATAAACCCAACTATTATATATAATTAACTGTAATGCTCTATTAAAATATATAAGACTAGCAGATTCAGGGAACAGCCACCACCCCTAGGGCTGAGATACATCATCCACAGGACAAACCTGAGAAAGGGGGTCTCATTTGCCCCCAGGGCTGAGCTCCACACCTGGCTGGAGAGGGTACAGCCATGGCTCACAGGATGAAGTTGCACTGATGGGATTCACTGAGAATGGATCTCCCGGGCACTGGGAAAAGCTGTGTATTGGTTTGTGCATCTTGGAATCTGCTACAAAGCCACACAAAAGGGCACTTGGGAGGTCACCCACATGGAGCTGCCTTGTGCTGCTGGCTGTGACCCACTGCAGGAGTTGGGCACTGTGGACATTGCACACTATAGGACCTACCATGAAACATGCACTGCAGTCCAAACAGAAACTTTCCCCTCTGCACATTCTGCAGAGAGAGCTTCACATCATGCTAGAGGGCAAAGGAAAAATATTTACAGGGTCCAGCCCTCTTACTGCAGAGCAGGAAATGACAGGTGGATTTGGAGCTGGAGGCAATTAATTGGTAACTACTACATTCCAGACTTAGGACCGATTGTTGTGGTATAAAAGTGAGGTGTCCTTTAAAACTCATGTGTGAGAAATGCAAGAATGATCACAGGTGAAATGATTAGATTATGAGAGTCCTAACTAATCAGTGGATTCATCCACTTGAATGGGTAACTGGGCAGAAACTACAGGCAGCTAGAGCCTGGCTGGAGGAAGTAGGTTATGGGTGTGTGTGGGGAGGATGTTTGGGGTTTATATCTTCTCCCTGGTGAGTGGAGATCTCACTCTGTTGTTTCCGAGCTCTCATAGCCTGGCTGCTTTCCTCCACCACATCCTTCTGCCATGGTGTTCTGCCTCACCTTGGGCCCAGACTATGAAGCCTACCAACCACAAACTGAACCTCTGAAACCACGAGCCAAAATAAGCTTTTCCTCTGCTATGTTGTTCTTGTTGGGTCTTTTAGTCACAGGGAAGCTGACTAACACACTATCAACTGCTTAACATTTCTACCTGGATGTCAAGGACACGGTTTGCCATGCCCAAGTTGAACCAGCATTCACAAACATGCTCCTGTCACTCAGGCCCAACCCTAGAAGCCACTGTTGACTCTATTTTTCCTTCATAGTCCACATTTAATTTATGAGGAAAACTTGTTGGCTCTACCTTAAACAGATCTAGAGTCTGGCCACTTGTGACCCCATCCCCTATGACCTTCTTGACTCAAGTTGTCATCATCATTGTCATAACTCCTCAAATGAGTCCCTAACAGGTATCCCTGCTTCTACCCATATGCCCCTGAAATGTGTTCTCAAGAAGCAACCAAGGTGGTTCCTTAGATAGATGGTTGGATCATATCGATTCTTGCCTCAAAACTTCCCATTTCTTTCAGAGAAAGGGCCAGAGTTCTCACATTGACCACATCAGCTCACCCCTTCCCATGACCCTTTCTGACTACTGCTACCACAGCTCTCCCTTGGCGCTCCCAACACGTTCGTCAAATCTCAAGTACACAGATGTGCAACCTCACCACAAACACCCATCAGCATTACCCTGACCTACCTCTTTCTTCTAAAAATTAAATTTATGCATTTATCATATGTATTGTTTGTTGTCTGTTTGCTCTACTAGAATGTCCACTTCACAAGGCAGAGGGATTTTATTTTTTATGTTTTTAACTATTTGGACACAATCTAAGCATCTAGAAAAGTCCCTGAACAGAGTGAGCGCTAACTAACCACTGGTCACTCTCTGGTTGTGCACCCTCAACAGAAGACAGGGTCCTCTGCTCATTTCCTGCCAATTCCCCACATGACCTACAGAAACTGACTTTGTCTTCCTGTTAAAAGCTTATCTTCTACCAAAGCCTCTTCTTAAGTCTGATCTGGGGAACAACCCTGTTCAGTGGTTCCAAATTCTCCTTGTGGATCCATTCGGGTGTATAACTGCTACCTTGTCTTTCCTTTCTTTTCTCCTGGCTTCCTTCCTTTCTTCCAGTACTGGAGATGGACCCACTGAGCCACATCTCCAGCCCTTTTATATTTTATTTTGATACAGGGTCTTACTAAGTTGCCTAAGCTGGCTTTGAACTTGTGATCCTCCTGCCTCAGCCTCCAGAGTTGCTGGGAAGGTTAGGTGTGTGCCACGCATCTGGCTGCTAACTCTTCTAACCTAACCACCTCTTCCTAAACCCTGGAACTCTTATGCAGAATAAGAGAAGAGGGCCCTCCCCACACAGCCCCTTGCTAATCCAAATACTGAGTACAGACATAATCTCTAGCAACCAAAGTAATCAAAAGTGCTTTATGTGTTTCTTTCTTTTAACCCCCATGATAACCCAAGAGGGTAAACATTGCTTTCTCCCTTTTACAGAGCAGTCAAGTGAGGCCTTGAGAAGCTAAGAACTTTGCCAACTAGCAATCTGAGGACCCAGAACATACCTCTGACCTGTTGCCAGAAAAGTTTTATGTCACAAAAATGGCAATGACTAATTTGGAGAGCTAATCTGAATTGAACTTAAAAATTGAGTTTGAGCTGGATTACAGAAGGTGGGAGTCAGGACATAACCACTGGAGCTAACCACCCTTACCTGGCTTATTCTCAAAAGTCTATGGTAGGACCAAGACAGAACAGTGTGACATCATCCTGGGCTCCCACGCTTGGCCCAGGACTGACGTGCTGTGTCTGTCCCAGTCCTACCTGGGTGTGCCACCACCTGTCATTCTCCATCTATGGCTTTCAGTCATTTTAAAACAAATTATCCACATACTCAGCAGCAAATCAGCGCCTCCTCATTTTCTATGGCCCTTCCCAGTCTGAAAGAATCCTCTCTGATCCCAACATAACCACCAATTTTTCACCTTGAAACACCTGGCATCTGGGTCTTTTCTGGATTCTCTTGTCCTGGTCCACTTTCTGTTGCTCTGGGTGATGCCACAGGTTGAGGATCTATAAGGCAGAGGGTTACTCACTTGCAGGTCTGAGGTAGGCAAGATCAAGATCAGGTCATGTATCTGCTGAGTCCTGAGGAAGCACGGTGTGTCCCACGGCACACTGAGCATCTCAGCTCAGGTCTCTCCTCCTCTTCTTATAAAGCCACGATTCCATTGGATTAGGGTCCCCTTCATCCTTATGGCCTCATTTACACCTGATTCTCTCCCAGAGGCCCCACCCCAAATAACTTCCCTGGATGAAGTTTCTACCTCACATCGGGGGTTAAACTTTAACATGAGTTTCTGTGGGACATCCAAACCAGAGTGACTCATGCTCCCTTCAGCTGGCTCTAAGCTCCTGTCAGGTAGAGGCCTGGGTTCCCAATGTGTGGCACATCACAGGGAGTCAGGTGAGTTGAGGAAGGAACAGGTACCGGCAGCCCCCTCCAGCTCCATCTGTCCTAGCAAATCAGGCTCTCTAGAAAGGACCTCACAAACTCATGAGAAAGTAATCACTTGGGCGGAACATATTGGTCCTTCCAGAACTCCTTTTTTGTTGTTTTAATAGTGAAAAGAATTGTGCTAAACAAATTGCATTGAATACGGAGGAGGAGCAGAAGAAGAGAGTTGGGGAGAGAGGGAAATTCCTCCTGGCAAACTGTGCTGTATGATGGACATTTACGTTGTTCTCCAATCATTTTTATAAAACAAGGAAACACCTGCGAGTGAACAAAGACTGGTGCATTCCCCCCTCCGGGCGGTAACAACCATCTTCCTTCTCAAAATTTTACTTGTGTTTTGACAAGTTCCCTTTTTGAGTTTTGAGGTTGCTCCCCCCTGCCCCTGGAAACTCCACTTCTCTTAGAAGAAAAACATTTTTTTCCATATTCCTAAACAGCAACTTCTTGTTTTTTTCTAAATAGCAACTTTTGAAGGCAAGCTGGCATGAGGCCAAAGGTTCATCTTTCAGCTGAAAATCAGACTTCATTTTTGAGATAAGTGAATGGAAAAACGAATATGAAAACTTGGTTTGCTCTGGGGCCTCTGATTTATCAAATGTCCATGTAAAAGGGACATCAGTGATCTCCAAAAACTGTTGTTTTTAGAAACAGATTCCTCATTCTCTCTTCTTAATGTGTCCTTGTTCTCATCAGAGTGATTTGGCCAAAGGCTAAGAAGGGAAAAGAATCCTCTTCTGGGAGAGTTGTCAGATTGTCCCCCCAGGGCATGGCCACACACACCTGCAGTCTCAGCACTCAGGAGCTGAGGTGGGAGTTCAAGACCAGCCTGGCAATGTTGGCAGACAAAGACAACAGAACCCAACCTCCAAAAGATTGTCCTTTATCCTCTCTCACCCTCCCTCCTCCTTCTTTCTCATCAAGGATCAGTGAAGCTGCTGGAGGATTCAGAGGAGCAGCTCCTTCCAGTTGGGAAAACTGTGCTGTTGCTCAGTGGTAGGGTAGGTGTCTAGCATGCACCAGGCTCTGCGTTCAATCCCTAGCACTGTAATGATGATGATGATGATGACGATGCTAGGTTTCATTTCCCCTGTTAAGGGAACATATCTAAAACCTGAACAGGTTCTACATCTGTGTATGACGTTTATGACAGTGCTTCTTTTTTTTGTTGTTTTTAAATATTTTTAGTTGTAGATGAACAATACCTTATCTTGTTTATTTAGTTTTTTTATAAGTGGTGCTGGGGATCAAACCCAGAGCTTCATGGATGCTAGGAAAGTGCTTCTTGAACAATCCTACGACAAAGGACAAACCATGAATTACTAGAAAATGAAACAAAAAAGACATGCAGAATGCATGCCCCTGATTTTTATCATTAGATCCAATAGACATAAAATTACTCTCTCGAATTGTTATAAAAGTATCTAAATGCTTCCTCTCAATTTCCATACTTACCTAACAGACCAGTCAGGAACCAACAGTTTGGGGACCAGCACTCTCTGTGGACCACACTTTAAACACTACTGTATTTGTTAATTGCTAATGAACAACATTAAGGTTAATGATGGACAGCATATACGACAGTGGTCCTATAAGATTATATGACCTAGTGACACCATAATTGTCTTCATTTATGTAAGAACATTATGAGGTTTTCACAACTTTGAAATTGTCTAAAGACGCATTCCTCATAATGTACCCCAGTTGTTAAGCAATGTAAAACTGTGTCTTGTTTCTTCCATAGATGTTTTGGATTAAAAGAAGATCAAAACACCTACAAGTTTTTTATCTTACCTCAAATTTTAACAAGCCAACGAAACCGTCTATGCACAAAAGGGCAAGAGTGCTCACACACACACACACACACACACACACACGTACTCCAAGAATACTACCACTTCACAGGGAGGCAATAATACAGTATCCAGTTAAATGTATGGATTATGCATCTTGGATATTGACATGTATAAGTCAGGTCCTCTTGAGCTCATTTACTATAAAATGTGGCTGGTAATTATAAGAGCGACTCTTCAGGGTTGCTGAGACAATGAACAACAACATGCATACAGCTCTTAGACAAGGAGGCACTGAATACACACAGTCTACTATTATGCTTTTTGCTTGGGGGAATAAAGAAGTCCCTACTGCTTTTTTCAGCATTTCCATCTGCAAGATGAAGATGGATCTGCAGTTGACTGTGCAAATCAACGCCAGTCTTCTTTTCCTCTGCACCTGGAACATCCACTGTTGGTTGGTGGAGGCAAAGCCCCAAGCTCCCCTTAAGAATGAAGTTTCCCTGGGCTCACAAGGTCAGGATGGTTCAATCTGCTACTGTTGATGCCCTCTGCTGCTAACATTGAAAACTACATGGGACAGAGTTCCTACAGCTGCAAGGCTGGCAAAATTTAACCCTGAGTGGAGCAGAAGGCTGGGCTTCTGTATATTTAGTTCAGGATTGGAGTGCCATTGGCATCATAGCTCTCCAGTTTTATGTGGACATATAATCTATAACCATTTTTGGACACTGCTGTTGATGCTGTTCCTTGGTACCTTGACCTCAGCCTACAGGTAAACAATTGGAGCCAATTCTCAAAACTGCTCCTAAATTTCTCTTCTTCTTCTTCTCCTTCTTCTCCTTCTCCTTCTCCTTCTCCTTCTCCTCCTTCTTCTCCTTCTCCTTCTTCTCCTTCTCCTTCTTCTTCTTCTCCTTCTTCTTCTTCTTCTTCCTCCTCCTCCTGCTCCTCTTCTTCCTGTTCTTCCTCTTCTTCCTCTTCTCCTTCTTTCTTCTTCTTCTATTTCTTCTTCTCCTTCTCCTCCTCCTCCTTCTCCTCCTTCTCCTCCTCCTCCTCCTCCTCCTCCTCCTCCATCTCCTTCTCCTCCTCCTCCTTCTCCTTCTCCTCCTCCTCCTCCTTCCCCTCCTCCTCCTCCTCCTTCTCCTTCTCCTCCTCCTCCTCCTTCCCCTCTCTCCTCTGCCTCCTCCTTCTCCCTCTCCTCCTACTCCTCCTCCTTCTCTTCCTCCTCCTCCTTCTCCTTCTCCTTCTCCTCCTCCTCCTCTTTCTTCTTATCCTCCTTCTTATCCTCCTCCTATCCTCCTTCTCCTTCTTCTCCTCCTTCTTCTTCTCCTTCTCATTTTCATTCTTCTCCTTCTGATTTTTCTTCTTCTCCTCCTCCACCTCCTCCTGTTCCTTCTCCTTCTC